>NW_023496042.1:196798-863153 GCF_904425465.1 Colossoma macropomum
AAACTCAACTTCATCTGCACCACCTATGAAGGTTAGTTACTATGTGAGTGTATGTCTGATTGTCTGTGGCATCAGATTCCTTTCATAGAATTTAAAATCATGCAATTTTTTATTTGTATTTTTGAAGGTGAAGACTGAAAACAAGCTGTGGTCCATCATCCATACCCAACCTCAGTGGATCAACATTTAAATCATCTTTATATTTGGATTTCTGTACAGATAAAGGAGTGTGAAAACATGCTTATACACTTATTGTTTCTTTCTTACGTTTTGTCTTCTAAAGCTACATGGAATATAATGCTATAGAAATTTAAGATGTTAACCAGACATCATTTTTTTTATTTCCTTTAAATCACTGTATCCTTTTTGCATGATGATGATGAACATTATTAGTGAAATTACTTTTAATAATAGTAAAATTGGTGGTGGATTTTTTTATGCCAATTATTTCCATGCTAATTTTCAACTTAAACCTTCCAGATACAACAAGCTGATGAAGAAAACCTAGTGGCAACTAAAGTCTGTTGAAGATCATATTCAAATGTCTTTTTTCCTGCAAAAAACCTGCACTCAAATTCATTGTAGAAAAGAAAACACTGAGGTAGAGAATATACATTAGACAGTGAATTAAACTGTGTGGTTGGCATACAATATATGTTTCTAAATTTTCTAAATGAAATGTTAAATATGGTGAAAATGTCTTTATTTAAGCACATATTCAACAAAAAAGTAGTATTGATGTGATTCTGTAAACTGTTGAAGTTAAAATTCTTCTTTTTTTAATTCATGTACCACTGGGACCTTGTTTTGTGTCTTGTATGATTAATGTGGACCACAACAGAGACATATATCTGTCTTGTAAACTTCATTAGGTTTAATTACTCTTCTATGTGGTTTCATGCTTGCCTGTGTTTTATATTGTAATTCTTGGTTAAGCAATAAAATTGGTGAATGTCTTGGCACTGCATGCCTCTAATTGCTTTTAGTTGCCTTCACTTACATTTTTGCCACTTCACAAGCTAAAAAGTTGTAAGTACTGCATTTATCATCATAGGATCTTCATAATAAAGCTGTCCACACTTAAAATCTGAATGTTATCCTTTTGATATTTGAGCTTATTTAAGTGGAAACCAAGCTCTGACAGTTTGACCTTGTGTTGAAAACCTTTACACAGCGATACTCATGCTAGACTACACAATAGCATTTTCCTTAGTCTGAAATATTTTTAATGAAATTCATAGACAGATAAATACATTTACTCAGATTTTTTTAAACAGACCAAAAGTTTACATATACCTTGGCTAAAGATGTTTAAACTCAAATTGTCCACATATTTCATGTTGCCATTCATTCCGTTTGGCAAGTCAATTAGGTGTCTTAGTGATTCAGATCAGAGGAAATGTTCAAACAATCAAATAGAGACAAGTTTCCTGAGCTATGTGGTACCTGGGGGGATTCCAGGAAATTGCTTCCTCCATCGACAGTGCTGTCTGGTGTTTGGAAGAGTATCAGCAAGATGATGCTGAAACCTGTTTGGCTGAGGGAAGCGGCATCTGCTTCCACTACACTTCTCACAGTGACGTCACTTCATTTACCCCGACTCCTCTGAGTTGGGCCAGGCACCGAGTCATGCCCCAGGTGGATGGGACTATGGTGGTGTAGAGGTGGAGTCACCATCTTTCCTGCTTGCTTTTCCCTCGATTGCAGACAGAGGTGTTGGGCCAGGCACCGAGTCATGCCTTAGTTTTGACCCAGGTGGCTGGTCACTAAGGGTGTGGGACTATGGTGGTGTAGAGGCGGAGTCGACATCTTTCCTGCTTGCTTTTCCCTCGATTGCAGACAGCGGCAGCTTGTTTGGGGAGGAGCACCACCAGCATAAAACTGGCTTTTTCTGGTGTGAGAGTGAAAGAAGCTGGCCTCTCAGCTACACACACAGAAAGATGGTGAGAGAGCAATACAAACTAAATAAGTAAGCTTTTGAATAGACCTTTGATTGACACATCACTTATGTGTAAATACAGCAATGTGGTTCACTTGCATTGTTTCCCAGTCAACCCCTCCCCAGGCTGACATACTTCTTGCAAGGAGTAGCTCCATCAGTAAAAGCCTTGTTGTGCCTTAGACTGATATGCACTGGTACAAACACTGACCATTTGCAGACAATATTCATTCTCAATAAGGCTGAAAAGGTGGTCTTAGGTATGGTCTAAACTCCAAGACACTTATAATAGAAACATATTAAAAAGCTAGTTATCTTATTTTTATGAACATCACTAATCTAGAAATGAAACTGACATGCATCTCTGATAATAATGTGCTTATTATTTGCTTTAAAAATTACAGTAGTACAGCTAATGTAAATACATGCATCAATTGTGTAATTACATAAGAGAAAATATGTTGTTAATTATCAAAATACACTTGTTTAATTACACATTTATTCACATGTGAATTTTGCACGTTGCAAGCTGTAGTACTGCAACTGTAATGGGTAGGAGATAAAAGGACTGGAGAATGGTGGGTGAACCATAGAGCACTAGGACCCAGCAGCAGTAGTTAACAGAGCAACAGTAGGACCCAGGGGCATTTGGTAGCTCTAATGGCAGGACCCTGTTTTCTTATAAAGCTTACCTGTGTCTGGATTGAGTTTGTAATTCATGGTGTGTGCATGCACGGGGAAAACGCTTTGCTTGCTAGAAAGGAGAGGTTTATGAAGCCGTCTTGAAGTTGAAATTGGGGACTGCTTTTGTTTTAGTTCCCCTTTTAATTCCACATTTGCACAAGAAAAGCTAGTCATTTGGTGTTCATAACCTTCAAGACAGTCTACACAAGAAACTTACATCCATCTCCATAAAGAGGTGCTGATTATTTGTTAAGAAAATCATCCTGAGTCACATGTTCTTGCAAAGAGATTTGCATATCCTCTTCACTGGTCAAAACATTTACTGCCACTGCCCACGGGCTGATGAAACTGATAAAAGACTGTCATGGTATCTCTCTAGGAATACTTGTAAAAGAGCTGGAGCGTGGAGATATAAAGAGATACTGTATATGAACATAATTTCAGTGGAAAATAAGCAGAAACACATCACGAGGGTAAAAGAACAGGAATATTGGAGAAAGAAGAAAATTTCCTGTAGGATTCTTTAGCATTCATATTTATAGTGTGAGTAGAGCTCTTCTAAGTCATGGTTTTCCATGATAATCCTTACATGGCGTAATTGTTACCGTGCACCAATGTTGTGAAATTAGATTAAGTTTGATCTAAGCATCTAAGTGATGAAATACATTTCTCTTTCAGAAATGGATTTCAGTCTTCTTCCTTCTCTCAGGTCAGTGAGCAGTTTGTCTTTTTTTTGTCATTTACTCTAATATTAAACCATGAATAAGTTCTGTCTGGTGTTGGCTGAGGGAAGCAGCGTCTGCTTCCACTACACTCCTCACAGTGACGTCACCTCATTTACCCTGACTCCTCTGAGTTGGGCCAGGCACCGAGTCATGCCCCAGGTGGCTGGTCACTAAGGGTGTGGGACTATGGTGGTGTAGAGGCGGAGTCACCATCTTTCCTGCTCGCTTTTCCCTTGATTGCAGACAGCGGCAGCTTGTTTAGGGAGGAGCACCACCAGCATAAAAACTGGCTTTTTCTGGTGTGAGAGTGAAAGAAGCTGGCCTCTCAGCTACACACACAGAAAGATGGTGAGAGAGCAATACAAACTAAATAAGTAAGCTTTTGAATAGACCTTTGATTGATACATCACTTATGTGTAAATACAGCAATGTGGTTCACTTGCATTGTTTCCCAGTCAACCCCTCCCCAGGCTGACATACTTCTTGCAAGGAGTAGCTCTATCAGTAAAAGCCTTGTTGTGCCTTAGACTGTTATGCACTGGTACAAACACTGACCATTTGCAGACAATATTCATTCTCAATAAGGCTGAAAAGGTGGTCTTAGGTATGGTCCAAACTCCAAGACACTTATAATAGAAACATATTAAAAAGCTAGTTATCTTATTTTTATGAACATCACTAATCTAGAAATGAAACTGACATGCATCTCTGATGATAAGGTGCTTATTATTTGCTTTAAAAATGAAACTGGGTCTTTTTGCATGCCATGATCACACTAAGAGCTTTGCATATCCTCTTCACAGATCCAAAAAAAAAAAATCCTCATAGCTGTCTTTTTCTGCTAGTGTGTTTATGTCCTCAACATTTGTTTATGTGTTTATGTAAAACACACATAAGAGATGTGTGTATGTTTTGATATTATGTGTTTTCAGAGC
This sequence comes from Colossoma macropomum, assembly GCF_904425465.1. Lineage (NCBI taxonomy): Eukaryota > Metazoa > Chordata > Actinopteri > Characiformes > Serrasalmidae > Colossoma > Colossoma macropomum. Next base: position 201,082 of record NW_023496042.1, read on the forward strand.
ATTTTGAGCAGTGCTTAGTTAGCAGTGTTTCCCTTATGTGTTTTGGCACCACTGTATATTAACTGTCCCTAGTAATCATGTAAAAACTTCTCAACAGTACATGCAACATTTGTGTAACAGATTAGAGTAGTACAGCTATTGTAAATACATGCGTTGACTTCTGTTTTTACTCATGTAATTACAGAAGACTATCTTGATACATGTAATTACACATGTATAACACTGAGGGTAATTGTATGTACTGCTGTTTTTCCTGTTTTTACATGACTTTTCTGTTGTATTGTAGGCGGTGTAATTATTTACTTTGTACTTTTTAGCTGCACAGGAAATGTCAATTTTTCTAACATTTAGCTTGTGGTAATAATAGGCTTGCGTGGTACTCTTAAAAAAGTAGGCAAGTACAAAATGCACTTGTTTAATTACAGGTTGATTCACATGTGCATTTACCTAAGTTGTAGTATTGCAATTGTAATGGGTAGGAGATAAAAGGACTGGAGAATGGTAGGTGAACCACAGGGCACTAAGACCCAGCAACAGTAGTTAACAGAGCAACAGTAGGACCCAGGGGCATTTGGTAGCTCTAATGGCAGGACGCTGTTTTCTTATAAAGCTTACCTGTGTCTGGATTGAGTTTGTAATTCATGGTGTGTGCATGCACGGGGAAAACGCTTTGCTTGCTAGAAAGGAGAGGTTTATGAAGCCGTCTTGAAGTTGAAATTGGGGACTGCTTTTGTTTTAGTTCCCCTTTTAATTCCACATTTGCACAAGAAAAGCACTAAAAAGCTAGTCATTTGGTTTTCATAACCTTCAAGACAGTCTACACAAGAAACTTACATCCATCTCCATAAAGAGGTGCTGATTATTTGTTAAGAAAATCATCCTGAGTCACATGTTCATGCGAAGAGATTTGCATATCCTCTTCACTGGTCAAAACATTTACTGCCACTGCCCACGGGCTGATGAAACTGATAAAAGACTGTCATGGTATCTCTCTAGGAATACTTGTAAAAGAGCTGGAGCGTGGAGATATAAAGAGATACTGTATATGAACATTGTTTGAGTGGAAAAGGAGCAGAAACACATCACAAGGGTAAAAGAACAGGAATATTGGAGAAAGAAGAAAATTTCCTGTAGGATTCTTTAGCATTCATATTTATAGTGTGAGTAGAGCTCTTCTAAGTCATGGTTTTCCATGATAATCATTACATGGCGTGATTGTTACAGTGCAGCAATGTTGTGAAATTAGATAAAAATCATAAGTTTGATCTAAACATCTAAAGTATGTAATACATTTCTCTTTCAGAAATGGATCAGAAATGGATTTCAGTCTTCTTCCTTCTCTCAGGTCAGTGTGCACTTTGTCTTTTTTGTCATTTACTCTAATATTAAACCATGAATAAGTTAAGTATGTGTCTGGAAGATGGTCTTCTTCAGGCAGTGTGAATATCTTCAAAACATTTACATTTGAACATTTGAACAGTTGTCCTTAACCTGGGAGCCAGCACCTCTTTGAGGGTTGAGACATGGTCTTAGGTGGGTCGGCAGAGTGGTGCTACAAGATATATATCTTATCAAACACAAGCAGGCCATAGAAAATGTTGATTAATGTAGATAATGTAGATTAATGCAGATTATGAGCTCTTTACTGAGGGAGGGTCTTGACTGACTGCTGAACTTGAAGCATTTTTCAGCACCAGGCTAAAGACTTGTGGTTTGGTCAAAAAGGAGGGGGACATGAAATATGTCCAACCACCCCAAAAAAAGGGTCGCACTGCGAAAAAGGTTAAGAACTGCTGGTTTAGAAGACTTGAATGTGTTATTTGTATATTCATAGTGATCGTTTACTAAGCAGCATGCAAAACACACAAAGAGCTGAAAGTTGAGGAGGAAGAGAGTCCTATCAGCTAAAAGATTAATAGTTTGGGGAAATCAATGTGAGACCAATAAATATAATTAAAACATAGAAAAGTTCTGTGGATGAACTAAATAAAGATCATGGTGACCAAATCTAATTGGAATAGAAGGTCGCTGCAATTTATGTTTATGAATCTATAACACTGACTTTTTTACAAAACAATTTAGTCTTTAATAGTGTAGTTTTGGTGAAAATTTACTTCATTCAATGTGTTTTATTCAACATTTAATAACAATTTTCTTGTTTTTCTTTATTTTATCTCTTATGCTGTAATCTGTAATGAATACCACATAAACCACTTAATGTCCAGGCTCAGTTCCAATACCATTTTGTGGATAGTCTCAGTGAGAGGTGTAGTGCCCATTTACCATTTTCATTAATTTTATATTTTTATGGTGGAATCTTGAGTTATAATTCCAACTGACACTGAAGATTTCATAATGCCCTTGAAGCTGATTGGCTATGCTCATTTAAAGTGCTTCCACTGCACTCTGCTCTTGCTTTCAGTCTTTTTATTGATTCATATCGTCCTCACTTTCCCTATTTTTTTATTAATTAACTTTGAACTCCTTGAAAACCTCAAGCTAATTGTTTTTGCACCTTATTTTCCCATACAATTTTTCTTACATTGTCCTTTTTCTGTGCAAAATGAAAAGAAATCACGCAGTGCTCAGCAGCTTTAACTGGAAAGTTCTAGGAGACAATCTTGATCTATCACTGCCTATCTGGCACGTTACAGTCACTGAGGCCCTGTGGAGTGGCAAAACAAATCTGGATTTCAAGCAACACTTTGCAAATACCCAAAGCAATGTGATATTAACCATGATCACCAAAAATCACATTTATAATGCTTATAATAAACCACAGTTATGGTTAGGTATTAGTAATCTGACCAAAGAGCAGATGTCATTTGCATCCTCATTCTCAACAAAGAAGCCGAATACAAGGTGGATGGATAAAGGCGGACAAGAAAAAAAATACTCAAGCTGAGAAGCCACAATGCTGCTATCAGCTTCAGTCTGGAAAAGGCCTCCAAGATACCACCAACTACAAGATGAGAAAAATCCCCTTTCTCCTGAATGACAATTGCCCTGAATGAGACTGCAGATTTGATGGCAAAGCACTCTTTCTCTCCTTCGCCCCCTCCCTCACCCGGGCTTTCTCAGCCCTGCCCCCTGTTCATTGCACCATTAACTTACAATACATTACAAAGCTTTTCAGCAGACAAAAGGTGAGAAAAGCTCCTTGGCCAGACTCATGCCAAATCCCATTTCACGTCTTGCCCCTACCACTTAGCCCTTAGGCCTCTGTTTTGCATATTCACGTCTAGGAGTAGGGTGTCCCAATTTTTTAACATAGAGGGTAGGGCTGCGCGACTGACCAAAGAATCCCGTAAATGTGAGTTTTTTCTCCGTTAAGGATTATGATAACTATTGTATTATCGTAGTTTATTGTTGTTTCAATGTATTTTGGTTGTCTTCTTCATAACAAGCATAAAAAATTGCTAATGCTATGCTAATGTCTCAGTAGCTAGCTAGCTGACTTTCCCGTTCTACCTTAAATAGTCCAACTGTTCTGACGCCTGAAGTGCCAGAATGTAACTGCTGCTCCATTTAAGGTGGAATGGGAAACTTCGTACAAGAAGCTGGCGAATAGCTGATTTCAGCTTCATATCAGCAAAGAATTAGGGGTGGGCGATAATAAATAATTGTCTTATACTCCCTCTTTGAAGGCATATGATGCCCTAAATGTAACTAAAGCCCAGCAGTGAGGTTGCTGAACTTTACCCTTCTCTGCTATCACTGAAGATGGGCCAGATCGCCTACAGAGCACCGCGAGTAGCTGTTAATGAAGTCAATTTTTTTTTATTTTTTTTTGAGGGTCCTATTTCGTAGGGCAAGATCAACCACTATCCCTTATAACTCAGTTCCAAGAAGTTAGGGTGATGCCCAAAAACAAGGTGTAGGGGTAAAATGAAGAAATGCAATTGGGCCTCAGTCTCTTCATTCACCAAGCATTGCTCTGATTAACTAGCACTGATTTTCACAAACATTTTCAACAAATCACTGGAACGTTGCTTTCTTTGCTCCAAATGCTCCAAAATCTCAACCATCATTCCAGTCACCCCAAAAATGAACATTACTAGACTCCAGTACTGGTCAGTAGCTCTGACCTCTGTAGTCATAAGGGGCTTTGAATGCCTGGTCCTAGCCCACCTGAATTTCATTACAAACCCTCTGCTGGATCTTCTGCAGTTTGCATACAGAGCTACCAGATCTGTTGATGATGCTGTCAGCATGATCCAGCACTATGCTGAAGCATCTTGATAGTTCTGGATCCTACACCAGAGCTTTGTTTTCAGACTTCAGCTTGGCTTTCAACACCATAGTACCAGAGCTGCTGCAGGTCAGACTGTCCCAGCTGTCTGTGCCAGATCCCATCTGCCAGTGGATCATGGATTTCCTGACCAACAGGAGATGGCAGGTCCAGCTAGGGAAACACACATAAGACCCTCAATAGTGGAGTTCCACAAGGTGTTTCCGCTCCTTCTTTTCAGTCTCTACACTAATGACTGTGTCTCCAAGGAGCCAGCTGTGAAGGTTGTAGATGACGCAACTGTGGTGATGGTCATGGCAAATGGTGATGAGTCTGCCTACAGAAACGAAGGCACGCAGCTGGTCTCCTGGTACAGAAGCAACCACCTGCTGCTGAACACACAAAAGACTGTAGAGGTGGTGGTAGACTTCAGGCACAACCCCCAATCCTTAACCCTCATTCAACATCAAAAGCTCTGTGCTTTCCTTTGTGGAGTCACTCAAGTTCCTGGGAACAACCATATCCAGGAGCCTGAAGAGGGAGAGCAACATGGTCTCCATAGCCAAGAAAGCCCAGCAGAGAATGTTTTTCATGAGACAGCTGAAGAAATTCAACCTACCGCAGAGCCTGATGATCCGGTTCTACACTATGGTCATTGAGTCCATCCTCACATCATCAATAACTATCTGGTTTGGCTCCTCTTCCTCACAAGAATGAGCCAAACTCTGGCAAATAATCAGGACAGTAGAGAAAATCATTAGATGTAGGCTGCCAACACTTCAGGACATCTACAACAGCAGGGTGATTAATCGACTAGGAAAAAATACAGCTGACCCCTCTCAACCTGGACATCAATTCTTCCAGCCACTCGCCTCTGGTAAAGGATTCAGAGCCATCAAAATCAGCACAAAAGGACAGTGGACACCTTGCTCTTTATTTTAATCTGAAACCAACAAACAACCCCATAATGCTTATTTGCAAAACTGTACAAGTGTTGATTTTTTAAATCTTCCTCACTCTGTAATATCCGGTATGTAACAGTTATTGCATTATACGTCTACTAAAACTACTGCATGCGTATAGAAACACATACCTTGATATGTACAGATAATCACACATCTCTTTAGCTAATTTCACATCGGCTCTTTATTATTCTTTCTTACTCTTATTCCATTTATTGTATTTTTATTTCATTCAGCCCTATGGTAAACGCCTGTGTTTACAAATCTAGATTCTTTCTTCATGGAGATTATCAGAACTCTTGAGTTGAAAATCAACTTCCCCAACTCATCCATTTTAGTCATCTCAGCTAAATGAAATACTGTTATCCCCCTGCTCCTCAAATCCATTACTGGTCTCAGACCACCAAGAGTGGTGGTTCCTCATCTGTTTTACAGATCTGAACCAGACTAACTAGTACTACTGTCAGATCTAAGCAGTGACCTAATGTTGACCACACCAAACTAAGGTTCTCACTCATTAACATAAACTTTGCCACTGTGATGTGTAATGTGTGAGCTCATCTTGAACTCCCACTACGAGGGTGATTCACAAGCAGTTACCTGTCACTAGCCTGAACCCACTTAAGTCATGTCTAATCTCAAGAGTTCAGCTTATTTGTTCATATTGGTGTTACTACTGATATTAACAGCTTGGGACAACAAAATTTAACAAACACTAAAATGATCTTCTCTTGAGACTCAGACAACATAGTCATAGTGAGATTGTGACAGACAGCACAACCATAAAATCTATTAAAGGCACCTCAGGTTGCACAGACCCCTCAGTACAGGGCAGAGGTAATCACTAATTTGGGCTTTCGACATGAAGCTTCAGCTGTGTCTGAAAACTGGACCCTGAGCTTGTATCAAACTTCTTCCTATATTTATGCTTTCAATGGCTAAAAGAGAGGATTCCCTGAATGCGGGGTGATTCACTGGATCCTGGAGAGATTAGCCAGATCCCGGGTTTCAGCACCAAATGGTCATAAATCTTTTTCTGCAACAATGAAGAAAGTAAGGAGACTGGAATTTGCAGGGCATGCTAATATTAGATAGCCCTGAAAATTACTGGACTGTTTTAATGCACCCCACCTTAAAGAGACTATTAAGTACAACAATAGTAACATGCATTAGAAGAATTGACATTGTAAAGACTAAACCTGATGAGAGGCCGCTATAGGAATAGGAGCCTAGGTGAGGCTGTTCTGTTCTGGGTCCAGAGGAGTCCATTGTGATCCAGAGGAAGGAGGAACCTGTGAAGTGAGATTCATGTGTAAAAATAAGAGCATGCTAATTATGTAATAAACAAATGGTACCAAGACAACTGTGTATACACATGTTTGCAAGACTAATAAACTTGACTGAGATGTTATATCATTGAGATTATGTGTTTTATTCTATGTTCTTGTCACCTAGAGTATAGACATGGGTTGGCCTAGATCCTATGTGGGAGGGGCCACCTACTTAAAAAGGCATAGGAGATCAGTTCTAGTTCAGTTCTTGATGGTGAGAGTTCTGTGTGGCTTCGCAGCCCCAGGTGTAGATACTTGGATAGCTATATTTTCCAAGAGTTGTTGTTGCTGTTTTGGGGGCCTTTGATACTCTTGACCTCTCAATTACATTTGAGTGTTTCTGCTTTTATAAGTGGTAACACCATAAGACCGGGGTCTGCAGTCCAGGGGTTTTCAGACCAGGGTGTGGTGTGTTTGAACACAGGCTAGGCCATGGTTAATGTCACATTGAACTACATCACTGCATCTGCATCTTGACTCTCTTTATTGGCACAAAATAAATAAATAAATAAATGACTTCACTTTCTTTCTTTCTTGCTTGTGTGCTCGCTTTCTTTCAAAGACCTTTTTCTTTTATAGAAATTAAGGATGATGATTTTCATTTTTACATAGCAATACTGATAATATGATTAATGGTAAGATGAAACTCATTTTACCTCAAGGCCACAGGAAATGCTCACTTTTGTTTAACCAGCCTGACTTGGCCAGCTATGTCGTAGTAAAACCATTAAGTCCATGTACACTGGGCCACAAGGCTTTCATTTCACCTCGGAAAGTGTGATGACACAAACTAATGTCTGAGAAAAAAAACAAAAAAAAAAAAAAAAAACGTTGACATCAAAGTTGGCAAATGCATACGTTACACCTACATAAGCATTGGTCCTACTTTATTTTGTGTCTCTAATAACTGTGTAGTTACACATTAACAATACACGCAATTACAATATAACTACTACTGATGTATTCACTGTTACAGATGTGTTACAGTAGTACAGTTTATGTAGATAGACACAATTCATCTTCAGTTTCTACTAATGTAATTACATAAGTATATCTTGATAGTTGTAACAGCACATTTTCTTAACAGCATAAGTACACACATATGACAGGGTAAACTGCTTTCCCAACAAGAGATTGTTGTCCTGTTTCAGACTATAACAGGAGGTGTGTAATCGCCTATATTATGAGAGTTTTTACACTTCATCTGCACAGGAAATGACAACTTCCTAACGTTTAGCTAGCTTTATTAGTACGCTGGTGTTGTGGCATGACAATCAAAGTTCTGGCATTAAACCAATCTGTAGTATATTGCACAGCAACAGCACATATCTTTATAAGTAACTCTCAGATACATAATTAAAATATGTGTTGTATTATATACAACACCAAAAGCAATGTCTGTAAAAAAGAATCTGTAATTTCCCCGTACCGTATAACAACTGCACATGAACTGTCTATTAGTTACAGTAGAGAATATTTGTGTTGTAACATGGCAACCTGATCTAACCTGAAATCAGATTGATTAATAACAATCTGTAATTTCACAGCACCTGCATAAAGATACATCTTTCAAAAATAAATGGTCATCTGCTGTGCTAATACCATTACATTACAGAATGGTTTAAAGCCAAGACTTTTGTTACCATGTTACATCATAAGCAAACTACTACAACTATTTAAATGTTAAGAAAGTTGGCATTTCTGATGCAGATGTAGTGTAAGTATTATGTAGATAATGATACACCTCCTGTTACTATAAGAAAAATCTTGTTGGAAAAACAGTTCACCTAGATCTGACTCAAGCTTATTCAGGCACAAATTAAGCCCTAATTTTTGAGACATCACCATTTCTATTCTCCCAAAGAAATGCTATTTAAAAATCGCACTCTTTCCCATGTTCTTCACAGTTGTCTGTGGTCTGTCTGCATACGTTCCTCATCGGTATCACTTTGTGAATGAGAGTAAAACCTGGATAGAAGCTCGGAGCTACTGCAGACAGATCTACACTGATCTGGCCACCATCAACAACATGGAAGAGATGAACAAGCTGACTGAAATTATAAAAGATAAATCTCTTAGGGTCTGGATTGGACTAGAAAGAGTGGACTGGCAGTGGTTACTGCAGGATGGAACAGTTTATAAAGCCAGACTGATATATAGTAACTGGGCAACTGGAGAACCAAATAATAATGATAAGGAGGTTTGTGTTCTTATGAATGAAGATGGAGAGTGGAAAGATGAAGAATGCAGCTATTCATCTCCTTTTGTGTGTTTTGAGGGTAAGAATTCAGAAATTTACATTCCTGAAAAATATTCTTCATCAATACTGAAAATCCATTGGCTGATAGCAAGTATGCAGTATTTTCTGTATTTGCAGTACTAACCTCACACCTCACAGGTATCTAGTAGCAAGAGTTTTCACTGGTTTTCCCTCTGCATAGAAAATTAGTTTGGAATTAACTACATGCACTACATGTACACGCTATGCCTTATCCACATATCTATCATTTATGGTCTATTATTTACTCCTCATTTTGGCTCTAATTTCACATCACTGAGAACATGCACATAGATTTTCATTGTAAGAGGGTGAACAGATTGAATCGGCAACACCTATAACACTTACAGGACCACACTATATCCAGAGTTTGGTCGGTAAGAGTTCATATGTCTCTGCATCATATTTTTGATGTGTAAAGAACACGATTCAGCAAAAATCAGCAATGTATAGATTTTTATTTTATTTGCGTCACATTTTTGTGAGTGAGCAAATATATGAATATGAATATATTTGACACTTCGTCTTTTATTGTTACTCTGATATGTGTTTCCATAGCGATGTTCGCTGTGCAAACACTCACTGAGAAACTATAACAGTGCGTCCAACAATAACAGGGCATCTCTTATGTAGAGATAGGAAACACAGCAGCGCACAGAAAGCACAAAACAGGACAGACTTTCATGATTTCAATGCAACAAAGTCTCTGAATGAATCACTGATGATACGTTAGGTTAGGATATGGTTAAAATATTCCAATGTTTGTGCAAAATCTGTGAAGTAACAAAAATTATCACTGTTTAGCCTCTTTTTTGACAACAGTATAAATGTGTTTTGACAACAGTATAAATGTGTAGAAGTCTTTGGGCATTTGCTGAATTCTTCAAATGTGTACTGACAGAATTCAGCAAATGCCCAAAGACTTCTATTTGAAAATTCCAGGCATTACACTCAATACAGATCGTAAGACATGGAATGTCTTATAACATCTGTTCGTATAGGTTTCATTCAAACTTTGAATGCTGGAGTAAGTAAAATAAATAAATAAATAAATAAAAACTATAAAATAAAACAAAACAACAACAACAACAACAACAACAACAACAACAACAACATCACGGATTCTCCCTTTGTCCCTCTCAGTGTGTCTTTCGCCCCCTCTATGGTAGCCACGTGTCTTTTTGTTTTCTTTGACATGCTTTTTGTTGTTCTGTGTCTCCTCCCTGGTCCTGCCCCTTGTTATCTGTTCCAGCTGCCTGTAGCTCCGCCCCTCATTAGTCTCAGGTGTGTCTCATTTCCCCTCTGTGTATTTATACCCCTGTGTTTGTTCAGTCTTTGTCTTGCATTGTGGATGTTACTCTGTTGGTGTTTCCTTGTCTCTTCAACAACTTTTTTGGAGAACACTCCCTGAGCTTTTCTGGGAACTTGTGAAAGCTCTACTTGTGCCACTATGCTGGCAACAAATTACCACAAATTCCTCACTATGAAAAATTTGTGTCATCTGAAAGATCAAATTATGCAGATTTATAACTTTCAAACAATTCTGACTCAATAACGTTTGAAAATATTCCACCATGTTTAAATGTCCCACTGAAAGCTATAGAAATTGGACACTGTATGAACCACTCAACCGAATTAGAATCTCCCCATGAAATATTATGTTTTTTTTTGGTACAACTGTTCAAAACTGTGTTTGCTAGTCATGTACTGGCTAGTGCTTTTGAGTTCTTCTCTAAATTAATTTTAACTGTCTCATTTTACAACTTTACATTTGGTTGTAAAGTTTCAGTGGTGCTGTGATTGTTTTGGTAGTGATGAAATGTTCAGTCATTTGTTTTAATAAAATAAACATAATTCGGCCATAGGGTCATTCAAAGCAAAATGATTTTAGTCTAAAGTCTGAAATATGAAAGCTTACGGTATCCAATCAAAAATAATATGCAATATTAATTAGCCAGAAATTTTTCACAAGACATTTACTAAATGTAAAAAGGTAAATGACCATGTTATTAATATACTCTGAAGGCTTGTCTGTAAAGTTAGTCATGGATGTGTGCTGGCTCATCTGGGGCCATACTAAGTTGGGTTGTTTACGTTGTTTCCACTCTTTTTCTGAATGGTTTACTTTCTGTTCCATGTTTCCAAGTCCAAAGGCTACTGAAATGTGTTTTGTTATGCTGTAAGCCTTTGTATGATGAAAAATCCATTTGAAATATATTGACACATTTTCTATTAACATTTTTTAGGAAAACAAAGTAGACATGTGTTTATTAATGATGCAAAGAGCTGGCATGATGCTCAGAGCTACTGCAGAAAGAATGACACAGATCTGGCCAGCGTGAGGAACCAGACAGAAAATGATGAAGTAAAGAAGGTAGCCAATAGAAAAACTGTTTGGATCGGCCTGTCCAGAGTCTCCTGGAAGTGGTCAGATGAGAGTTACTCCTCATTCCGATACTGGATGCAAAAGCAGCCAGATAATTCTGGTGGAAAAGAGAACTGTGGTGAAATAGTAATGACTGATGAGGGTCGCTGGAATGATGCAAAATGTGAAGAAAAGTTCTCATTCATCTGCTATGAGAGTGAGTTGTATATTACTTCTTTTATAATTTGCTCATTTTATTTACTCTTTTTAGGTGCAGTTACCTCTTTAAATTTACATATGTTGTGTGACTGTACATGAAACTTATAACTAATTGTGTAAACCATCAAAGGGCTGCATTGTTGTCTAACTTATGGACTAATCTCTTTCCTTTTTCCTTTTGTCTCCAGATCAGCTGATCTTGATCAATCAGAATCTGACCTGGAGAGAAGCTCTGAGATACTGCAGAGATCATCATGTGGATCTGGTCTCAGTTCACTCTGAGGAGATCCAGCTCTGGGTGAAGGAGGTGGCACAGAAAGCCTCCACTGAACATGTGTGGCTGGGTCTGCGTCACACCTGCACCCTCAGCTTCTGGTTCTGGGTGAGTGGAGAGTCTATCTGCTACCAGAACTGGGCACCAGGTAACGGGTCCGGAGAAGAAGACTGCAGCTTTGTAGAGAGAACCGGAGCAGTGCAGTCTAGAGGAGGTCAGCAGTGGGTCAGCCTGCCTGAGGACCAGAAACTCAACTTCATCTGCACCACCTATGAAGATTAGTTACTGAATGCGTGAGTGTATGTCTGAGTGTCTGTGGCATTAAATGGTTTTGTATAGACTGCATTTAAAATTTTGCATTAAAGATGAAGAATGAAATCAAGCTGTGGTCCATCATCCATACCCAACATCAGTGAAGCCACATTGCTGTTACATCGATATTTGCATTTCTGAACAGATTAAGGAGAGTAAAATGAAGCTTAACACTTTGTCTTTGTGTCTTAAGTTTTGAAACTAAACCTGTTTAAATTGCAATCGAGATTGAAGGTGGTAACCTGACATCACATATGCTTTATTTTATGTAACTATAGTCATTATATCTTGATTCTTTTTCTTCTTTTTAAATAGTTGTTTCTGAGCTTTTTTAACTGTAATTTAACTATTATTATGATAAGTAAGCTGTAGTAGTTAGCAGTAGTAATAGTAGAGGTGTTACTAATAGTAATATTGGTGGTGGAGTTTTTTCTTTTTTAATTTTCAATTTTAACATCTTCTGTTAAATGACACTAACAAATCTGGGAGTGTTGTGGCCCAGACTCTAAAGCTAATGAAGAAAAACAAATGTAAGCTAATGTAGACTGTTGATCGCCTTCCATCGTCCTAGGGTCACCTGAAGATTCCTGTAAAAACTGCACTCAAGCTGGACTTCCACTAATGACCAGCTTGCATGAACTCAATATGCCTGTGTGAAAGGAAACAACTCTCTGTAGCAAAAGCTAACAGAGGTTTGTAAATCTGCAACATATAAAGTCAAGAACATATTATATAAATGTCTTATAATCTTCAAATGTCTTTGTTTTAACCAAACCCAGGGCATAAAAGTGAAAGTAAACAACCTTCTTACAGTTCTGGAACCACTAGGATCTTGTTTTACATATTTTATGATTAATGTGGTGACAGTCCATCCCATCTATCCAAAGTTCTAGGTTAATTTTAACTCTTCTGATGCTTTATTTATGAAGTTTGTATTCTTGTTATTACACAATTTGCTAGAGTTGCACAAAAACTGCACATAATGATCTTGATAATGGTTTTATTCAAATCGATTTTGTACTATAACTGCTGTGTGTACATATTTTTTTGCAACTCCTCTGTTTATTTTAAATTTTGGTCAAGCAATAAAATTGACGAAGGCCTCAGCACCGCATGGCTCTAACTGCTTTCAATTGCATTAAATTGCATTCTTGTCACTGCACCAGCTCTAGAATTATAAATACTGCAGTTATCACAATAGAAATGTAATATTGAGGCAAATTTAAAACCTGAACATCTTATGTTAACCAGTTTGTTCTTTTGTTGAATGCTTTTATACAACAATGTTTGAATATCTCAAACTATGCTGGACTTCACAGTAGCATTCCTCATCAATCGGATGTATTTTTAACAAAAAAAAAAGGAAAAAATATAGTTAACAATATAGAATATAGAATATAGTTAATCCATTGTTTGTTTGTATTAACAATCAAGGCCAAATGTTTATATATAACGAATAAGCGAAATACATTCCAGCTCTGTTTTTTTTTTGTTTTTTTTTTCTTTTAGCATGTCAATTAGGATATCTTTGATCACATCAGAGAAAATTTTCAAACAATCGATTAGAGATAGATTTATTCAGAGTTAATTCACTCAGAATTTTAGTGAATCAGAAGTTTATATACATACAGACAAGACTGTCTTATGCTTGTTTGTCTTTGATACTGTACCATGGTAAAATCCTCGCAGCTTAGCCTTGACCTCCAAAAAAAAGGCTGGTTTCCTAATAAGAGCAAATTCCAAACAACTGAAGGTATCATCTATGCAAACAACTGTATGCAAATATAAATATTTTGGGACCATACTAAATTCAAAAGGTTTACTTGAACCCTAAGACATCAACACCAAACTGGTGAAGAAGTGGGAGACCAAAGTTACCAAAGTTTCTACATCTGCGATTAATAGAGAGTCCTAGATTGTCAAGATCTGAAAGATTGTTATGTTAAGAAGATAACTCTACTCCAAGACTGGCATAAAAAAAGTCAGTTTGAAGTCTGCATGTGATCACCAGGACAAAGACTGAGCATTTAAGAAGAGTGTTCTTTGCTTAAATCAAGTACCAATTTGCTGTTAAATATGGAAGAAAACAATCGAAGCTTTTAATCCAAAGAACACTATTCTGACTCTAAAGCTTAGATGTGGCAGCATCACTTTATGGATGAGTTTTGCTGGAAAAGGGATTTTTACACTTGAGAAACAACTATGAAGGGGTAAAGTACAGACCCTGGTTGATTTACCAAAGAGAGTGTATAGTAACATAAAATGCATGGAATAAAAAAAAAAAAAATGGTTTAAATGTCTTTAGCCTAGTTGTGCATTAACTTCAGGCCTTAAATGTTCATCATTCTGCATGTTGGAGGAAATGCAAATACTCATGCAAAAACTGTATATTTCCTCTTCACTGAGTCTGTATAGAGACATTCACTAAGTCTGCCACTGTCCAATCACTGATGGACACAACAGAGGTGGAGCAGTATTAGAAGAGTAAATATTTTAAGAGATGAGATGCTGTATACAACCATAACATGAGGTGGAGAAGAACACAACCACATTACGCAGGGAAAAGTTACCTTAACTTTACTATCAGGATGTTTTTTACACATAAAGGTGAAGAAATACTATTTTCCAGTAGGATGGTTTCAGTAATACAGTAATGTAATGAGATTATATTAAATGGTTTAAATATTAAATTGCTTTCTCTTGGAAATGGATCTGAAATGGATTTCAGTCATCGTGCTATTCTCAGGTCAGTGTGCACTTTCCCTCTACTAACAGCTTCATATTGCCATTAAGTTAGTGTCTGGAAAACTGTCTCTTAAAACTTTGTTTTCGTCAGCACATTTTGTTATTTTCAGGTCAGAAAATTGGTATGTTTTATAAAAAAAAAAACAAAAAAAACTGTGTAACAATACATGTAACTGCTGGTGATGTATACACTTGTGTAATGACATGATATACATGTTCATTTACATAAACTGTACAACTGTAATCCATCTGTAACAGTAAATACATCAGCATGTGTTGCATGTATTGTTAATCTGTAACTACATGGTTATTAAAGGCACTTTATTTAAAATGGGGCCATTGTGTTTGAATTATGGCCAAATGAATGGTCAACACAAAGCATACATTAGTGTAATTATTTCTCCTGTTATTTTTTGCATTTTGAATTATATGAATAATAGTTAACATGTTGTTAATGTGTAACCACACTGTTTTTAGAGATACTTACTTTTAAATTGAACCAGTGAGCTAGCAGGCCACCAATATGTTGCCCCTATCTTTGAATAGACTCAAGTCTAAGTATTTTGAATCAACAGTTTTTAGGATAATTACATTGCAAACTTACCTACCATGATTTTCTTTTGAAAGAAAGTTTTCCATTCTCATTGAACTGCATTGTCAGTGTGCTGAGATACCTTGTTGTTAGGTGCTTCTGGGCCATTTTGTGCATTCTCCCAAAAAATGGCTTAGAAATGTTGCCAGGATCAGGCAACATTGGAGAGCGATTTAATAATGTCCATTATGAGTATTTGTGGTGTAGATAGTATTCGAATGACATTGTATTTTTTGGATTTCCAGGTTTTCGCGAAGTGTCTATTTTTAAGAATTGCATGTGAAAAAAAAAATAAAATAAAATAAAAAAAAATAATAAATATATATATATATATATATATTTACAAGTGAATTTCAAAATGGATACAACATAGCTAAACATCACTTGCCATAACATGCCAGTAAGTGTTGTGGTCACACTCAATGCCAACAACAATCTGAAATACGATGGTATTTTATGGTCATTTGCTAATTTTTTGCTGGTCTAAGATGGTCAAGGTGGGTATAATATTCTCTTTGCTGGTCAACTAGTTAAGCTGGTTAAGGAGTTACACCAACTTGGTCAAGCTGTTCATGCTGATAGATGAGCCTGGTAAAGTTGATAAAGTTTATAGACTTGGTTGGGTTGGAAGACCTAATATACCTGGTCATACTGGCAGAGGTTGCTACATTGTTTAGCAGGTTAGGACAGCTTTACTCTAATGTTGATATTTTAAGTTTGTTACTCAATAACCATCAGTTAACCATGCCGAACATGCTAAACCATCAGTCGAAAGGGAAATAGCTAAATAAGCTAATTGTTAAACAGTGCTAACTAGGACGTGGCATTGTATAAGATACTATTGCTTGTATATGGATACTAACAAAGGTGTGAAATGAGGAACAGGTGTGTGATTAGAAGTCTGGTGAGGATGAGCACTGATAGGTTGGTCGGTTGGAGTCCAGAGTCATGTGAAGCAGTGAGGGGTTCTGGGAATTGTAGTCAGAGGCGGCAGAGGCAGCTGTAGTTCCAGCCATGCCGGAGGAGGCATGACAACACTTCACAGAACAGGTTTGATTCTGCCTTTCTGCCAACATAAGTCACTTGACTTTGCTCACTCTTTCTTTATACTTTAAACTTGCATTATAATCTACAAAGCATATATGACAAAAATATGATGAATGGTGGCCTCTTTATAAAGCAGGGCTGAAAGGAGCCTGAGGAGCACATGCATGTTGTTTCGTTCAGATTGCGTCGTCCTACCGAGAGTTATTACAGAATATTCAGAGCCTCTTTCGAGTGAATCTACCTGTAAAAGGCTGTGCCTTTAAATACTAAAGAAGTGAATGTAAATATTTGACCCACTAAAAGTCCGATATAGGAAATGAAAGCTAAAATATCAGACTTCAACAGTTTTTCAGCTATGATGTTAAAATCACCTCTTATGAAAATAAAGTACAGACCCTGGTTGATATACCAAAGAGAATGTATAGTAACATAAAATGCATGGAATTGAAAAAAATGGGTTTAAATATCTTTAGCCTAGTTGGGCACAAAGCTGGTACAGAAAACCAGACGTGTGCAGTCTGTATATATAAACAAAGCTGCCATAGCCAAAAGGGGCAAAACAGGGATCGTAGTCAAAAAACAGTCCAAAAGTCAAAACACAGATCATACACACAAGCGAAAGTACCAAAGGAATAGGCAAGAGGCAAAAACGAAGCAAAAGGTCAAAACACAGTAAACAATCAGAACAGGATGAAAACGCTGAGTAGTCTCAGAGAAACAATACCTCGCAGTGAGTCTAACTAAAGCCCGGGCTTATCTACTCTAAACTACCTGTCATATGATCATCAACACAGGTGAAATCAGTCAGAACTCAGGCGACTGCGAGCGCTGATGGGAGCGCCTGTGAGAGTTCGAAGTCACGTGAGACTCCCTAGTATTCTGGGAAATGGAGTTCTCTTCGGAGTCGGATTCTGAGTGCGGCTGTTCAGTCACATGATCTTCCAGAGAATTCTGGGAGATGAAGTCTGTGTCCTCCATAGAGTGAGCCGAATGCGTGACAGCTGGCCTCAAATGTTCACCATTCTGCATGTTTGAGGAAATGCAAATAGTCATGCAAAAAACTGTATATTTCCTCTTCACTGAGTCTGTATAGAGACATTCGCTAAGTCTGTCACTGTCCAATCCCTGATAGACACAACAGAGGTGGAGCAGTATTAAGAGTAAATATTTAAAGAGATGAGAAACTGTATATGACCATAACATGAGGTGGAAAAGGATACGACCTATCAGGATGTTTTTCATACATACAGGTGAAGAAATACTATTTTCCAGTAGGATGGTTGAAGTACTCGTATATATGAAAAAATATGATGAGCGGTGGCATATTTATAAAGTAGGGCTGAAAAGAGCCAACTGGATAGAGAACTCTGTTTTTCTTGGTGTTTACAGTGTCACTGCTACTAAAATCTGTGTAATGATTCTAAAAATTCATCATTCTAAGAAATATGCCAATTTTTTTTTCTTAACAAACATTTCCCTGCGCACATACTAGAAAATAAAATTAATGTAAAATGGTGTGCTACATTGTGATGCATCGAATCATAAACTTGTATTTTTCCCTACATTTCATTTATTTTAACAATTTAAGACAAAAGAGTTTAAATCTTGAAAAATGATGTGACGTTTCCATTCTAATTTGGTTTTATTCACACAGGCATACTTAGAATTTAAAAAAACAATGAGCGCTCTCAATAATTATCTCAAAGCAGTAAATGTTTTAAAGATGTTTTGCTATCTGGTGTCAACGAGTGGAGTATGGGTTCCAATTTTTTTGTCTTTTTTAGAGTTTTTCTTTGCAACTATTGCCCTTGGTTTGCTTACTTGGGACTTGAACCCAGATTTTTGTAAAGCTGCTTTGTGATAATATCCAGTCTAAAAAGTATTATACACATAAATGCTCTAAATACACAAATGTAGGTTGAGAAAAAATACAAACATACAGCCTCATTCTTAAACCCACTTAAACAGTTTTCTTATGTGGGATTTGTTCTTAGCTATGGACAGAATCTACTCACATTCAAGAGCACAAAGGTGAGAACAGTTCTGCACTTTAAGAACACGTCATGAACCTTACGTAGACGTAGAAAAAAATGAAAAAAATCAATGGCACTCTTCATTCAGTTGAAATAAAGAAAAACTTTCATTATAAAATGATTATGGAGAAAAAAATGTCTCAATGCATTTTGGCATAAGCCTTCAGATCTCCCACACACTGAAAGCCATTTGAGCATTTTTACTTCTTACGTTGCCACAAACAGAAAATGGACACTTTTAAGATCACATATGACCAACAGCTGAATTGGTCAGACTTTGAAGATGAGACTACAATAAATTCAAACTGTCATCACCACTGAGCAGCTTTTTAGTTGGCAGCTGTGACAGAAGAACACCTAAACAACCTGGAATTAGCCAGAAATTAATCGAACACCATTCGCCAAACAAAGCGGGCTGTAAGATGCCTTACAGACTGGCTGGAACAAAACAACATTAATATTGATCTGGCAAAAATTGACAAAACTGAGCTAAATGTGATATTGTGGCAGGTTTATGGCTCAGCCCAATTTGGTCAGACTCTGAAGACGAGACTACACGTTTGGTGAATGGTATTGGGTTCATTTCTGGCTGATTCCAGGTAGTTTAGGTGTTCTTCTGTCACAGTTGCTGACTGAAAAGCTCGCTCAGTGGTGATGGCAATTTCAGAATTTAGTGTAAGTAGCTGAAAAACAGACTGCCGCTGTGCAGCGAGTGAGCGGAGTTTGTTACTTTGACGTAGCAACAAGCTTCTTTTTAAGGAACTATAATTTGGCAAAAGGAACTACTAACATTAAAACATTAAATGGCGCGTTCACAGCCCAGTTTATTTAAGTGTTGTATAAAAGCAATAGAACACTCGAGGTCAGTAAAACATCACCTTGTATTTGTTTTCTTGTGTTCTTCACAGCTGTCTGTGGTGTATCTGCGTATGTTCCTCACCAGTATCATGTTGTAAATGAGGGTAAAACCTGGACTGAAGCTCAGAGCTACTGCAGACAGAACTACACTGATCTGGCCACCATCAACAACATGGAAGACATTAACACAATTCCAAATGACAAACTTCTGGAAGCTTGGATTGGTCTGGAAAAAGTGAAGTGGCAGTGGTCTCTGCAAGAAGAAATGTTCTACAGGGAGCTGGACTACAGTAACTGGAAGAGTGGAGAACCAAGGGATACAAAGGAGATCTGCGTTCAAATGGAAGCTGATGGAAAGTGGAATGTTAAAAACTGTGTTGAAAAACTTCCTTTTATGTGTTATGAAGGTAAGATCTGACAAATATATCTTCCTGAAAGACAAATTACTAATGGGATGTGTTTTTATATCTGAACCTTATATTGAAAAGAAATTCTGTATGGACCTTTGACTTAAAATATTGAGACATTAAAATATTGTGGAATTAAAACTATATCTATGTAGGATCTTAAACAAAATATCAGAAATGACACAAAAATAAATTAACCAACTTACAACTGATGTAACTGATGCAACTGATTAAACTTCACATTTTGAAGCTTATACATGAAGAAGAAATGTTAACTTTACCGGAACAGGAAAAACATTAATACATAAAAACATAATTTTAATGTAAGTCAATGGAACCGGACATTTTCCCAAGTGAGAATTGCATTTTTGGAATGATCATGAATGGCAGTAAACATTTTAAATAAGCTGGTGCTGAAATGGCCGAGCAGGTTGTGGTCTGTAGAGCTCATATTTGCTTTATAATTACATAATTGCAATACTTCTAGGATCTTACAAATGTACTGAACTTCTTGTTCTATGCCCTCAACACTTACAGTTGCAGATACTGGAGAATCGATTTGTTTTATGTACAATTTAATTTAATTTATACTGTTATGAAACAAAAATAGCTATTAAACATGTGAAAATGACAACAATGACATAAGCCTATTTTCTGGGTCAATTACAATTGCAATTGTAAAGTATTCACATGTGACAGTCACACATGCCATATGTTGTTATTTTCAGGAGACCCTGGGCTACTCAGATATGCCATTGTTTGACATGTAAATGCTAAAAGAAATTTGATATCTTTATGAATTTGAGTCATTTCTGATCAAACATTTACCTAGCGCCTGCTAAATTTAGTATTTTTATTAAAGAGATCTTGAAAACAGGTGCAGTAGTAGTTATCTTTTCAGAAATTGTTAGTCTGGAGTGTCTGTGAGCTGAAAGTGCAATAATGTTGATGTTAATTCATTCTATTGGTTATTATAAGTAAAAATAAACAATTAGCATAAGGGAGGCATGCTTTTTATTGACTTTCTGTCCTCTTGGACTCAGTGCTAAAACTCTGATACACAGGAAGAAAGGCTTTATTTTTAATTACAAATTGAGTTGCATATTTAATATCAGATATTTTTAATACTCAAAATCAATGTAAACTGAAGGCCCTTTGTTTATAATATGAAGGCTAAAAGCAGAGATGTAGTGAAACAGTAGCGAGTGGGTTTAGGTGATTTTGGAGCTGGATCTCTGGCTGATGGACAGTCACAGGTGGATGAAATCACTCTGGATGGTGAAGCAGAGTCTGATGAGTGATCTGATGTGTGAATCATGCTGCTGTTTTAACCCTTTGTTGGAATATGAAGGCCAAACAGCAGAGCAATAATATCAGGATTTTAGGTGATTTTCTGAGCAGAATTACTCACTGATGATGATGTCACAGGTGACACTAGTTAGGGGTGGGTCTGCTGAATGTCCTGATATATGGATCATGTTTGTATCTTAAACCGTTCTGAAGTTAGAAGGCTAGAAGTGACCTACCATTTTGCATTACTCCGGGTCCTAAAGGTTAAGTTCTAAAAGCAGAATTCCTGATTCCTTCAAATTTGACAAGTTGCCCAGGCCCTGAAGCGGAAAAGCATCTCCTTTCACTGTTGGTATGCTGTTCTTATTGTGAAATGCAGTGATAACTTTACAAAGTTCCAGTTTTAACTCATTACTCTACAGAATATTCCAATACATTTTGTAGTTGATCGAATATTCCAATACATTTTGTAGCTGATCTGTTACAATTTTTTTCAGGAAAAAATGCACATAGATACATATTGATTAAGGACAAAAAAAACTGGCGTGATGCTCAGAGCTTCTGTAGAGAACGCTACACAGATCTGGCCAGAGTGAGGAACCAGACTGAGAACAAGGAGATAAAGAATGCAGCCAAAGGAAAAACTGTTTGGATCGGCCTGTTCAGAGTCTCCTGGAAATGGTCAGATCAGAGTTACTCTTCATTCAGGTACTGGAAGAAAAACCAACCAGATAATTTTGGTGGAAATGAGAGCTGTGTGGAAATGCTCAAGTCGGGTCAGTGGAATGATGTAAACTGTGAAACAAAGTTACCTTTCATCTGCTATAAGGGTGAGTCACATTTACAGTCTGTTTATAGACGTATGTAGAGCTTATAATTATTAATTATTATTATTATTATTATTATTATTATTATTAACTATATTAATAAGAATTGAAAATACACATTTTGTTAATCAAGCAGCACTGCAAAGTAGCTTTACATTTGTTTTATGTATAAAGACCACAAAGAAGAATTAAATTGTATTAAAACAACAAAATCTGTTTGGCAACTGTTTCTGTGAATTCCATATTCATAATTTAGTATAAATGCATTCACGATTGCTCTTATAGTATACATAATTCCTTATAATGCATGGCATAAATCTGTATAATTATTCATAAGTAGTTGGCTGAAGCTGAAACATCTTTATGATCTGAAACAGATGAACATCATAAAGCATTACAGAAATATGGAGTCATGTACTCTTGCTGGTAATGCTTTCTTTTACAGTCTTAACCAGGTAAGTGTGAGGTACAAACTCCAAAGTTCTAGATAATTACTTTGGGTAAAATGATGGTAAGTTCCAAGACAGTCAAAATTGCACTGAAATGCCCAACATGTAGGTGTTAGCTAAGTACATGTGAGGTAACTGATTCTAAAACATGGTACATTAATAAAGTACTAAGAGTCTTACACCAATCAGGCATAACATTACGACCACCTCCTTGTTTCTATGCTCTTTGTTCATTTTATCAGCTCCACTTACTATATAGGTGCACTTTGTAGTTCTACAGTTACAGACTGTAGTCCATCTGTTTCTCTGCATACTTTGTTAGCCCCCTTTTACCCTGTTCTTCAGTGGTCAGGACCTCCATGGACCCTCACAGAGCAGGTACTATTTGGGTGGTGGATCATTCTCAGCACTGCAGTAACACTGACGTGGTGGTGGTGTGTTAATGTGTGCTGTGCTGGTCTGAGTGCTGCTGGAGTTTTTAAACACTGTGTCCACTCACTGTCCACTCTATTAGACACTCCTACCTTGTCAGTCCCCCTTGTAGATGTAAAGTCAGAGACGATAGCTCATCTGCTGCTGCACAGATTGTGTTGGTCATCCTCTAGTCCTTCATCAGTGGTCACAGGACGCTGCCCACAGGACGCTGTTGGCTGGATATTTTTGGTTGGTGGACTATTCTCAGTCCAGCAGTGACACTGAGGTGTTTAAAAACTCCAGCAGCACTGCTGTGTCTGATCCACTCAGACCAGCACAACACACACTCACACACCACCACCATGTCAGTGTTACTGCAGTGCTGAGAATTATCCACCACCCAAATAGTACCTGCTCTGTGAGGGTCCATGGGGGTCCTGACCACTGAAGAACAGGGTAAAAGGGGGTTAACAAAGTATGCAGAGAAACAGATGGACTACAGTCTGTAACTGTAGAACTACAAAGTGGACCTACATAGTAAGTGGAACGGATAAAATAACTTAACCACTACTTTGGAGTTGTTTTAGATTTGAGTATGTTTGTACCACCTTGTTACTCCAAATAATGATGAAATATTTTACACTGTTTCATTATCAAGTACATAGTTAGAACCTGTTAGTCATTTCAGTCTAATTCAGTTAGACCTTCTTGGTATTTACCATCACTTTACCAAAAATAAAAACACACCACTTTGGAGATAACTCACACTTACTCAGTTAATATCTAGAACCTGTATGGCATTTTACTGTGATTTAAGTAAAACTGTATTGAAAAGTTGTAATTATGTTACCTAAAATAACCATCAAGACTTTTCTCACACTTACTTTGCCAGTACCTAAAATTCAGGGGACTGTAAAAGAAAGCATAAGCTTCTTGCTTTCTCATATCAAACTGTTATCATTTGTTTGTACATAAGTTTTATTACACACTCCTGTAGCCTAAAAATAGCTCAACCAGTTTGCATTGAAGTCCCTGTAGTTACTGAATAATAAGGCTTATAATGTACTAAGCCTGGGTTAAGCTTATATTTGAACGAATATATAAAATATGTAAATGTATAGCTCATCATATATTGCAAATGATTTTCAGTAAAAAAATGTACATACATATTGATTAATGGGGCAAGGACCTGGAGTGGTGCTCAGAGCTACTGCAGAAAATATCACACCGACCTGGCCAGTGTGAGGAACCAGACAGAGAACCAGAAAATTTGGGATTTGATTCAAAATGTAAGCAGTAAACGTGTTTGGATCGGCCTGTTTTACGACTCCTGGAGGTGGCCAGATCAGAGTGACTCCTCATTCAGATACTGGGCATCTAGACAGCCAGATCATTTTGGTGGAAATGAGGACTGTGCTGCAGTGTCTATGACTGACCAGCGTCACTGGTCTGATGTGAACTGCAAAAACAAGTTACCATTCATCTGTTACAAGAGTGAGTTGTGTTTTAATTGTTTTATAAACCAACTTTAAGTTCAATGACCTTTTATGATTTTACATATGTTGGTTGTACCTCATTATGTAAACCATGAAAGTGCTGGACTATGGTCTAAATTATTCATGATTCCTTTTCTGTTTTTCTTTTGTCTCCAGATAAGCTGATCTTGATCAAGCAGAATCTGACCTGGAGAGAAGCTTTGGGATACTGCCGGGTGAATCATGTGGATCTGGTCTCAGTTCAGTCTGAGGAGATCCAGCTCTGGGTGAAGGACGTGGCACAGAAAGCCTCCATTGACCATGTGTGGCTGGGTCTGCGTCACACCTGCACCCTCAGCTTCTGGTACTGGGTGAGTGGAGAGTCTATCTGCTACCAGAACTGGGCTCCAGGTAACGGGACAGGAGGAGAAGACTGCAGCTCTGTAGAGAGAACCGGAGCAGTGCAGGCTAGAGGGGGTCAGCAGTGGGTCAGCCTGCCTGAGGACCACAAACTCAACTTCATCTGCACCACCTATGAAGGTTAGGTATTGTTTATGTGAGTGTATGTCTGAGTGTCTGTGGCATCAAGTGTTTTTTTTATTTTTTATTTTTATACACTGCATTTAAATTTTGCTAATTTTTCTTTGTATATTTGGGGGTGAAGACTGAAAACAAACTGTGGCCCATCATCTGTACCCAACCTCAGTGGATCAGCATTGCTTTCATGTCTATATTTGCGTTTTTGTGCAGATTTAAAAGGGTGAAAAGATGTTTATTATCATATTCTTTAATCATATACCTTAAGTTTTCTAACAAAAGCAATTTGCAATATATTGCTATAGGAATTTAAAATGTCCAGACATAAAATGTTTTATTTTATTTATTTATTTTTTTACTTACATCATTATATTTTTAATGATTTCTCTTCTGTGTGATTCATCCTGAACATAGAATCAGGAACTAAAAATGACTGACTGGTTCACTGCTATGTTAAATCTGTTGCCAGAGAAGTTCCAGCATGCTGGCCATATATAAAGGCTATACCTGATAAAACGGTACTTTTTGAAAAAACATACAACAAAAACAGAAGACTTGCGCATATTTTATAGTCTTATAACAGCTTGACTTATCAATGTTAGTGCATGTAGCAATGTTTTATCACAAGCCGTGGGCATTTGTCCTTTTTTTGAATGTATGAATTTTGAAACAAATATTTGAATCCCTGAACAAAATTATTATTGTCAATAATAAACACAGATGAATGAGAACTCTGAAGCAACTTTAATAATGCACGTATACTGATTCATTTCACTGATTTCTGCTATTCTCCATTATAAAAAGTATTGTTTTAGTGCTATTAGTGCATTTTTATTGAAGAGGAACATTGTAGGTTTATTATTTTTTTTGTCTCCCAAATTACCCTTTTGAGCAAGAAAACACATGAATGGGAAAATAAGTCACATATTAGATTTGTTTTTTTTTTCATTATTCTGATTGAACAAAACAATAATTATTGCCTACCTATAGAAAAAAAATCACAATCCTTCCAACAATAGAGAAAGACTTGTGCATCTTTTACACAGTGATAGAAAACATGGTAACACAGTGAAGACACTGATATGTTTCACTTTGGCCAATGTGCACTGAATGGATTGCCGGCAAGATGCCCAATCCATTAGGGTTAATTGAGTAACCTCTTCCTCCAAGACACTTTAAGCCAGTCATTGCATCTTTACAACCTGCTCATGCAATTTAGCCAGCTAAACACAATTACTACAACAAATGATTACTGCCCAACATGGATATTACTGGATATAAGAACTAAGCTATTGCTCCATTGCTGTTGGTCTTTGACTAGAAAGTTTCTAGAGTCTTTTTATCTGTTTCAATACAATGTTAATATGTTTTAAATGTAGACAAGTTTAATTTACATTAAAATAAATTTTGAAATACATTTCAAAATGTGTCTGTCTTTTTTAGCACCTTTTCAGGGCATTGTTCTGCTTTTGTTTTCATAAACCTGTCTAGGTAAGCGCATGAGAAATCCCTCCATTGGCATATGAATGTCCAAACAGCAAACTAACCAGCCCAGGAATGGGTCACAATTCATATAAAGGAGTATCATCTGCTGGTATAAGGAAAATAAAGGCATGTTTTAAAATTTACTTTTTAGATATCAACCATGATGAAATTATTCTTAATTTTGATTTATAATTAAAAGGTGTAGCCCTAGATTATTTATGTAATAACCCATTTACTTTGAGTTCTGAGTCCAAAATCTAAATGAGTTTGCAGTTTTCTCTGTAGGAACCAATTATTATGTCATTATCTGTTGTTTTAAGACAAGAACTTTCTGACCTTTCTTCTTAGAGGTGGAAAATTGATCTATCCAGGATTTAACGGATGACAGGTGCCAGGGCAAATCAGCTTTCTTCGTCAAATTTGTAATGCATTTCAAATAAACCCTAAATACTGATTTTCCAAGTAGTTTTTGTAAAAGCAGCAGTTATCTGTGCAACTGTGACAACTCCAAAAAAAAATGTTTAAAAGTTTAAATAAAACCCTAAATAGAACTATTCTTGCCAATTGTGTAGCATTTTTGCTTCACACTACTACTAGCAAAATTTGGGAAAGAAATCCTCCAGAAACACAGCAACATATACAAAGACACAATAGGGTTAATTTTTGTAATCAGTCTTCATCAGGCATCATGTCTTGACATCTTATAATCAAATCATGACTCTCTGAAAACAAATCTATTGAATAATATATAAGAATCAAACTAACTTCACTAATATATAATATAAGATTACACAAATAATATCCTTAACTGTGTCATTTACCAAGTAGACAATAATTTGTAAGATATGTATGTTTAGCACTACAGTTAACCTTTGGAAATTGAGTGTTATTTCTTGCTTTTTTCTATAGACAACTATTCATATTTCCATTCATGTAAACATACATAATTACAAGTTCAATTACATAATAAAGTTGTATAACATTTACAATTGCATTTAAGTCTGATAAGCAATTGATAAATCACAAAATGCTTTGGTTATCACCAGTGACAAGGTCTTTCTAAGGGTTAATGTGATAAAGGCAAAGAGTTTATTGACATTGGATATGATGTATGTTGAATTTACAGGAAGCAAAATATGACGTTTTGACATGGAGAACAATCTTTTTGGTATAAAGGATATACCATGCATGGTACATTAACTGGTGTTCAGATGTTGCTGCATTCACAGGGATTTATGAGGTTTTGCACATTGAGACGCTACTTGTCTACAGTTGTTCCTTCCCTTAATTCTTTACCAAGTATAATGTCTAGTAGCAATTGTGGGGTCCAGGCACCTCAGCGCAGACCTATTCCAGCTTGTTTCTTGTCATGTTACTATATTAACATAGTTATGTTTAGTAAATTAGATAGACAACTGTAAATCTTTTTCAAAGAACACATCCAGTGCATGGCTATGAATAATGGCCAACTTTCATGACAGGCTTTTACTAGGCCATGTGCTAGATAAAGGTCAAGGAAACAAAAAAGGAAAAAGATCAGGGAAAGGAACAGATGCCCCTGTTACATTCATTCTGGTTTAACTTCTGTAGGTAATTATTCATGTTCATGTTCATTTCATGTTTAATTACATAATAGGTTACATAACATTTACAATTACATTCAAATCTCATAAATAATTAATAAATCACAAAATGCTTTGGTTATCACCAGTGACAAGGTCTTTCTAAGGGTTAATGGGATAAAGGCAATGATGTTATTGACATTGGACATGATGTATGTTGAATTTACTAGAAGCAAAATAAATATTATGGATACATTTGTTTTCATTCCTTTATGACATGGAGAACAATCTTTTTGGTATAAATGATATACAATGCATGTTATATTAACTGGTGTTCAGATGTTGCTGCTTTCACAGGGGATTTATGAGGTTTTACACATTGAGACGCTACTTGTCTCCAGTTGTTCCTTCCCTTAATTCTCTACCAAGCATAACTTCTAGTGGCAATAATGGGGTCCAGGCACCTCAGTGCAGACCTTTTCCAGCTTATTTCTTATCATTTTAATATATTTATATAGTTATGTGTAGTAAATTAGATGGACAACTGTAAATCTCCAAGAACACATCCAGTACATGGCTGTGAATAATGACCAACTTTCATGACAAGCTTTTGCCAGGCCATGGGCTAGATAAAGATCAAGGAAAGAGGAATGGCAAAAGATCAGGGAAAGGAACAGATGCCCCTGTTGCACTGCATTCATTCTGGTTTAAATTCACTAATATGTTTGTGAGCTGTGTTACATGCTAAACAAGTGGAGCAAGTTTGCATAATATTGTAATATTGTTAGGCTCAAATGTGACATTTTTGTTCTAGCAGACTAATCTCAGGGCACTTTTTATGGAATACATGCACCAGTGTTGAATATTCTTTTAGCATCCCTTGAATTCATGTTTGTCATGTTTGCATGCCAACTCCATGTAAACACATGCAAACCATCCTGTACTTCCTTTACTCTGATGTGCTTGTGTACAATAACAAAACTGTACCTCATTCAAATAAGTCCCTCAACACTTCATTTGTAAGTTCACCTATGAAATAGAAATAGGTCACAGTATGCCTGAACACACATCAGCTTTCAAGCAATACCATCTGTTATGGAATCTAGTTAATCTGGGTTAAAATTGATCTATAATATCACTCTGACAGTAATGAACATAAACGATCCCGGATTAAAAAATATCCAGACATCTTTCTCCAAATAAAGAGCCATTGCTTGTGTTCAAAGAACTAACCTCAGTTTGTTGGTCTTGGGGCTGGCAGGTTATGATAAACTATTTCCACTCTCTGTAGTCTTAGCTACATAAGCCTTCAACATAAAGCTATAGGTCTATAGGTAAGATATATATTGCTTATTAGATGTAGTTTATTGGCCCATGGAGCCCCACGCTCCCCTAGACAGTTACAGAATGAGAAGCTGTTCTCTATGAAAGTGGAAAAACTAGTTCAACCACCTTTGAGAGGCATTACGGGTAGTGTTACTGACCTAATTTGAATTATGTGCTGGTAAAGCTGAATGTGAAGTAAGGCTTTATTGATGAATACCCAGATAGAGCTGCACCACTTGAGTCAATGTGGGTTAAGTGCCTTACCCAAGAAGGTACTGGCAGACTAGTCATTTCTAGAATCCTGTAACTGACAACTCTGTGGTTGACCAACAAGGATGTATTATGACCAGTCCTTTTCAGGAAAATGACACTGGAAGCAGTGTTGGTGGCCACAGGTGTGAACATTTACCTATCAAAAACACACCAACCAGTGCTTTTGCACACAAATGAACACAAAACCAGCAGCATCTTAAACTTTGACTTTTCAATCCTCTTGTCTTCTCTTACATTTGCATCTTTTCAGCTTGGAGGGTTGTTTCGGTCAATATGTGCTAGGTTGTCACATTTGCTGTCCTCCCAGCTGAGCGAAAGCCTAATAAGGGCTAATTCTTCTTCCCCAAATCCGACTCAGGTGTTCATCAAAATGAGGAAGAGCACTGGAACCAAACCTTAGGGATAGAGGGCAAATCTGCCCCCAAGCCACCCCAATCCTGGCTCTCTCTTTAGCACAGCTCCCGGGATTGAAATTTGGGTGGTTTCCTGTGGCTGTGCTACCAAATGGGAAGTAAGGTTTGGGAGAGACATCATCAAGGAAACACCAATGTTAAAAATGAATACTCCAGTTGACCCCAGTATTGAAAGGAGACTGTGTTGATATATGTGTCTCATGATAACCTGCCTTATACTGCACATTTGATACAATCTCATGCAAAGTGCTTTACACTTCCTCATTACTGGAACTGTCTCCGACCAAAGGCTGAAGGAAATAAACCAAAACAAGACCCAGATGGTATCTCCCACGAATTGCATATAACAGAGGTGGAGCAGCATTAGGGACATATTATAGGAAGAACATAACATGGGAGAAAATGAGACATTTTCATCCTGACCAGCTTGTGTTTTGTAAATGCGGTAGAAGAAAGAGCACTGCCTGAGCATTCATCTTCATGGTGTGAGTTGGAGTGTTTGAAATCATTCTATTCACTTTGATATTTAGGTCCCACTTTATATTAAGTGTCTCTAATAACTGTGTAGTTACACATGTATAACATATGCAACAACACTAACTACTGATTTAGTCAATGTTACAGATGGGTTACAGAAGTACAGCCTATGTTATTACACATGTGTATCAACTTCAGTTTTGCCTCATGTAATTACACAAGTGTATCTTTAAAATAAGTGGACAGTCCCTGTGTAGTTATGTAAGTACTGTGTAATAATGGTAATATAGACACTGCTTTGGGAGAAATGCAACACATTTAATTAATGACAAAAAAAGCTGCATTTTAAGATGAGGGGGCGTCTGCTGTACTGTCACATTACAGAATGGTTTAAAGTGGAAACTGGTTACAATGTCTCAGTAAGAGCAACATAAATGCTAGCTAAATGTTAGGAAAGCTGGCAGATACAGTGTAAGTAATGTCTTAATGTACATTATTAGATACTTCCTTTTACTGCTGGAAGGAAAAACATCTGAAAAAAAATGCAGTCCCACTCTGATTACAAATGTAATTACATATATATTATTACCATTGTGTAATTACAGGAAATAATAGGCTGTTACAACTATTAAGATACACTTGTGTAATTACATGAGGCAAAACTCAAGTTGACACACATGTAATTACATAAGGTGTATGTCTGCAATCCATCTGTAACAGTGACTAAATGATTAGTAGTTATTAGGTATTAGGTTGCTGCATATGTTGTTCACATGTAACTATACAGTTACTAGAGACACTTAATATAAAGTCGGACCGATATTTATTACATGACAATGTAGGAATGTTATGAAGTTATTTTGAATCTAAACAGGTTATGAACTAAATTGTTCTGTCAGAAATGAATTTCAGTTGTCTTGCTTTTCCCAGATCAGTGTGTACTTTGTCTCCGCTGGGAAGTTCATTTAGTCAAATACTAAACTAGACTCCTAATAAGTTACAGATGCGTACAAAAAATTTTGTCGTCTTCATTCCATAAGTTTCTCAGAGTTTGTGTGTTATTATGTATACTTTTCATTTTGAATCTCAGAGCTACTGCAGACAGAACTGCACTGATTTGGCCACCATGGGTATATATTCTTAGTATAACAATATAATAATAATAATACTAATAATAATAATAATAATAATAATATATTGAAATATAATAAGAATATGATAAAACAGTAAAAAAAAAAACAAGTTATAAATAACATTTACTGAAAGAAACACTGAACTACACTGAAATGTTAACTTGCGGTAGATAAAAACACTAGATGCTGGGTTCCCAGACACCCAGACAGGGATTAAGACTAGTCCTAGACTACACAGCAATCTGAATACAAGATCATTCTCCATTGAAATGAAAATTCTTGTATGGGAAACTGATCCTAAAATAATATTTCACTTTAAAATCAGCCAGCTTGTCATTAAAAAATTTCAGTTTTATTTACTGTAGGGTCTACTTTTTATCACTCTATCAGATCATGTGAAGCTACACCATTAATTGAGAATTAAAAAATTCTTTTTCATAACTAATTACTGCAAAAACACCTTGCATAGTTGTTGTTTTTTTTATTTTATTTCTATCAGAAATAAAGATTTAGCAAAGTATTTCATTCAAAATGCCATTTAAATTAATGTTTTATACTTTTCATTTTCTCTGTTGACTACTGTCATTTTGCTTTGTGGGCAATGCCCCCCAGGTATAGCATGTTGATGACCATCTCTTGACTGGATGCCTCTGTGTCAAATGTAACTGTGCCCAAATTTAAATGCATGAAACTGAAGAAAACAAGAACAAGATAGACAAGGGCAATTTAATGCATGGGCTTACCTGGGCTTAAACCCAGGGGCCTCTAACTGAACCTTTATGAGATTTGTGTATTCCACTTACACCACCTGGGCCTACCCAGATTGATCACAGGCTTACCCAATCGAATGAAAAAAAAAGTATTATTAACATATTATTTAAAAAAATAATATTTTCATAAGCCAATAAACCAAAATATGGTAAAAGGAAATTTGATTTGTTTTCTGAGATTGATGGCAGATCAAATCATGCGCTCTCCAAGCTACAACTTTTTCCCAGCCTGTATGGATTGTGTATTCCACTGCCCAAATAAAGGCCTTTCACACTTGCAGCCAACTATATGTCTGCTGTGTCTACAAATAAGTTAAATAACCACATCATATTTTTGTTACAACCAAAAAAATTAGAAAATTTAAGTACATCGAACAGATTTAATAATTTCACATTGAGAACATTTTTTGTAGTGTAGAAATACAGCTGAGACTGAAGTGCAATGTTTTGAACACAGCTAATAATGTTATCTTATGTTCTTAAAGTGTAATTTCAATTTGTTAATTTTGTGGCTTTCAGAAAGTCCCCACATTTTGTACCTTCATTATTGTTATGCTGGTTACAAAAATGCCAGTTCTTCCGTCACATTAAGAATTTCAAGGGTTGTTTGTTCAAAGATCTGATGAATAAATACAAAATAAAACCACACCAAGAAAACTAGTCAAGCTAATCTTTTCTTCACAGCTGTTATGTAAGTCGAGTATAAATTCTCACTCTGTATCATGTTTACAACTTATGACTCAAAATGCAAAAAACTCTTGAATGAACCTTTTGACAACATTGCAGGTTTGTCCAGGTAGCATCAGCTGTCTACATGGGTGATATGAGGTTATTTATGAGCCTTATCCATGTAGAATGTATGATTCTGCACAGATGCAAAACATCTTGATTGCAAAACTGTTAGCTAGCTAGTAAAGTACTGTTGCAGCTGTATCAGTGGTTTAACTTGCAACTGAATTGTTTCACTCCAACTCACCTAGAAACTGACTTTTTCTTTTTTCCTCTTTTTCTTTTTAGCAATGAGTTATATAAGTTTTACTCCACACAAACTTTCTCTTTAGAAAACAGCAAATTGATTTTTTGTGAAGACATTTTGAATTTAAATTGTAGGTTAAAATAGCTTAAAGTACTTTTAACATTTCCTGAAAAGCAATTTAAAACAACATGTAGAGCCAAATCCTTCACCAACTTTATTACTTAGACAAGAATTACAAAGTAAAACAGAGGCACCATACAAAGTTGCATCTAATAGTAAAGTCAAAAATTCAACTCTGCATGATCATGTAGGACAGGGGTTACCAATCTTTTCTGGTTGCAGACTTTCATTCCAAACAAACAAAGACACCTCATTTAGCTAAACAATTATTTGAGGACTGAGACTAACTAAATAGGTAGAATCAAGTTCTGCTAAAATGGAATGAAGACCTGCCATCAGACCTGCCCTCTGTGTACAAGATGATGTATGATGTCTGGCTTAAATTTAACTATGAACAGAAGTGTTATGCACAGTTTTTAAACTCCTTAAGCAATTTGGGTCATACCACTACCAACTTCACCAATGAAGGACTGGACAAAAGTCACTTTAAAAGGAAAACAATGGAAAACCATCAATCAACAAGATAAATTTACAAAATATATTGCAAAAGGAGATTCTAGTGTAGATGTTCATGTAAATGCTAGCCATTTGCTTCTTACTCTACTATAGTATACATGAAGAATGTGTATAGGTGTGAACATACATGTTTATTTCTGTCTTTAATATATTTTGCTTTATATTAGATATTTAGACATGCAAATTGTAACTGTTTCCCTGGTCTGGCTCCATCCCTCAGCCCTAGTTCTCCTATGTCATTACTATCACCTGTGTTTTGTTTATAGCCCTTCTCATGCTTGGCTGTTCTGCTTGGCACACTCTCATTCCAGCCTGAGTATATAATCTGGATTCACCGGTGAAGTTGTTACTTGCCATCTTGAAACAAGTTACATTATTTTGTTAAGTTACATTGGTACCACACTGAAATAAGACTACCCTTATGAAGGGCTTGTAACACATATGTAAAAAGGTCAAAGGTGACCCCTTGATTGTCAAATAGTGAGCCCATATTTATCTACACTGTTACACCTCTGGTTGCTGACCCTACTTTGTCTTCTCATCAGTCAGCATTAAAATGGTCAGCTTCATCTGATATTCATTTTCATCAAATATGTGTTTATGACCTAGTTAATAACCATTAATAAGCTCCTAATAAGGGTAGTCATGTTGTAAAGTGTCAGTAGGTTATGTGAAGTGGACACTTGGTCAGTAGTCATGTCTATGTTCAACATGCTTCATGAGACAGGCCCCAGGTGTTTCTAGTCTCATTTCCTTTTGTGCTCTGATGTTTCTAGTTCTGGATCCATTGATGTTCGACACAGATGATGGACCACAGCCGCTTTAGTCTTGATGTTTGAAAGAGAGAAAAAAGGAACAAGGCAAGATTTTACAGTGCAGTCTAATAATCTTCACAGTCATACAGACAAAAAACTAACCTTCATAGGCGATGCAGATGAAGTTGAGTTTCTGAGTCTCAGGCAGGCTGACCCACTGCTGACCTCCTCTAGACTGCACTGCTCCAGTTCTCTCTACAGAGCTGCAGTCTTCTCCTCCTGTCCCGTTACCTGGAGCCCAGTTCTCGTAGCAGATAGGTGAAACATTCAACCAGTACCAGAAGCCCGGAGTGCAGGTGTGACGCAGACCCAGCCACACATGTTCAGTGGAGGCTTTCTGTGCCACCATCATCACCCAGAGCTGGATCTCCTCAGAGTGAACTGAGACCAGATCCACATGATTATCTCTGCAGTATCTCAGAGCTTCTCTCCAGGTCAGATTCTGATTGATCAAGATCAGCTTATCTGGAGATAAAAGAAAAGAGTGTGTGCAATTCAACCAAGAAGCCAACCTTTTATCTGGTTTGCATAATCAATTTGTACAATCAATACAAAAAGTGAAATAAAGCTCACTCTCATGGCAGATGAAAGGTAAAGTGGTTTGACATGGTCTGTCTTCCCAGCTGCCCATTTGCTGTCCTGATGCAACAACTGCTACACAGTCCTCATTACTAAGAGTGTCATCTGGCTGTCCAGCCCACCAGTTCCTATATATGGAGTTACTCTGATCTGACCACCCCCAGGACTCTCTGAACATGCCAAACCAGACAGGGGTTCCATTAGCTACTTGATGGATATTCTGGTTCTCACTGTCGTTCCTCACACTGGGCAGGTCTGCGTACTGCTTTCGGCAGTAGATCTGAGCATCAGGAAAGGTCTTTTGCTGAGTAACCAAAACTAATTTTGTGATGGCTGTTTTCTTTCCTGAAAGAAAATTGTAGTACATCATGAACAGCTCCTTTATATTTTCACAACTTGAAAAGAATGTCTGACAGCAAAAGATGGAGGGTGGGAGGTGGACGTGTTGCTGGTAAATGTGTAAACCCTTTAGAATTCTTAGAATTCTCAAAATTATTGAATAAATTTCACCTAAAATGTAGATTTTAGTGAAATAATTTTTGGAGATCATTTTGACAAAAACTGCTGTTTCTTGTAGACATGAGGCCAAAAAAAAACAAAACAAAATCTAAATTATCTGGATATTTGGGTGGGGCTTTTGGAGATAACCAAAACAGTTTAAACCACTGAACAAATATTTAAAAAAATAAATTAATAAAAAACAATTCTGTCTGTCTACAACTGACATATGTGTCTTCGTTGTGATATTCAGTGATCAATTCATGATTTCTTGAACATTTCTGGAACAGTGTCAGAGGGCTAAAGCTAACATAATGTAATTTAAACCTATGTTTGAAAAAAATATACACACCTATATTTATACTTATTGATATCTCATGCTTATATTTAATATTAAAATGCAAATAATCAGAGGTGGGAACAAGTCACTAAGTTGCAATTAACAAGTCTCAAGTCTTGACACTCAAGTCCCAAGTGATCTTACATCACTTCAGACAGAAAAGGGGACATACACCCCCGGCCCCCTCTGAATTTGCACCAGTATGTTTCAGTATTGACAAATTTTGACTAAATTCTTAAAATAACACAAATAGCTTTCAAAGTATGATTAGTGATTTTCTAAATATTAGCAAGCAGCATAAAGTTTAAAGGAATTTTAAAAGAAAAGGGAAAAGTAAAACATTTTCTAACCTCCAATTTGAAACAATTCTGTATTTTTAAATTTGTTTTAAAAATTTTAAATTGCTTCAGTCTACTGTAATGCAAACAACCTCTAAAGTGCATATTCTTACCTGTGTAACATACAAAATAATATTTATTTGTGCATTCATCATCAGTCCACAATCCATCAAAGCCCCGCATGAAAACACAGGAGTTACTCTTTAGTCCGTTGTTTGGCTCTCCTGGCAACCAGTTAGTGTAGGACTGTCCATTTATGAAGGAGGTGCCATCTTCCAAAGACCACAGCCATTTCTGACCATCTACTCTATTTAGGCCGATCCACACACATCCAACTTGATTTTGAAGCATGGCTTTCACGGTGTTCATCTCTTCCAGGTTGTTGATGGTGGCCAGATCAGTGTAGGTCTGTCTGCAGTATCTCTGAGCTTCAGTCCAGTTTTTATACTGATTCACGAAGTGATACCGATGAGGAAGGTATGAAGCCACACAGACCACTGTGCAGAATAAGAAAAAAAGAGTCACATCAGATCTTCTTGCAGCAAAACAGAAATACCAAAAACACTCATGACAAAATTTCTTTCAGACAAACCAACAAATGCAAATGAGGCAAATACAGTCAGGTCAATAAATATAAACGGGTGTTTACATCCACATTTGGTGAACATTGAATTGCATTTTCAATGTGTGTTTACATCCACATTTGGTGAACATTGAATTGCATTTTCATAAATAGCCCCCCATTCTGAGGGGCTCAAAAGTAATTGGACAATTGACTGTGCAGCTGTTCCATGTCTAGGTGTGTTTTATCCCCTCATATTTAATTCACAAGTAAGCAGACAAAATATCGCGTTGATTTCAAGTGTGGCATTTGGAATCTGTTTATTTCAATATAATCCCCAAAGCAATATCAAGGAAGTGAAGCAAACTTTTAGATTCAAACTTTTAAATTCAAAACAGTTCAGAAAGAGTAAAACATCACATAGAACATGAAAAACAATTGTCGTGGAGCCAAGGTCCCAGGTGAAGAAAAACCCCTTTACAACAGTTTGCTAGATCAGCAACACCCTCCAGGAGACAATGATCAAGAGGTCAAGAGACATCTTCATCAAAGTAAATAAAAAGGGTTTACCCCAAGATGTAAACCATTGTTAAGCCTCAAGAACAGGAAGACCAGATTAGAGTTTGCCATCTAAAAAAGCCTGTACAGTTCAACATTTTCTGCACAGATGAAACAAAGATCAACAGAATGTACCAGGATGATAGGAAGAAAAGAGTATGGAGAAGGGAAGGAACTGCTCATAATCCAAAACATAGCACCTCATCTATTGAACATGGTGGAGGTAGTGTTATGTCACAGGCATGTATGGCAGCCAATTGAGCTTGTTCTCTGATATTTTTTGATGATGTGTCTGCTGAAAAGAAGCAGGATGAATTCTGACATGTAAAAGGCTTGAAGTGTATATTATCTGCACATTGGACACATTGGACGCAGATAGACAATGACCCAAATCATACCACTAAGGTAACCTAAGCCTTTTTAAGGCAAAGAAGAGCAATTTTCCATATTGACCAAGATCATCACCTAACCTCAATCCAATATGTCTGTGGTAGAGAGCTAACATAACAATAACTGTCAATATCTAAATGTTTATAGACCTTACTGTTAATCAGTTGAAGAAGGCAAAGAGACAAAGACAGTTTTCTGCACAAATACAAAACCCATGTAGTGTCTAGCTCAGTATTTGACTACGTGAAACGTCTACTAGAGACAAAGTGCTCACTGACCTGTGAACAACAAGACTAATGAAGTCCATTTCTGATCCATTTCTGAGAGAGTGTATTTCTCAACCTAGATGTTTAGATTACATTTGAAGTTTTAATACCATTTCAGCACATCACTGCATTCACATTGGCATATGAAAATGATCACAGATAATAATAGACATACTCACACCAACAATCCAAATGCTTAACAATCCTTTTTGAAAAACGTTCTCCAACGTATTTGTAAAAGAATACCGTGGTAGAAGGGTAAATGATGCTGTTCTCTCTGTCTTGATGTTTTCTTGTTGTTCCCATCTCATGTAATGCTCATATACAGTATCTTTATATCGCTTGCTTGATACCAACCCACCTTTGTTGCACATAGTCACAGAGAGATACCATCACAGTCTTATTTTACCTTGCTTTGATCAATCATTGCCCCATGACAGTATCAGTTAATGCCTAGAGCAAATTCAAATGAATATCTCTGGAGAGTTACAATGTGAAACAAAGCTTGAGGCATGAGGTTCCATCACGTGTGAAGAAGGGTGCAGGTGGTTTTACCTCGGAAAACCACTAATCAGCACCTCATCAGAGATGTTAATCAGTGTGGCCTTCTTTGTTTTGGGATGCATGAGGATGTGTCATATCGCCTAATGCATGTGGGCACCTAACCATCACACCTATGTGAGCTTGATGGATATTCTATTCCAAAATCATGATCACTTGCCCCCCACCTTTGTGGCTGTAGTCTGCAGGAATTTGTGCCAGTCCAAAGAGCATTTGCGAGGTCTGTGCGAGATCAGGGCTCTGTGCAAGCTACTGAAATTCCTTGTCTTTACAGACCTTGCT
This sequence comes from Colossoma macropomum, assembly GCF_904425465.1. Classification (NCBI taxonomy): domain Eukaryota; kingdom Metazoa; phylum Chordata; class Actinopteri; order Characiformes; family Serrasalmidae; genus Colossoma; species Colossoma macropomum. The sequence continues at coordinate 239,968 of NW_023496042.1, forward strand.
TTGTGAAGAGGGGCACAGTCATGCTGGAACTGTTCCCACAAAGCATGTAATTGCACAAAATGTCTTTGTATGCTGTAGCAGGAATGTCCATCATAGTGGCAGATAGTAAAGAGTGATTTATCATTCCAGAGAACACATTCCCACTGCTTGAGATTCCAGTAGTGGTCCATTTTACTCCATTCCAAGCAACACATTTACAGTACAGGCAGACTGTATTGTATCAAAGACTGTATTGTATGGCTACCATAATACTATTGCAAAAATAGTGTAATAATACACAGTATCACAGTAACACACAGTATCTTCAGCTTTTCTAAAGCAGCAAAGGACCATCACCTACATTCTTCCTTCCTTCTGGGTCACGGTGGGGTGCTGGAGCCTATCCCAGCTGTCATTGGGCGGAAGGCAGGATACACCCTGGACAGGTCGCAAGCCCATCGCAGGGCAGACAGACAGACATACACACACCTAGGGGCAATCTAGCATATACAATTGGCTTAACTGCATGTTTTTGGACTGTGGGAGGAAACCGGAGTACCCGGAGGAAACCCACGCAGACACGGGTAGAACAGGCAAACTCCACACAGAAACGACCATGGTCGCCCAGCCGGGAATCGAACCCAGGCCATTCTTGCTGTGAGGCGACAGCGCTACCCACAGCGCCACCGTGCCACCCCCCATCACCTACACTGCAACTGAATTTTGTTTTGCAGTTTTACATTACTTAAATAAGTTTATACTTAACAAGAGGCAAAGTTAGCCTAGGTAGCTCCTTCACAACATGTTAATTTACCTAGCCCAACCTGTACCAACATAAAACACATGTTATTAAAGTTAACTTTATTTTTGGTCATTATACAGGGTGATTCAAAAAGATTCATCCAATTTCAAAATGATTTATTTCACTTGTAAATCAAAACAGAACACACAGTAAATTGTAAATGGTTTAAATGAGCATAAAGTTTATTATGTAATTTTACAAGTGCTCAATATGAACCTCCTCCAGCTGTACGACATCAATGCCATAGTCAAATTCATCCCATACTTGATTGATCACTCACGGCTCTTTCAATGTGATTTTGGAGATCATCCGGTGTTGTGGAACCAACGACAAACACTCTGAGCTGTTGGAGGTTCACTGCTGACAAAAATCACGCTGCACAGTTATGACGGATTCACTCTTATTGAAGTGGAGAACGCAAAACGCTTTCTGCTCAGTGGTCACATCTCAGAAACTCTATGACCCCCTCTTTCAATTGGTAAGTGATTGGTTCCTAGGCCTCACCGCCTCACGGTTGTAAAAATATGGCGCTTTGAAATCAGATTAATCTTTTTGGATCACCCTGTATATAATTATAGCAGATTTTCATATAGAAACTTTCACTTTGTAAATATCCTTTTTCTTTGTAAGCATCTAATTAGAACTGCTACAATAATAAATAATAATAATAATAATAATAATAATAATAATTTCAGGTACCCATGGGATTCAGTCTCTATGGGATTTGCAGTGTGTTGTTAGCACTAAACTAATGGTGGTGTCCCTTCACTATACATGTGACTTTTTAAATTTGTATATTGTATTAATTGAATATTTATATAAATACTTTAACATAAAGCCTAACTCTGCTGCCAGTTAGTTACTGTAGATTTACAGAATATTTACTTAGTGTTCTGCACAATGTATACTAGCTGGGACAAGAGAATCTGTTGTGCAACAAATAGTTATATTCTGTGCAACAAATTGGATATTCTGTAAATGCAGCATTGTACCAAAAATAATTAGGTGCTACATCATTGGTGTGCTTGTGCTTTCCTTGTGCCACTCCATGTCCCAAATTCTAGACACTCCATTGCCTCATATATTTTTCTTTTTTATACATAAGTCTCATTTCAGCATATGGAAGGCTTTGCCACAGAGGGTGAAGGGCCAAGACAAGACCAGGTATCAGCTTTAGGTGTCAGTCTTATTTAGAAAGAATGGGGTTTGCTGGTCTAATCAAAATGTTTTCTTGAATATTGAACACTTATTGTCAGCATTTTAGGCGTGGCCAGGCATTATCAGCTGTCTACATAGAATACAATACTTTATGAATAGGCATTTCATTCATATCATTCTGAGTGAAATGAAATTCTGTCAGACAACACTACCAAAACTTTATCAAATGTTTCAGTAGTGAATGTTTTAGTAAAGACAATTTTAGGTAATTTAGAGCAGAACTCAAAAACATTAGTCAGCACATGGCTAAAAACACAGCTTTGAACAGTTTCCACACACAAAATCATGATATTTTTCATTAAAACATTATTAATTGCAGATGTATTTTGGTAGTGGCACTTTTTAATGTTCCAAACTTGAGAGTTTGGGACACAGTTACTTCAAAACAATGGGATTTTTTTTTATTATTATTATTATTTGGGTGGAAGGAACTCAAAGTAAATCTAAAATCTTTGAATTTTACACTTTAAAAAATTAAAAAGATCTTAAAAATGAAATGATATTCTAGAAACAACAGAATGTTGTTACAATAATAATATACATAAAAAGTCAACATTGTACATGCTATTGTGTGGCTCAGAATTGAGGGTGCAACTCATCATAGCCAGAAATCTGTTATGTAACAGTTTTGACTCATTAATATTTATGCCACCAATATTTATATACAACAGCCCACATTCTAGTTCAGCAGACTATGTGCAGAAATGTACCATTCCAAGCTGTGAAGGGATGTCAGTACCTTCAACGGGCATGTCTGATGTTCATCTTTAAACAAGACTTAAGTTGGCTTTCTATACTATCTAATCTTCATAGGTGAGGCAGATGAAGTTGAGTTTCTGGGTCTCAGGCAGGCTGACCCACTGCTGACTTACTCTAGACTGCACTGCTCCAGTTCTCTCTACAGAGCTGCAGTCTTCTCCTCCTGTCCCGTTACCTGGAGCCCAGTTCTGGTAGCAGATGGAAAAACCACTCACCCAGTACCAGAAACCCTGAGTGCAGGTGTGACGCAGACCCAGCCACACATGTTCAGTGGAGGCTTTCTGTGCCACCTCCTTCACCCAGAGCTGGATCTCCTCAGAGTGAACTGAGACCAGATCCACATGATGATCTCTGCAGTATCTCAGAGCTTCAGAGTCTCTAGCAGGCGTGACAGTACCCCCCCCAAAGAGTCCAGGCGGACCTCAGAACGAGCTCGACCGGGACGACCCCTACGCCCACCACCGGGGCTGCATCCGAACTGCCGAGGCGCTGGACCGAGGAATTCCCTTCTTGAGAACGTCGCAGGTGGGCTGGAAGGGAACTGGTCAACCGACCACGGGGGCGGCCCCTGGGGCGAGGAGCTGGCTTCTCCGGGTGTCGGCTATGGAAATCCGCTATAAAGTGCAGGATCCAGCACATCCTTTGCCGACACCCAACATTGCTCCTCTGGGCCATACCCCTCCCAGTCCACCAAATATTGCAGTAGCCCGCCACGTCTTCTGGAGTCCAGCAACCTACGGGCAGCGTAGACCGGAGCCCCATCTATCTCCTCCAGTGGTGTTTGGGTGACATCCGGTGTAACCTCGTCCAAAGGTCCTGAAATGACAGGTTTGAGAAGTGAGACATGAAACGATCGAGATACCCAGAAACGTGGGGGTAAGTCAAGTCTATATGTGACATCATTAATTCTCTTAATCACTTTGAAAGGCCCAATATATTTGGGCTGCAATTTACGACAACTTCCCTCAGTGTTGCGGAAATCCCTCGTAGCTAGCCACACCCGATCCCCTGGTTGATAGACTGGCGTTGGACCTCTATGGCGATCAACCTGGTCCTTGTGGCGCTGGAGAGCCGTTTCGATCCGTTGGTGTGTCTGTTCCCACACCTGTTCGCTTCTGTTCATCCACTCGTCCACCGCGGGAACATCAGTCTGTAGCTGAGGTGGCTGATATCCGAGGAAGCACTGGAAAGGGGTTAATCCAGTGGTAGAGCTTGTCAGGGAATTTTGGGCCAATTCAGCCCAGACCAGATACTTAGACCAGTCAGACGGGTTCTCATGACAGAAGATCCTTAAAAACTTTCCTAGTTCTTGGTTAACTTGTTCGCACTGTCCGTTTGACTGAGGGTGATAACCTGATGTCAAACTGATAGAAACTTCTAAATGTTCGAAGAAAGCTGCCCAAACCTGTGATGTGAACTGTGGTCCCCTGTCGGACACAATGTCCTCGGGTATTCCAAATACCTGAAAGACATGCTGGAACAATGCTTGTGCTGTCTGGAAGGCACTGGGAATGGATGCGAAAGGCACAAATCGGACACCCCTAGAAAACCTGTCCATTACTGTGAGTATAGTAGTAATGTTCTGAGAGAGGGGCAGATCAGTTACAAAATCTATAGCAATATGTGACCAGGGCCTGTTTGGTACGGGCAAAAGCATAAGATTTCCTGCGGGCAAAGTCTTGGGCGTTTTGCACTGGGAACAGACCGAACATGATGCTACAAATGAATGAACATCTTTCATCATAGATTCCCACCAATATCTTTGTGTTAACAGTTTATGAGTCCTAGTTTCACCAGGGTGGCCTGACGTTAATGAAGAGTGTGCCCAAGTGATTAACTGAGTACAGAAAGGCAAGGGGACATACAGTTTTTGTGGGGGACATTGGCTGGGTATTGGGAGGGTCTGTAGGGCCTTTTCTATTTCTTCATCCACCTCCCAACGTATGGAGGAGATGTTCACTTCATGGGGCAGAATGTGTTCTGGGGTCGTAAGTTCCTTGGGGTTGATTTCTTCTTGAAAGATCCTAGAGAGTGCATCTGCCTTGGTGTTCCGGGACCCGGGTCTATAAGTGATACTGAAACGAAATCGTGAAAAAACAAGCGACCATTGGCCTTGGCGTGAGTTAAGTCTCTTAGCTGTGTGCAGATATTCCAGGTTTTTATGATCAGTCAGAACTGTGAATGGAAATTTGGCCCCTTCGAGCCAATGCCTCCATTCCTCCAGAGCTAGCTTTACAGCTAACAATTCTCAATCTCCTATCCCATAATTTCTTTCTGCAGGGGACAGTTTGTGGGAGTAAAAAGCAATGGGATAGAGTTTTTGGGGGTTTCCAGTTCTCTGGGATAGAACGGCTCCGACTCCAGTCTCGGAGGCATTGACTTCGACTACAAATGGCTGGTTAGGATCAGGGTGGTGTAAGATGGGGGATGTAGTGAAAGCCTCTTTAAGTTGCTGAAAGGCTACCTCAGCTTGCTCAGACCATGTGATTCTCTTGGGGGAACCCTTGAGCAGGGAAGTCAGGGGAGCTGTAATACTGCTAAAGTTCCTTATGAAGTGTCTATAGAAGTTGGCAAAACCGAGAAACCTCTGTAGTCCATTAACTGACACGGGTTGTGGCCATTGCACTACTGCTTCCACCTTGTGGTCATCCATAGTGACACCTTGAGGGCTTATGATGTAACCCAGGAATGCTACTGTCTGTAGATGAAACTCACACTTTTCTCCTTTTAGAAACAAGTTGTGATCAAGTAATCGTTGAAGTACCGATCGGACATGTTTAACATGGTTAGGTCTAGGTTGGGAGAGTATATCAAGATATCGTCTAGATAAGCGATTACATATTGTCCAAGCATATCTCTGAGAACGTCATTTATGAAAGCTTGGAAGACTGAGGGGCGATAGAGAGCCCGAAGGGCATCACCTGATACTCATAGTAGGGATAGACACGAGCTTTGGGTAAAACTGGGTTTTCAAGTAGTTCGATAGCACAATCATAGTCTCTATGTGGGGGCAGTTCTGTGGCCTTTTGTTTATTAAACACCTCTTTCAAGTCAATATACTCGGGAGGAATAACAAACGAGGTGTCAGTATTAGGACTTTCTGGATGCTATGGAAAACGGGAGTATGAAGACATGACTGGAAACAGGAGTCTGACCACTTAGTTATAGTATGCTCGGCTCAAGATATAGTGGGATTATGTTTCTCTAACCAAGGAAGGCCCAAGATCAGTTCAAACTCAGACTGTTCCAAAACTAAAAGGGAATTTCTTCCTTGTGAAGGGCACTAGCCTGTAGTTCAATGGGTTTTGTGAATCTGGAAATGGTGCCCATCCCCACTGGTCCGCCATCTAATGCTGCTACTTTCAACACCGTCGGGAGCTTCTGAACAGGGACCTGTAGTTGTTCCACCAGGTTGGCATGGATGAAGTTCCCTTCAGCTCCGGAGTCGATTAAGGCTAAAATCACAAGAGAGTGGGGATGACAGTAAATTGTGACAGGCAACAAAACTAATTTTGAAACCAACCCCTTTGTGGGAACGCTCACTCATAATGTCTGAAATTCTAAAGAGTAATCGACTACTGAGCGGTTGCCTTGACGTAATTTGGATACAATTCCCCCACTAATTTTACCCTCGTAAGGATGATCGAAAACTGTCTTGAATTCCTTCACAAACTGTGTATATGAGAGACGCTGTATGTGACCCCCGCTAGCAGTAGCCCATTCTAACGCTTTATCAGCTAAGCGTGAAACTATAAATGATATCTTTGCTTGATCGGTGCTGGCCGGTGTGTTATCAAAATACACAGAACATTGTAGCAAAAACCCTCTAAATTTGTCAGGGTCCCCTGAAAACTTATCAGGTTTACTAACCGGAAAAATGTTTCGAGTGTTGTCCGCAGCAGCAGTTTGGAAATCGGTGACAGTCGTGGGTTCCGTTAAGTTCATAGCTTGGAGTTGCCCAGTCAGTCCCTTCGTGCTAGCCACCAATTGGGCTAACTGCGCCTGCTGTTCAGCTTGTTGTTGTGCGAGGGTTTCCAGAGAATGTGTTACTCCGGATAAGACATACTGGTGTCTGCACAATAGCTGCCCTTGTTCCGACAATGCTTTCTGAAAAGCATCCAAATCCGCTGTCTGCATGTTTGGCGAGGTATTCTGTAACCAGTCAGAAATGTTCAGACGCGTGTGGATAAAAGTGAAAGTACAGGCTTTATTAACACTAGGCAAAGTCGTAGTCGAAGTACAGGCGGGCGGTCAAAACCGAAAGGCAATAGATGATCACAAAGGTGATCATAACCACAGTCAAACAAGTCCAGAGGGCGAGACAAAAGGCAGAGTCAAAAAGGCAGGCAAAAAGGTCAAAGTCACAAATCCCATAAACAAGCAAAGGTACCAAAGGAGAAAGCAAAAAACGTAGTCAGGCAAAAACGAGATCAGGGTCAAAATAGTATAGCTGGGTAATGGAGTCCACAAGGGATTCTGACTCCATTGGGAAGTCTGCCGTCACGTGATCTCCCAGGTTATCCTGGGAAATGTAGTCCGTTACACTAGACGAGTCTCTAGCAGGCGTGACAGTAATATTACCTATGTACTTGTGTGTATTATTGTTTTTCCCCTATTTTTAATAGTAAGATGAAGATCTAATCACATTTTGAGTCTTCTATATGGCTCACAAACTTTTCTAGTACAATGGCAATCAATCATTTACTAGTAAATTGGCAATACATTTTCAGTATATTCTCACTGCATTCTGTACATTGTAAAATGCATGCTCCTACCTGTATAACATACAAAATAATATGCATTCATGCAGTTATCGTCAGTCCACGTTCCATCTTCCAGCATGAAAACACAGGAGTTACTGTTTGCTCCATTGTTTGGCTCTCCTGGATTCCAATTGCTATATGACTGTCCATTTATAAAGGAGGTGCCATCTTCCAAAGACCACAGCCATTTCTGACCGTCTCCTTTCTGTAGGCCGATCCACACAAGGTGTTCAGCTTTATTCTGAAGTGTGGCTTTCAGTGTGTTCATCTCTTCCATGTTGTTGATGGTGGCCAGATCAGTGTAGATCTGTCTGCAGTAGCTCTGAGCTTCAGTCCAGGTTTTACTCTCACTAACAAAGTGATATCGATGAGGAACATATGAAGCCAGACAGAAAACTGTATTAAATTAAAAAGAAAAAAAGGTCTTTTCAGGTCATATTTTTCTGCAGTGGAACAGAAATACCCTTATCTTAAAATACTCACATGACATAATTTCTCACACATGTTCTATGCAAACAGACAAATGCAGAGGAGGTAAATAGTCAGGTCTATCAATATTTGGGCGTTAAGGAAGTTGTTATTGTAGCTGTCCACCACAGCATATTAGAGTTCAAATTAAATGATGAATATGCAGACTACCAGCTTTAATTTGGCCGTATGATCATCCCAATTGGGTGAACAGTGTAGGAATTACTAACATTTTCATACATAGCCCCATATTTCAAGGAGCATAAAAGTAATTGGACAATTGGCTGATCACCTTCTCTGTGGCCCCCACCTCATTATTTCACCGATAAGTGAGCAGATAAAAGGCCTGGAGTTGATCTCAACTGTGGCATTTGCATTTGGAATCTGTTGCCATTAACTCTCAATATAAAGTCCAAGGACCGGTCACTACTAGTGAAGAAATCGATCATTAGGATGAGAACTCTAAACAAATGTAATGTAATGTAAAATGTAAAATGAAAAGAGGGCACTGAGAGATAGAGGGGTAAATTTCAGATGCCACACCCAGCCAAACTGAGAGCATTCTGGGAAAGCGGCACCAGAGTGTACAAGAGTACAGCGGATGCGGCAAGTGATATGAGGAAGCAAGGATTTGAAATCAAGCGATCACAAATGGAGCTTAACAAGAAGGACCGACTCAAGTGTCTCAAGTGAGTAAAAGCAAGCACACCCCCACCTCCAATGAATCCATCAGGAATGGATTCTGGAAAAGCTACACTGTAAAAAGTGGCTTGTCAGATCTACTTTAAAAAAATTACTTCATGTGGTAACAGGCAACTGAACTAGTTTTATTCAACTCAAATTACTTTGATTCAAAGATTTGTTAATTCAAAGTATTTATTTAGGTTGAATAAAACTAGTTAATTTACTTGTTACCACATGAAGTCATTTTTTAAGTAGATCTGAAGAGCCACTTTTTACAGTGCAAGAAGTTTAAAATGAGTATTGCTGAGGCCACTTAGGTGGTAGTAAGTGGAAGCCAAACTGCTAGATTGCCATTCGTGTCTCATAGTAAGATTCCTATGCAGCACGGCATATTGAGAGTGGATAATAATTTTACTTCTCTCAGACTTAAGAAATGATCTGTTTCTCTTCTGTTACCATTCATATATTAAAGTATAGAACCGACTGGGACATGCAGTCTTAGTAAAAGAAATGTTCCTGAGAAGCACTCTGAACATGAAAAATTGAAGATTCTAATCTTAAATACAATACTCCAAGAATAGGGTAAGGAGAAAGTTACACCCTTTAGGAAGACAGTATACTCATTACTTAGTGAGGCATAAGATATACACAAGAATTAATTACTTGATAATGTTTGATTCGGATGGTTGGGAATTGTTTTATTTTTTAGTTTTCTGTTGTTGTTCCTAGTTTTACTATAGTAATATCAATTGGTAAGCATGTTAATGTTGAAGGGTTATCTTGAGAAGTCAACTGTGTTTTGTTCTCATGGTTTAAACATTAATAGCAATTGGCCTTTACAACACCCCCTAAGGCCTTCCTAGGACAGAACACTCAGTTTGCAATACACTAAGGTATTTATGACAGGATCTAAGGCTCTGACAACACATTAAGTTCAGTTCTAAGTTCAGTGACTTCAGTTTTTGGGTCCTGGGGGTGGGGGAGTCAATGGTAAAATATAAATGCTGTGCTTTTGAGCTTTTGTGGAGACTGGGTGAAGATTAGCAGAGATGGACAGAGGTCTCTTTGATTAAATCATAAATCATACACCAGTAATGCCCAGACTTTTCTGCTTAGTAATGTTCTTCCTGCTGAGACATACTGTGGGGCAGTAGAGGCCCACAGTATATATGACTGTTCCTTTGCATTCCGTTTACCTACAATCTGACTTGGTTTCAGGGAAAGTAGTTGTTGGAGTGTGTCCGCAGTTGCCAGTTGCAGGTGTAACTTTTATCCTAGGGAACAGTTTAGCAGGTGGAAGTTCTTCCTTTTCCAGACTGATCCTATGTCAACTGTACAATCCACGCTGATATAGATGATCCAGAATGATATAGATGAGCATGATCCAATGGCTTTTCCAGCTCGCCTCGTAATTCCCCCTCGTTTATGCAAGGTGCAAGATGTAATTGACGTGTCAGACTCATTTTTGCATTCTGATTCCTCTGCTGATAATCAGTCTAGTGAAAAATCTTTGGACACAGTCGTTACTACTTCTTTTAGTTCAAGTGACGGAGATTTAGGCTGTTGTGCTACTAGAGAGCAACTTAGTTCAGAGTAGAAATGTGACCCATCCCTAGTAAAGTGCAGGGAGGCAGCAGAGGGAGCTAGTGCAGTGAACTTGTCTGCAACCTGCTTTTGGGATAAGGACATACTTATGAGTAAGTGGGTGTCTTCTGGTTCTTCTAAAGTTGATTCTGAATGGAATACTGGGTAGCCCCATTTTGTTTCTGCTCTGTATGGTTTACAAGTATTAGCTTTAGCTCATGATCACTGTCTGGACACTTGGGCATCACAAAAACGTATAAACGCATATTACACCATTTCTATTGGCCAGGTTTGAAAACTGATGTAGTTAATTACTGTTGCTCCTGTCATACATGCCAACTTACAGGAAAGCCTAAATCAGACTATTCCTCCTGCCCCTCTCCACCCTATACCGGTTGCGGGTGAACTGTTTTGAAACTATACTAATGGACTGTGAAGGATCTTTTTCAAAAGATGAGGTCAGGTAATCAGTATTTGCTATTACTGATGTGTAGTGCTACCTGATTTCCTGAGGCAATTCCATTGTGTATTCTAAAAGCAAAAACTATTCCAAAAGCCTTAATTAAATTTTGTTCCCTTTTTGGGTTGCCAAAATACTTGCAAACAGACCAAGGTTCTGATTTTATGTCCAAGCTGTTTGCTCAGGTGTTAAAGCAATTGTGTATTGAACATAAGATCTCCAGTGTGTACCATCCAGAGTCTCAGGGCGCATTGGAACAGTTTCACCAAACATCGAAAGCAACGAGTCAGGTTGTGAGTGGGACGAGGGTGTTCCATTAGTACTTTTTGCCATTCAAGAACTGATCAAGAATCCATTGGTTTTAGTCCTGCACAGCTTGTGTCTGGTCACTCTGGAAGAGGCCCTTTGAAGCTTTTTAAAGATGCCACAAGCAAAGCATTTGCTTGGTTATGTAAGTGGTTTTAGAGAACAACTCCTTTTTGCTCATGAGGTTGCTAAGGACATGTTGGCATCTTCCCAGTCAAAGATGAAGAAACACTTTTATTAAACTTGTTTCTTGTTCCTTCCAGCCAGGCAACCAGGTTTTGTTTTTATTGCCTCTTCCTGGCTCATCATTGGAGGCAAAGTGTCCTTATCAAGTTGAGGCTAAACTCAGTGATACTGACTATGTAATTCGTACACCTAATTGAAAAACAAAGACCAGAGTATGTCACATTAATATGTTAAAACATTATGTGACCTGGAAAGAGTCTAGTAGTGCTGATGTGCCTGAAGCTGCCACGGATTTAACTCCAGTAGCTCCAGTTACGATGATTGTAGTTCCTTCCCAGCATTCCAAGGAAGATGTCAAGTGCTCCAATGATGTGTGCTCCATTGATGAGAATGGTTTTGTTGTGCCTAGTTCCAGCCCATGGAGTTCCTGTTGTAATCTAGTTTCAAAACCTGACGGTACATTACGGTTCTGCATAAATTATAAAAGGTTAATGCAGTGACCCATTCTGATTCTTTCCCTTTGCCTAGCATGGAAGATTATGTAGACAATGTCAGTTCCACACACTATGTAAGTAAGCTAGATCTTTTGAAAGGGTATTGGCAAGTCCCCTTAACCCTTAGGGGTTGTGGCCCTTAGATGCCAAGGTAGAGGCTTTTGTGAACTTTTTTTGCACCCAAAACAAAATGTGAGTTACGGCATTTCTTAGGAATTGCAGGTTACTATCGTGGATTCTGTATAAATTTTGTCACCGTGGTATTTCCTCTCATTAACTAACTTTGATCTGTTGAGTGTCAGCAAGCTTTTGACAAGGTTAAGGCTTTGCTTTGCTGTGCCCCTGTGCTTGCTGCCCCAAACTTTGAGCATCCTTTCAAATTGGAAATCGATGCTAGTAATACTGGGGTTGGAGTGGTTCTTTTGCAAAAGGGTGATGTAGAAATTAATCACCCAGTTTTTTATTTTTCAAAGAAATTCAGATTTTAATCAACGTAATTACTCAACTATAGAAAAAGAAACCTTGGCCTCGGTGTTTGCAGCAGAAGTTTACATCAGTTACATCCAAGACACCTCTGTTGCTGCCCTCTGCTGGCCTTTTGTCAAGTCAAGTCAAGTCAAATTTATTTATATAGTGCCTTTTACAACAGATGTTGTCACAAAGCAGCTTTACAGAGAATCCGGATCCACGCCCCCAGTGAGCAAGCCTTGGTGACAGTGGCAAGGAAAAACTCCCTCAACAGGAGGAAGAAACCTTGAGAGGAACCAGACTCAAAAGGGGAACCCATCCTCCTCTGGTCAATACCGGATAACAGCACAGACACAAACCAGTACAGTATAAGTGGATATAAGTGGAACTTTTGTGCTTTTCATTCTCTGGTTCCTAGGTGGAGATGTTTGGATCAGCTGATCTGGTGAGACTGATGTCAGCTGACTACCATGCATTCTGTGATTGGTGGCTGAATGAAGATTCACCCTTGAAAAAAGTGACAGTCATGAGATGCAGTTGGCCCATGGTGTTTTCACCATGTGGTCCATGGTGGCTTTTAAGAAAGCTGTGGTTTGGCTGCTCTCTTAATGTTTGTTGCTTACCTAGTGTTGTACCATGTTGCCTGTTTCTTATTACTATAACTTACTAGTCACAACTTTGTAGGGGTGGGTGCCATTTAATTTGATACATCTTTTTCTCCTGTTTACCTGTTGAGGGAGGTTAGAGTGTGAATTGAGTGATTGTGCATGTTGGGGTGGCTCAGAGCCAGGCTCAAACCACCCATGTACTGTTTGGCGGTCCAAAGAGTTACCACTGCCCACCAGGAAGCACAGGCAAAAAAAGACAAAAACATCCTCAACAAATGGGAATGATGCGGGAAATGACAAACAAAGCAGACTATGAAAGCAGTGTGCTCTAAAAGTGAAATAAAAGATATTTAAAAAAAGACATTTCCTCTGTGATTATGAGAGGAAGATGAGCTTTATGTTTCACCTGCTTGCTCTTTGTGGAACACTTTTGTATGGCTTGGAGCCATTTCTTGTTTAAGCCTTTGTTTTGGCAGTGTTGACTTAGCCGCAAAGTGAAGGCTGTCAATGGCCGAAATGGATATAGCTGCATCCAATTCGACCAAGGGTAAGTTAAGGGTCCTAGCCAGGGTGATGTTAATGACGTTACTGGCTGCCCCAGAGGGAGGGTTGATACACAAATGGGAGATGTTAAGGGCAAACAAAAGAAATGCTAGAGCAGTGTCTTCAAACAAAAGGGAGTTTAAGAAAACTAATGGGGAAAGCAATCACCAAAGGGGACTTGAAGTTTTCCTTCTCAAGAAACCTGTACTTGAGAAAGGAACCAACATTAATACAGAATAATTCTTTCCATAGTGAAGAAAAATACCTTTATGATGGTTGGCCAAGGGGTGGTCTATCAGTGTCAATGTAAACAACCGAGAAATATGAATACAGCAAGTTTACTAAAAGATGAGTTGACGGCAGTCAATGCAGATGGACAATGACCCGAAGCATACTGTGAAAGTAACCAAAGATTTTTTTTAAGGCAAGTGGAATATTTTGTAATGGCAAAAGCAAACACATGACCTTAATCCAATCCAGCATGCATTTCACTTGCTAAAGGCAAAATGGAAGGTACAAGAACAAGCAGGAGCTGAAGACAGAAATGCCTGCCAGACCATCACCTGGGAAGAGACCCAGTATCTGGTAATGTGTGTGGGCACCATACTTCAAGCAGTCTTTGACTACAAAGGATTGGCCAACAAGTATTGAAAAGACAAATTTATATATGATTGTTAATTTGTCCATTTTTCTTTTTGAGACCCAAAAATAAGGGGTTGGAGAAGTGGGCTTGTATGAAAATGGTTTTAAATCTTACACAATGTACAATTTGAATGTAAATTTGAAATTTTGAAGTAGTTGCTAGCTAAATAGGAATAATTAAGTTATATAATTAAGACAAAGGGAGTTTTTAAAAGAAATACGACACTAGTGTAACGGAGTTGAAATTAAACAGTTGATAAAATATTGAGTTTCACCAAAATGACTCCATTTTTGTAAAAAGGTTCAGAACAATTGTAAAAAGTTATTTGTATTTTTCTAAAAAAGGTTATAATTATTTTTAGGGAGCTTTTCTTTTCTTGCTGTGACATCACTGCAGACTGTGTCCCTCTGCTGCTGCCGTACCTCCATCAGACGAGTGAGAGCTCTGAGATGGACGGTGTGTAGCTGCTGTGGTTTCTCATGAATATATAATTCAATTCAGTTCATATCGAGTTAAAAACTTTCAAACATTGTTCTAACACATTACATGAGCATGTGATAATTTTCTCAGAGTGTAGTTTTGATTATAAATGCTATTATTGTCGAGTTATTGCTCAGACATGTGCTTCAGCTAACTGAGCCATGGTAGAGAAATAGCTAGCTAACACTCTCCCTTGGCAGCAAGGTTGCATTATAAGAACTTCTCGTTTCTTCTTATTTCATTTTTATATGCTCAGCATGTGAGGTCTGCAGCCGTCTAAGGCAAGAGAAGATTAATACACTATAAAATCTGTTCCAGAATAAACAGAGTGGAGAGCGAGCCCTTGTGTCCGACTGTTTGATGACCGAATAGTGGTCGTTACACTAGCTTAGTATTAAAATACATAAAATGGTTGGTGAAGTCAAAAAGTACACTGACCTGGGAACAGCAAGGCAACTGAAATCCATTTCTGATCCATGAGAGAAAATGTGTTTCCCAGCCTAGAAATTTGGTGTACATTTGAGGTTTTAAAAGCATTTCAGAAAATCACTGCATTTAAACTGGAATGTAAAAAATATCACAGATAATAATAGTCATACTCACGCCCATACATATGAATGTTTAATGGTCCTTTCGACAAACGTTGTCCAATGTATTTGGGGGAAAAAAGCTTGGTAGAAAAGTAAATATCACTGTTGTTCTCCGCTGTGTTGTTTCTCTTCTTCTTCACTTCACGTTATGTTCATATGCATCATATCACCTCTTTATATCTCTCTAGATATTGCTCCGCCTTTGCTGCAAGTAGCCACAGACAGATACTATCAGTCATATGTTACTTCCTTGGCTGGTGACGGCATCAGGAAATACATGGAGCACGTTTCAAAAACAAAGCTGCTTTGCATGAGTTTCCATCACATACACAGAAATATGCAGGTGAACTTTAGAAAACTAGTAAACAGAACATCAACATCAGAGATGAACATCGGTGCAAGTTTCTTTGTGGATTAATTTTGGGTTGCAAGAGGAAGAACTCTTGTGCAGTGCTGTGAAAAACTATTTGCCCCTTCCCAATTTCTTGTTTTTTTTTTTTTTGTTTGTTTTTTTCCACACTTTAATGCTTTAGATCATCAGACTACTTTTAATATTCAACAAAGATAACCCAAGGTAAACATAAAATACTGTTTTTGAATAAAGATTTGATTGACTAAAGGAAAAATGCTGTTCGGCCCCACCTGGACCTATGTGAAAAAGTAACTGCCCCCTTATCTTCTAAATGAACCAGTTATCAAATTCAACTGACTACGGGGTTTAGTTTCACTAGCCACGCACAGGCATGATCACTGCCAAACCTGCTGAATCTAAATATCACTTAAATAGGCAATGTGAAGCAGACTAGAAGGTTTCAAAAAGCAACACATGATGACACGTTCTAAAGAGATTCAAATACAGAGGTGGATTCATTGAAATCCTATGGGAATGCCACGTTTAATGTCATATTTATACACACTATATCAGCCACGTCATTAAATACACTTCCTTGTTTTCACACTCATTTTACATTTTATTAACTCCAATTACCACATAGGCTCATTCTAGTTCTACAATCACAGACTGTAGCCCATCTGGACCCCCATAGGACCACCTCAGAGGTATTCCGGTGGTGGATCATTGTCAGCACTGCAGTGACACTGATGTGGTGGCCGTGTGTTAATGTGCGTTACACTTGTATGAGTGGATCAGACACAGCTGTGCTGCTGGGGTTTTTAAAACAGGCTACAGACTGTGAATAGTCCACCAACCAAAAATATCCAGCCAACAGCATCCTGTGGGGAGCATCCTGTGACCACTGATGAAGAATTAGAGGATGACCAACACAAACTGTGCAGCAACAGATGATCTGTTGTCTCTGACTGAAGACAGAGCTGAAAAGCTTGCTCTAAAAAGACTGAACAGCCTAGCTGTCCGAAGCCACTGAAAAGTGCCCAGTGTAGGTTTAGTTTAGGTTTGCTTGAGTTTATATTTATTTGGTGTGCAAATAAAATATGGCTGCTGCAACACTGAATCACAGCTATCATTTGCAAAACTTACTAGCTTTTAATAACAGTATATCATATTAGCTAGCATGGTCAAAATTCTGCCAGCATATATATTATATATGTATGTATTCAGACCATAATGCATGTTTTCATTGTTCATCAGATCATTTCAGAGTCCAGAGAAGTCGAAAGCATTTCTGGACGCTGTTGACATATGGCGTCTACTGTGCATAGTACAGTCTAAACTTGCATTTGTAGATGCAGCAACAGACAGTGTTTATTAACTTTGTTTTTTTTTCAAAGTATTCTCAATGTGGCGATATCCATCACAGAAACATGCTGGCTTTTAATGCAAAGGTGTCTGAGAGGTTAAAGGTCACAGTCTAGATTCCGTGAATCATTTGATGATATTATGAACTGTAGAGCATGAAATACCCTGCAATCCCTGGCTGAGGAAAGTTATCTTTAAACTGTCGGATTTGGCAAGCCTTGACCCATCCTTGCTCAGAAAGGACTCTGCCTTTCCTGGATGCTACTTTTATACAAACTTTTTTTTTTTTAACCAAAGCTACTTTTATATGACTGCATCAGCTGGTGGTCTTGTGGGGGTGTAGTGAGGTCTGCAGTTCTTACGATGTTCTGGAAGGTGTCTTTTGTGACCTCCTGGGTGAGTCATCAGTGTGCTCTTGGTGAAATTTTGGTAGGCTGGCCACTCCTGGGAAGGTTCACCACAGACGCTGTGTTCCAAGATTTCACTATTTGTGGATAGTAGCTCTCACTGTGGTTCACTGGAGTCCCAGAGCCTCAGCTATGGCTTTGTAACCCTTTCCAGACTGGTAGATTTCAATGGCTTTGTTTCTCATCTCTATTTGAGTCTTTTTAGAATGTGGCATCAAATGTTGCTTTTTGAAACCTACTAGCCTGTTTCACATTGGCAGACAGGTTCTATTTAAGTGATGTCTAGATTCATCAGGTCTGGCAGTGAGCATGCCTGGGTGTGGCTAATGGAATTGAACTCAACAGTAAATTGAATTTGATAACTGGTTGATTTAGAAGCTAAAGGGGCAATTATTTTTTCACATAGGCCCAAGTAGGGCTGAACAGCATTTTTCCTTCAACAAATCAAATCATTATTTAAAAACAGCATTTTGTGTTTACTTGGGTTATCTTTGTCTAATATTGAAAGTAGTCTGATGATCTGAAACATTAAAGTGTGCCAAATGCAAAACAAGAAGAAATTGGTAAGGGGACAAGTACTTTTTCACAGCACTGCACATAAAGTTCCTTCTCTTGCAACCCAACATAAGTCCACAAAGAAAGCCACACTGATATTCATCTCTGATGTTGTGCTGTTTGCTAGTTTTCTACCTGCATCTTTCTGTGCACGTGATGGAAACTCATGCAAAGAGCTTCGAGAGAAATTCACTGGAACTTGCATTAGACATTTCCTGATACTGATATCAACCAATGAAGTAAAGTACGACTGTGATGGTATCTCTCTGTGCCACAGTGACAGAGCAGTATCAAGAGAGATATAAAGTGATAATATGCTGTATGTGCACATAACATGATGTGAAGAAGCAGAGAAACATCACAAGGAGAGCAACAGTAATGTTGACTTTCCTACCAAGCTTTTTTTTCCTAATACATTGAAGAGCGTTTTTCGAATCGACTGATACACATTAATATTTCTGAAAATTCACTTGATTATTATGATGCATTCACTCTTTTCAGCTTCTGGCTATAGGTGGGCAGGAGCAGGATGGAGAAGTGATCTGATTTGCCAAACGGAGGTCGGGGGAGGGTTGTATGCCCCATGGAAAGGGGAGTAGCAGTGATCCAGTGTGCATGATGTTCATGTGCTGCATGAGATTTGTTGGAAGTACTTTGGAGCAACTTCCCTAAAGTTTGCTTTGTTAAATTCCCCAACAACAATGGTGGCGGCCTCTGGGCAGGCGGTCTCCTGCCTGTTAATAGCCTCTTACAGTTGCCTGAGTGCCAGATCTGTATCAGTCTGTGGTGCGATGTACAATGACCCCTGAAATCTCTCTTGGCAGCCACAGTGGTCTGCACGAGAGGATTAGATGTTCCAGGACCGGAGAACAAAAAGACTTAGTGAAGTGTACGTTCATCTGTTCACACCAAGCATTATTGATCATAAAACATACACCTCTCCTATTTACAATGTTCTGTCTGCTTGGTGCACAGAGAAGCCCACAGGCTCGATGGCCTCATTGAAATCTCCGCTGATAGACAGGTCTTTGTGAGGCAGATTATACAGCAGTCCCAAGTCTTTCGCTGAAAAGAGATCAGTACCCTGAGATTTTGTTGTCCAGGGACTGTACATTTGCCAGTATTATGGGAGTGGGGGGCAGCTGGCTCTTCTACCCCTTTTCCCCTGTCTGTGGCGTTTTCTTAGGTGGGGGGGGGCAGCATTTTTCCTTTAGTCAATCAAATCATTATTTAAAAACAGTATTTTAAATTTATATTGGGTTTTGTTCGTCTAATATAAAAAGTAGTCTGATGATCTGAAACATTAAAGTGTGACAAATACAAAAATTACACACTTAGACTGTTTCTACCTACTAGGGAATGTGTGGTTGGGTTGCTTTGTGTATTCAAATGACAGTCCGTGGGCTGCCAGTCTGTTTTGCATGTGTTTACATAGAGAGATGCACAGAGACAGCAAAAAATGATGAAAGCGAACCTTTTTTCACAGAATGCCACTTGTGTCACGAACAAGCATCCAAAGTGAGCTAGCCCTAGCATAGCACATTATCACAATCACTTGAATGCTTAAAGTTCTTTACTTATATCATGTCTCTGAAGTCATAGTAAAAAATTTAAATTTTATATTTTACTTTGGTAGTTTGATTAATCTTAAACTTTCAGTTTTGACTTACTGAAAAAAAAGGCAAATTTAAGTATTTTTTCTTTGTACCTTAACTACTTTTGCGTATGTGCAAATTAATAGATGTTGAGAAGAAGACAACTTCAGAAAATGAGAAAACTAGCAAGCAAGACACTCCCTACAATGCCTACAGTGTTGATGTTTCATTCTCATGGTCTTAGAAACAAACACAAATGCATACACTAACACAGTGGCATGCACCCGCCCCCCGAACACCCACAAAAACACAAAAGCAACCCAACCACACATTTTCTAGTAGGTCATTAAAACACCGGAATGTTGTCACCAGGGCAGTCATAGGATGGGCTTTACAGATCTTAATATAGAAACTTTAATTTTTGTAAACATCTGTTTTCTTTGTAACCATCTAATTAGCACTGCTACAATAATGATCAGTTGAATAACACTAACAAAACTTTACCAGATGTTTCAGTTGTCACCGTTTCAGTCGTGACACTTTTAGCTAATTTAGAGCAAAACTCAAAAACACTAGCACAGCAGTGAACAGTTACAAACATGAAATCATCTTTCATTACAACACAAAAAAAGTTTATTAATTGCAAACAATGTGTGCTTCCATAGTGACAATTCTTAATGTTTCACACTGATTTACAGAGTTTGGGACACATTTATTAAAATCAATGGGATCTAACTGCTCATCAGGTGGCCATGAGGGACAGGAATGGAGCCTCACCTTCTGCTCTAAAATGCAGGGGTGTGGCTAAAATAAAATGATATTCCAGTAGCAACAGAATATTGTTACGATATTTTAAACATAAAAGGTCATCATTGTACATACTATTGTGTAGCTCAGAATTGAAGGTGCAACTCGTCATAGTCAGAAATGATGTCATACAGGTTTTACCAGAATTCAGCAAAATGTATCAGAGGTTCAGCTCTCAGTGAACTGATTACTGCAATATATGACAATCTTTAGGTGGTAGAGTAACAACAGCAACAACAAAATACCCTTATAAATCAATTATACCCTTGTAATCCATTATACAATCAATCAGAGATAAAACACACACACTTTCTAAGCTGCTTGTCCTTATGGGTCGCAGGAGAAGCCAGGTCACCAGTCCATCACAGGGCAGACAGAAAGACATAGTTCCACAGCTGGTTGCATTTGGGATTATGAATATGAATAAATAGCTCTTGGACTGATTGCTAATAGTTTCTAATTGCCATCTCCTGAAATGTGTTGTTTAGAACATGAAATGCTTGAATATTAAAAACAATGGCCCAGCAACCACTTAGCTACCTCTTCATGACATTTGCAGTGTCAGACTTGTGAAAAATATTGCTTCTTATTCCCAGCTCGAATTACAACTATCAAGATGCACTTGTGTAATTACGTGTAAAAGTGTAATAACAAATTATACATGTAATTTCATACCACTGAAAGTTGTTAACAGACATCATTTAACACAGCTGTATTTGTTAGGTTTTGTGAAGCTGAAACATAACCTTGTACAAGTTGAACATGCTTAATGAAAACACCCCCGGAAGGTGTCCTTTCACTTCACCACATTAATTATGAATTATGTGTTGCAAAACAAAATTAAAAATAAAACTAAAAGTGGTTAATTGTTTCTTGCCCTACTACATACAATATACATACAGTATGTATATACCTATGTACATCAATAATTTTTACTGTCTTTGTTATGCTATATAGTTTAGACATGCAAATATAGATATGTATGATTGAAATAAGGATCCTTTGATGTTGTGTACAGGTCATAGACCACAGCTTTATTGATTAAAAAATGCAAAATTACAGGCAGTCTACCATACGCTTCTCATGGTGTGCAGTAGGAGTTGCATGATTATTAATTTTACTAGTTAACTAGTTGTTCAAAAACTAATTGATCATATGAGTCATTTACCTACAGTTAAGTATTTTGTCGGTAGCCTGCTAATAGTGCCTAGCAACAAATGTTGCCTTTTGAGGTAAATTTGCATTACTGTTAAATTTTTGTGGCATTTTGATGGGAAAAGGTTCAGAAAAGGTGAACTGTATTTACATTGGCACTGATGTGCTGTGAACCTCAAACACTTCTGTCTCCTGCTTCAAATCCTGCATACATAAAAGAGGGCAGTACAATGGGTAAATTTCAAAATCCTAAACTGTTATGTAACAGTTTTGACTCATTAATATTTATGCCCCCAATATTTACATACACCAGCCCACATTCTAGCCCAGCAGGTATTGTAAAGAACGAAATGACAATGGAGCAACAGAAATGAAAATGGCAGACTATGTGCAGAAATGTACCATTCAGGCTGTGAAAGTATGTCGGTACTGTCAACAGGCATGGATAATGTTCATCTTTAACCGAGGCTGAAGTTGGCTTTCTATTCAACAGCTTCTTAATTTAATTGCCCTCTTTCCACCTTAATTTTCACTAGCAGTTCCCATAGTTATGGAATGGACCAAATACCAAGTAATGCCTAAACTAATCTCAATAATATTGTTCCTATATTGGTGCCACCAATAGATGAAGTGAAGCTTCATGTACGAAATTCCAGTTTAATCCTTGGTTGCATCTAGTATCACTTTTAAGACTGGCATTCACACACATAGCTAGCTGCCTTTAACTTTTACCTACCCCAATATTGATTTAATTATCCTTTATCTTAAAATTCATTGCATATATCTTTTAATGTACCACAATGTTACATTTTCTGGAAATAAACATTTTTCTTTTGAGAAAAACAAGTTGAAAGGTTGGAGTTGGGGCCACAAGAGGGATTTAGCCCAATACCCTGGTATAGCCTAATACAGCACTGGCCTTCTTGTTTTTAAAAGTTAGTCAAGAATTTCTTGTTAAGCTGGTTGTAATAAGTGATGTCTTTGTGCCATTGCTAACACATGCTACTTTATTGTTTATTGTTCAAGTCTGTTTTTGAGGCATCAGTTTTACTCTTTAGGCTCTATACATTAGTTAACTAGTCCATGCAACTCCTACTACGAACATACTACCTAATCTTCATAGGTGGTGCAAATGAAGTTAAGTTTCTGGTTTTCAGGCAGGCTGACCCACTGCTGACCTCCTCTAGACTGCACCGCTCCGGTTCTCTCTACAGAGCTGCAGTCTTCTCCTCCTGTCCCGTTACCTGGAGCCCAGTTCTCGTAGCAGACAGAAAAACCACTCACCCAGTACCAGAAACCCTGAGTGCAGGTGTACCGCATACCCAGCCACACGTGATCAGTGGAGGCTTTCTGTGCCACCTCCTTCACCCAGAGCTGGATGTCTTCAGAGTCAACCGACACCATGTCCATGTAATTCAGCCTGCAGTATCTCAGAGCTTCTCTCCAGGTCAGATTCTGCTTGATCAAGATCAGCTTATCTGGAGACAGAAGGAAACAGTCTAAGTGTATAATTTACATGAGAAGCCTACTTCTTACATGGCTTACATAAGCAATTTGTACATTCATGAAGAAGTCAAATAAAGCTCACTCTCATGGCAGATGAAAGGTAAAGTGGTTTGACAGGGCCAGCCTTCCCAGCTGCCCATGTTCTGCCCCTTTATAAAGATTGCAACACAGTTCTCATTTACGAGAGCACCATCTGGCTGTCCAGTTGACCAGTTCCTATATATGGAGTTACTCTGATCTGACCACCCCCAGGACTCTCTGAACAGGCCGATCCAGACAGGGGTTCTATTAGCTACTTGGTGGATCTCTTGGTTCTCACTCTGGTTCCTTACAGTGGGCAGGTCTCGGTACTGTGTTCTGCAGTAGATCTGAGCATCAGGAAAGGTCTTTTGCTGAGTAACCAAGACTAATTTTGTAGCTGCTGTTTTCTTTCCTGAAAGAAAATTAAAGTTAATCATGATCAGTTCCTTCATATATTTTACATTTTGCAAAGAGTGTTTGGCAGCAGAAGAACAGTGGAAGTTGCAGTATTCTGCAGTATAAATTGCTAAATTGTGCTGTAAAGTTTGCACACCCTTTAGAGATCTCTGAATTTCTGCACTAATGTTGCCTAAAATGTAAAAATGTAAAAGTGTTTATTTTTTCAAACTTCTGTCAAAAATTGATTTCCATTAGTTTCTTACTGTGTGAACATTTAGAGATAAGTGTAAAATTAGCTTGGATTTTCACAACAGAATCAGTTTAAACCACTGAACAAATATGTAACTACCAACTGTTTTGTCTGTTCAGCTGTGAAATCCAATTGTCAAATCCAATTTATAATTTCACTTAACTTTTTTTTTTTTAAAGAATGCATCCCACACAGTACAAGATAGTAAAATGTCAATTTTATGATTCAGCAAAAGGCGTTCTGACTACAAGAAGATTTTAACAGATGACATCCAACAGGGAAAATTTGGATCAGTTTGTTTATGTTAGTTAAATAAATTAAAATATATAAATTGACAAAACGATGAATATTGCAAAATGTCTTGACTATAAAACAAGACTTGAAAAAGATTATTTATTACTGGACCCACAACAAAAAAAAAAAATGTCTTTTTTTATTACAGATCTTCTGGCACTGACAATTGAAACTAGGTAGAATTCTAAAAATATATCAAGTTATTTTGTTGAGTTGGAGTTAATTTTGTAAAATTACCAATATGCTTGTGTATGTTATTTATATAACTGTTTTTCCCCTTATTTTATTAGTAAGATGAAGATCTATTCACATTTTGAGAGTCCTGTATGGCTCACAAACTTTGTAGTACAATGGCAATCAATCAATTTCTAGTAAAATGCCAATTCAGTTTCAGTATATTCTTATTGCATCTATACAGTGTAAAGTGCATGTTCCTACCTGTGTAACATACAAAAGGCCAGGTCTTTGTCCAGTCTTCATCAGTCCACCTTCCATCTCCCCGCATGAAAACACTGGAGTTACTATTTGCTTCATTGTTTGGCTCTCCTGAATTCCAGTTAGTGTACGACTGTCCATCTATGAAGGAGGTGCCATCTTCCAAAGACCACAGCCATTTCTGACTATCTCCTTTCTGTAGGCCGATCCATACATGGTGTCCAGCTTTATTCTGAAGTGTGGCTTTCAGTGTGTTCATCTCTTCCATGTTGTTGATGGTGGCCAGATCAGTGTAGATCTGTCTGCAGTAGCTCTGAGCTTCAGTCCAGGTTTTATTCTCACTCACAAAGTGATACCGATGAGGAACGTATGAAGTGAGACAGATCCCTGTGAAGAATAAAAGAAAAAGTCTTATCAGGTCATATTATCCTGCAGTAGAGGTAAGTTTTCAGTGTTCTATGCAAACAGATAAATGCAGAGCAAGTAAATACTGTCAGGTCTATCAATATTTGGAGGTTAATGAAGTTATTGTCATGTTAGCTGTCTACCACAGCATATTAGAGTCCAAATTACATAATGAATATGCATACTACCAGCTGTAATTTGACCATATTATCATTCAAATTGGGTGAAAGGTGTAGGAATTGCTAACATTTTCATACATAGTCCCCTATTTCAAGGGGCATAAAAGTAATTGGACAATTGGCTGCTCACTTTCTCCATGGCAAGGTGTGTTCTTACCTCATTATTTCACCGATAAGTAAGCAGACAAAAGGCCTAGAGTTGATCTCAACTGTGGCATTTGCATTTGGAATCTGTTGCCATTAACTATTGATGTAAAGTTCAAAGACCTTCTCACTGCCAGTGAGGAAAGCCATCATTAGGATGAAAACTCTAAACAAATCCATCAGAGAGACAACAAAAACATCAGGTGTGGCCAAATTTAAATTTTCCACTTGTACATGCCAAGAGTTGGGCTCAAAATTCAAATTCAATAATTCCTTTTACATTTGCAATTTGGCACACTAGTATTGACATGTTATTTAAACAGAGATGAGTAGCGTTAACTGTACTGGTACACGTAGATGTGTGTAAATCACACAACCACCTTCTCACAGTGGCTGCATTGGGAACAGCTGCTGTTGGTACTTTGTCATATTTAAGTGGAATTCAGTCATTCAATTAATTCAATTAATATTACAAAAATCACTGGTATAAGTGTTAGACAGTGAGCTGAGTCATCTAGCCAGCTGGTAAAATCAGCAGATTGGGTCCTTGTTTGGGAATGTAGCATTAGCTGTAGCATTACCAATAGCTTTCAACAAACTTAATTCTCCAGCCTCCACAATTCATGTAACTTATTAGCGGGTGAGGTGATGACAGATCAATATATGCCCCTCTGACACTCAAGTTGTAGATTATATCTCTGCATGGCATCAACTGGAAACTGGAAATTTTCCAGTCCACCCAAAACGGTATTGCTGTAAAGTCGGTAGGCCACTGGGTTGATCCGATGTTCCTCCCTAAAAGGCCTATGCAACATGAGGCAACTTTTCTGGACTCCACTTTTAACTGTAGATCCTTAGTGGAGAGCCATACTCACGGCCCTGGGTAGAAGGAGTGACCCAAACAAACATCACCCATGGTCAGCTGTCTTCTTTCGCTATGCAATGGCTTTTGTAGCATGGTGCAGGCCTTCTGCAATGACCACTGATACCACAAAATAAAGTTTCAGGCTGTGGGAACCTCTACTTCCAGCTCCTGCTCAAGAAACATGGGTGGAGGATATCCAAATTGACACTCAAAGGGCGACATGCCCAGAGAGGTGTTCCACAGAGTGTTATGGGCATACTCCACCCAAAGCAGATGCTCATGCTGCAACAAGAGCGTGACAGCCTCCTTGGCCTAGGGGAGTTTTGGTAGGGCGATAAATCTACAGGCCTTGGAAAATTCGATTTACCCCAATCATAATCACAACATTGACCGGACACGCTGACAGACTAGTGATAAAGTCTGTGGGGATCATAGCCCAAGGCCTGGATGGTATGGGCAAGGGTGAGAGCAAACCTGCATGTCTTGTTCTCAGCTCCTTGTTCTGAGTACAGTCCTGGCAGGCTGCTACATAAGCTTGCACATCCCTCTCCAGGTTGGGCCACCAGAAGTGTCTTTTCAGGAACTCCAGTGCACGGGTTCCTCCTGGGTGACTAGTGAAGGGGGAAGAATGTCCCCACTGGAGAACCTGGGCCCTAACAGGAAACTGAACACACAATTGCTCAGAGGGTCCACCCCAGGGTCAAGTTAGGCTTTAGGTGCCTCCTTAATGGTGTTTTCTATGTTTCAGCATAACAAGGTAATGTTTCGAGTTTGAGGTATTATAGTTACAGGCAATTGTTTCAGAGGAAACACGTTCCACTGCCTGGATAGGGCATCTGGCTTGATGTTTTTTGAATCAGGTTGATAAGAGAGGGTTCTTCAAAAGCTATCTGGGCTTCTGGCATTCACTGGAAGCATTTTCCGTTCCATTCTTAATAAGGGCAGTCAGCAGGGCCGCCACAGTACTGAAGTTCTGTATGAATCGGTGGAAAAAATTGGCAAAGCCCAAAAGCTTTCAACTGAACAGAGGGATGTGGGGCATGGCCATTCTGTGATGGCCTGAGTCTTAGCTGGGTCATGCTCAGACAGTTCTTGGAGACCACAACCTGAGGAAGTTAATTGACTGAGCATGGGAGATTTCTCCAGCTTATAGTGAAGACATTATGAAAATAAGTACTTTGTGGACACAAGCTGCATGTTTCTCTACTGACTGTAGATGAGGATATCACAATGTACTTGTAATGACCAGATGGTGTAATAAATGCGGTCTTCCATTAATTTCCCTGGCGCACCCTAATGAGATTATAGAAACTGTGCATGTCCAGTTTGCTACAAACCGAGGCCTGCTGCAGTGCCTCAAATGCTGAGGTCATCAATGTCAAGGGGTTGTGGTCCTTAACTGTAACTTTGTTTACCCCCTGTAGTCAATGCAAGGATGAAGCCCCCCTTCTTGATGTACTTGTTCATAGCAGTCTTTTCAGGACCCAAAAAAGAAAACAACTTTCCTCTGGGGGGTGGTCCCCAAGAGAAGGTTGATGATGTAGGGCAATGCAGGCTTGAGAGCATTAAAAAAAAGAAAAGTGCAGTTACATCAAGCAAGCCTCAAACTCGCAACCTCATGATGTGGGGGCAAATGCTTCACCACTAAGCTGCCAAAATAATGTTCTATGAAGTCTTGCAGGAGGGTTGATAAACAAAAGGGGGGAGGTTATGGCCAAACAAAAGAAATGGCAGAGCAGCGTCTTCAACAAAAGAGAGTTTTAATACCCCCGTTGGAAGATTCTCAAGAAACCAGTACTTGAGAGAGGAATGAATACCGATATACGAATACCAGCTTAGTCTGAGACTTGCATGTATCAGTGTGAACTCAAGACAGAGCAGAAACCAGCATGTGAGCACCCACCCCTAATTACCACTTAGTGGTGCCTTGTTTCCTGCTAGCAGCTGGAGGTGGCCTAACATGAGGATGGGATATTACAGATTGATAGTTAACGCATACTCAATTTACTGTCAAAAATGAACCATCCAAATAAAGTGTTACCTTAACTTTAAATTAAGCTGTGCATGAAGCCTCAACTTCTTTGTAAATGAAATGATAATCCTAGTGCACCAAATGGCAAATGTAAATGGAATTATTGAATTTGAAATTTCATTTTGAGTCCAAACGTAGATGCATGAGTGGAAAATTTAAGTTCAAACTTAGGATTACTTTGCCATTTTGCATATTACATTTTTTATTTTAATTTTGATATTGATATAGTTTCACAAATCAACTATTTGGTATGTTAATAAAAAGAAAGGAGAATGGAAAACAATGGTAGTGGGTGACAGAATATTTCTTCTATAGTGAAGAAAACTACCTTCGGGATGGTTGACCAGGGGGTAGACATATCAGTGCCAAAGTAAACAATCAAGAGAAGATTTCACAAGTAAATACAGTAGGTTTACCACAAGATGTAAACCATAAAAACAGGACGACCAGATATGAATTTGCCAAAAAACATCTAAAAAAAAGCCTGTACAGTTCTGAAACGTCTTATGGACAAAAAAATATTAACTTGTACCACAAATATGGAAAGAGAAGGGTATGGAAAAGAGAAGAAACTGATCATGATCCAAAGCAACTCATCTGTGAAGCACCTGTTTTTTTTTTTAATTAAGACTAACAGTTTTTTAAAAGAAATTCTAAATTAGCTTAGTATTTAAATGCAAGAAATGGTAGCTAGACACAAAAAGTACACTGACCTGAGAAGAGCAAGGCAACTGAAATCCATTTCTGATCCATGAGAGAAAATGTGTTTCTCAGCCTAGAAGTTTGGTTTACATTTGAGGTTTTAATAGCATTTCATTGCATTTTCACTGCATTTAAACTGGCATTAATAAATATCACAAATAATAAGTCATACTCACGCCATGAATATGATTGTTCAACAGTCCTGTTGGTAGCTTTGTAGAAAAGCAAATGCCACTGTCTGTTCTTCTCCACTTCACTTTGTGTTCACATACAGAATATCACCTCTTTAGATCTCTCTTAATACTGCTCCACCTTTGTTGCATGTAGCCACAGAGAGATACCATCACAGTCATACTTTACTTCATTAGCTGGTGACAGTACCAGGAAATGCCTAGAGCATGTTCCAGTGAATATCTCTTGAGAGTTATAGTGTGAAACAAAGCTCTTTGCATGAGTTTACATCACGTGTACAGAAAGATGCAGGTGAACGTCAGAAAACTAGTAATCAGCACCTCAACATCAGAGATGAATATCATTGTGGTTTTCTTTGTGGACTTTTTGGGTTGCAAGAGGAGAAGCTTCATGTGCAGTGCTGTGAAAAAGTATTGGCCTCTTCCCAATTTCTTCTGTTTTTTGCATATTTATCATATTTTAATGTTTCAGAACATTAACCTACTTTTAACCCTAGTAAACACAAAATGCTGTTTTTAAATGGTGATTTAATTCATTGAAGGAAAAATGCTGTTCAGCCATATGTGAAAAAGTAATTGCTACCACATCAACCAGTTATCAAAATCAATTGACTACTGGGTTTTAGGTCACTAACCACAACTAGGCATGATTACTGACAGACCTGTTGAATCTAGCCTTCACTTAAATAGAACCTGTCTGGTAGTGTGAAGCAGACTAGAAGGTCTCAAAAAGCAGCACATGATGACATGTCCTAAAGAGATACACCAGTAAAATACACCGGTAAAACAAATACAGAGGTGAAACTACCAGTATGGAAAGTGTTACAAAGCCATAGCTAAGGCTCTGGGGCTGTAGTGAACCACATTGAGATCTATTATCCAAAAATAGTGAAAACTTAGAACAGTGGTGAACAGTCCCAGGAGTGGCCAGCCTACCAAAATTTCAGCAAGAACGCATCAATGACCCATTCAATAGGTCACAAAAGACGAGCATCTAAAGAACTGCAGGCCTCATTTGCCTTAGTTAAGGGCACTATACATGATTTCACAATAAGAAATCCATTGGGCAAAAATGGCATCCATGGGAGAGTTACGAGTCGCAAGCCACTGTTGACTGAAAAGAACATAAAGGCTTGTCTTCCATTTGCTAAAAACATCTAGAAGATCTCCAAGACTTCTGGATTAATATTCTAAGGATTGATGAGTCAAAGGTGGACATGAGTCCTGTTACATCTGGCATAAAGCTAACACCGCATTCCACAATAAGAACATCATAACAACAGTCAAACATGTTGGTGGTAGTGTGATGGTCTGGGGATCCTTTGCTTCTGCAGGACCTGAACAACTTGTTATAAGTAATGGAACCATGAATTTTGGTCTCCATCAGAAAGTCCTGAAAGATAATAAGTGCAGTTGGGTTATGCAGCAGGACAATGAGCTGAAACACACACACAAAAAAAAAAAAAAATCATCTTTCAATGGCTTAAAAGAAACAAAATTAAGGTCTTGGAATGGCTAAATCCTGACTGAAATCCCATTGAAAAGCTGTGGCAAGACCTTAAACTGGCAGCTGACGCTCGAAAATCCTCCAATGTAGGATTTGCCAAACCCAGATTTGTCTATCAGAGTGCCAGTAGTGAAGCATGATTCATCAGTCCGGAGAAAATGTTTCCACTGGCAGATAGTCCAGTGGCAGCATGCTTTACACCACTCTATATTACATATAGTGATCTTAGGCTTGGCTCGGCCATGGAAACCCATTTCATGAGGTTCCTAATTCACAGTTCCTGTGCTGATGTTGCTTCCAGAAGCAGTTTGGAACTCTACGATAAGTGATGCAACAGAGGAGAGGTGATTTCTACATACTACATGCCTTAGCACGTGGCCCTGCTCTGTCACTTTGCTTGATCAACCACATCATTGCTGAACTGTTGTTGCTTGTAGATGCATCCATTTCACAATAATAGCATAAACAGTTGATTGGGGCAGATCTAGAAGGGCAGAATTTTAATGAAGTGACGTGTCAAAGGTGGCGCCCTATGGGAATGCGATGTTTAAAGTCATATTTAAACTCAGTATACCAGCCACTTCATTAAGTACACTTCCTTGTTTCCATGCTCATTGTCCATTTTATTGGCTCCATTTACCAAATAGGTACACATTTTTGTTCTACAGTTACAGACTGTAGTGACTGCTGTCACTACTGCTGTGTCTGATCCACTCGTACCGGCGCAACACACACTAACATGCCAACACCATGTGTCACTGCAGTTCTGAGAATGATCCACCACCAAATAATAGCCATTCTGTGGTGGTCCTGACCACTAGGTAGAACACTGTGGTAACCACGTGGCGTTTGACCTGTTTGCTCATCTGTATAATTCTGTGTGCTATACACATTAGCCATGTAGATCTGTTTAGCCAGTTCTGGCTATCCTTATGCTGTTCACTGTAGATGTGTGTGTTTATCTAGCCTTTTACTGAGCATCTGCAGTTAACTGTTAATGTGCCGTCAACATAATGTGCAAGTGAGATAATTACTTTCCGGTGCTTTGTGGGTGTGAATCAGTTCTTCAGCAGACCATTATGTGCCAAACGCAGTACCTCACAGTGTGAATGAGCCAGCAGAAGAGCATTGTTCATTTTCCAGCATGCTTCCTGGCTCCTCCTTGTGTTTGCCAAATACTTTGAAAAAGTAGTGATGACTGAATACTAAAATATGCAGTCCTAAATGTATTCAGTCATAATCCATGAAAAAAAAAAAATTAAAATACATGTATAGTGCTTTTTGAGACACAAAAATCTTCTGCCGTAATTTTACTTTATTCACACTGTTCCTCACTTTGTGCTTTGATCTCTTGCTATATGATTTTTAGTTGCTGACATGGTAAATAATTTCTGTAATTTCTACAATACTGTACTGTGTTCGAGTCTCTACGATACTTTAAATGTATTTTACGTTTTTTTGTAAAACAAAAAAAAATGCATAATCCCTTGTTGAACTTTGGGAAAACATTTATAGAACATGCAGATTTTATTTTAACAAACACCTTATTGCAGGGCTATTGGAGTGGTAGGAGAAGTGAGCAACCGGAGGGTTGCGGGTTCCCAGGATTGAGTGGGTATTGCCCTCTTGAGCAATGCACCTGAGCCCCTACTAACCATACTGATCCCATGGGCATAGTTAGGCAGCAAAGTACCAAATTTCCTTGTAAATAACTTTCCTTATTAAAACAATATTGTAATAATACCTCAAAACATGCAAACCCAATTCAGAAGATTCAGAGAATCTGGAGAAATATCTGTGGGAAAAAAAAGGCAGAAAACCACAAATGAATGACTGTGACCTTTAACCCCTTAGACACCACTGCATTAAACAACAGCATGTTTCTTTGATGGATATCACCACATGGGCTCGAAAATACTTTGGAAAAGTACTGTCAGTGAACACTGTCCATTGCTGCAACGACAAATGCAAGTTAATACTGTACTATGCACAGTGGAAGCCATATATCAACAGTGCCCAGAAATGCTGCCAACTTCTCTGGACTCAAGCTCATCTGAAAAGATCTGATGAACAATGTACAACATGTATAATTACGGAATCTATTGCATGATAATACATCAATAAATAAATAAATAATAAAATCAAAATACAATTATATACCAAGCCACATTTTGCTTGAGTTACAACAGTATATCAGAGAATAAGGTGCTAGACTGGCCTTCCTGCAGTCCAGAACTGTCTGAAAATGTGCCGTTTTTACGTTGTACAGTTAGACTTATATAACAGAATAATGGCAAAAAAGTCCTCTTCTACTTGATTAATTGATGCTCTTCCCCAAATGATGTGCTGTCAAAAGAAAAGGTGATGTGAAACACACTCTTGTCTAAACTTTCTTTAGAGCTTGTTACAGGCATCATATTTGGAATCAGCATGTGTAACAATGCTGGACTAGGAGGGTTGTTAGGATCCATGAGCAGGCTTTATTGTGACAGATGAAGGTACAAAAAACGCAGTCCAAAAACAGATTCAGGGTAGAGCAGAGGGTCAGAGGCCAAAAAGACAAAAACAGACCCAAGACAGAAAAATCCAAGACAAAATCCAAAACTCAGAGTCAAAAAAGGGCTAGCCAAGATCAAAAAAACCACAAAGTCAAAATGTTACAGAGAACATTTTCAGGATTGTAGTCACACCAACAATGCTTCACGACAAGTGGAAAGAGTGTGAGTATTTATAGGGGAGTTGATGAACAGAGATTGACAACAGGTGTGGGTGAGTGGCAGTCAGAATTCTGGAGACGATGACCTCTGGTGACCAGTTTGGGAGTTGCACATGGCAGCATGTAGAAATGTTTACCACTATCAAAAAGACACAGCTTTTGCACAAGTCATTGCTTGTTGTTTTTCACAGCTTTGCGATACACAAGCAGAATTTTCTTGAACAGTTCAGAGCGTCAAGTTTGCTGCCACTCCAGGCAATGACAGCAGCAGCATTTCTCTCAGCTGCCTTCCACTTTTTCTGGTGGGGTGCTGACACATATTCTAAGTGACAAATCACACTTCTCTATCTGACAGTCTGATGGATGAGTCTGGGTTTGGTGAATTCCAGGACAATGTTACCTGCCTAACTGCACTGTGCCAATTGTAGAGTTTGGTGGAGGAGGGCTAATGCTATGGGGTTGTTTTTCAGGGGTTGGCCTAGGTCCCCTAGTTCTAGTGAAGGGAAATCTTAATGCTTCAGCAGACCAAGACATTTTGGACAATTGTATGATTTCAACGTTGTGGGACAAGTTTGGGGAAGAACGTTTTCTGTTCCAGCATGACTGAGCCCCAGTGCACAAAGCAAGGTTTATAAAGGCATGGCTGGGTCAATTTGGTGTGGAAGAACTTGTCTGGCCTACACAGAGCCCTGACTTCAACCTCATAAAACAGCTTTAGGATGAACTAGAATGGAGATTGCGAGCCAGGACCTCTCCTCCAACATCAGTGTCTGACCTCACAAATGCTCTTCTGAATGAATGGGCAAAAATTCCCACACACACACACACACACACACACACACACACACACACACACACACACACACTCAAAAATCTTTTAGAAAGCTTCCCAAAAGAGTAGAAGCTGTTAGAGCTGCAAAGGGTGACCAATTCCATATGGATATAATGCCTATGGATTTAGAATGAGATGTCATAACAGCTCCTGTAGGTGTAATGTGTAGGTGTCCCACTACTTTAAATATAGTGTATTTTTAACAAACCACAATACACATTTACTGGCACCCCTGCATTTAGTACATTGTAAAACCTTCCTTTGCCAGCACAAAAGTAATGAGTCTTCTCCTAAAATGCTTGATGAGCTTGGTGTATACAGAGCAAGGAATGTGAGATCACTCCTCAATACAGGATCTCAGGTCCATCTCTTGCAATACCAGTTCATCTCTGTTACACATAGTCCTAGAGATACCATCACAGTCTTCTTTGGTTTGCATTCATCAGTCACTGGCTGGGCATTGTTCCATTGAATAACTACGGGCATCTTCCAGTTAATGTCTCTAGGCAGTTTCAGTGGGAAAAAAACTCTTTGATGATGATTTACGATACCGGTGGAAAACAAATAGTCAGCACATTATCATTAGAGATGAATATCAGTGCTGTTTTCTTTGTGAACTTATTTTAGGATGCAGACACTATTTGAATATATGCAGTATCATATGATCATTTCTTTCTAGATTTATTTATTCAAAGGATGCTGTCATTAGTCTGTCTATACCTGTCAGTTTGTCGGGTTTATATGACAAAAGACTGAAGGTGATTCAGATGAAGACCCTACAAGTGTTCCATCACTTGTGATAGTTGGTGCCCTGTGTGAGGATGGGAGCTCCATGGAGGTTAGCCTACTCTGATGTATCTAAACTGAAGTGCTGGAAAATTATAACTTTCAGGATGGTTGAATCTACCTACAAGGCACTGAATATTCAGAACATTATTTTTTTTTTATCTTTTTTTTTTTCACCCCTGCTTGAATGGGTTTATCTACTCTTCAAGAATTTGTCTAGAGTGAATTAAAATTCTTGAAGACTTAAACCCTAAATCACTCCTCTGCCAAAAAATAAAGTACCTACTCTATTTTAAATATTGGAAATAATAATGTGCATAAAAGTACAGAACTGCCCAAAAGTTTAGGTACTGGTGATCGAATGTTTTCAAAATCATAACGACTTGTAATGCCAGGAGAGTGGATGGATGTTGCAAAGTGTATTTTCAAAAACTAACAAAATCCACATCAAAATCACAATGCGAGTTTAAGCTACCAAAAGACAAACAGAAAACAAGTCCAGAGGGCAAGACAGAAGTGGTCAAAGAACAGGAAATGGGGTCAATAAGCCAGTAAATGAATCCCTTTTTGTAGCAGCCATAAAATCCAATTTCTAATTACTGTTTTGGAAGAGATCTACATTAAGTGGTTCAACATTTATAAAAGTGTGTTTGTGTTTAAATAATATTTAACATAAAGAAAACTGCAGTTATGCTGTCCATTTTGTCTCAGCGTGGCCCTCTTAGTGAAGACGTGAGAATGGCTTTCACAGCAGGACGTTCTCAATTATGGTCTCAAGAACTGCAACAATATAAATCAATCAGTGCTGTTACAAAGAGTGGTTATTTAAGTTACTATAGCCTTCCTGTCAGCTTGAACAAGTCTATCCATTCTCAAGTGACTTCTCTTAACAAGATTTCTCCATCCATGGAACTAAAGCTCACTGGATGATGGGGCCAGTGAGTGTATACTTAGCTCAATAGTGCAGCAGCATTCAAAAAAAGGTTTATTTAGTTTGGTCTTGTACACACAAAAGTGGATGTATGATCTTTGGGACAGGTCATTCAAGTTGGACTAGTAATCATTTCTTTAGCATCTTTGCTATGTGAAGGGCAGTGCTTGAGATTATTGACAGGGGAAGGACGAGATTCATACATATTTAGCAGCACATGCTGTGAACTGGGCTAAATCGGCTTTGTATGCCAGGAGGCTGCAGAGATGGGAGTGATGACAGTAGGAGGGTTTCTGTTTATCCAACAAACTGACAGTGAGGAATTGTGTTTCTGTATGTGTTTTAGGCTATTTGTGAGGACATGAACATATTCATGTTGTGAGAACATTGTGGCAACGTTTCATGAAGAAAATGTATTGATTCCCACAAATCTGCAGCTGTTAACATAAAAGAGGCCAAAAGTGAACTTTTGTTGGCTGAAGTTAAGGTTGGGGTTGGGTAAGAAGGACAACAGCACCATTTAGCTACAGTATGAGATAAGGCTTTTATAACGCACTTATTATTAATGTGCCCAAACCAGCCAGTAGCTGGTAATTAGCTAATAAAAGTTGGCTGCATTTGTTGGGTTTTTAATATGCACAAAATGGCCACTTAATTAGAAACACCAGGTACTTCCAGTGATGGGCCACAATATTAGGAAAACTTACCTTGTAATTCCACTTACTGGCCACTTTATTAGAAATACCTACCTTCTACTTCCACTCACTGGACACTTAATTAGAAATACCTACCTTATACTTCGTCACTGGCCACTTTATTAGAAACACCTTATTAGCGCCACTATATAGGTGTACAATTAGAGGAAGTAGCCTTTGTGTTGCTGCACAATTTATAAGCACACCCACCCCACCTCATTTATCTTTGGACATTTCCTGACCACACGACTGCCAAGAAAGTCGGCAATCGGTAGCTTGAATCCTGTACACAACTATGGACAACATGTAAAATGGGAATTCCTTTGATTTTCTTTATAATTTAATCATGTAAACAAAGTTGTAAACAAAGTCATTCACAGTGGTTTCTGTGTAAAATATAAATAAATGTAAATAAAAACAAAATGCAATGATTTGCAAATCTCATAGACCCATATTTTATATACAGCAGAACACAGAACACCATTTCATGAAAAATATTAACTCATTAAGAACGTGATGGCAGCAACGCATCTCAAAAAAGTTGAGACAGGGCCATGACTACCATTGTGTAGCATCTCTCTTCTTTTAACAACTGTCTGTAAACATCTGGGAAGTGAGGAGACCAATTGCTGGAGTTTTGGGAGTGGAATGTTGTCCCATTCTTGTCTGATGTAGGATTCTAGCTGCTCGGCAGTCCTGGGTCTTCTTTGCCAGATTTTTTGTTTAATGATGTGCCAAATGTTTTCTATTGGTGAAAGGTCTGGACTGCAGGCGGCCAGTTCAGCACCCAGACTCTTCTTCTGTGAAGCCATGCTGTTGGGATGGATGCAATATGTAGTTTAGCATTGTCTTGCTGAAATAATCAAGGCCTTCCATGAAAGAGACGCCGTCTGGATGGGAGCACATATATTTTAAAACCTCTATGTACTGTTCAGCATTGATAGAGCCTTTCCAGGTGTGTGAGCTGCCCATAACATAGGCACTAATGCAACCCCATACCATCAGAGATGCAGGCTTTTTATCTGTGTGGATGGTCCCTCTCCTCTTGAGTCTGCAGGACACGGCGTCCATAGTTTCCAAAAAAGTTTTGATTCCAAATTTTGATTCACCTGACCACAGAACAGTTTTCCATTTTGCCACAGTCCATTTTAAATGAACTTTGGCCCAGAGAAGACGGTGGCGTCAGTGCCACCTGAGGGCCCGAAGATCACGAGCATCCAATATTGACCATTGGCCTTGTCCTTTGCATACAGGGATTTCTCCAGATTCACTGAATCTTTTGATGATATAATGTGCTGTAGATGGTGGGATATCCAAAAAGTCTTTGCAATTTAACAATGAGGAAAAATTTTTTTTTAATTGTTCCATAACTTTTAGATGCAGTTTTTCTCAGATAGGTGAACCTTTGCCCATCTTTGCTTCTGAGAGACTCTGCCTCTCTAAAATACCCAGTCATGTAAGTTAGTTGCAAATCAATACCACTTACTTTTCCAGCACTTTGTTGCCCCTTTCCCAACTTTTTGGAGATGCGTTGCTGCCATCAAGTTCTAAATGAGTTACTGTTTTTCATGAAATGGTAAAATGTCTCACTTTCAACATCTGATATATGTTCTTTGCTCCATTGTGAATAAAACATGGGTCTAATAAATTTGCAAATCATTGCATTCTGTTTTTATTTACATTTTACACAGCGTCCCAACTTTTTTGGAATTGAGGTTGTACTATACAAAACCCTAAGTAAATGTACATGTGTTTTCTGAGTGTTTATATATGATATTGCTGGTAAAACAGTGGTACATCTGACAAAACATGTTTTCTTTGGGCACCTTGTTTCAAAACTATTGTTAAACAAAGTCTCAGACATTAGGCAATGTATTCATAACCCTTTCAGGTAATAACATTCTGTTATTGTCCTTTTGGAGGCAATAAATGCTTCAAATGTCTAGATCCTATCACCACACATTTTGTCTTGTTTTTAACACTGGTGTTGATGTTACAGACAAGCTTTCCTCAATTGAAACACTGATTTGTTGAAACTGTCTTTAAAACCTAAACATTTGGATTTACAGAGTACAGGTCAGCCACATTTTCCATGGTCAGCGGTGTCTCTTCCAACAGGATTAATACTTATGATTGTTCAATTATAATACGGTGTCATTCAGTCATACCTATTAATCGAATCATTACTTATTTCTTGGTGTCCATAATGGCAGCAAGGAAATCATTTAACCTCGGAGACCCTGTCACAGCCCTGCTGCGGGTCTAATACAACATCTGCTCTCTGTGACACCTACAAATCAAATCAATCTATATTAACCAATGTTCCACATCTGTGGCACGCTCTTCCTCACCCCACGCACATATTGTAATGATTTTTTCATAATAACTGAACATCGTTCCCAATAATTTCTCCCAAAAGATTATTACAATGATTATCTGATAACGATATAACATTCCACACTAAAGTAAAAGTGATTTTTGTGTCCTCTGCTTCTGCCTGCATCCACAATGGAACCTAACAAAATCTTTTAGGGGGAGAAACAAGAATTTAAGGTTTTATTTACTTTTACAGGTTGATCAATTTTTAAAGGGCTCACACATTAAAAGTCAATTATCCTTTTTCACATTTTTAAAGTGTTTTTAAAGTCCATATTTAGAAATTAACCTGCAATCTATGCTACTGAATGCATTGTACAAACACATTTACATACAGTCATATGCAAAAGTTTGTTTACCCCTGGTTAAGTTACATGTTTTGTTCATTTTCTAGGTGAAAGTAAATTAACACATCCTCCACAGAGGATCTTTTTTAGCCGAATGTAACCTATTGGGGAAAAAATAAAACCTAAAGTGTGGCAAAAGTTATGACACATTTTATATTTTATGTTTTCTTTTTTCTTTGTTCCCCATAGACATTATATTTACATTAACAGCATTTAGCAGAGGCTCTTATCCAGAGTGACTTACAAGTGTGTTTTTTTTTTTTTTTGTCCATTCAGAGAATGTTTCCAAGCTAGTACACATAGATTATAACCCAAACTACCCTTGAGATAAGACACTACCTAAAACAAGAGTCAGTGCTGATAACTAGAAAGAAAGATACACAATATAGAAATAAGACATAGCATAAATGCAATACAAGATATGTCTATAAGTGCTATATTAGTGTTCATTTAAGTGCTTTAGAAAGGAATGTGTCTTTAGTCAGTGCTTAAGATGGTGAGGGACTCAAAGGAGGTATGGATCAATCTTTGACCACTGCCATCAGGTAGGGAGGGGCTGGTCCATTTTTGGCTTTATAGGTGAGGATCAGAGTTTTAAATCCAATGTGAGCAGGTACAGGAAGCCAGTGAAGAAAATGCAGCAGAGAGTGTCATGAGTTAACTTAGGA
This sequence comes from Colossoma macropomum, assembly GCF_904425465.1. NCBI lineage: Eukaryota > Metazoa > Chordata > Actinopteri > Characiformes > Serrasalmidae > Colossoma > Colossoma macropomum. Next base: position 279,520 of record NW_023496042.1, read on the forward strand.
AAGTTAAAGAAAAGCTGTGCTGCTGCATTCTAGATCAGTTGCAAGGGCCTGATGGCCTGCATTGGGAGACCAGCCAGGAGCAAGTCAGAGTATTCAAGCCTTGAGGTGACAAGAGACTGTACCTGGGTGGCTTTCTTAAAAAAGAAAAGGTCAAATCCCCCAGATATCGTAGAGGAGAACCCTGCATGACCAGACAAGTGTGCTATATAAGCTGAGAAATGTATCTAGTCATTGAAAATCACACCAAGGTTTCAGGCATCTTCAGATCGAATGACCATAGTGTTCTCGAATCAGATTGAAAGATCGTGATGAGGATCAGTAGCTCCAGGGATAAACAGCAGCTTGGTCTTTGGTCCTAAAATTTAGCTTCAGGTAGTTGGCTGCTATCTATGAAAACTTGTCAGCCAGACATTCTAAAAATGTGACCGCAAATCATGAGTGTAAGAATTAGTTGTGTCATCAGCATAGCATTGGTAGTCATGAGAAGATATTACATCTCCAAGAGAGTGTGTGTAAAGTGAAAAGGGAAGAGGACCAAGCACTGAGCCTTGTGGGACACCAATGAAGATCTTGCATAGAGTGGATGTGGATCCACGTAGAAATGTTTCAACAAAACATATAATTTATTAGGAGTTATAAGGAGTGTCTCAGCCGGGACCACTTTTTGAATGAGGCACAAAATAAAGGAGCCAATCTGAATGGAGGTCATTTACATATATCGGTAACAAGCGGCACAGTAATAAGAACAGCTTTTCTAGTTCTAAGGAGTAAAGTTAGAAAATGGTAATGTAAATATAAATGATAATGCCATAAATGAGCCTCCGGGAACAAAAATACATGATAATACATATACATATAATATGAAATTATGAATGGTCTTTGGCTGGGGTGTGTGTCTGTACTAAGGTTTAGTTCTGTTTATTTGTGAGAGCATTCAACAGGCTAATAGTAAGAATTTGTACAAAAGAACTATGATTGTTCTCTAAGCACTAGAGCTACAGCAGTATTCTACTTGTTAACACTGTGCAGACTGTAGCCACTTTCTAACATGTCCATATATCCATATATACAGCTCAATAGAAGAAAGCTATTGGACTAAACTTTCCCACAGCACCTTTGGGATCAACTCAGCTTGACCGCAGTGCTTCCTGTTTAACCACTAACAAGAGCACACCTCCGCACTGCTGCAGGGCATCAGGCGTAGAGCTCTTCCACCATACATGACACTTCAGCATGATGAACCTACACTTTTACACTCATAGAGTAGAAAAATTCGGATGTGTCACAACCCATTTGAGAGGGGAAACAAATTGTCTGCCAAACAGCATGACCACCGGTTTTAGATATGTCCAGCCCTGTTCCTGAATCTGTGTAGAGTATAGCTTCAACCCTAATTTGCCACTTCTGATCCATTCAAACAGGTTCTCCAATACCATCTGTGTACTAGAGCGCATTATATTAAATTAGGCAATGAACTCTACTGGTGGAATGAAGGCCAGGAAATACCTGACCCCTGTTCCAGCTGTCCTTCTCCAATTTCATGATTGTTTAGCACTATTTACTACTGCATGGATTCTGTGCACTATAAGTTAACTGCTTATTAAGCATTAGTTGTTACTTAGTAACTGAGTAAGTACTTAGTAATTAGTAAGTGTATATACTGTCAACTGATTTGTCATTAATTTGTGGCTTATTTTTTTAATTAAATATGTACTAATTGTTGCTTATTACTTTGCAATTGAACTGATTGGTGTTTACCCATATAAAAAGTAACACAAGAATATACTAGTTAAGTGCTCAGTAACTAATTGTTAAGTACATAGTTATTACCAAGTGATAGCTATTGCTTAGTGAATGGATGACTACAATATTAATAATGGTTTATGATTAACTGATAAACTTAATTCATTTGTGACCCTTAGAGTAAACTGTTGCGTAGGCATAAAAATTGTAGTAAAGAAAAGCAACATTTCCTTTCTTATATTTGGCACTAAAACATCTCACAGAAACTTGTCCTGCGACCTATATGACATTGCTGAGGCTTGTTTTTAAACTTGTACTACTGTTGCTGAACTGTGAATAGAACTGCTCCACCATTTTATATTTGGTATCAATGGTATGATAAAATAATGCTTACAATGGAGTAAATGTGGTAGCTTTAACTTTGGGTGAACAGTGTTGTAATTTTCTCATCATTTTTTAGAAAATTCAGAGTATTTGCTTCTGTTGCCGTGTTCACATATGCCAAGACAAGCATTGGAAAGGATTTCTTTGTGCCGATTTGTTCAATAGAACCGCTAAAAATGACCCTTTTGAATGAATTCTTTTTGAATGAATGTAGGTGCATTCAAAATCATTGACTGTAAAATTTACAATGTTGGGTCAAGTGGTTGATTTTAGTAATATGTGCTCACTGAATTCTGATAAATCACACAAAGGATGAGTAAAAGCTAAATAAATGGACATTCATTTCACTCAACATGGTTATGTTCCACTAATGAAAGTAAATATAAACAATACAAGTTAATATACTTGAGCTAGACATTCAAAATTCAGTGATTTTGTTATGTACTCCCCAGCCAGTGTAGAAACATACTCAAGAAAGGGCATGTGGAAACTTGGACATTAAAATCCCCCCAATAAAGTTAGAACAAGCTAGTAGCAGATAATTAACTGGCTGCTTGTTACTGCATCATTAAGCATTATTATTATTATTATTATTATTGTGTCCAGGCTGAAATAAGCTTCTTGTTTTTTGTTGATAATTTTGATACAGAACAGATCTCCAATTACATTCTAAAGCAGGTCATTATGAATAAAGCTTAATGCGTAGTGAATAAACCAATTTAGAAGTGTCTAATTTAGGCTTTCTTAAAATCCACCTTGCCTCTTCAGCTCACCAACCTGCAGTTTTAAGTGTCTTGATTGGTTCACAACCAACAAACTATAAATGGGAAAAATGGCCAAATAGTGAAGACAAGACATTTAATCTGCCATATTTTTGTTTTTCTCATCTACTAGAGGCATATCTTTCCCTGTGACCTGCTATCCCATCCCTGTTTTTTAATGACAGACTCAAACTGCCGTCTTTCATTCAGTATTAATTTAGTTTTCTTATTTATGTTGATCCCCCTACACACCTCCTGGCCTTCAGCACATGCCGTTCACTGATATCCTGTAATGAGGTGGCTTGCCAGAGGTGGGATTTGAACCCAGGCCATATGTGGGTGGTGTTTCAGAGGCCAACTGGGTGAGCCACCACAGGGTTCTGGAAGGCAGGACCCAAATGTTAAGCTTCTGTGTGATTGGAAGGTATGATTGAACCCACACCGCCACGTTGATAACCCGGCGCTCTACCACTGCACTATAGAGGCCACGTCACGTGGTGCAAGAAGGGTTCGCCTTAAAAGAGAATGCCCGAAAACACAAATGGCAGAATGATAACCCATCTACTAAGGCTTAGGCGGGAAAACAAACAAAGGACGCCAGGGGAAAGACTGGCTCTCTCAAACACGTGGGAAAAGGCTAACTGAAATAAACTACTTTCCCAACAGAAAAGAATGCCCAAAAGAGAAAGAAGAGGAGAAAGGGACAAACCTGTTCCTTCTCTTGCTTTATGTTATTTATTTATTTATTTATTTTTTTTAGGAAGAAAGAAACAACTCGAGAAAGAGGATAGGCTCGAGAAGTGACAGAGAGAAAGAAGCTTGAGAGGAATTCTCTAGAGCTTCTACCTGAAATTACCGGCCAGTCTGTTTGCCAGAACTCTGAAACAAAGACTCAGCAAAGTGTGTCTTCTTCCCAGCCCTTATAAAGCCCCCTGAGCAGGTGTGGCTCATTTGGCTGGATTGGGTTGTTGACTCCCCCTGGTGGCCGGCAGTGGCCTAACCCTGGAGCCAACCCTTATATATCTGTGAAAAAACGTCTGCAACACTGCTTGACTGGTTGGTTTCGTCAATCACTCTTCTTGAGTGTGTCCATTAAATTGTCCTATAAAAGTGATGATTTGTGCTATAATTTATGCTCCATTCACTGTACAAAACATGGGGAACTTTTCTATACTACTATAAACAGCAGACCTGCAGCTATGAAATGAGGACAATTAGAAGCCTTGCTATTCAGCACTAAGTGGAATCCAGTGTCCAGTTTAAGGTATTACATCATTAAAAGCTTGTGCAATTGGGCAGTTAGAATCCAAATTGTTGGACAAATTGAGAATAATAATAATAATAATAATAAAAAAGGTTTTTAGTTATAAATAAAACCCCCATATGTTATTTTATTCTGCCTAAGCACAAATAGACTTTCAATCAGTCAAACCATTTGGCTAAAACTGAGTTCACTTAATTGATCATAATATAGGTTTTCATTTAAACATAAACTACAAACATAATTCCAAAAAAATTAGGACATTATGTGAGATGACAATAAAAACAGAAAGCAGTGATTAGTAAATTATGTTTGACCTGTCTTAAACTGAAAACAGTACAAAAACTTACAATTTGATGTATTACTTCATGAACTTGATTGTTTTGGGGCAGTCGTGGGCTGGAGGTTAGAGAAACAAGCCTTGTGACCAGAAGACTGCTGGTTTGATCCCCTGAGCAGACAGTACATGGCTGAAGTGCCCTTGAGCAAGGCACCTAACCCCCAACTGCTCCCCAGGCAATTAATTAATTAATTAATGAATAACTTTTTGGAAATATGTTCATTCCAAATATGGTAAGGATGGGCATTTACTTCTTTGGACTGGAGAACACAATGCCCAGTATTTCCATGGACAACCTGAAAGATTGAATCCTCAGACCAAAATATCCATTTCGGATGAGCTTCAGCCCAGAAATGTCTACAGGACATTGTTGATATGGCTTCCACTGTGCATTGTACAGTCTTAACTTGCATTTATGGATGTAGCAATTAACAGTATATATTGACGGTTTGTCAAAGTATCCCCAAGCCCATGTGGTGATATCCATCACAGAAAGCAAGCTGTCTGAAGAAACGAAAGTCTTGAGCTTTTGGTTGTGGTTTTTGGCCTTGTTTTTTATGCAAAAATTCCCTCAATCTTTTATTATATTATGCACCATAGAGAGTGAAATAAGGAATATCTATGTATGCAAGTGCTCATGGGGAAAAATTGGGCTTAACATTTGGATTATTTTCTGATGCCTTTTTTGGCAAAGTGGTGAACCTCATCCCATCCTTGCTCATAAAGAACTAGGCCTTGGCTGGATGCTCTTTTTACACCCTAGCATGATTATGTCACTTCTTTTAAAACATTTAACAACGTTCCTACCTTTAAACTGTCCCTGTCCCAACCTTTGTGGAATGTACTGCAGACATCAGTTTCAAAATATTTGAATGCAGGTCAAAGTAGATTTATAAATCACTACTCTCTTTCATGCGGTCCCAACTTTTATGAAATATGGCTTACATATCATTCAGAGTGTTTAATTAAATGTTCCATTCTAGATAAAGTAAAGCCATGAAGTCTGAAGAGTTAAGTGCTTCCAAAACATCCCTCATTGAAGGTTATGAATACGCTGCCTGAGGCCTAATTGTTTTACATCACTTTGATGAAAAGATTTCAGGCTGAAATGTATTTTTTGAAGGGCAAAATTAACCACAGAGAAAATTCTTTACCACTACTTACCATTATCAACATTACATATAAACCCTCAGAAGACAAATGTAGATTTACTGGTTATTTAGGATAGTAAAATAAAAAAAAATGCAACCCCTGGTTCCTATCACCACCACTGTAAAGAAATCTGAGCCATCACATTTTTCTACAGTGTATGATTTGATATCAAACCACTCTCACTGACTTTGATTACATCCCAGCAACTGCTGTTAAAATTAGGAAACCCAAACTGAATAACTGCTACAGATTCAATTATGCAGAAATTTTGAAAACTAGATGAAATTCCCTTTTAAGAATGGATGTGGTTTGGTATGGTTTTTTGAAAGTGAACCTTGGGCCTTAGGGAACCCATTTCAGAATTTTGTTAGCTCATGATTTTCTGTGTGAGGTCAATCAAATGAAAAAGAAAATCAGATTTTCATTTCTTTTGGACTTTCACTTATTTGTCCTTTAAAACTCCTGACACTTTCAAATCATAAAATATTCACATAGCCCTGACTGTGCTGACATAAACCAAGGTACCAAAAACAGGCAAAATACACTCAGACCTGTGAGGGTTTTTCATGATTCTCTGAACCCATTCTGAATTCTGTTTTAGTCTGGAACATGTCTGCGCTGATGCAGTCTGGGTGAAAATTAGATGTTCTTGAGTGGAAGGAAGTAGAGGGAGCTGCTGCTCCTCTTTTTTGTATGGGATAGTGAGAGAGGGAATGGAGCAAGCAAGAGGAAGAACAGCAGTAAAGAGGAAGAGCACAGTCTTTTAGATGTGGAGAGCGCCACAGTCTCTGAAGTGGGTGTTTGTGTACCTGTGGTGCTCTCAGGAGAAATGGGATAGAAGAAAGAACAATAAGATGCTGGAATATGTTCTCCCACCACACCTCTGAAATAAAAAAAAGGGTAAAACTGTTTTTTTAACACTTTAAAATGACTTGTTTACATTAACAGACCAACAACTATATGAAGTGTCATTAATAAAAATTTTTGATTCTGATTGACTGATGATTTGTTCACAGTTATTAATGGTCACTGATTGATTAACCCCTTAAAATCCCAAGTTTATTACATTCAAAAACTTAATTATTCAGTAACAGGGACTTCATTGCAATCTTGCAGTGCTATTCTTAGGTTAGAGAAGTGTGTAATAAAATTTGGGCCCTGGCCATTTAAGGGGTTAAACAAAAATATTATTAAGTGTTGCTTTTTACATCTTTTAAAAAAGTCAGTTGCATTTTACATTGTGTAAACAGTTCATAATAAATGCCCAAATAAAATTAGTCCAACATCCTTTCGTAAAGTTGAGTCTGACGTCACTGAGGTATGAGACTGAGTCGCAAGTCTGAGGTGACTCTCAAGTCCCTAGGCTCTGAGTCTAGGTTGAGTATTAAGTTCTTGGGGTGCAAGTTCGGGTCAAGTTCCTAGTCACTGGGATGTGAATCCAGGTCGAGTCTTGAGTCACTGGGATGTGAGTCTGAGTCATGTCCCAAAATTATTTGGATGCGAGTCTGAGTGGAGCCTTGAATCTTCAGTGCTCTGAGTCTAGATTAAGTCTGGAGTTTCTGGGATATGAGCTTGAGCCCATTATTGAATCTCTGGGGTGTCAGTGCGAGTTGAGTTTCAGTTATAGGTGAGTTCATTAGTAGCTACAGGCATTGCATTGCACAAACTTGAGCCATGACTAAATAATCCTGTCAGGTTTGGTATGGCTTTATAAACAAGACTTTTGTAAGAGAAAAATCTTCAGTCTGAAGAACAGAACTGAAGCACTACATGAAATAAATGTAGTGTTTAAAGAAAAGATGAAAAAAAAAACTTGAAATAATTGGTTAGTGTGCAGTTTGTAAAGGTTTATTTTTTGAGGCTGTACTGAATCTGGCACTGCTATGAGCTGTGGCGTTGCAGTAATGACTGGAGTCACAGGGGAGCAAGTTAAGCCTTAATCTGCACCTCAGAAACTTTAGACTCAACCCAGACCTGAACTCCAGAGACTTGAGACCCGACTTGCACCACAGTGACTTTAGACTCAACCCAGACTTGGACCCCAGAGGCTTGAGACTCAACTCGAACTTGCACCACAGTGACTTTAGACTCAACCCAGACTTGAACCCCAGAGACTTGAGACCTGACATGCACCACAGTGACTTTAGACTCAACCCAGACATGGACCCCAGAGGCTTGAGACTCAACTCGAACTTGCACCACAGTGACTTTAGACTCAACCCAGGCTCGAACCCCAGAGGCTTGAGACCTGACATGCACCACAGTGACTTTAGACTCAACCCAGGCTCGAACCCCAGAGGCTTGAGACCTGACATGCACCACAGTGACTTTAGACTCAACCCAGGCTCGAACCCCAGAGACTTGAGACCCGACCTGAACCACTGTGACTTTAGGCTCGACCCAGACTCGGACCTCAGAGACTTGAGACCCGGCTTGAACCACTGTGACTTTAGATTTAATCCAGACTTGTATCTAAGAGACTTGAGACCTGACACGGACTTGCGCCACAGTGACTTTAGACTCAACCCAGACTCAGTCCACAGAGGCACAAGACTCAACTTGGACTTGCACCCCAGAGACTTGAGAGCTGATTTGCACAACAGTGACTTTAGACTCAACCCAGTCTTGGACCCCAAAGATTTGAGACCCAACTTGCACCACAGTGATTTTAGCCTCAACCTAGACTTGGACCCCAGAGATTTGAGACCCAACTTGCACCACTGTGATTTTAGCCTCAACCTAGACTTGGACCCCAGAGATTTGAGACTCAACTTGTGCCACAGTGATTTTCGCCTTAACCTAGACTTGGACCCCAGAGACTTGAGACTCGACTCTGACTTGCACCACAGTGACTTTAGGCAAGAGTTAGCTCTTTGACATGGCTTTTTTAGGTGAACGATGGAACTCTTTTTGCATTGAAGAGCTGATTTTGTCAATTTGCTTTTTTAAGTTAAGACAGAGTCACTAATGCAAAGCTCTGCTCTTATGAAGCATCAATAATTAATTGACCCACTAATGGCCTTCTGGAGAATTTTCAGCCTGCTGAATGTGAATGATTGAGTTCATGAGGTGCTTTGCATCTGACAAATAGATCCCCCTTATCCCCATCACCTGTTGTTTGTTGTATTTTGCTCCATTTTTTATGTAATTCTTAACCATGTTTCCAAGCAGAGCCTCATTAGTTCTTAAGATTTTCACCTTTTGCCTGCCTTTGTTGGTCGATGGATTTTCCTGCATTTTTCCCATCTGCCTTTTGAGCCTTGCCTCTGACTTTGGCTATAAATCTCTTTCTTCTAGTTTCTTCTTGTTTGCTTCTTGGATCTCCCCTAATAAAACCTGAACTTGCATCACATCTCTGCTGTCAATCAGATGCAGTGCAACTTTGATCTAAATGCATTGAGTTATGCTATTATGAACATTAGATCTGTTCTGTATTGCTGAGATTTGCTTAACTCTTGCTATAGGTTGGTAATATAACTTAACCCGAGTTAAGAACCAAATTCTTTATTAATGAGGTTTGTCCATGCAAAATTAAACTTATTCCTAGGCTGGGATTTTTTTGGGCAGCCAAAACAACCCCATTGTGCTTTTAATCTTCATACAATAATCAGGTCATTCCAGTGTTTTATATTACCGGTGGTGTCTTCCAGTCTCTGAACGGCAGGTGAACATCTGTCCCATTTCTTCAGAGACTGTGGCAGAGTCAGAGATCAATCCTGCATAATGATACTAATAGAGAGAGCGAGAAAGAGAGAGGGAGAGACTGAGAGAGGAATGGTATAGGTGTAAACAAAAACGAGGCAAAGTACTTGACACTACTGTACCTACCCATAATCCCCCAGAGAGATAACAGTGCTAATGATCCTGCAGCTGATGGAATAGTTATTTTCTCCCTGACCAGGCCGTTAGCCTCCCCCCAGCTAATTAGCCATAAATAAGATTGTGTGTGTGTGTGTGTGTGTGTGTGTGTGTGTGTGTGTGTGTGTGTGTGTGCCTATGGGGCAGGGGTTGTTGAATTTAGTAAACTTTTTATTTATAAACTTCCCATATAGAAATGCTTTTCACAGTTTCCTCTTTGTCTTCTATTTCTTTCACAATTACTCTTGTTTACTGTGAGAAAATTGAGCCAAAAGAAACTGAAAAACTTGCAGAGCTTGATATTAAATTATATAATCAATTAAAATACAAAAAAGTCTAAAGTCAGGGAATGAAAATAACGTCAGTCAAACTTTTAGAGCTAATAATAATTGATGCTTTTTTCATCGTAGCCATAAAATGCAATGTCCAATGTACCAGGGTTAATCTGATCACTGGTCAAATCACAGGTTTTGTCAGACTGCTGCGTCAAAATACATATGGGAACAAATTTAAATATTATATTAAAATGATGCAAATCTTAGTGCAGTTTCTGCGTAATTCCTGAGTTTAAATTACTGGGAAAAAATAACATAAAATACAAAATGTGCCATTTTGCACAGGCCAATTTATGTTTTGTTTCCCAACATGTTAAATTAGGCAAATGAACAGTAGTTGTGCATTAAAGTGTGTTCTCTGTAGAGGATAACTTGTTTTCACCAAAACATGTAACCTGAGCAGGGGTGCCCAAACTTTTTCGTATGATTGTATTTCGATGGAAATGTGTATGATTTACAGAGCTACAATCAAACTGGATTTTATTTTTTATAGCTGAGTAAGCAAGTCAACATTTATAAAAGTTTTTCATTCAAAGGCTATTTTAAATTGTAGCATTGCTCGCTAGCAGCTCTACATAATCACATTTCACAAAGAGTCAACAGATCATCTGAAACATTTTATTTTATTTAATATATTTATTAAAAATAATATAATTGATGTCTTCATGTTTATACATGCATTTAGTTCTTCCTTATTTATATGTATAGCAGGCAAAAACTAGTACAGATTGTAAAACCTTTGTATGGATTTACATTTTATATACACACAAAAATAGTTTTTCTCCTCTTGCATATTCTATATGCACTACACTGTCAGAAAGTACTAAATGTTGTTGTCCCCCAGGCACAAACAGTGTAAATTTACCCTCAAAGCTTCATCCATCCATCCATCCATCCACCCATCACCTAAACCGCTTATCCTTCTGGGTTGCGGTGGGGTGCTGGAGCCTATCCCAGCTGTCATTGGGCGGAAGGCAGGATACACCCTGGACAGGTCGCCAGTCCATCGCAGGGCAGACAGACAGACATATACATTCACACACACTCACACCTAGGGGCAATTCAGCATGTCCAATCAGCCCGACTGCATGTCTTTGGACTGTGAGAGGAAACCGGAGTACCCGGAGGAAACCCACGCTGACACCGGGAGAACATGCAAACTCCACACAGAAATGACCCTGGTCACCCACGCCATTCTTGCTGTGAGGCGACAGCACTACCCACTGCGCCACCGTGCCGCCCCTCAAAGCTTCAACATAAACAAAATAAAACAAAAGAATTGGAGCCAAGACAAGGTTTATAGAGTTAATGCAACTTTAAAAAAATGAAATACTTGCAATTGAATGATCCAATTATCATGTCTTTTGTGCAAAATATAGTTTATATGTTTCAAATATGAAGCATTCTGCATGTTCATTTTATCACTATTAATATTCTACAGCCTTCACAATAATTATTGAATCAGCTCTGTTCATCATTCTGGTAAACATTCGTTAATTTTTCACAGCTTCCTACTAATTTGTTGAAAGCCATTAAGTAGTAGGGTAGTAGCATCTTATAAAAGTGGTTTTCAATTTTTAGATTTTTTGGGGTGATTCCTACCTTTGGAACAATAATCTAACTTTTAACTATATTTTGTATTTTTTTGTCTTGTTTGTGTTCTATTTACTTGATTCTTAGTGTGCTGCAAAATTTTAGCTAAAATACAGGAAATAAACAATACATTTGAGTAGAAAATGACTTAATATGATTCAAATTATCTGTCCATGCAGCTAGATCATTCTACTTGAAAAGAAATCTGAACTAAGCTGGTTCCAGTCTAGAAATAAGTTGGTTCTGATAAGTGTTCAAAGGTTTGAAATAAGCAGAGAATGCTGGTTTTTAGATCTCATTACTTGAGCTCAGATTTGCTACAGCACAGTAGTAAATTAAATACACTGAATATTAGCAAAATTTAAATTTTAGCACACTAAAAAAAATAATGACCAAGGAACAAGAAAATAAGTCACTAATTTAAATGGATTTTGCTGTTACTGAAACAAGTTGGCTTGTCTTGAAATAGGTCGGCTTAAACCCATATTAAATTTAAAACTAGCCCTTAATTTGAGATCACACATTTTAAAACAGTAAACTGATTTGACTGAAATCACAACCAGGGGTGTGTTTCCCAAAAGCGTTGCTGAAAAACTACCATAGCTAAATATGATTTGCATCTGATTTGCGCTTGGCATCAGTGAAACCATGGTAACCAACAGTCCTCCCGAGTTCAGCGTCTATTGATTTGGGCGACAAGAGGTGAAAAGTCACTGCTGGTGTGAATGCAGGGTCATTCTTGTATTCACAGCCAGTTTCAAATGTGAGACAGTGTCTCTTACCTCAGTTCTGTGTATAGAGATGCCACAGTGATTAACTCTCAGTGAACCATCTCAGTGACAAAAGGAGTGCTGCCCCAGTGACAGTCTTTTTTTCTTAGAGTGTAGTGATTTCTCTATCACATCTCTGTACATAAGGGAATCCCTTAATTGTGTCCTAGTGAGAGCACGCGACTTCAAAACATGGTCTGAAGCTGAGTGCGTGAGTTTTGGAAGAGCTATGAAGCCCAGGGGGCTAACAGGGCGAGCAGACGTAGCCCCTTCAAGGCCCCACTTGGGCGACAGATCTGACATGTAATTAAAAACACCTCTTTCCACCCATCAAACACCTTCCTCTGGCCAGCCAGAACCATCTGCTCCATCAGCTGCCCCACTGCAGCAGTTCGCTTCCACTGCTGCAGTGTGTTTTGTGTGTGTGAGAAACTCCATCCAAGCATGACACAACAGTATATATGTGTGCGTGAACGAGACAAGCCTCTGGAGAAAGTGAGAGGTTCAAACTTCCCTCCACACTCTAGCCACTTAGTATGTCTTCTTCTAACTCAGACTGTTCATATTCACAGCTCAAGAGTCTCAATGTGTCGTCGCTGTTGGATAAAAACCTCCAAAACCTAGAAAAAGGTTCTTTACTTTCAGTGTAAGTTAATGTAAGTATATTTTCATTCCAAGCAGTTTTGGGCCACCTCTCTTGGTCCATTCATCATGAAAGTTCCACACTGTGTAAAGGTCAGCTAGTACTTTTGATTTATGTAAAAAAAAATGGAGATATACACCGATCAGGTGTAACATTCTGACCACCTCCTTGTTTCTACGCTCATTGTCCATTTTATCAGCCCCACTTACTATATAGGTGCACTTTGTAGTTCTACAGTTACAGACTGTAGTCCATCTGTTTCTCTGCATACTTTGTTAGCCCCCATTTTACCCTGTTCTTCAGTGGTCAGGACCCCCATGGACCCTCACAGAGCAGGTACTATTTGGGTGGTGGATCATTCTCAGCACTGCAGTAACACTGACGTGGTGGTGGTGTGTTAGTGTGTGTTGTGCTGGTACGAGTGGATCAGACACAGCAGTGCTGCTGGAGTTTTTAAACACTATGTCCACTCACTGTCCACTCTATTAGACACTCCTACCTTGTCAGTCCACCTTGTAGATGTAAAGTCAGAGACGATAGCTCATCTGCCGCTGCACAGTTTGTGTTGGTCATCCTCTAGTCCTTCATCAGTGGTCACAGGACAATGCCCACAGGACGCTGTTGGCTGGATATTTTTGGTTGGTGGACTATTCTCAGTCCAGCAGTGACACCGAGGTGTTTAAAAACTCCAGCAGCACTGCTGTGTCTGATCCACTCAGACCAGCGCAAGTGTAGACCAGTGTAGAAACAAGGAGGTGGTCATAATGTTATGCCATGTAAGTGGAGACACTGATTTTGTTCAGGGAGTGACAGTATACTATTTGCACCCAGATGCCTATTCTAATTTGAGAGTTCAGCTACTTTAAGGTGAACCCATTGCTGACATGGCATTCAATTGCCAACCACAGCTTGTATGTTCTCCATAGAAAAGCATTGCCAATAGAATGGGACACTCTGGGGCAGCTGCACAAAAGCCAAAAGTCCTGTTTCACAATTCCACCTTTGTGCTTCTTGCTTTTTGTCTTGCTTTTTATTTTAGTGCCCTTGTTAACAGATTAGAGCATGTCAGCAGAAAGGCAGTTCATCCCAGATGCATCCCAGCACAGAATATAGAGAATAGTTGTCAACATAAAGAAAAAACAGGCTTGAAATGATTGAAAATTGCTTAGGGTAAACAAATGCGACAAATTATCTCTTATTCAAGCAACATATCTGATCTGTTTGGGAAAAGGACATCTGTACAACTTGCTTACAAGCGTTGAGAATTATCATCACACATTTTGCTGTATCTTTCTGCTGCCATATGTATCAATGGCCAGCGCAAACTGTTGCAGTCAAGCTGCTGCATTGCTCATGTCTTGCAGAGGTAGCATTTGGAAACAGGCCAAGCATTGGCTAGAGAGGTAATAAGTCTCCCCCAGCAATGGGCTGAAGCCTTGGGCTTGGTTCTGTGGAGAGATGGAGTTCCATCCAGTACCTTAGGGATGAGTTGGACTTGGACAGAACTGATCATCCAACATCAGTACCTGACCTTACCAATGCTCTTGTGGCTGCCATCAAATCCTCACAGCAATGTTCCAACATCGAGTGTAAAGCCTTCCCATAAGAGTAGAGGCTGTTACTGCAGCAAAGGGGAACAAACTTACAATTAATACCCTTCATTTCAGAAGAAATGCTAGTTGAGCAGGCGTCTACAAACTTTTGGACATTTAGTGTAATTATATTACATGTTTAACTGCACATTTACTGTGAGTTGTACTAGACTATCCTGCATATTTGCTTAATCGTATTTCTTGTTGGGGGGGGGTCACTGGAGGCAGCACTGGTGGCAGCAGACATGAGCATTTTGAATTTAACACAAATAGCAGCAGCAGCTCTTCAGCCCACCATCTTCTCGTCTTCTGTTCCCCCTTTTTGAAAGCTCCCATGCTCCTTCCCTAAATCAGCATCAGCTGTTTTTCATTGGGAGTAATATGGGCACCTGAACGAAATGGCAGATCTGCCCCCCAAGACACCTTTGTCCTCGCTTTCTTACAGCTCAGCCACCAGGGTTGACGATTAAGCATGGTCCAGTGGCTGTGCTCCATGAAAGGAGGTGAGGCCAGGGAGGCAGTGCTGTCATGCACAGTGCTAATGAGCTAGGTGCAGGCCTGTCTTAGCCCTTCAGGGCACTAGACTGAGCTGAGGAGGTGGGGGCCTAACCCTTATTGCCCTCCTGGCCACTAGGCTGTGCTAGATAGCTGGACAATCACTGACTTCTGTCTTCTGGGCTGGGTTACACTCAATCATATTGCTCACATGACATGTATATATAGTATTATTATTTAGAACTGTACTGCATTTTTTAAATTGCATGTTATGTAGCAGTGGGCAATCCAGGGTCTTCTTTTGGGTGAGAACAAAAGGGTTCCATTTTTTTAAGTGCCCAAGAGAAACTTGTCCAATCAGCTTTGCCATTGCTTAGGACCTCAGGAGCTGAACGGAGGGACTAATGTGTCCTGTTACCCACTAATATAATGAATCAAACCAGGTTTCAGTCAGATGTTAGAAATGGAAAAGAGCAGAGCTCTTAGCCAGGGCTCTTTATTGAATGAGTCATTTTAAAACTTACAAGGAAAAATTTATATGTTAACAAGTCAGTTTAGAAGCTACAAATAAAACATGGAATGCCTTTTACTTGTTTTTCTTCAAATCTGTGTGATTAAACTAGAGTGACCAAAAAAAACTGAACAATAATCACTCTTAACATTAACACTGTACAACAATCCCACAGGGATGCTAGCAGAAAGTAGCATTATTGTAAAGGTGGGTTTTGACATTTATGATCTAGCTGTAACAGACACATTTCACCACTCTCCGGTACTAGGAAACGCAAATATACAAACTTTAATCAGCATGCTTCTGCTGCTGGTTTGACCACTCACTGCACTGAAACTGTAAAAGAAGCAATGGGTTAAACATGTTTAGGTGAGGGTCATGAATGTAAAGATGTGGTTAGTGTGGTTGTTTTTAGAGTTTTTGATGTATATGTACTCATTTGTGCTTACACAAACTTTTTTTTATTAAAAAGCTTTGCTACATGCATGAGTGTCTTTTGCCATTTTTCTTTTAATATCTGTATTTTCTTCTTTCGCGCTCTGTTTTGAAACCCTACAAACACAATTCTGGGAAAAAAAAATGTAAATAAAACAAAGCATTGACCTGCAAATCGTTTTCTGACCTGGATTCAGTTGAAAACAGTTCAAAGACAGGTTATTTAATGTTTTAACTAATTAGCTTTATGGTTTGGGTGGAATCTTTTTCCATTCTTGCACTCAAGCTGCTCAACAGTCTGAGTGTTTGCTTTGGGCAACAAGTCCGGGAACCTGCACTCTCTTAATACCGAGCCACACTGTTGTAACACATGCAGGACACGGCTTGGCGTTATCTTGCTTAAATAAACAGAGACATCCCTGAAAAAGACATTGTCTAGATGGCAGCATATGTTGTTACAAAATGTGTACGTACACCTTAACATTAATGGTGCCTTCAAAGATGTGCCCACTAACACACCCCATACCATGATGGATGCTGACTTTTGAATTCATGCTGGTAACAATTGCAGAGTATGACATCCATCATTTCCAAAACCAATTTGAAGGGTGGGTTCTGCCGATGTGTGGCTTCTGCTTTGCGCTTTGGTTAAACCTCTAAATTCCTCAAAATCATGTGTTGAGAAGCACGTTCTTAAACTGCTGGACGTACACAGTTTTTCTCAAAGTGACAACTGAGCCTTTCATGGAACAGCCCTTTAATATCCGACTGTGATAGCATCACCTGTTGCCTATTCACTTGTTTACTTGTGGAAAGCTTCAAAACAGGTGTTTTTGATCATTCCACAAACTTCCCTGTCATAAATTACCAACTTTTTTGGAATGTGTTGCAGGCGTCAAATTCAAAATTATTTACAAATACATATTTACAAAAATCAGTCAAATTTATCAGGGAAAATATTAAATATAGATGCTGTTTTTAATTAAATACCTTTAAAGGATTGGCATTTTGCCTACTGTCCTAAGTTTTTATTGAGTTAGGTCAAAAAAAAAACAATCAGTTATTCTCCGCTTAGTCTGAAACACAATTGTGAGGCAAAAAAATTTAGCCTGGCCCCCCTGGATTTTCTCTCCCAACTGCCTACCCTGACTGCCCCAAAGTCTACAAACTAGAGGCAACCAGCACAAACCAGATAAGAATCAGGCTGCAGATCATGTAGTGTAACCCTGGCCAAGACCTACTCCCTCATGTTCAGTGTAGATGTGTTTTCCAATGACACCACATACATACTCTGTCCAGATGGGGCCTTATCAATGTACCGCTTTCGCATCAACGCTGAAGTTGCACTACATTTAACCTTTATTTCTTTATAACGCTTTCATCTACCACAGGTTGAAACCTTATGTCAGGCCGCTGTGCATTATGAAGACAAATGAGCTGTTTGCAGGAGTAATTCCCTCATCATCCGTTAGATTAGGGGCCTGTGGAGGCATGACCACAAACAGAGGCCCGAGCGTGCACGAGAAAGAGAGAAATGAGGCAAGTGCATTTACAGAGGTTGCTGATAAATAACCCAGCTTGTTCTGTTGTGCTGCGTCTGGTTTGTGTGTGTGTGGCCACCATGCTTTTAGGAATGGTGGTATAGAGGCAGCAGTAATAAGCAGTTATTGGAGCCCTGAGGAGACAGTTTTCCCCAGATTGCAGAGCGAGTGCGCTCAACTGCCTGCTGAGTGGACCACTCTACCACACTGATCTAAACCAACCGCAGTGTCCAATAAAATCCTTCAGCATCCCAGCGAACTGTTTTTGAAGGACACAGTAGAGGTCTGTGAAAAATGAATAAGCTGACCGAGCGAGCGAGGATTTTACTCTTAATGGACAAGAGCTGAGCAATTGCAAATATTATAATTATCTTGTATCTTTGAAATGGTAGCGATAAAAAATGGAAAAAAAAAAATTCTTAACTTTATGTTGCATGAAAAAGATTTTATTCCAAGTCATTGTGGACCGTAGTTCCATTTATCCTGGTATATTCACACAATTTTCAGTCATATGCCAAAGTTTGAACATAAACTTTCAACATTGAAGTTTGAGAATAAAATGCCAAAAAAGGGATGACTATTAAAATCAAGAGAAAAGTAACTGCACAATACTGTTATTTATTCTGCTATATGTTAAACTAGACATATTGGGCTGACTATCAATAACTTCACTATAGTTGTGCCTATATATATATATATATATATATATATATATATATATATATATATATATATATATATTCGTTTTCACCCACCATCATTTTTTGTGACATAAAGTCCTGTTTTAAATGAGTTTTAAAAACCGTGCAAGACCTGGTCGACACCAAAACTGCCCCCATCAGATAAACAGCACTTAAAGCTTTCATCTCTGAGAGAGAGGAGAAAATCAAGCTGCTTCAGATCTGAAAACATCCACAGGTGTTTCTGTCCATCCTTCCACTGTGAGAAGACGACTCAGCGCTATGGGTCTGAAAGGATGTGTGGCCGTCAAGAAGAACCTCACTGAGAAAAGGAGACGGACTCATCAAACAAAGAAGCTGAACAATGGACTGACCACCCCACAGTCCAGACCTCAACATCACTGAAAGTGTTTGGATTACTTGGATTGTAAGAACTGACGTGGTGGTGGTGTGTTAGTGTGTGTTGTGCTGGAGTTTTTGAACACTGTGTCCACTCACTGTCCACTCTATTAGACACTCCTACCTTGTCAGTCCACCTTGTAGATGTAAAGTCAGAGACGATAGCTCATCTGCTGCTGCACAGTTTGTGCTGGTCATCCTCTAGACCTTCATCAGTGGTCACAGGACGATGCCCACAGGACGCTGTTGGCTGGATATTTTTGGTTGGTGGACTATTCTCAGTCCAGCAGTGACACTGAGGTGTTTAAAAACTCCAGCAGCACTGCTGTGTCTGATCCACTCAGACCAGCACAACACACACTAACACACCATCACCATGTCAGTGTTACTGCAGTGCTGAGAATGATCCACCACCCAAATAGTACCTGCTCTGTGAGGGTCCATGGGGGTCCTGACCACTGAAGAACAGGGTAAAAGGGGGCTAACAAAGTATGCAGAGAAACAGATGGACTACAGTCTGTAACTGTAGAACTACAAAGTGCACCTATATAGTAAGTGGAGCTGATAAAATGGACAATGAGCGTAGAAACAAGGAGGTGGTCATAATGTCATGCCTGATCGGTGTATGTCCAGTTGGCTAAAGACACTATACTCACTTCTTGGTCATGACATCACAAAAAAACATGCATAATACTGTCTGCCCTCTATACTAATGTACAAGATTGTGAGGGCACGTTTGTCCAATCAGCTTCTGAGATACTGTACTTACAGATAAGCAACTATATATGCTTTATATGTGATGGAACACATTTTTTTCCAGGAATTCGTGCTCATTTGGGGAAAAAAAATCTCTCCTTTTTGTCCTTTCAGCAATTGTTGTTAAACCCCTGAAAAGCAGAAGAAGACGACATGATTCCCTCTCCAGAGGCGGTTCCGGTTTTTCCTTTCTGATGACGGCAGCTTAATTCACTGAACATGAATGTCACGGATCGAAGACAGCTTCAGGGCAAAATGATGCAGTTCCAACTTTGTAAATGTACTTCTTGAAGGGGAAAGGGCTTATTGTCAATTCTGTGGATGTCTGGATTCAATTAGCGTGAAATTCCCATGAACGTCTTGAGTTTTTTATATCACATTCTCCTTTTTTATGCTAAAATAACCTTCTTTAAAGTATAAGTAAGACTAACCACGGTACAAATTTGCTCCTTTACATTCTTTTCAGCTGTGTATAATTTATAGCCTAGCATGGTTTCTTACAAAGATCGTATCTTGATTATTTCTGACAGTAGGGCAACTTTCACTTTGATTATTCTATTAACAATGCTCTTATTTGGGAAACTGGGCCCAGCTATCCCAGTGGACAAGGCTGTCAGTGTGGAGGTCAGTTACAGAGTTGCCAGTTTATTAGGTAGATCAACCCCTCCTCGTAACTTATTGGCCATTTTATCAGGAAGGACGGAACCAACAGTCAAACATGGTTGTAGTGGGATTATGTGGGGATGCTTTGCTGCTTTAGGGCATGGGGAACTTGCCATAATTGAAAGAACCATAAATTCTGCTCTCTCACTGCTGGGTTTGGGAAACTGAGGCTTGAATACTGTGAGTTTTATCTCTCTACCAGAACATTTGCAGGAGATTATTCAGTCATCAGCCCATGACCTGAAGCTCAGGCAAATTTTGGTTACCCAAAATGCAAGAGCATGTCCATGTCTGAAAGTTTCAAAAGAAACAATATTAAGGTTTTGGAGTTCCCCATTCAGTCCCATTCAGATGATGTAGCAGGACTTTGAATGGGCTGTTCATACTTATTTTGTTGATGAGATATATACTGAGAAGTCTGTTTGTTTTTGCTTATGTTAGTTAGTTAAGACTATTAGGGCAGCATTTTAATTGCTTTCTTGACAGGTTATTGATTTCTTTGACAAAGTTAAGCCATGACCACTTCATAAGACTTTTTGCTTCTGAAGTAAATGAAAATCTTGTTCTTGTTGGCTAGTATTTTCCTGTCTTGCAGTTGGTCTGGAAGTTGGAGGTATTGGAGGAAACACTTTATTTGGACA
This sequence comes from Colossoma macropomum, assembly GCF_904425465.1. Classification (NCBI taxonomy): domain Eukaryota; kingdom Metazoa; phylum Chordata; class Actinopteri; order Characiformes; family Serrasalmidae; genus Colossoma; species Colossoma macropomum. The sequence goes on from NW_023496042.1 coordinate 300,073, forward strand.
GTCCACTTTAGATGTTTTGTAGATAATTTACTTTCAAGCTACATTCAACTAAATATCTACTAACCTGACTATAACTTTCTTTAACTCTAAACCTGGCTCTAATCCTAACCCTAACCTTAACCTCAACCCAAGACCTGAACCAAACCCTCACCGTGGTCCTAGTCATAACCTTGGTCCCTAACTCCACCACTGTTTACATCAACTTTAGTTTCAACAGATAGTTTGTTAACAATTTGAACATTTATAGATAAACTATAGGGGACTATAGTGGACTATCCAAATAAAGTTCACTTTATTTGGAGAGACCAACAACACTTATGAAGCAGCCTACCTAGACAGGCCATAACCAAGACATATGGGACATCTGAGGAGCTTACACTGACACTGAGAATCAAGAGACATATGTGTGTTGTCCAGTTTCCTGAAGTGCCCCATTTCTAACCTTTTACTGCTAATGAATAATGATCTTTCCTTTGCTTTTCTCTCTGATATTCTCATGCTCTGAATTTTCAACTGACCTTCATGCCATGGATACATGCCCTATTATTGAAAATAAATATTTCAGTCCCGCTTTATAGTGTGTGTCTAATAACTGTTACATGTGAACAACATATGCAACAACAATGTAACTATTAATGATTTAGTCACTCTTACAGATGGATCACATAAGTACACTTTATGTAACTTCAGGTTTGCCTCATGTAATTACACAAGTGTATCTTGATAGTTGTAACAGCCTATTCTCTCTCATGTAATTACACAAGGGTAATAACACATGTAATTACATTTGTAATCAGACTGGAACAGCATTTTTTAGAAGTTTTTCTTTTTTTTTTCCAGCAGTAAAAGGAGGTATGTAATAACTTACATTAAGACATTACTTACACTGTATCTGCCAGCTTTCCTAACATTTAACTAGCATTTATGTTGCTAATACTGAGACATTGCAACCAGTTTCCACTTTAAACCATTCTGTAATGTGACAGTACAGCAGATGTCCTCTTATCTTAAATGTAAGTTTATGACACTAATTAAATGTGTTGCATTACCGCTAAAGCAATGTCTATGTTACCACTCCTTTATTACACAGTACCTACATAACAACTACACAGGAACTGTCCACTTATTTTAAAGTGTTACCTTAACACTGCACTACAGGAAAGTTCCTGTGAAGAAGAAAAACTTGTGTAATTACATGAAGCAAAACTGAATTTGCTACATATGTGTAATTACATAGGCTGTACTTCTGTAATCCACCTGCAACATTGACTAAATCATCAGTAGTTACCGTGTTTTTGCATATGGTATTCATGTGTAACTACACAGTTATTAGAGACACTAAATATAAAGTGGGACCAAAATTTCTTCTACCATGGATCCATGCACGACAAATACTGGAGCAGCAGTCTATAATCTAAGAGCTGCTAGCAACCATTTATTACCCTAGATGAAGGCTTAAGTCTCACATCATAGAATGGGCCATTTTGAACGAAAAATAAATGAAAAGTTTGCCAAGTGATGTAAATGCCAGATGCTTCTTTGGTAGGGAGCACCAACGTCCAACGGACATTGCTTGAAGATCTGCACACTGGCTCAAGGTGTCTGACATCCATGAACATGAGGACATATTCATTGGACCATGAGACGTCACCTGCTGCGCAGTGGTGATTTCTATTAAAGCGACCTGCCGTTTAATGACTCGTCCCAGCCAATTTTCTGCTGCTGGTTTTCTGCCCAGGCCCTGAAATGAGCTTCGTGGTTAATGTAGCAGTGATGGCTTCTCTGGCCCAGTTCTCCAGAAAAAAAGGGGCCTACTGCGCAACGATGAGACAGTACATATGCTGTCGCTCTTCAAAAAAGCGTCCGTGGCTGTCCGTGTTGAGTAAGCAGTGACGGTCCATTTGTTTGAGCTTTATGAGGATGACTGTGCCTTGCTCCCAGAGGCAAGGAATAACACTTGTGACTCTGCATTTCAATGAAGTGAATTAAAAATGCCAGTGAAACAGTAGAGAATTACGGGAACTGCCCAGACTGTCCAAAAATCCTAAAGCAGCTAGCAATCACTGAAAGCTAATGGAGCCCAACTAGCATTACGTTCTTTGCTAACTCATTTCTACTGACTGTTTCCTTTCTTTAGTAGCATTCTTTAACTTTTTTTTGGTGGGAAACACTGTCAGATCTAATCCTAGTCTGGGTATTTCTTTATATTTTTGACTGTTACTCGGTGATACATTACATCATGTGATCTATGTCATCTGATTTACAACTATTTCAGCTTCAGTTTTGCCAAGTATTCATTATAGGACACAAAAAATAGTGTGTTATTGTAGAAAGGGTTTTTATAACCCATATGTTGAAAAAGGAGGACCCCATATAGGTAGGAAAAACATCATAATAAAACATAATAGGAGATACTAAGATACTAAGGAGACACTTGCTACAACCAAACCACAGCCATTGATTTGTAAACTCTGTCATGTTCTAATGCTTAATTATATTCCAGTTATACTTAAGTATTTTTGAATGGTGATTTACCAAAATAAGTTTCTAAAAAATCAAGCAAGCTTTGTGAATAGTGTTAAAAGGATCTCTAGGTAACTGAAGTATTTTCAGTCCTTATTAGCAGCTAACTAACAGCTAACAGGCTTTACAAGTTATATTTAAAGACAGGCTTTCATTTCTGGTCTTCATCACTGTGAAACTGCAACAATCAGTGTAAATGATGTTACCTAAATACTAACAATTATATGGTTGTGCATAGAGAACACCATAGCAAAGCTTGTGAATATTAGCATTATTGTGTTTTTTAATGAAAAATAAAATAAAGCTCAGTTAATAAAAGGATGCACTGCTACAAAGTTCTGCTTCTAAAGGAGAACAACAAACAAATAAATAAATCTCAGCTTCTCTAGTCCTACACGGAACTTAAAAATGTTGTGATCTCAAACAGTTGTCGAACTATTAAAGTTTAAAGGCAGCTTGTTGAATCTGTTTCCTCTGATGTCTTACATTTAATATTTCACAAATATTAAAACAAGACAGAGTGGCAGTCAGCAAAATTCTCTCCATCTGTCCTGATGATTTTAATGAGATAAACTTCCGTCCATTTATCATGCCCTGAATCAATAAGAAATCATTCTAAATAGCATGAGGAGAGTTATAAATAGCGGTAAATGTGACATTTGGAGCATACAATGCCATACACACATCCGATATAGTCAAGAGAATGAGCATCGCCGTCGTTTGGTAATCCATATTCCCATTAAGCGGCGTGCCACAGCATGTGGTAATTTATCACAGCCGCCGCAGTGGTTGACTTTTTACAGAGGAAGCTGAAGCGGTAATCAAACGGCATTTTTAAACCTTTCCCAGGTTCCCCTGATGGCATTTCATTTATCCGCAGAGACGGAGTGCAGTTTGGGAAATATAGGTGTGAAATATTGTGCAAGTTAAGAGAGGATGCATGGGAAGGCCGTTTGCGTTGGACAGGAAACATTTGCCTGAGTAATGTGATGGAAATGGATGGCTGAAATGGATATAATCACGTATTTCCATTCTGCGACTGCTGGCTGTTCCTGTAGCAAGTCCTTCCATTTGCATAAATTGACTGCGGCGTCCCATGTGACGCGCAAGTGGTTTGATGGGCTCCTTTCAAGCGACTGCCGTCGTTTGAAATAACGGGCAGCAGTGTGCAATATGCAGCCAATTCGAGCGGCCTCCACGGCTCTCTCCCGCCGTCTCTAAGGAACACACGCATTCAGAACGGCATCCATCTCTGCCGAGAACGACTTGCTTTCACTCATAGTTGGCATAGGTGTTTCTCAGAACAGTGTTATTTTTGTTGCGAAGGAGATGCACAAGCAAATATCTTCAAAATAAAGGTGCCAGACAGGGTTCTTCGGAGTGATGCCATAGAGGAATCACAATTAGGTCCTTGAAGAACCTTTTAAAGCATGGCTCTTCAAAGAAGAACCTGACCTCACTTGGGCTGATGTTCTTGGGCTGAATGCAAGCAAACCCTCACAGTAATGTTCCAACATCTAGTGTAAAGCCAAAGATGAATAGAAGCTGTTACTGCAGCAAACATGAACAAACTCACTATTAATACCTTTTAGAAGAAACATTGGATGAGGTGTCTACAAACTTTTGGACAGATAGTGTAACTCAGTTATAACGTAAGCTTCTTAGTCTCTTCGGCAGATGGAAGATCAATCAAATGCAGCTTCTTAAACTGCTTTAAAACCATTTGACAGTTTTTGATCTGCAATAGGGAATTTATTAATTATTTTGTTATGATGTCAATTTCGTTCAGTGTTGACCTGACAGTCTTCATTCTGAGCAGTCTGAATTGTTCCCAGTGGTGGTGATAGGAACCCAATGTGCAAAGAACCTTTAAAAGCTCCCTCCCAGAAAACTAAACATGAAATGCTTATGAATGTATGAGACATTGTTTTACAATAGTTTTGCTATAAGCTTTTGACCTAAAATATATTGTTGAAATCCTTTCATGTCAGAGAGATACATGCAGTGCATTATAAGGGACCCAAAAAGACATTTTTTTTCAGATTTACCACTGTTTTACCATCAACATTATATATAAACACTCAAAAGACACATGGGTTCTGTGGTGGTTTTGGTGGTCAGTGGTTATAATTGAGAGGTTTAAATTGTGACCGCCTGGTTCCTATCACCACCACTGTAAAGTAACCCACAGTCATTATGTTTCTCTACAATGACAACTTTAACTTTGTTTACATCTCAATAAATGCAGAAAATGTAAACATTTTGGGTAAATGAGCAGAATTTCTGTGTAATTTTGTAAACTTTTGGTGTAGTGTCCTCGCTTTGATGGAAGCCTCCTCTGTCCAACAACTCTAAATTTAATGGAAATGAAATGTTGTGAAGTCAAGGTGTACTCGCAAGTCCCAGTGAGGCCGTGTGACCTCCAATGCTGAATCAATAATTGCAGAATTAAATGAATGTGGCTCAGAGCTCTCAACTGCACAGTATGTGGTTATTAGAGGGAAAGGCAATAATGAACTCAGTGGAGTGAAATAAATCTCTCGATCAGGACACTGGCCTCCCCTCAGCATCCTCCACCAAGTGACATTAAACCTCAGCCGCTCCTTCTGACGTTATTGCAACACGTTCACCTCATTAGAGAGCAGACTTGCAAATGAGACGGCCATTATGCTGAGAATGCTACACAAGGAGCATAACAACTTCACATTGGCAGAGGTCAGCACGTTACACCACTATCTTATTCAGAAAATGTATTGTTTGGCTCAACACAGTGGTGTGTCTGTACAATACATTACAAATAAAGAGTGTCTGAAAAGCTACCTTACTAATGTAAGGTAATGCTAATGGAGAATTTATACATAAGTCAGTGGCTGAGATGTAAACAAAGTTATTCAGAGTGGTTTGTGTAAAATGGTCGATTGTAACAACTCAGATGTCTTTACAGTGGTGGTGATAGGAACCAGCAGTTGTGATGCCCACAACACAAATATAGCCATTTCATTTCATCCAAAACCACCAGTGAACCTGCATGTGTCTTCTTTATGCACCCGCACCCACAATGAATACAGTATAACACATTATAGGGCAAAACCTTCTTTCAAAACCTTCCCAGAACATCAGGACATCAGGCAATGTATTCATAATCATTTCATGTGATAACATTCTGTGAGGGAGCTTTTGGAGGTGGATGTCTGGTTCCTATCACCACCACTGTGAACAGTTCTGACATGGTAAGATTCTCTACAATGGAGCATTTGAAATCAAACCACTCTGAATGACTTTGTTTAATTTAATTTAAGATTTAAGTGACCCTTATTAGTCCCACAACAGGGAAATTTCACCTGCGCATTTTGACCCATCTGTGCAGTGAAACACTACATACACACTAGTGAACACACACACAAACACACACTAGGGGGCAGTGAGCACACTTGCCCAGAGCAGTGGGTAGCCCTATCCACAGCACCCGGGGAGCAATTGGGGGTTAGGTGCCTTGCTCAAGGGCACTTCAGTCATGCACTGGAGATGGAACCGGTGACCTTCCAGCCCATGACGGCCCCTTACATCTTTAATTTAATAACTCAGACAAAATCAGAGGAATTTCCCCTTAATATGTCCTTTTTAGTTTTTTGCAGCATTGCGTGTTGTATGAGTACATGAATATAAGAATTGCAATAAGTGTCCTGATCTGATATTTTAGCCATGAGCTAATATGTTAGCTCAAAGTTAATACACTGACCACAAGCTAACATGCTAGTCAGGATTGTACAATACAATACAAAAAAATACAATTCAATGCAATGCAACATGTTGAATTGTCACAAAATTCTGTTTAATCTCTGATGGCGGAAACTCTACCAAGATGTAAACTGACTGTCAAAAGTTTGGGAACATCTTTTTATTTTATTTTTTTTTAGCCTTCCCAATACAAATGACAAAACAGGGAGCAGTGCAAGTGTTTACGTATTGACCACAAGCTAATATATTGGCTAACATGCTAGCCACAAGCTAACATGTTAGTCAAAATATAAATGATACAAAGCGATACAACACAATATAATATGCTGTGATACAATTTGATAAAATTCTATTTCATATATTGCCAAATCTCCTGCTCTGGACAGTTTATAGCGCAACTGTAGTGTTGGTCCTATTGCCAGTGTGCTGACCCTGGGTATGCCACTGCCATCCATGGCTGGGAGTCTAAGACATAACTGGCCTTCCTCTCTTTGGGTGGGTAGAACATTAGTGCAATGTTTACTGCCAAACATGTTGAGCTGTTCAATGACATCGTGTTGGGAAGCATGTTTTAGGCTTGATAGCATCAGGTAGTAGGGAGAGGCAAGTAGGCGGGAACTGGCCATAACTAAAGTAAGGGAAACAAACAGTGTTGCCTTGGGAACAATACCACATAAAAAGAGATATTCCAAGTTGTTCAGTTCTGATTACTATTGAGCAGTTCATATTTTTCAGTTTCCATATTGCTATCATGGGCCTAGAGTAATAAACAATTTTGTACAACCTGCAATAATGATATGAGAATCTGTGAAATGGTTTACAAGCTGAAATAATAAGTGGGGAGCTTATAAAAAGGCCTGCAAAGCTCTCTGCAAATTCAAATCTGCAAAATCTCTATGAAGCTGGCTTAACCATGCAAACGTTTCATATTGTTTACAATCGTTTTCTCTCAATATCTGAAAAATTATTCAGAAAATTCTTAAAAAAGGAATTTAATCAATTTCTGTGTAATTCAAGTGTTAAGACAAAATCATTCAAAGTAGTTGGATATGAAGTGCTTTGTTAAAGAAATAGTGATATAAAATAAATATAAAAGAGATATATACCCAGTCAGGATTGTTCACAGTGGTGATAGGAACTAGACATCTGAGGGGTCTAATGTCTTTAAAAGCTCCCCCACAGAATGCTATAACATGAAATGTTGTGAATACACTGCCAGATGCTTGAGACATTAGTTGACCATGGTTTTGAGATAAGTGTTTGGCCTAAACTATGTTTTTATAATATATGGTGGGGAGGTTCATGGAGGTGTTCAAAGGCAAAATATTCCCTTTAAGAAAAGTGTATTTTTCAGATTTTACCATTATCAATCTTATCTATAAAAACTCTGATATCTGAGTCAGGAAGTTTCTCTACAATGCACCATTTCACATGGAACCTCTATAAATAGCATTACTTACATCTCAATGACTGAATTATGGCAGAAACTCACTGGAATTCCACATTAAAAGACTGCAAAATTATTTGACTTTCAGAGACTCATGGCTTTACTGCACAGTCAATTATATGAATTCATAATTTTGTTAAACTTTGCTGGAGATTATGAGATTAGCAGTTATGTGGCTAAGTGGAGCTTTCCATTCATTGCTCTGGAAACACTGAAATGATGAAGATGGGACAGCAGGAAATGCAGGAGACAGGTTCCAAGCATCCATGGCATCCCACCAAACTTCATCAGCTTCTGTCCATCCAGGATTAATGCTTATATGGCTCCAGCTGCTCTAGGTAAAGTATGAAGGTTTGCCGATCAGAGTACATGGCAGTGGTACCATGTCACACGGCTGAAACCACAAAATAACCATTTGATTTTTGGACCTTTACCTCATGTTCAATCATCTTTCACTCAAGAAACAGTGAACAACCCCTTCCAAAGTTCATATTGTGTTAGTAAAATTTGGATATATTGGTGGTGCAAATCACTGTTCCTTTCACCAGGATCTTCAAACTTCTAAACCCCAAAATTGCTTCAGATTGCTTTCATTAGCACATATGAGTAACAATGTTGTAACAGACTTCTCAAAAATAGAAAGACATTCTCCATTCAAGAGCTTGCACTTCAGATATTCAGCGCAGCCAACAACTTTTGGAAATGCATTCCCCAGTTCTACAAGTTGACAATGATGTGGTGCCTGAGCTGTGTGGCAAACTCAATAGGCTGGAACAAGCTGATGACTTCCTAAAGTCGAGTAGCATCTCTTTAGTCTGGTAGGCATCATGCAATAAGCCAATCTAAGACTGGGCCATGTACCTCCTCATGCCCGTTGAGAAGGCTTATAAGAGCTTTATTGTCAGCAAATTTAATAAAGTGATCTGGATTAACCAATATGGCAGATGATTGGCCTCATTCACCAATATCTTTCTAAGTGAATGTCAGAATCTTCATGGATTTTAAGAAGAAATTTCTTAAGAACGGTTGGTGAATGAGGACCATTTTGGCCAATTAACCCCAATGGGATTAACCCTAATGGTATCCATTGTGACATGTCATTGCAAGCACTCTGCCAAGAGTTAGGACTGCACAGTGATCCCACGTGCATCAAGTATATGAACTACTTTTTCACTCTTACAGCAGAATCTTTGCAAGAGTTTATGCTCAGTTGACTTTTAATAATATATACGTATGTGTGCATGCTATATTTCTGCTGAGCAACCCCAGCACTGTATCCGTGGCTGTTTTCTTCGCTAACTGATTCACCTGGGATCCCCACACAGTCCTAACTATCGGTGGCTTCAGGCTCAGGCTGAGAGCTGGCTGTAGCCTGAAGCTATGAAAAAGCCTGTTGACAACCAACAGGAAATAATGAGTGCACCTAGGATCGATGATGAATGTAGGAACAGAACAAAACGTGACTAATTTGTTTTAGACACATGAACACATGTGATGCTGTTGCCTTGATAGTTGCCTAATGAGTTGAACCGAATGTGTAGAAGTATGTGTTTGTGGTGGCAGGACTGGTTGGCATAGAACTGAGATCTTACACACAAATGGATTTTGCACCAGGCTGATGCCTCAAGCTGTAGGTCTTTTTTTCTCATAGTTTAAATTACAAAAACTGGGTAACATTTCAGTATAAGGGGACATTATAACACCTTTGTAAAGTGCTTATTAAGTCTTAACAAGCCAGTAACTGGTATTAACATGTTAGTCATTCCTACTTTTTTAAGCAATAACTTGATAAGCATTTTGCAGAGGTCATATGCATATCAGGTCATGACATATACTGAATAAATCGACGTATGTAAATGTGCTGGTTTTTATGGCATCATAAAAATTCAAAATGGGCAGTTTTTTTCAGCTTAATGTCCACAGCTGGATAGTATTAAGTTTAATAGTATTTACTCACAACATCAAATAGTGAGGGAAATTATTTTTTTAATGACACTGGCCCTTTAAATGGCACATCTGGTCTGAATTCTGAGTAAAACACAGAGGCGAGGAATTGTCTGAAACTGTCTGTGGTGTTCACCTGCCTGTCTCCACCACTGAGGATGGCTGAATGGGGGAAGGAATGGAGTCTCATTCAGATGGTCTTATCTCTTCTGGCCTCCCGTTGCTGCATACAATGCAGCCATGGAAAAACCACAGAGATCCACCTCACTCTGCACAAAAACAGCAGACTGCATCCAGAACGGTCATAAACAAGAGTAGACAAAACATGTTCTCTACAAATGTACCCACTGCTCGGGCAGGGCTGAGGTGACATCGTCTGCACCATCATTCCTTTCTAATCTCACCCAGTTTGGATATTATTGAAAAAAAAATAGATTAAGATAATTACAGAGGCCTCATTAATAAAACATATCGCTGTTGTGGGAAGAAAACTTCATATCTCCAAAATGGTAACTTTACAGGAGAAGGAAAAAACCGACTTTACTTTTAATGTAAGTCAATGGAACCAGACTTTTTTCCCCAAGTCATTTTGGGCTGTTTCTTTTGGTCCATTCATCATGAAATTTACATACAATGTTAAGGGCAATAGGCATTTTCAAATTATGTGAAAAACTGAAAAACAACAAAAATGGAGATACAAGATTTCTTCCGACAGCTGCGATGTGTGGATTTCACACTAAATGCAGAGAGAGAATAGTATGTTAAATTGATGAATAAATGAATAAGTGAATAAATAAATGAATAAATAATAAATATATCAATTATAAATAAATCCTAAATAAGATATGCTATGCAGCCTGCAGTAGTACACCCATATTTGCCTGAGCAATTTCTCTAAGATAAAAGACAACGGTGTTAATTGGGTTTTATTTAAATCATTTGAGTTTGCATGATTTGTAATGAGTTAATAATCTGATCATAACTGGATTCCCGCAGTTATCTGATTATTCAAATGGTCATGTAAACACCGTACTCCAATCTAGAAATCTGATTAAGAAATCAGATAAAGAGAGCTGGAACTTTAGCTCAGTAATCAGATTTCTCAGGGCATTTAAACTCTTACTCTGATTTCTTTTGGATTTCTCAGCCTGCGCGAGATCGGACGGTGGATGTCGCGAGACGCAGCAAAACACTGGTGGAGTGGTGCTGAAACCAAACACAAAATAAAGGACTTGAATATCATCTTCTAGATGATATAAGTTCATATTTTCAGGTAAAGTGGTGCAATATTTAAAAAAAATCTGTGGTATGAAGTTTGATTTACATTACGTTTACATCATGTCTTCCGTGAGTTTATTGGCTGGTTGCAAAGCAGAAATCTGATTACTGTCTGACTCATGTAGACTCGCAGTTTCCCATTATTCAATTACTCAAGCGCATGTAAACGTGTTGATCAGATTACTGACAAAAACTGATCAGATTGAGTGCATGTAAATGGTTAGATGACAGATCTGTAAAAGTGTGTGTTTACGGATTGCACACACTCATCTAATTAATTTTTCAACTGAATACATGTGTGGTTTTGATGAAATGATGATGTAGGCTAGATTCCTTATGAGGCAAATCTAGTGAAATAAGTTAGCCAGGCCTGGCGTCAGGGGGTCATAACCCACTGCAATTCGTACAAGCTTCTACATCAGTAGGCAGCAAAAGCAATCAAAGTTAAACTAAAGCAGAGGCAGCGCACAAAGTTTAGTTTCACTCTGATTGCTTTTGCCGCCTGCCACTATAGAGGCATGTACAAATAGCACTGAGCAATGATGCCCTGATGGTGGGTAGAGGTTTGATGACATGCTGTAAATGTGGGTCCCCTGTTGATTCTGCCCTGAATAATATGTGGTTCCTTAGCTTTTTCTGTGGCACATAAATACCAGTCCTCCCACCCGTATGACCTCTGTGGATGCCCAAATCATAATTTAGTTCTAGTGCTGAGGGAACTAACCCTGTAGCAGGGACTAATTGCCCAAAGTTTGTACAACAGGTTGGAAACATTCACGTTTTCATAACGAAATCTCGTTTTATGAATCATTACTTAACCCTTGTATTCTGTTGACGTTGACTTTACTGTCCTGTTGTTTGGGGTCCAAAAATGATTAAAAATTAAAAATGAACCATTTCAGGGGCTCCCAGGTGGCACAACTGTCTAAGCATTGGCCATACCATCTGGAGATTACGAGTTTGATCCCTGGTGATGCTACAGCCACTCGTAGATGGGAGTCCAAGAAAGCACAATTGGTCTCACTCTCTCTGGGTGGATAGAATGGACCTCTTTCTCCCTGCATCCCTCAGTGCAATGCTAGCCAGCACAGGCATCCGTTAGCTGATGTAACAGGCTGCCGCTTTATTCCAAAGGTGCGTTCAAGTGTCCTGTGATGTTTTAGGGGCAGTTCAAAAAGATGCAGCAGTATTTCAAAGGTCTCAAAGAAAGCCTGTGCTAGCTTTCACCCTCCCAGTGCTGGTGGTGTCATGTGATTGGTACCTAACTAGCCTAACTAGTGAGTGGAATTGGATACATGACAATTGGTAGGGGGTAAACATTTTTCTTCCAAATATTGTTATTGTTATATCATTCTATAACTCAGTACACTGAAAATAAGTGTCCTGGCTGGCTTGTAATTGTTTGGAGTAGTCATGGGCGGAGGTTAGTGAATCTGCCTTGTGACTGGAAGGTCACCGGTTCGATACCCTGAGCCAACCGTACGTGACTGAAGTTCCCTTGAGCAAGGCACCTAACCCCCAACTGCTCCCCAGGCACTGTGGATAGGGCTGCCCACCACTCTGGGCAAGTGTGCTCACTGCCCCCTTGTGTGTGTGTGCGTTCACTATTGTGTATGGTGTTTCACTGCACTGACGGGTTAAATGCGGAGGTGAAATTTCCCTGTTGTGGGACTAATAAGGGTCACTTAGTCTTAAATATATAAAGTACCATAACAATGCATTATTAGGGCAAACAGGTATACCTAATATCGTCTGTCACTTTACCATGTATTTCTTTTTCTTTTCGTAAGTAAAACACATTTACCAATTAGGATGTTTATATTATCCCGGAAAATAACACAAAATTATGTTTGGGGTCAATTTGTACAAATATCTGAACTACAGGTAAACCAACCATGTACAAATTTCCAAAGTATAACAGCCCCTCTCCACATACACAAGGCTCCTCAGACAGAAAAGACATTGAGATAAACAAATTTACAATATATGAAGATTTCCAGCCTCCTGGGACCGACTTCTGGTTTCTAGCTGGTTTCAAGGCTCAACACTCAAGTCTGGCCTTACTTTGCACAAGATATACAGAGGGTTTGTGTATGTTCTTTACAGCTATATTTTATATATATATATATATATATATATATATATATATATATATATATATATATATATATATATTTCACACACATTACACGAGTTTTTGAGTCATTTCTTTCTGTGGTCTGGCACCTACCACATTTTCAAGCTGCTGCTTGAGTGTCAGGAGGCTCAGCCTGACTCTGGATCTCTCTGACAGCAGCTTGTCAGACAGCATAGCTTGATTTTGCATCACAGACACCCCATATTTGCTGATGTGTGTGTGTGTGTCTGTGTCTGTGATAAACAGAGAGAGAGAGAGAGAGAAGACATGGGAGACAGAGTTGGGAGGTTTTGTAAAGGAGTGTGTGTAAGAGAGTCAGCTGTACCCTCAACACTGGACAGAAATTAAATACACATGAAAATCTATTGCCTTTAATCATGTATTCTAGCTGGGGTCTCTGAGACCCCAAACAGAAGTTGTGTAAACATTTCTCTAGGGGGTATTTGTAACACAATATCAGTATAAAAATATTGTTATGTGTAGTTTCCATAAAATAGGGAAAAGTCATGTAGTATCAAGTTGATTAAAACAGGCTAAGGATATTTTGCGAGCTGTTAAAGAAGCTCTGGGGTCTCAGGGACCCCAAACAGTACATAGGGGTTTAACCATTAAAGTCCATCGTTGGAATGTTGTTAATTCTATAACTCTTATATGCTTATTCTGTCTATTAGAATAGCCATACTGTCTGTAAGGGCCTGATCCTCTTAGGTCATCTTAGAGTGTTCTGTATTTTTCCTATGTCTCTCTACCACAGATATATAACCTTTTTAGTAAAACACCTAATTTCTGGACAGGCAAAATAAAAATGACCTTGCTTATCCTTTTGCTCATACGTGTTTTGACACTTAGACACGTTTCACTTATACATTTGACTTCTTTTTATTTATTTGTTTTTTCTTAACCAGTTATTCTTATGGGTATATTTTGGTTTTTCCATCTGAATTTACATGCCCAAATCTTAAGGCAAATTATTCAGTAAATGTATGAAATAAATGTAAAGTGTTGGTGTTTTTTTTCTGAAAGCTCCCCTCAAATTCACAGAAAATGTGTATTATGATCATAAACATAATGCCATATGCTTACAATTTACTGCTGAAAGCCAAAAATCTTAGATGTTCTTTGTATTTTCTTATAAAAATATTTTTTTTTACAATGCATATCACTGAAGAGTCATCATCATCATCGACTGAATATTAGTGTGGTGGTGGGATTCATTGCATGAAAGAATTTTACAGAGTGTCAATTACATGGTATTCTTGCACAATTATACCTGTGCCTTCTCCAATATCATAAGCAAGGAAGAACATTATACTAACAGTGCTTACAGAGTTAAACAGAGTTTAACCCCTGAGGATAAATAATGTTTTTCTCATCAATATATAGACCGTTGAATCTCTTTGCCACAATAAACTTTAAAAAAAAAGACAGAGTAAAAAAAGGAGAAAAATTAAGTGCAAAATCTGAATGCTTAAGAAGAAACAAATAATTAAACAGAATTTGAAAGTATAGGTGAAAAGTGCCAAAGTGTTAGAGCACTTAATGACTAAAGGGGTAAAACAAGGTTATTTTTATTTTGGCGGTCCAGAAATGAGGTATTTCCCTATTAAACAATGTATTCTTTTCAAAATAAAGGCTTCATACTGAGGGTTTGATTGCATTCAGCCACAATAACATTGGTAAGGTCAGTTACTGATGATGTATGATTAGTTGTGGATCACAAACAGCACTCCAAATGTTGGGTACTCCTCTAGACGAAGCTTGGGAGTGGGCATGGTGACCTTGGACTGCTCAGTAGTGTCCCATTATATTGGCACTGCTTTCCTATGGAGATCATTTCATTTTATTTTAGTGTGTTATTATTATATTAGTAGTGCATGCACAATAATCCAATGGTGCTCAGCCCAGATTAAAGCCTGTTAAAGTTAATCTTTCATTTTTTCATAACTCCCTCATAACTGTATTAGGCTTTTAATCTCTCAGGCTTTTCATGAATATTATTATGGGGAAGTTCCACTAAAATGTATGTTTTTAATACAGAGTATGTGTCACGGTGCATATAAATGTGTTCTTTGATTATATCAAATTGTGTTGTCGAACAAGGAGCTTTAGGCTTCATGAAATCATTCCTGAAGGCCTCATGAAAACATCTTTATAAATGTTCTTTTTAACCCATTTTCTTTTATTTACAATGACATGATTCATATTTACTGACATTCAAAGGGTTAATAATGAAGAGAGGAGTTCATTCAAAATGTCTTGCTAGCTATAAAAGGCTCTAACTCATAGGATATGTGAACAATAATAGCCTAAAGCCTAATCAAGAAAATAATTAATAGATGAATTCAGATAAAAACATGATGACATGAATTCCAGATCATATTCATGTAGAATTACAGGTAACATTACCTTTAAGTGTAATGTTACATGTAATTTGCAGGTAGTTACATTAAGGGTCACAAATGAATTGATAATTCTATGCTAATAAGTAATAAAATACTCATTATCATTATTATGTATTATAATATGAATTAAGTGTTCATTAAGCATTAGTTACTGATTAAGTACGTAGTTAGTAATAGAATACACTGTTAACTGATAGTTTAGTTTGTCCTCAGTTCACAGCTTAATTACTCATTAACTCAGTAACTCCTGCTTATTACACTGTGAGGGAACTGCTCAGTATGTTTACTCATATAAATAAGTAGCATGCTTACTAACAAGCACTCGTGTTAACCCCATTAATGAATTGTTAATTAATCTACTAATTAAAAAGTAATGAATTGATTGCCGTTTGGTGTCTTTCCCAGTAAATTGATTATTCGCACTACTAATTATACTATGAACTCATGACTTGACTAGTTACTCTACTTCGTTTGTGTTTTTCTTAAGAGCACAATATTCATACATTATCAATTAATATTTAGTCTGTTAAGTCCTTCATATTTGCACATCTCATCTAATGACGGGTTCTTTAGGGATCCAAGATTGGGTTTCCATGGTATCACCCCAAAAAAGAACCTGTGTGGCACCTTAAAATTTAAGGTACTAAGATATTGGTGCAGCAGATACTGCAAATATGTACATATTTCATCCCCATGCCTATAAAGGCAGCTGTCGTCATACATCTTTGAATAAGCAGCTTGTGTTTTAGGCCTAACCTGTCCACCCAATTAAGTTTCTACTGTGATTCATAGTGTTTATAGGCTGCTCTTAATCATGAATTTGTAGTATAATTAATACATTAGTAGTAAAGGTCATCACTCTATTTAGAGGGACACAAAGGCAGTAATTAATAGTTAAGTAACATCAAATAAAGAGTCATTAATGGTGAAAATGTAAGAACAGCTCTGAGGATGTGAAGGTGAAGGAAAGTGTCCAGTTAAGACCAAACACTGAGTGCCATATAACACTGCAAAGTGAGGGAAAATGTAATGAAAGGTCAGGAGATTGATTAACACATAATTAACAGAGTTAACACACAAGAACTTCGTACACAGTAAGTAATTAAGCTGTGAACTAAGGACAAACTAAACTATCAGTTAACAGTATACTCAATTACTAATTACTATGTACTTAATCAGTAATTAATGCTTAATAAGTAGTTAATTAATATATAAATGATAAGCAGTGCTGTGGAATTCCACTGATTGCAATATTGGATAATTATGTAGTTATAGCCCAGCATCTACAGACTAACTTGATTTATAGTTTCCATTAGTACACCCAATGGGATGATTGGCTCCTGTTCTCCGGGAACTCTTATCCTTCCAATCTTTATTTATCTTGATCATATTTTTAAAGTTATTTTGTGCTCTCCAAAACTTTCTTCACTCCCATATCTTCCTATGAAAAAGTAACTTTAATCTAGCAAACTACTTTCACAAGTTTATGATTGCATGCATATTTCTTAGAGCCTAGCAAGCTGCATTTCTCTAAGGAGAGCTCTGAAGGAGCAAAGCTTCTTTCATTCAAAAAGAACTTAATAGCGTATTGAGCATACACTTTCAAAGTTGCTCCCCTGCCGTTCTCTGTAAGTTTGAGAGAGCCTTCTTCTGCACGGGAGTTCTTGGCACCGATCTGAGATCAGAGAGGACACAAATGGCATTTCCGGCTTGGTGTTGACAAGTTAAGCTTTGCGATGACGTCTGAAATTTGTATTACTGTCATTTTGAAATTGAGGAGAGCCAGTCTGAGGAGGTGCATTCTTTGCAAAAAGGTGGAACGCGCCTAGGCGGGGGAAGAAGTTCTTTTAAGTTCTCTTAAGAAGAGCATCTTTTTACTTGAAAGCATGCTCTCCATTCCTGGAGAGGAGGGCTGCTTCTACCAGCGCTGTAGCACTCGAGTCCAGACTCAAGATATTTTTGGTATTGTCTCTGTCTTGGGTTTGCGAGTATTTGTACTCGTACCTCTTTTGGTTTTGGCCATATTTAGTCTCTGGTCTCAACCGAGACCAATTACTGTTTAAAAAAATATGTTTATTCTCATTTTTTTTTTCTTTTAACTGTCATTAACAAACATTCACTCACATGCAAGCAACTCAGAACCAACTCAGTTAATATGTAGACACACAGCTCACTATTAAATTACTCACCAACTGATTTAAAAAAGAAATCTAGAATGGAAGTAATCCAAGACTAAGTAATCCTTAGTCTTGGAGAGGGCTTTCTTGATTCTTGCTCTTGACTCAATATCCCCCCTTTAGACCTGGCCTTGAAGAAAACTTAATTACTTATAGTCTTAGACCTCAACAAAGGTGGTCTTGAATACAACTGTAGCTCCTTCTAATAACAAGCCTGTTGATGCTCAGGTACATCATTATAAGAGGTCAAGCAACTGCTGGCTAAATTTGAACTGTCATGGTAAGCAAAAAAGTACCTGAACCATGATAGCGTAAATTCTAATGGCCTAGCATTCTAATGCCTAGAACTAAATCTTGTAGCATTGAGTCTATTTTTTATTTTTCCCCAATTTTCTCCCCAATTTAGTCATATCCAGGTCCACCCACTTGTTAGGACTCCCCCAATCACATGACACCATCAGTGCTAAGAGGGCAAAGGCTAACACAGGCTTCCTCCACAACCTGTGAAGCGCTACCGCATTTTTTCAAACTGCCGCTCATGCAACATCATTGGACAGCTAAACACGCTTGGAGGAAAGCACCAACTGACAGTTCTGTTATGTCAGCTAATAGACACCTACACTGACTAGCATTGCGCTGAGTGACGAGGGAGATGGGGGGGCCAATTGTGCTCTCTTGGACTCCTGGCCAAGGATGGCTGTAGCATCACCATGGGTTGAACTTGCGTCCTCCTCATGCATGTAACATTGAGGCTTATTGCAAAAACTCCAAGAGCTGCATCAGTCTAGCATCGATTTTCTAAGACTCACTTTGGTGTTTCTATCTTTCCAGACAGAAATAAAGAATCTTAAGCTTTATTGCAAGCTTAGCAGAGCTACACAGTCCGGACCAGCAGCCCTCTTGGTGAGGTTTCTCTGATGTTTTATGAAGTCCAGTGAGATTAAAGATTTGTTTGGCTGAGAAATCGTTGCCTATCTCTCTCTCTCTCTCTCTCTCTCTCTCTCTCTGTGTGTGTGTGTGCTGTGTGTGTAACCTTCATGCTGAAAAGATGCTAATGCTAATCACCAATACTGGCACCCTGCTGCAATGTGACTGCATATGATGCCTCTCTTTTTTAGGCATATAAAACCTCAGAGAAAAAGAGTCCAAAGAGAGCTGCAATATAGCAGAGCAAGCACAAATGTGGACTGCAGTGACAAGGGTCACTAGCCTTTCTCATGCAACAAGCAAATTTTTTAGCACTGAAATCTTCCCAAATATCATCTAGACGGACAGATGAAACATCCAGCAGTCCAAAGACAAGGACAGCATTGTTTTGCAATAAATAATTTGTGGGTCAAAAGCATCATATTAAGATTAATGTGGCCATAGACGGAAGCTAATGCATTCTGCGTTCAGCCAGACTGAAACCGACCTGAAGTCTCAAATCTCTTGCCAGTATTTGACCTCAAGCCACCGGCAAGAATCCACTTGGCTTTAGAAATTCATTTTCCCTCCACGAAGCTAAGCTCTTTTGTTTGTTACACACTCGTTCCAGACCTTTGGAAACCAACATTTCAAGCACTGAACTGAAATAAAAGACAAAAATGATTTGAGGTTAAATGGAGGTAGCAAGAGGATATGAAGATAAACTTGCTGTCATTAAATGAACTGAAATGTCTTTGATAATAAAAATGAACCACCTGAATCTCATGATATTAGAAAAGAGGCAGAAAGAATCTGTTGGCACATATAGTTTCAGGCCGATGCATAAACATTTTTTGTGTGGGGGGGGCTCTACAGAAAAATGGTAATATAATTTATGTAATATAATTATGGTTAATATAAATTTTACAGGCACTCTTGTTATGAGAAAATTCTAATTTTATTTCAGAAAAGTATAAACGTAGTATTAAATGTTTAATCCAAGACAGCCTACAATATTAACATTCCTGCCTGAGCAGGGATTTGAACCCCACTCTCCACCATAAAAGACTATAACACTCCCCACTATGCTGTCTAATTACTATAAAGAAAAAAGTAGTAACTCTGATAGTTCCACAGTTTCCAACACCACAAACTTGGTTGCTGGCACTGTTCAGTAAGTATATATAAAAATCTATTATTTAAGAAAAGGGGGTCAGTCATTTCAAAGCTATTAATCATTATTTTACTCAAGCATTTATCTGTGAAGTATGAGCTTCAGTTCAGAGATTGTGTATGAATGCATCAACAACTTGTACTTTTTCTGCTGGGAAATTCTTTCAATTAGAAGCTGAGCAACAGAAGAATAATTCAAATGACTGTAATTACTCAATTACGCTGCACAGAGATGCAAAGTGGTGGCACTCAGTTTGCTAATGAATGTCTGATGTGGATGTAAGTGGACAGAGAGGTTAGAAATGTTATGTATGTATATACTCATCTATAATATTATGGTTACTGGATTAATTATTTTAAACTATGTAAGGTCAGGACAAAACAGAGCTATTTAACTAAATAATCAATGAGACAAATACTGTTCCATTATGATAATGAAGTGAGAAGACCTAATGATCTTAATTCCGTTGGCAAGAGCAATAAGGTTGTGGGAGAAAATTCTGTTTAACTACAACAACTGGGAATGAAGAATCATTCCAATCAAAAATATTTCAAACGATTACCTCATAGGAAGACATTTTTAAGGTCATGTGGTGTGAATGGGTGCCATTACATGGTTAAATTCTATATATGGGGTTCTTAACCCTTTAATGTTCTGCTCAACCATTTGGTAGAGCACATTTTGAGTCACTATACATGCCACAAAGTGCCATGTCAACTGTTTGGTAGATGTGAATATTTAAAAAAATTTTGTGGGGTCAAAAAAACAAAAAACGAATAAAAAAACACCAATTGTTTTTATTACTGTCCAAACAAATAAAAAATACAAAAAATAAAATTCCATCACTTTTTTTCTTGGTGAGGACATTAAAAGGTTAAGCTTTTTCACAACATCGCTGTTGTGAGAAGAAAACCTCCAAAATGAGAACTTTACAGGAAAAGGGAAAAAAAAAAAACTACTTTACTTTTAATGTAGTGTAATTTTGGGTCATTTTTTTAGTCCATTCATCATGAAATTTACATACAATGTAAAGGGTAACATGTATTTTCAAATTATGTCAAAAACTGAAAAATGCAAGATATATATACACATACACATCAGTAACAATGCAACCAATAGACATTCATAGTTGATATTAGCCTGTTTTCCATGGGTTGTAGGTGGAGCTGTAGAGCAGAGCTTGTACCCACTCATCAAAACTATTTTCTCTGAGTCTGAAAAGTTATATTTCTTGACCAACATTCTCACAAACCCTCTGAGACCACTAGCTCCAAGGGGGGTCCCTTAGTTACAATTACAATTGGCACCTTAATTGCTGCTGTAGGTTATAACCATTCCACTGTCATTGCTTCTAGTACACAAGTAATTTTTATGATGCTGAAATGTTAGAAAACAAACTTTTACCCTCTAATACATCAGATGCATATTTTTAGATTTATTAAAAGGATTAAAAATTGCTTTTTAGATAGAATCTGTGAAAAACATCTCATGCACAAGCTTCAGAAAACCCCCCTTCAAGAGACAGTGAGACAAAACACTTTTTTTAAAAAAAAGTTTATTACTAACCATTTCACTGCCTTTAAATATGCAAATATTATATGCAATATTTCAAATAAATGTGTCTTCAATGGCTCTGTACTCCATTGAATGTAATAGAATGTTTATGGACATGGCAGATCATATGGGATTAATGTAACCTGTGGTCATTTCAGTGGGTTATTTTAAAGAAGGTAAAAGCCATTGGAACTGAAAGTAAAAATGACTGACATGGTGGAAAATTACTGAGATATACCAATTATAATTACATCACCACACCTCGACATAAAAATGAATCCCGTCCAAATGTTCAAAATTCCAGTTCAGTGATTTGAGATGCCTTGTTTTTGTTTCTTCTACTTTCTCAAAGTCCCAACGAAGGGTTTGATGTTGAGAATCTTTATAGCTTTTTTTTTATTATTATTTATTTAAAGTTTTGACCCAGTTATCTAATGTTCAGGATTAGTCTGTTGCACGCCACACAAAAAAATCCATTTCCAGAGAGAGCTGAGGAAGGGCTCTGCTGAGGAATAAGTTGGCAATAAGCTACATTTCAGAATTCAAGCCGACAATACACATCCATCCAACCATGCAAACCCCATAGAATCTCTGTTGGAGGCATGCATTCACATTCTGGCTTTGTTAGAGATCAGCCACCCGATCTGCAGCTTGACCTCCGTCAGGTGCAGAGCCTCCATCTGAAAAACACTTCAATTTATTGCCAGCAGCACTTACATGCTGCTACCAATTAGCTTTCTTACCACAACAAATTACTGGGCAGGAATAACTACATCTGTGAGCTGGCAGGAAATCCTGGTGAGACCACAGCTCAGTGTTGCGTGACAGCCTGCCAGCCAATTAGGAATGCAAATGGGACTAATATGCAGCTGCCAAAACAAACTAACGGAAATAGGATAGGTAACAGTGCCAAACATGCTAAATTGTGCTAGCTAAGTAAATACACGGATTGAAGTTGATGATTGCTACGTGTTATTGGTCCAAGCACCAGAGTGCCTTCACTTGTTCTCTGAGCATCCTTTCTGACCAAATGAGGGTGTATCATGAGTGAGTTTATCCCCCCAGGAAAGAGGCTCCCCTGAGGCACCTGCAGTGGCTTCAGCAGTCCAAAACCGAAACACCCTCCAAGCAAAATTACTGTGGATCTTGGCAGCGCACCAGATGTCTGTACGACTCTAATTATGGAAGCTAATGAGATCAATACAGGGGGAAAAAAAAGTTAGGAACAGTACCAGTTTACCAATTGTGTCTGCCATAAATGTAGTCAAAATAGCAATAAAGTTTTCCATTTCCTAACAAATAACTAATTCAAACAACTTTTGAGCGCAATAAAACTGCAATATAACATTGTTTTGTGCAGCTAAAATAAAATAACATAGCATAAAATAACAATAACATAGCATAAAATAGCAATAAAGTAGCATAAAACAACAAAAAGTTTTGTTTTTTGTTATTTTATGCTTTTATTTAGTTTTCATGAGTTTCAGTTGTTGAGGTAGAACCACAAACTTTGCAGGTTCATAGGGTCTATACAAGATTAGTGCACTTATGCTTTTAGGACTGATGTACAATTTTCATCTGGTGTTTATTCAAACAGTTTTTTTTGTCCTCAAAAGAAATGAATGGCATCATCATGGCATCTTCAAGAAAATGAATGCTTATAAAATTCAAATCTAACTGCCACAAATAATGTCAAAAAGGACATTATCACACTGAACCTTATCGACATTACATACAGACTCACATGCATGCTAGCACACATATATATATATATACACACACATTAGCAACCACCTGGGACACTATTTGTAACAGATTGGCAACACCTTAGCAAACCCCAGGGATAGCATAGCAATGGCTTTGTCGAGCCAACCTAAAGTTTGTTCATAAACTTTTCAGCATTATTTTTGAACTTTTGGTAATGTTTTATCTGAAAATATGCTTACAATTGACTTGAACCTTGCTACATAACACTGAGATAAACATACCATAAACATATTGTGGCAGATGTCATATGCTCTAAGAGTTCCAGGTTAGTTTTGCTTGTAAATGTTACGACAGACTGGTGTGCACTTTGGAAAACTTTGCATGGGACATAAGCTGTTATAATATCAAACATTATGGCATCTGTCATGACAATTAACGGTAAAGATAAATTAAAAGAAAGCTAATTTCAATGAACAAAACCTATCATGACAGCTTATCACATCTGATATGACATGTTCATGACATGGTTGTCATGGGACTCAAGTCAAATGTTATCAAAATTATTGGTTGGTGAGTGTTACCTGGAATTTTATCCATTATTTGTCATCAATATCGTAAGATCCATGATGTATTTCACTTACTGGATTTCTGCTTGCTGTTGTTATTTGTTATCATTCTGTGGCTAATTGGGAACACAGAAGGCCAACATTTAATGATGTACAGCATCATCTGCTGCATGTCTCTGCGATGATTTTGAACGTTTCGACAATCGATATCAGTCAGCCACTCAGTCAGTCAGTGACCTAGAAAGAAGTACAAAAAGTAAAATAATAAAAATGTGAACATGAAATTTGCTTTGCAATCTAACAAAACCCATCACTGTAATCATGGGTTACGTCTTGCTAAATATTCTTTGATTCAGTTTGGCAGATAACGAATGAAATCACAAACCCACGCTAATTTTAGTAACATGCTTTGATCAGATTTGAGCTGTTTTGCTCTGGCAGTGTAATGAAATTGGGAGGCATTTTTAGAGACAAAAGGTGTAGCGGGGAGAAGAGAATTAACGAGGCAGGGGAGATTCATTAGGCAGTTAACAAGGCAATTAGGCAGCATGTGTTATGGATTTCTGCTCTCAGCACACACATGGTATTTAAGCTCTCAGTAAAGCTATAAAGACTTCGAAGACCTTAATGAGTTTACCTCCTGTCAGACTGCTCAGAGACACATTTGCAAAGGTAGGATCCAGAGTCAGAATAGTGTTGAAGATCAAGAATTAAGCCTAGAACTGGGAATCACTGTTTACATACTCACAACTGGCTCTGTCGGCCAGTTTGCACTTGTAATTATATCCTTCAATCACTGAAAGCAGACTCAGTATTAGACTTCACAAGTTTTTGAAAGATATGATTCACTCAAGCTTCCAAAAACATGCAAGACTGAAATATGTAAAATTATTAAAAACTTAGAAATCCATTATTTTTTAGCAACAAACCTCTATAAAAATCTACAGCAGGGCTGCCCAAAGTGGGGCCTAGGGGCCAAATTTGCCCACAAGAACATTTAAATTAGGCCACCAGAAAGTTGCAAAACCCTCACCTACCAGATAATAATAGAACATGTATTTTATTTTTAGGTTCTTGAGTTTTATCTTTCCATGTTTGATGTACTGAAGTACTTGTAGTGACAAAACCCCTAGTGTCAGGCATTGTGCCTGAAGTTTTGACATTCAAAAAATACACAAATAAAGAAGGTACGTAGGTCTCAAATGGACCTTTTAAAAACACATTTTATTACTTTTGTTACAATCCGGTCAAGGGTCATGCCGCAAAAGAGAAAGAGACTGGGCTGTCTCCCCAGACCTGCTGCCAGACAAAACATCGTGGGCTGGTCTGGACGAGTGTGCTTCTTGGTCATGCCAGAGGGGAGTGATCCCTGGACATCTCCTGGGATGGTGGCTATTGTACATGAATGTGCCCCCGTGTGATCAATCCCAGACCTGCACAGAAAAAAAACACAAAGCAGCAGAATTGCCAACACATGTTATGAATATTATGACCAGGGACCATAACAAATTATATTTAGTTTATAAAATTATATATATATATATATATATATATATATATATATATATATATATATATATATATATATATATAAAACACAGACAAGAGGAAATGTAGAAATTTTATAATTTTAAGATTTGAAATGCAAGGCGGTGCATCCTGTATATAAAGTTGGAGTTTTGAAGAATATAGTTTCTTTCATTCACATATGAGAATTTAAAGCTAATGAGTTACCATCTTGCTATCTTGTTTTTTGGCCCTCAGCCCTCCACAAACATTACACTTTGGCCCCACAAGACAAAAGAATTGAGTAACTCTGATGGATTATATCACTATAACAATCCATAAGATGACATACAGTGTTGTATACATGTTCAATAATAATCCATAATATTTTACATTTACATCTTTTGACAGATGCTCTAATCCAGAGTGACCTACAATTTGATTTTACAGTGGTATGTTTAGCAGTGTTAGGAGTCAAAGAGAGAGGTGTCAGGTGTTCAAAGAGTCTTATTGGTACAGCGTAGGGTGATGGCCCAGGAAGGGGATCGAACCCCAGTCTGCAGCATGGAGTGCAGGGTTGTTCCACATAACATCCCTGCAGTACTGTCTTGTTCATCTAGAATACTTGTTCAGTAATTATAAAGATTGTCTGAATTTTCTTTTAGGAAAAATATAAAAAACGCTTTAGTATCGCTTTTAAAAGGAGTATTTGTTAGCAAGCAATATTAGCTTTATCACTGAGGTTGGCCTTGATGTTTTTTAATTCAATAGATTTTATTTATTCTCCTACTGACATGTAAACAATTTACATAACGCAAAACACACAAACAGCTTCTCGCTGCACTAACCACATTAGCTAAGTAACATTGACGCTTTATATATTTTGTTATAAAATATGGATGAAATGATAGTATAGAGTTGCCGCAAGGCATGTGTAATGCTCCAAGTCTGAGATGATGATGCTTTTGCAAATGATTTCCTCACACCAGCAGAGAGAAGAGCAGCTGGAAACATCAAAGCAATTAATGGCAGGGAACACACTGTGAATACACCGAATACTCGCCCGCCAGATGGTATTAGGTTTATCACAGTGACAATACAGTCGTGGTATATGAAGAACTGGAATTAATACCACTCAGTGTTTTATTGTTAATGAAATGGACAGTAGTGTTTTGAAAGTGACCGTTCATTTTGGAGCTTAACTGTTTGAAGTCATGAGTTATTAATGTCTCTTGGTTATGATAATTGAATATTATGATGTAAGGACAATTGTATTCACATTTGATTTGCATTCTGTATTGAAAGAAGGATTCAAGCCTACCTTACTGATTCTTTTGTGTATTATACATCATGATTATTTTATTCAGCACTAACTAGAGTGGATCAAACATTTTCAGAGCACTTTAGTGGTGTATTATACATTAGTTACTAATTTATAAAGTAGTAATAATAATAATTAGAGTGTATTAAGCGTTTCACACAATTTTATTGTTCATTACACATCATTACCACTTAATTAAGCAGTAAGTACTGTGAATTAAGCATTTTACAGAGCACTTTTACTGTTCATTACACATCGTTACTACTTTATTAAACAGTAATTAGAATGAGTTGAGCTTTTTTTCCAGAGCACTTTTATTTGCATATTAAACATCATAACATTTTGTGCAATAGTATAGGTGTCCATTATTATGCCCTTGTTAAGCCTGATTTCTAATTAACTGGCTGCTTATTACTATGTCATTAAGCAGTAAATACTGTGGACTAAGCATTTTCCCGAGCACTGTTATTTTTATGTACTATACATCAATACATCCCATGATGTATTACACATTAAACTATTAAACTTGTGCGTAACCCTTGCTTCAGTATTGGGTCTATACTGTTCTTATTTACCTTTGATTCCTGTCAATACCTCTATAATATGTCACCAGTTATCACAAAATAAAGAATAAAATAAAGCTAACCTTCTATTCAAAAGTGATGATTTCTAGTAAACATGCATGAAGAAAGATAATAAATGGGGACTGCAAGAACTGAGCTTGAGATTGCATCGTAAAGCACTTGTTGGACATCTTGATATCAATAAATTAAATGTAAAACATTGATGTGCACAAATACAAGTGCTCAGAAAATGCTTATTCACCTTAGCTATTGCTTAATAAAGTAGTAATGACCAGTTAACTAGCAGCTACTGGCTTGATATGTCTTAACAAAAGGATGGCAAGAGTATTACAATGCCCCTCTGTTCTGAACTGTTATCATGTGAGCAAATAATGAAGTGAGAATAAATAGCTGTTGTGTATCAAAATACATTTTCAATTCATTATCTATGAAAAAATATATTCATTTTGTCTGTAAAATGCAATCAGAACTCAAATTGCCCCTTAAGAAGTTTTCGGCCAACACTTGCTCGGCATGTGTATCTTCTTGGAAAAGCATCTCAGGTGGTTCATCATGAAACAGTGTGTAAAGCTTCATTAAGACACAGCCTTGCCACCCTGAAGAACCTTGAATGTCTTTTGGATCACTACATAGTTTTCGTGTGTTACTTCATAGTTCTTACATCTTCACTATTACCTAAAAGGTGGAACATAGTAAAAATAAAGCAAAACTTCAATGTTTAGGCATCTCTAAACTTTTGGCTGGAACTATGTGTATAACCAACTCAGCTAAACCAAGTAAGCAAAAGCCTATCCATCAGCAGAAGGGCTTAAAAAAGAAATGATCTTTTTTGCCTTAATGTCTCCCATTAGATCTCCTTAGGTTGGTCTTTTATGCTGTAATAAGAGAAATATATCTTTGAAAAAATCATATTCTTTGAAGTCCTCGAGGAAAGAAACTGTGGGTGGCCGAAAGGATATGGCAGGCAAGACGGAGCTTCATTAGCTACAGCATGCTACTATTCAGAGCATCCACCAACAGTAAATGGGGCATTTTGCACTGGTTTGACTCAATGTCATCTTAATTTGTCCAATTTAAGACATCACAGCTTTTTATGCAGTGGTGGGTAGAGGAGCCTAAGACCACATTCAAGTAAAGACTTCTGTGAAATTATGTTTCAAGTTGAAATAAACATAGCCAAGCAAAAACAACTTGAGGCATAAAAAAGTGTTGTCAAAAATGTTACTGAATTATCTCTAGAACTGCAGTATCTTAATATAT
Organism: Colossoma macropomum; assembly: GCF_904425465.1. NCBI lineage: Eukaryota > Metazoa > Chordata > Actinopteri > Characiformes > Serrasalmidae > Colossoma > Colossoma macropomum. Next base: position 328,297 of record NW_023496042.1, read on the forward strand.
CACTGTTGTTGAAAAAAGCCTTGTATCTCCATTTTTTGTCGTTTTTTTCAGTTTTTGACACAACTTGAAAATGAATGTAGTCCTTTACATTGTGGGTAAATTTCATGAAGAACGGACCAAAAGAAATGGCCCGGAATGACTTGGAAAAACATTTGGATTCGTTGACTTACATTAAAAGTAAAGTAGGTTTTTTCCTTCTCCTGTAAAGTTATCACTTTGAAGGTACAAGGTCTTTTTTTCTGACAACAGTGATATTCAACATGTATCAGCATAAGAACTGACATTTGTTGTGTACTATTCTTCACTTTTTGGATCATTTTAATCTAAAAGCTCCAAAGTGAGAGGGTTGGGCAACAGCAATGCAGTACAGGTGTTGAAATAACAGAACAGAATGCAAATGGAGTCATTCAAAGTGGTTTGATGTGAAATGGTGCACTGTGGACAAACTCACTTATTTCCTCATAGTGATGGTGATAGGAACTAGGGGTTGTGGTGTACAACTATAGCCAACTGTAGCCAACTGTTGTTGTCAAAATGACCAGTGGACCTACATGTGACTTCTGAATCTTTTATATGTAATGTTTATATGTAATGTTGATAATGGTAAAATAGTCCCCAATACAAATGAATGTGTTTCTATTGGGGACTATTGTGTGACATAATGCCCTACCTCTACAAACCCAAACTCATAGCTGTAGTAGGACTGATGTAGGAATGAAGAACTGGGAGTAGATGTGGTGGCGGTGGGGATTGCGAACGCTTTGTCACGGGAACGGAAGGTGAGGATGTGAATTTATAGGGTGTTAGATTAAAGGAAAGAGGGATTTCAAGCATGTTCCTCCCCCCAGACTTCATTACATTAACTACATTAATATCTTTCTGTGAAGGAGCGTTTAGAGGCATTAAACTCTTGGATGTCTGGTTATTATCACCACCACTGGAGCAACGCTTAAGTTTTAGAAGTTTAGAATTGTGCATATCACATCACACCGCACTGCAGAACATCTTAACAATTGATTCATGTAAAAAATGGAAAATAAATCAATGAACCCCTCACTGAAAGGTTCTTTAGGGAACCAAACATTGTTCTTCTATGGCAATCCTTCTTGAGCAATTTTTTGAGACAGGACTATGTATCTCTGCTTAAATTAAGGCACCATGACATTGTCCAGTGACACGTCCAACAGTGGGAGACTGGTTAAAGGCAATGGAGCCCATCCTGCTTAAACCAGACTTTTGATTGGGGTTGTTCATCCACAGGAAAGTGGAGCACTATCAGAGCATGAACCTCAGATCTCTGATTAAATGACCATTTTTGTACAACATTAAACAAAACGTCCAGCACAGAAGGCCACAGCTGACCTTGGAGTCAGCACATAGAAACATGGGACTGGAGCTTGTGTCTTTTACTGCAGGCAACCAAAGACACCAAAATCAATTCACAGAACTTTCCAGATGCCTGTCAGTAAAGAGTGAGTAATGAACCCAATTAATGACTCTAATTAGGCCTCTAAATCACCACTCAACATGCTGCCCACGGATTTGATGGACTGAGCTTGGGTTACGAGCAGCTTTAACTGAATGGCCGCTCGTATAAGGATTTACTGCTGCGGCCAGCAGCCTTTCAATGTGTAAATAAATCTGCAGAATATGTGCGGGACGGTCATGTTTCCTCAGGTCCCAGAGGGCACATCCATCCAGCAGGGTTTCAACCCGTCTTGAATAGCGCTTAAGCAGCTCATTACAGAGTGCTGTCTGTAACCGTCAGTCAGGAACCATTAATGGAGCTCCCTACACAAATGCTGGCAGTTGGCAAAAGGGTACTGGGAGTGACAAAGCATGAACAAATAAACTTGTTCTTTGCCTTACTACTCAGATTTTTTTTACCCTTACTGTCTTTCTGCAGGCCTCTAGCTATGGAATGGAAATCGACTTGGATATTTTTAACTAATATGATCAAATAAAATATTTTTCCCCATAACTTTGTTATCAGATTAACTACAACACTGTTGGCTCTCTGTTTATGGAATGTTGTGACTCTGTGTTGGGCTGCTAGTGAGCAATGAGGAGTGAAAAGGGAGGGTTGAGAAACCCCTAGCTGTAAAAACAATTTACACCTCTTAGCAAAGATGGCCATGCCGAGATAAAACAGGCAGCGCAACAGCAGCTTTCTTCATATCAAAATTGTGCACAACCTTGACAATAAACAGCATTTAAACCAAAAAAAATCCCACATTAGTGTTGACTAACTTGCTAACCTGTGAAGAAAATCCAGTTTGCTTACAGTTCTGTAAATCATACACATGTCCATAAAATGTATATTCCATTAAAGTTATTAAAGAAAAAGTGCATTTTTTTTCTGAGGACACAAGAGGCTCAAATTGCATTTTATGGATACTGCAAAAACAAAGTTAAATATTTCCCTGAAAAGATTTTATACAGCTCATCTAAGGTAAAAGAAAACATAAGATCAAAATTTATTTAAATATTTTTTTAATTACTTCAAGATGTAGTTGTATATAACTCAAGAATAACGAAGTCAGATAACTCAGCCATTTTGCATTATAGTACATGTAGTTCCTACTTAGTAAGCCTTATGATGTGACCTGGTATTTTCAGGGGTTAAGCAGAACAAGTGATTAATTCTGCCTTTTAATTTTAATTTTTTTTTAAAGTAAAGTGGTCTTTAAAACACTTGAAATGTGTCATATGAGAACTTGTACACTGTAAAATGTAACAATTGCACTAACTTAATTTTTTGGGGGTTTACTTTACTCATCTGTCACACTTACTATGCAATCTAGTAATTTAGGTAAAGTTAGTTAAGATCAATTCATTTGCATAAGTCCTACAGACTGAAGAGTATTTTGCCACAAGTTAACACAACTTAAATACTACAGAAAGTTGGAGCAACTTAATCTGACAAATTCAACCCGACTCAAAAATGAATTGTTGAGATAGTAGCTCAGTCATTTTGAGTAAAATCATTTGTTAAAATATTTTGAGTTAAGGTAACTTTACTTTACAAGTGTTTTGTGTTCACTATTTTTATTTAAGTTGACTTTACAGGTACAGACAGGGTTGGGTTTACATTCAAATGATTTGGACGTCTCATGCTTTTCATGTAACTTTTGACAACTTTGGACATTCAAATGGGATCTTTGACTTGAATCAACCTCTTGCTGTTTAGTTTGTTAAGACTTCTTAGCTTTACTTGATGAAAGCTTGGTCAATGCAACCTTGAGTAAAACTTGTATCATTACTACTGGCTCTTGGTGGCATTGGTCATGTCTTTCGACCTTGTTTAACTCTGTGTTGTCATTCTCGCCAGCCTACCTTCCCTTGGATCTTAGGGCGTTTTCACACTTGGGCCATTTCAGCGTCTGAAGTGGACTCAGACCGCTGAGTCATGGTTTCTTTTGCATATGTGAACACGCCAAACGAAACTCAGACCCCCCTAAATGGCCCCAAAAACGAACTGAACTGAGACCACCTCTTCACTCTGAATGCTGAATGAATGAAAATTCGCCGGGTGGAGCTTCAGTGAGGAGCACAGCCGAACACGGAGCCCACCCCGGCAGACCCGCAGGGCCGTGTTTCCAATTTTGCGCGACGCACCGTTTCAGCGTGGCCATTAGGAGAGCAGCAGGCGGGTCTGGCGGTTCTTCTCGTCACCTGATAGCTCGGATTTATCAGAGAACGCGGCCCACTTGGCAAGCGCTGTGCACACCGTGAGTGCTGTGAAAGGGGTCCGAGTTCTAATGGAGCTGTGGTCTGAACAAGAAGTGGTCTGAGATCCCAAAGGACCAGAAAGAAGACTGAGTCCTCTTTATAGTTCACTCACATTGTGAACACAAAAAGAACTGAGGCCATTTGCAGTTGGTTCCCTTCCAGGTTCACTTTAACAGAACTCGGTTCGGTTCTTTTAAAACGAAGTATATGTGAAAACACTGTTAGTCCAATTCAAGTCGTGAGTCTTTGAGAGTTGAGTCTCTGGTATGCGAGTCTTCAGTCTCTGGCATATACCTAGAGACTTGAAACTCAGTTTGGACAATCACCTCAGAGACTCAGGACTCAGCTAGAACTTGAAGTGACTTGAACATCATTGCGTTTGTGTATTGGGTTTCCCTTTTTTTTATTTATTATGATTGCTTTAAGATCTGGCACATCATCACCATACATGGTTGATTTATATACATTTTAAGCCTGTTTTCTCAACTTTCCTTTTGTCTATTCCATACTTGAACACTTGAATCACAGAGATAAAGCATATGCCGTACCGAGACAGAATGCGAAAGTGGTTACAGAGAGAACAGAAGACAGAACTATGACAACAAAAGGCAGGTTGTATGTCTGAGAAGCTGGTTGAAATCAACTTTATTCTTATCCCACAAGCAGACTGATGACCAAGCATGGGCTCTTTGATACAAGCTGTGTGCAATGGCCAGATAAGGCTATGCTGCTGCAACTACTATATCTTGTGTTGACTTGTAGAGTTACAGTCACAGTCCATATGTATTTCAGGAATTACTAGAGATCTCAAAACCTAGGAGGCCCAGTGACATGGCCATCACTGCACCACTCAAACACTGGAAGAAGCTGTCGAGGGTGTGTAACCCTTCTCAAATTCTTAGACATAGCTACAAATTTATAAGCCATTAGTTGGTAACAGCTGTTGTTTTTTTCGAATTTTTACATTCATCTTTATTAGATGCACACTATTGTTCAAAAGCTTCAAATCACTTACCTTATTAGTTTTTAATGATAAATTATAGTATACAGTACACTTTAAAATGTTAAATAGACATAATTTTCACAAATCAATTGGTGTAAAACACAGTAAAGTAAATGAATTGGGTTTTCAAATCCTTGACTGTATGTGTAACTAGATGGCAGTTTGTTTTTTCATACAGCAGTTCTGGGACTCCTCATTTCCAAATTTCTTTGAGTTGGAGTCTGAAGTTTCTTCTTTAGGCACTCTATCCATCGTAGAGGACTTGTTAAGCTGTCAGGATTGTGCCAGGATGTGTCCATCACCAAGGGAGGGCTGAGGAGTGAAATGGAGGCAAAGTAAGTTAAAGAGATTGGAGAATGAGACGTCCACTGACTCTGTCTTGATTACCTGGGGCCGGTTGCATCAATATTGTGCCATAAACAAGTTTTATCCTCATGATTTTATTCAGATCCTCATATGACATCAGATCCTCATAAAAAATCCATTATAAGACAAAGATGAGGAAACAAAACAGTTTTTAAATGATTTCATTTGTTGAAGGAAAAAACTTGCTACAACTGCAGATTAATCTTTCACATCTCTGCGCAGGAATCAGCCTTTTGAAGAATTACCCACATTTGAGCCCTTTCAAGCATGAGTTGCCCATTTAAGGTCCTGTCACAACATCTAAATGGGGTTCAATTCAGGACTTTGACTAGGCCACTGCAAAACCTCAATATTGTTTCTTCAGAGCCATTCATAGGGGGTCTTACTATTGTGATTTAGATTGTTGTCTTGCTGCACAACTCAGTTGCACATCAGCATCGGATCATGGGCTACTGACCAGACATTTCCCTCAAGGATTTTCCATTTTCTAGTAGAGAGCAGAATTCATGGTTCCATCAGTTATGGCAAGTCTCCCAGGCACTGAAGCAGAAAAGCATCCCCACACTATGAGACTGCTACCACCATGTTTGACTATTGGTATGATGTTCTTATTGTGGAATGTTGGGTTAGCTTTACATCTGTTAACAGGACCCCAGTCTTCCAAAAAGTTCCACTTTCAACACAGAACATTATTCTAAAAGGCTTGGGGGTCATCAGTGTGTTTCTTTGGTGAATTGCATTGCAACTAGCCCATGGATACCATTTTTGCAGTTCTTCTTTAACATTGGAAACAATCAATAAATTATACTTGTAAACTGTAGCTTCTTGTTATGGGACGGCAGGGAGGTGGACCCAAGTACAGAGAGGAAAACCCATGAGAAAGGGTCTTAAATGAATTTGTTGAGGTGATGCAGGGCGAATTGGGTGATGTGGCTCAGAACCAAGCTCAAACCACCGATGTCCCGGGTGGTGGTCCGAGGAGTTACCGCTGCACCACAGGGAAGCACAGGCATAAATGGGAAAAACATCTTAACGAATGGGAAATAAAAAAAAATTAAATGGATGCTGAAAGCAGCGCGCTCAAACAAAGGCTGAGATATAAAAGTGAAATAAAAGATAATCAGTAAACAAAAGACACTTCCTCTGTTATTATGAGAGGAAGGTCAGCTTCATGTTTCACCTGTTTGCTCTTTATGGAACAAACACTTTTTGTATGGCTTGGAGCCGTTTCTTGTTCAAGCCTTCTTTTGGCTTTTAAGTAGTTTTGGGGCAATTTCTCTCTTTTGTTTTTTCCAGAGCTTTTTTCTTTTCTTTTCTTCTCTTTTTCCTTTACTTTTGCTTATTTGGCTGCTGTTTGCCACAGCCTTAAGTAGAGTACTACTGCAGTGTATATACTTGTATTTATTTTCTGTATTTATTGTTCAATGTCCCTGCACTATGTCCTGTCTTGCACTATGTCCTGTCCTGCACTATGTTGTCTGTAATTGCACTGGAGATCTAGCCTAAAAGTGTTTCGTTGTACTGTACAACCCTGTTTCAGTATAATGACAATAAAGTTGAATTGAATTGAATTGAATTGAGGAGTCTACATGTGTGCCAGGTTGGGCCTAATCAGCCCGAGGGCTTCTGGGAATTGGAGTTCCCTGAACTTGTGGCAGCCGGCAGCAAGGCTGGACCCTTACACTTCTAGCCATTGCGAGCATATGTCTAAACACATTTTTAGGTCAAAGGTCAAATTCAGTTTAGCATCAGCATTAATGTGAGTCACTAATCAGATCATCAAGCTTCATTAGAAGCGTAAGAAATAGCCCAGAATATTATATTATAATATTATAATAGGTCCAGAATATTTGAAAATCCCTTTTCTTTACAGAAGTGTTAATTTTCAGTGACGTGCCATTGCGTGGATGGCGTGAATGTGTTTTATGCATGTGAATGTGTGTGTAGGTGGTCACTGCTTTAAGCAACTGTACAAAAACAATGGCTGTCTACCATGACCAAGGGCAAATCTGTTTCCCACACACATAAAAGCTCAGAGATATGGAGTTAAACACAAGGAGCAAGGTCAAATCTGATCCCACTAGGGAGCTAAAATGCGTAAACCCATTTAAAAGCTACACAAATTACAACTTTCCTTTATAAATGTGAGGTAAGAGAATGGCCTTTACTGTGATTTTAGCAAGATATAACTGATGGGATTTGTGCAAAGTTTAGCAATCTCAGTAAACATTACAAATAAGCAGCAATCAAAGGGGTCAAAGGAATAATTTGCACTGTTTCTTATACTCTTAGTAAGAAAGCTTCTGTATAGAAACTGCTCCACAGCTGTGCTTCATTGAGTCAGAGTCAAGTCTTGGGTTTCCAGGATGCAAGTCTGAGTCAAGTCTTGAGTCGAGACTTTTAGTCTGCCTATTAGCTGCACCAGTCAGGTTCAACACAACTCTAAATAACAAGCCTTTTAGTACAGAAAACCTTCAGTCTGAAAAACAGGACTGAGCCACTATACGCAGAAAATATGATGCTTAAACTAAAGGAGTAAAACACTTCAAATGGTTGGTTATTCTGTAGTTTAAAGGAGGCTTGCTAGCTTGCTTCCAAATCAATTTGATGTTGTATAATCTGGTGATATGGAAAATGCCGATAAATGCCAGATTCAATTATCTTCAGGAAAATGCTGCAGATCTTAATTCTGCCAATAAAATAATAACATGTCTATAGATTGGCTGTATAAAACACAATGAACTCCTGCTAACGGTAAGTCTGCCACTCTTCAACAAATCAAAAATTCTTCTAAATATGCAATTTTAAGTTGCATATTTATCAATCAAAATACTAGATTTCGATAAAAGGCAACAAGTTTGCATGTAAACAAATTTAATGTAGTTCTGTCAGCACTTTGCTGTTACATGTATTCCCTAACTACCCAACTCTGGCATGTTTTGACAATTTCAGCCTTTTGCCACATTGGCTGTTGTCATGTGGTCAGGAAGTTGGACTGCTTGGTTTCTATGTAGAAAAAATAGTTTTAATCCCTCTCACATTGTCACGGTATCTCTGTCACACATTCCCTCACTCTGTGACTCGATACTTGCTAGATAAGCAGAGTTCATTTAAAGAACTGTTTTTCTTTTCTTAGAAAAATGGAGGTAAAGTTGATGTGTGATCTATTAGCACAATGGCAGACAGCACTTTTATTATTTCCTTCCAAATATGTAACTTCAGCTCAGTTTCAGGCTGCTGTCTCTCTCACTGCACTGGCAGTTGTTTCCAAGCATTTCATCACCTGCAACACAGCAAAATAACCAGTGGACACTCTGCAGGCGAGTTAGTCAAAAACACTGTGTAGCATGTTAGCCTGAATGTGGATGCATTATTTATACAGCTTGTGCCCTGTCCATAGCAGATGTACCTGGACTATAAATATAACCAATGGGAACTTCACTTGGTCATTGCACCCCTTAATTACGTCTCCACTCCCTATCAACTGGACTCTCCTCTCAGTCCAGATGCCAACCCCCAAGATGTCTATGGGGTTGGCCACTCCAAGCAATACGTGTAATGCAGAGCGTAATCGTGGTTCATTAATCAATAGCTGTGCCCTAAATTCCTTCATGAGGTCAGTCGCCAGACTGAAGTCCTGTCCACACGTTTATGGACATTTTTGTAATAATAATTTACTCTGCATTTTGACCTCCTTAATGATTACAAACTCTTGGCCTAATGCACTAAGCCATTTGCACCTGTTCAAGGCTGTAGAATCTTTTGATGGAAAAGAACTTAAGTTGGCTTGAAAAAGGCAACTTACTGTTCTTTGTAATCTTCTTCTTATTAAGTTGGCTTGAAAAAGGAAACTTACTGTTCTTTGTAATCTTATTATTATTATTATTATTATTATTATTAAGTTGGCTTGAAAAAGTTCTTCTATCTTATCTTTCCTTATTATTATTATTCTATATTCAAAGAAATAATGCTACTTCTTCCCATAGTTTTCAAGCTAGAGCCACAAAACTTTGCAGGATCATAGGTCCTATACCTGCGGGGTGTGCTTGTGCTTTTCTAAGCCACAAGTGATGTCACAATGGACATCTGTCACATAGACACTCACACACAGTACACACAGACTCACACACAGCCTAATTCACAGCCATAACAGCACAAATAATACATGTATGGTGGAACTGCTTTTAAGGTGGAATTGCAATTAACATAGCACTCAGTTTAAGGTGGCACAGAATTTTACATGGAACTCTCTTTAAAGTAGCACTAAAATTAAGGTGGCACAGAATTTAAGGTGGAACTTCAATTAACATAGCAGTAAACTCGATGTGGTACAGAATTTAAGGTGGAACTTCATTTAAAGTGGCACAGAATTTAAGGTGGAACATCCATTAATAGCACAAAATTTAAGGTGGCATAGAGTTTAAGGTGGAACATTCTTCAAGATAGCACTAAAATTAAGGCACTTCAATTAACATAGCACTAAATTTGAGGTGGTATAGAATTTAAGGTGGAACTTAACTTAAGGTGGCACTGAATTTAAGGTGGAACATCAATTAACATAGCACTAAATTCGAGGTGGTATAGAATTCAATGTGGAACATCTGCATCTTTTAAACCTAGTGCAGTTTTAACGGGGGCCTATACAAGGATGGCATGCCTTTGTAAATCAAATGTTGATTTTAGATTCATTGGGCCTCATTCACCAACCATTCCTAAGAAGAAATTTCTTCTTAAAACCCACTTATGCAGTTTTCAGCAAGATTCTGCCATTCACCAATGTTTTCTCATTTGGGTGTTTTCTTGGGTTTTCTTGAGGTGTTTAACATCAAATTTCATGATGTATTACTGCCAATTAGTGAGCAGTCTAGTGCTATTTATAGAAATATCAGCTATTACCATCTTGGGGTGTTCCAAGTGCCTACTGTGTACACTATTGTGTTCAGGCTCAAGGCTAATCAATAAATAAGTAAATACACAAATAAATAAATAAATGACAGCAAACCTGGCATCTCTCCATCCTTTTAATGATGCACTCACATGCTGCACTGGGATTTACTTATAGCAGTATCCTGCTGCATAAAGACAAAGCAAATGATTTGTGCCTGGTGGCAAACAATGCAGTTTGTTGGCCATACAGCTATTTATTCCTGTGTTTATGACTGAACGCTTTCAGGCCTATTCCCAATTTGGGTGTGCTTGTGTGCCTGAACAGGGATGCCCACTATTGCCCATGTTATCTGTAAAGTGTCTCCAAATGAAAAAGCCTGGTATGTGTTCGGTACACGTCTCACAAAAATGTGACTGGAAATAAATAAACAGCATTACATTCATGCATTTCATTCTAATGCATCCTTGATGTATTGGGTTTTCTTCTTTTTAATCACATGTATACACTGTAAAATCCGCATCTACAAAGGTAATCCATCAAGCCTAAGAACTGATGCTGCTGCTGTATGTGGTTATGAAGATGATGAAAAGAAATGTAAATGCAGAGAGTTGCATATGGCTCATTTTAATATGCCCTGTTATTTAAATGGACAAGAATATTAGATATAACGTTGGGGAGACTGTGTGAGGTAGTACACATATGTAATGTGTGTTCTGGAAAGAAATGAGAGGGAGATCATATAACTACTCAATCTAACCATTGCCCTCTTCTCATACTTGAACCAATCACATAACCTGTAATTTAGCTACAATTATTTTACATCTATGTTTAACCCTTTAAATTTCCTGGACCAGCTGGTGGGTCCAGACTTCAGTTTCTCTCTCCTATGTCTTAAGAATAACTCTAGTCATTGCTTTCTTTGAAAACATTCAATAATACATCTTAGAATGTCATGCAGTCATATTAAATTTTGTGGGTTTTTTGTCCAATATGTTAAATTCAGCAAATAAGCAGTAATTGCGTATTAAGATGTGCTTAAGAAAGTCACTTTGATCACTCAAAGATTTGCATGTGTTTATATTTCTGTCTAAAATTGTTGTTGGAAAAGACCATCACCCTTTTTAGTCAGCAAGTTGAATAGATAGTCAATGTTAAACGGCAAAGGCCTGTATGTGAGTCCACTTTAGGCCTTCTGGAAGTTTGTGAAGTGATTTTGAATACAAGTGGTAGCCCAACCAGGTTTCAATTAGTTGTTAGGAATGGAAGCAGCAGCAGAAATTCTAGGCCAGGGTTCTTTACTGAATAACTGCAAAACTATTACATACAAGACAAAATACACCGATCAGGCATAACATTATGAGCACCTCCTTGTTTCTATGCTCATTGTCCATTTTATCAGCTCCACTTACTATATAGGTGCACTTTGTAGTTCTACAGTTACAGACTGTAGTCCATCTGTTTCTCTGATACTTTGTTAGCCCCCATTTACCCTGTTCTTCAAAGGTCAGGATGCCAATGGACCCTCACAGAGCAGGTACTATATGGGTGGTGGATCATTCTCAGCACTGCAGTAACACTGATGTGGTGGTGGTGTGTTAGTGTGTGTTGCGCTGGTACGAGTGGATCAGACACAAATTTCAAATAAAATATGTAGAATGTGTTTTATACCTTGATTTGTCCAGGATCTAGAAAAATGTTCATGTTAGCTTAGTTAGTTTTTGTTTGATATTGTTTTTGAGATTTATTGCCTAAAATGAAGGTCTGACTTTATTAGTCATGGTTTCCTACTGCCTTTAATTGCTAGGTCCAGTAGAAGGTCTTACATATGTGCGTGCAAAAAGTTATGTCAGTGTTATTTCTTGAAGAGCCTAAGTGAAAATCAAACATCATATCTTTTATGGTATATGAGGTTATGTCTTGGGGTTAAGTTTCAGACTTGTAGCTGATGACTGTATTGCTACTCAACAGGTATTTGTTGTTTTAATGATAACTTCAATTTGATTTACAATTTGAAGGAGACTTTATCTAGAACACTTCGTAAAAGTTCCAAATCAGTGTTTCATGTTTAATGAATGAGTGACAAATGCAATAGGGCAAATAAATGGAGCTATTCTCTATAATATGTCCAATTAATAGCAATAATATAATGGACAAATTTAATTGAGTAAACCCATATCATTCATTTGTGATTTGTTTTTAAAAAGCATTAATGGCCACCATCTGACCTGCTAATGCCACTTTACTGGCACATTCACAAAACAGAGCTTCACACAGAATAGCACTGTCTAATTAATTTAATCCTGTTTCTTAAAACAACAAACACAGCTGGATCAAAATTAAGCAGCTAATTCCCAGATGCTTCAAAGGAGGCAGGGGCAAATAATAAATCCCTCGCACATCTTCAGCTTTTGTTTCAGCATTGTTGGAATTTTGCTGCAGGCTTTGTGTGGACACACAAGCACAACTGCCTCGTCTCAAACTTCGTCTTTATTCCAGAACTACAGAATACAGGGCATTGTATTTTCCTGCTGACAGTAAATCCATCATGTTTCATTCTGCCAAAGGCCAAAGGCCAATAAGGAGAGAAGAGTGGAGACTCTTTATTTGCCTAAAAGGATAATCTCCTTGTTACTACAGAAAAGTGTAATTAGCTCAAACAACAGGATGAAAATGGGAAAAAAATTGAGTTGTGTACAGTAAATATTTAATGGAAAATGAGTAACAAAACACTGGCGTCTTGTCATTCTCAAGGAAAAGCTCGCAATACTACATTGCTGTTTCTTACTGAGCTGGTATAAAGTGGTTTATTCTTTTATAGAGGCTTTATCAGCTCATAACACCGGCTCTTTTCTCAGCTCAAGGCTGTTTTGTGCCTCAGTCTGACCTGAGGAGCTGCGGAGAGAAAAGGAATTGGTATTGCTCTCAATACAGCTGTGCAATATGTAGTTTGTGAATGAGAACCGCAATATTGGCTTTTAAAATACTGATATCAAATAATCAATATGACAGTCTCTGTGCGTTTTGATGCGTCAAAGTATTCATACAATTCAACATAAGTAAATCAGTTAGGCTGAAAGTAATGCAGACCAATCTTTAACCATGACACACGATTGGTGAATCATTATCTATTAACCTTCCCAATATGTAGCAGGTTAATCACAATACTAGTCAATACAGTACAGCACAGAAACTTTCACTGTCATGAAACAGAAGGTATTGCAGGGTCCAAAGTCTGTGGGGCCAGAGCTGAAGTCTGGAGACTTCAACTGGGCAAAAGAGGGAGGATGCTAGAAAGGGTAGAGCTAGCACAAAGAAATCATGAGGATAATGATGATGGGTGTGTTTTGTATCTCTACCTTGAGAAGGTCAAGATCAGGTCTGATCCACTCAGACCAGCACAACACACAATAACACACCATCACCACGTCAGTGCTACTGCATTGCTGAAAATGATCCACCACCCAAATGGTACCTGCTCTGTGAGGGTCCATGGGGGTCCTGACCACTGAAGAACAGGGTAAAAGGGGGCTAACAAAGTATCAGAGAAACAGATGGACTACAGTCTGTAACTGTAGAACTACAAAGTGCACCTATATAGTAAGTGGAGCTGATAAAATGGACAATGAGCGTAGAAACAAGGAGGTGGTCAGAATGTTATGCCTGATCGTTGTAGGTCATAACATTTGTTTGTAAAGGTCAGCCACATGTATTTGTCAGGCATTTGCAGACATAACAGTTTCATAGTAATTAAGCTAACTCGGCAACTCTATTCTAGCTAATAGTAAAGATTCAACCTCAAAGCTTGCAAAGACACCACTAATAAAGAGACTAGAAATCAGTTTGAAATACATTTATTATAGTGTCTGTATACTTTTGCAAATCTCACAAAGAAAATACAATTTGGGCCAAGCTAATGCTAAGGCTTCAGTCTTGGGGCTTTCACGCACACCAAATTAAAACATATAATGTAAAAACTGAAGTGATGTAAACACTGGTTTGATCAAGGAAAGAGTAACACTAATGCTAGCTTAGTTGTATTAATTAGCCCTTAGATCAGTGGCTGGCACTCATGATTGGTGACCACAGGAATTCCCAATGGTTGTGTGATGTATTTGCATGATGCATGCTGGGTATTGTAGCGAGATAACATTGAAAAGTCCAACTCTTCAACTGATGAGGCTGAGGTATACAATGCTGCACAAAAGAATAAAGCAAAATAAAACAAATAGCATATTTATCTAGTTTAGAAAGGCTTAAAAACAGAATTAACCAATTTTTCCTCTGTCCGAGGGGGTTATAGAAAGGTTGCATGAATGGTTCTTTGAATGAATGGTACCCTTATGAAGAAAAGAGACAGGGCTGAGGATGTACATGTGATTTTATCCATAGTTACCTCCTTTTTTGTTAGCAGTGGAAAGAATCTAGTTAACCAGAATGGTATTGAGGCCAGGCAGGTGAGCGGTACTCTAGATAGAAAAAGATGCTCAGGGAGATACAATAGAGAAAGTGAGTGAGTGATGGAGAAGGAGCGAGGGGGAACAGGTTTGACCGCAGATGTAATGAAAGCCCTGTTTGCTCCAAACTCAGCGTGAATGCAGCTATTCACTGCTAAATGAAAAGGCAGGAAGAAAGGAAGAGAAAGATGGTGTGTTGAAAATGGAGAAACTGATATTTGCAGGTTGCTAGAGAAGGCTCGAGGACGATGGAAAGCAAATGAAACCATCCTTAACAAGCCAATTTCTTAGAAAACCATTTTGTATAAGAAGCTAATATAGAGTAAGCATTGTTAAAGTTCCCTCCTCCTAGTAAAAACAGCACATTTTGAACATTCATTTTGCATTTTGTGATGTCACAACAGTCAACGCATTTACACATATCCACCAAGCTGGCCTATAGCAGTTTATCCCCACCCATTATGCTGAAGTTATAACACTTGGTATGAATTTATTATCCTACTCATTCTGTTGAATGAACTTCATGAAGAAAAACAAGTATTCAGACACCTTTATTTTTTGCTACTTTACATACTTATCCACTTTAAATTTATACACAAAACATTTTTGGACTTATATGAAAAATGCATGTATTCATAAACATAAACAAAGACACCAAAAAGCAGCATTACTACTTCACTGCAACACCAAGTTGGCAATTACAGCTTTGAGACATCTGTGGTAAGAAGTAATTTGCTTTTTGCAGCATAGTTTAAGTTTGGCCAATTCCTCTTGGCAAACCTCAGTTCCCCAAGGTTACATAGGTCCCTCTGACCTCTGATGGACTCACAATTTCAAAATTCTCCAAAAATGTATAATGGGATTCTAGTCAGGAGTCATTCACCTGTTTTAGAAGCCAGTATTGAGTTATTGTGGCTGCATGTTTAGGGTTGTTGTCCTATTGAGACATTTATCTCCTCCTCTTTTCTGGCCAGTGAGATTACATTTTGTTCTATTATCCACCAGGACATCACTACATCCATGTTTCCTTCAAAGATGTATAACGCTGTAGCACTGTGTGCAGAGACCAGCCCATATCATGATGCTCCCACCTTCATACTTCACTGTGGATATAGTGTTCTCCAAACATGACGAGCTGAGTTGGTGTTAAAGAGCTCTATTTTTCTTTCATCTGACCACAGAACATTGTTTTGTTTTGTCTAAACTTTTCTGTGCTAATGTTAGTAGCAGAGAAGTATTGTATGGGATTTAGGAACTGAGATGATCACAGTAAAGTTTATCGCTTATTTGTTCTCAGTGCAACTGAGCTTTCAGGTTGTCTCGTAACTCCATTCTAGTGACTGCTGGCTTCTGTCTTACCTTCCTTATCATTAGTCTGAGAGAAATCTTGGTGCACCTGTCCAGGAAAGAACTGTTTGTGGTTCTATGAACTTTCCAATTGCACATTATTGAACCAATTACACAGTTAGGGATGTTTAAATCTATGCTATGGATCTGTAGCATTTTCCATTTGAGTGTTGTTTAATAAAGTCATCCGTAAGAACTTTAGGAAACTCCTTCACGTTCACCATGATTGCTATTTGTTGCATGAAATCTTCCTGACCAATGGCAACATCTTTTATAATGACACCAGGTGCAACCTTTATATTTTTACAGCATTAATGTGAAGAGCTTGATTTGCTGTTAATGTTAACATATATGTATATTTCAATATAGCATGAATACTTTTGTCCTCTGTCAATTTCATTTTTTAAACATGTTTATGATTATGAAT
Source organism: Colossoma macropomum (assembly GCF_904425465.1). Taxonomy (NCBI): domain Eukaryota; kingdom Metazoa; phylum Chordata; class Actinopteri; order Characiformes; family Serrasalmidae; genus Colossoma; species Colossoma macropomum. The sequence continues at coordinate 344,514 of NW_023496042.1, forward strand.
ACTATTTTTTTAGTTCTTTACAAACAGCATTATGTGTGTAAATCTGCAAGTGGATATGTTCTAGAATTATATTAAATAGGCCTACATATGGAACCAAAGTACACATCTCAGGTTTTTCAATGTTGGCTGTGGCCTTTTGGAGCATCATGGCTTCTGGGCAGCTCATAGCATAGTTCAGAATTACCAAAAATGAACTCATGCCTCCAGGGCTAACATGGGCGGTGACCCTACAATGTCCATGCCAATTTGCTTAAAAGGCATCCAGAGAGCCAAGTGCATGGCCATGTCAGTCCTGGACTGAGAAATGACCATCTTTATTGATGTCCACCTGATATATAGTTGAAGTAAGTTACACCAGTCATACCAATTATTTAATTTCCCTCTTATTAGTGTCACTGACAGCCAATCAGGTCTCCACACTGTCCTGGCTCCACTCTGGCTTCCCTTGCAAACTCTTAAAAATGAAGTTTCCAAAAAGGTACCCTTTGAGGGTAAAGAACTGTTGCACCCTCAAAGGTACAGTAGTAGTTTTATGGCCTTATTTTGTACCTTTAATACATTTTTTTCTCACGTAAAAGTACATATTTGTACCTTTTAATACCTAATATTTTAAAACAGCAATAAAACAATAAAATAAATAGGCCAGAGAGGGTACAAGAGAGGGTAGGCAGAATCAATACAACTACTTATTTTAAAATTATGTTCCCTAACTGAAGGTACTGAAGATGTACCCTTGAAGGTACCACCCGAATGATAAGAGAGGTACCACTCCAGTGACAGTTTTGTACCATTTATTCTCAGGGTGTAGATGAAGCACTTTGGGTTCCCTAAAGGTCTGTAATGCAAATGTCCTTGCTGCAAAGGTCGCTTCTCTTCAAAAAATCGACAAAAATACAAAAATTTGATAAGGGGTGCCAAAACTTTTTGCACAGAATTTTTTTTTAAATGAGTAAACTGTCGAATGTCAGACATATTGCCTGTATTTCAGCCTTTACATCATAATACATCAGATTTTCAGTACATGTTTGAGGATAAGGTGGGACACCTACAATGAAGCTTATAAAACCCCATTTCCAAAAAAGTTGGGATGCTGTACAGAATGTAAATAAAAATGGAATGCAGTGATATGCAAATCATGTAAACGATATTTTTAAAGGAAAATACTACAAAGACAACATATTAAATGTTGAAACTGAGAAATTTTATTGTTTTTTGAAAAATATATGCTCATTTTGAAACAACCCGTTCCAAAAAAAGTTAGGACAGGGTCATGTTTACCACTGTGTTTCATCACTTTTTCTTTTAGCAACCATGTAAGCATATGGGAACTGAGGAGACCACTTGCTGAAATTTTTAAAGTGAAATGTTTTCCTGTTCTTGTGTGATATAGGATTTCAGCTGCTTGACAGTTGGGGGTTTCCTTTGTTGTATTTTTGATTTCATAATGCACCAAATATTTTCGGTGGTAACAGGTCTGGACTGCAGGCAGGTCAGTTTAGCACCCGGACTGTTTTAATACAGAGCGATGCTGTTGTAATACATGCAGAATGTGATTTTACTTTGTCTTGCTGAAATAATCAAGGCCTTCCCTGAAAAAGACGTCATCTGGATGGCAGCATATGTTGCCAAAACATGTATATATCGTTCAGCATTAATTGTGCCTTCACAGATGTGCACGTCACCCATGCCATGTGCACTAATGCAGCCCTATCACAGAAGAATCCTGTTTATATGTCGTTTTTTTCATTTGTGGCTGCAGCACCAAACTGTTTTAATAGACAGTGGCCTGCAGTGATTTCCACTACAGAATCATGTTTTTCAAGTTTTTAATGCAGTGCTGTCTGAGGGCCCAAAGATCATGGCTGGCAAATACTGGTTTTTGGCCTTGTCCCTTGAATACAGAGATTTATCCAGATTCTCTGACTCTTTTAATGTTATTATGTACTGTAGATGATGAAAAGTAAAAGTTCTTTGCTATTTTACATTGAGAAACGTTATTCTTGAATTGTTGCACTATTTGCCCTCACAGTCTTTCATAGAATGGTGAACCCCTCCCCATCTTTACTTCTGAAAGACTCAGCCTCTCTGATATGCTTTTTTATATCCAATCATGTTACTGACCTGTTGCCAATCAACCACCAGTTGATTGTTTAGCATTACAAAATCCTTACCAGCCTTTTGTTGCACCCGTCCCAAATTTGTTTGGAGTGTTATGTTGGCATCAAATTCAAAATGGGCATATATTTTTCAAAAAACAATAACATTCCTCAGTTTCCACATTTGATATGTTGTCTTTGTACTATTTTCAATTAGATACAGGGTTTAAATGATTGGCACATCACTGCATTTTGTTTTTATATACATTTTGCACAGCATCCCAACTTTTTTGGAAATGAGATTGTATACAGGACTGGTCAGTCTTATCTTGCTTCATTCGCTTCTGTACAAATGCAGAGAAGTATGAGCTGCTAGGTGGTCAGCACGGCAATTAAAATCCAATTGTGCTTGAGTCAGGCAGGAAGGCTCAGCACGAGCCTGGCACTCTGAAAGGGGCCCCCTCTCATCACCTGTAATTAAATGACAGTAGGTGCTGTGGATTATGATCCCAAGAATTCATTTGCAGTTCCAGCATCTTTCAATACAAGAGAGAAAGACAATAACGTAGATGCATTGGGGGTGGGGGGGGGGCGGGTGGGGGTGGTGGTGTCAGGCAAAAACAAACAAAAAAACACAATCCTATTGCCGAAAGAGGAGCTTGACAAACTTCCAACACCATTAACCTCCAAATGAGCCATCAACAATTAATCCAAGTGTCAATTCTCTTAACAGGCTCGGTTTGTGGATTACAGTAATGACAGTCATCATTAGCTAAGCTCCGAATGATGAGACAGGACCACAGGTAATAGCCCACAGGCCACTGCCAAGGTGCCGTTTTAAAATTCAGCGGCCATCTGGCAAACAGCAAGAGCAATTGGCAACAATGCTATTTACTAAATAAACAGGGTGCCTGTGAAAAGAGTGGAAAGGAAATGATGTAGACATGGAACACAAACATGTGTATTTGTTTTCATACATTTTCTTGTCCTGATGTTGCAGAAAGAAAAAAAAAAACAGAGAAAAACAAGAGCCAATAAATTATCCTGACTTTGTTTTTTTTTTTTAAACGAAAGAGTAAAAACATTTATTTTTTGGTAAACAGTGATGGGTCTTAGAGATAAACTAGAATTATATATTTAAGACATATGCATATAGTTACAGTTATATAATACATGCACGGTCAGAAAATAGGTACTGTGCAGGTACTCGTTTCATTCATCAGGGTACAAATAATGTAAATGTACCCTCAAAAGGTAAAACGACTTTAAGGTCCAGCTTAAAAAAGTTTCTTCCAGAAGAACAGTACATATTTGTATCTTTTTAACATGTTTTAAAACAGAATTTTTTAAAAAAAAGGAGTGAAAGAGGGTGTGTGAAGTCAACACAACTTAAAAAATTTAATCGCAATGGATTATAGTACGATTACGTTCCCTGACTAAGGGTACTGGAGACTTACCCTTGGGGGTAGTAGCCTGGATACAAGGGGGACCGCCCAGTGACAAAGGTAATTTCTCTTCAAAAATCAACAAAATACGCTATTTGACGGGGTTGCCAAAACTTTTGCATAGATGAAATTATTTACACACATACACATTATCTAAGCTGCTTATCCTTCTGGGTCACTAGGGGGTGCTGGAGTCTATCCTGGCAGTCATTAGGCAGGAAGGCAGGAAACACCCTTATAGTTTAGTACCTTGTGTCTGAGATTGTAAGAACCATATAATTATTATTATTAGTAGTAGTAGTAGCAGTAGTACTACTAGTAGTATGAAATATAATTAAAATCACCCTTTATGTACTTAATTTCCCAATAAAATTGCCATTAAGTACAGATTATCCATTTTTTTAGATGTAAGATAACCCGCTTGCATAAGGATGAGGAAAGTCAAATGGAAAAAAAGAGAAAAAAAAAATAATAAAATTACAGGAGTTTCCAAAAAAGATAAGAAAGGATTTAATAGGACTCAAACCACCATACAAATCTTGGTAGACCACCAAAACTGACCGCATCAGATAAACAGCACTTAAAGCTTTCATCTCTGAGAGAGAGGAGGAAATCAAGCTGCTTCAGATCTGAAAACATCCACAGGTGTTTCTGTCCATCTTTCCACTGTGAGAGGACGACTCAGCACTATGGGTCTGAAAGGATGTGTAGCTGATCAAGAAGAACCCCACTGAGAAAAGGAGACGGACACATCAAACAAAGAAGCTGAACAATGGACTGACCCACCCCACAGTCCAGACCTCAACATCACTGAATGTGTTTGATTACTTCAGAAAATGATCAACCAGCTTCTAGGACTGAACTTTGGAGGTGAGTCTGCAGATTCTTTAAGGAACTGAAAGGGAGTCTCCTGATAAGAATGAAATAAAGTAACAAAGGTAAAGAATGGACACACAAAGTACTCAAAACATGATGAAAAATGGAGGCCTTGCTCGCACATATTTGTCCGTGTTTCCAAAGAGAAGATAAATCCAAGGGTAACCAAGCACACAAGGAGGCATAAAAGGGCCCTCTGAACAAACAAGCATATACACATTCAAAAGCCACTGCTATAAATTTGAAAACACTAAAAAGAGCCACATATATGGCTGATAACACTTACCTTGAGCTTAAAACCAACAGGTTTCCCAAGAAGCATCTGGTGAGGACAGAACAAAGAAAGTGTGTCCATCATCTGAGAAAAGCTCCCTCCAAATTCTCCTCTAGTCTTCCTCTATGCTGTATTTAAATATATAGAGGGCAAGGCCACCCCTAGTGGGCAAAACTTGTAATTGCACAGAGAATGTTTTACAAAGTATGTGTTTATGTACATATAATACATTTGACTTTTAATTAGGCTGAGATTTCCTGGTGTTGTGTGTGTGTGTGTTGGATCTCCCTCTAATTAAAACACACTTAGCAAGCTCTTTTAATTTTATTGAAACTAACAGCTTGGCCTCCCTGGGGGTCTATGTGTCAGTAATGCAACTGGCCAACACGAGTCCAATTAAGAATGTTTTCTAATACAAATAGCTGGCCACTCTGCTCACTGAGACAAGAGATTCAAACATATGCGAAAGTTTGGCCGCCACTGGTCAAGTGACATGCTTTGTTTGTTTGTGAAAATGTATAAAAATATGTGAATACATCCTCTACAGACAGCAGACCTCTGCACGTTTTAATGCACAATTACTGTTTATTTGCTGAATTTAAAAAAAGAAACACAAAATGTGACCAGTGCAAAAATTATGGTATAAATGGAAATTTTGTGATTTTTTTTTTCAATATTATAAACTGAGCAAATAAGTCGAAATTCTTCTCTAAAATGTGCAGAAAAATGTCATATTTAACTTTGTTCCCTGTAGAGGATGTGTTGATGTTTTTTCACATCGAAAATCAACAAAACATGTTATTCAAACTTTTGCTTGTGTTGTAAATCTTATGACCTGTATCTTGGGTTTTTTTGGTTGCAGCAGTTTTGGTTGTGGTGTTATGTGTTGGTTTTCACTTATTCACTTAATATCATTGCTTTGCACCATTAGTAAAATTAGTAGTTATTAGTAGAATTCAGGATTTTTCAGGATTTTTTTAAGATCAATAAGCTCAGATTAATCTGTCATCCTTTAGGCTAACTCAGGAAGTCAGAAAACTTTTTTTGGACTCATGCAATGATGATAACAATAAATGCCATATCATTCCATTACAACCCGCCCCAAAATAAATACTAAAAAATGATGGTATGAGTTATGACATGATATATGTTATCAGACATGATGATTTTTGCTAACATTATATAGACTTTATCTCCCAAAGCAGACTTTAGGTTGCAGTTGGTAACACTGTAGTACTGAACAATGCAATTGAACGATATTTCTATTTATCTAGTTTTAATATCAATATTATTCTTTCAGTTGTTTCCATGTAAAACAGAAATAACATGACTAATGGACAAGTCCATGATATTATGACTAGCAGTTCATATTTTATCATACTGGGTTTGGCAACATGTGGCTCTTTTACTGCCCTGTTGTGGCTCCACAGCAGAATCAGATTTGTAGGTAAAAATAAAATAATCCTCCTTTGCAGTAAAATAAAGCTCTGCTGATCGTTCAACACAGTTTAACAGTAAATGATACTAAACACTGGAGGTAATGTATAACTGCTAATTCACCCTTTAACCCAGAAGGTTGGTATGCAGACTGCTGGTCACCATAGCAACACAGACACCTAGCTAGTAGCTAACGAAAAAGACAGAGAAAGATTTAAGGCAAGCTTCGATAATTTGGAGACGAATGGACTTATTTGAATGTTATAATCACTCCAGCTGGTTTCCTGATACGTTGAATCAGCAGCGAGAAATTGTCAAACTTATGAAGCTAAAGTCAGCTTCTCATTCACCAGCTTCTTTTATTTCAAATTCTCACACTCTACCTTAAATGGTGCAACAGTTAGCTACATAGTTAGGTACATTCTGCTGCCTTGGGCACCATTTAAGACGGAACAGGAAAATTCAAACAAGAAGTTGGCGAATGAGAAGCGACTTCAGCCTCCTAAAAAGTCAAACTTTAAAAAGACATTTTACGAGAAACTGTTCCACTTTCATGGAAAAGTTTCTTGTCGGAGATGTGAGAAAAGCGGCTATAGTTGAGCTAAAGCTTAAAGCAGAGCAAAGTAAGTCTGTGTTGTCGTTTATATTTTTTAGCCTATACTAGAACATCAGCACAAACTGAGACACATTTACTGTCAAGATGGTGAAATTGACATAAAATGTTGTGGCTCCCAAGGTGGTTCGATTTTTGTTGAAAGGATAAAATGGTTTTTCTTAACATTTGGGTTTCCGACCCCTGCTTTAGACCTTTCTGTACTTTATAGCTAATGTTCAAATTTTTAGTTTGAGACTGATTAGAAGAAGGAAAAAATAGAACAGTTTATATGGAGAGATGAGCAACAGACATTTTCTGTGAGTAAAAGTATGACTCTACCCATTATAGGATATTAGCATTTTTGTTAAACTCAGTTGTAAACCTTCTTTTTCTTATTTTCACCCATAGTATTCTTTTTAAAATTACAATACTCCATAATCAAGTTGTAAAGCATTTAGAGAATAGTTAAAGAGCACCATCACCATTTTATAAACTATTAATAAGCCATTTTGCACACATGTTCATTTCCTCATGAAGTTCATCAAGTATAGGTTAAAAAGTGTGAAGAAAAGTAAATCATATCAAAGTATCAGTGGTCATTTTGTGCTGCTTGAGTTTGTCTTTGAAAACTTCAGAAAAGCCAAAAAAAGAAGTTCAAAATCATCACATAGAAAGAAAGAGAGTCTTTGCAATTGATATCTGTACTGATTCTTTTGACTCTCCACACATATTAAGATTAAAATGGGACTTCACCTGCCACCATCATTATTTGGGCTGCAGCCTCTGCGTGGAGCGTTTGTTGGCTCTGTTGGCTGACTTTTATTGGTTTTGGGGTTTTGCTTCAGCAATGGCCACAGTAAGATGAGTTAAAAGAGATCCTACTTCAGTACCTCAATGCTACATTTCATTTAAATACTTTCGTACATACAGTGTTCTTACAGTGAAAATTGTATCTGCCTTAATGAAAGGGAGCATTGGCATATTTTACTGTAGACTGAACAAAAACTGTTACTGTCCTTGACTGGATGTGTTAGTGAAGCTTGTGTGGTGTAGCTTGTAGGCTACTACTAGGCTTCAAGCATATTGTTTATGGCGGGGGATGGCAACACAAATGATAAGAAGTCAGCTTCTTATTCGCCAGATTCTTGTTCGAAATTTCCCGTTCCACCTTAAATGGTGCCTGAGGTGCCAGAATGTAACTGCTGCACCATTTAAGGTGGAATGGGACAATTCGAATGAGGAGCTAACTTCAGCTTCACAACTTTTTAATGTTTGAAAGTTTCTCGTTGCAGATTAAACATATCAGGAAACCAGCTGGAGTCTCCATTAGTCTCCAAGTTCATCTTGAGATTAAAATGTTCATCTTAAATCTTTCTCTTTGCCTTTTTGTTAGCTACTATCTAGGAGAGATTGTTTTCTGCATTGCTATGGTGACCAGCAGTCTGCGCTGATCTTCAGGGTTAAAGGGTGAATTAGCAGTTCTACATTAACTCCAGAGTTTAAGACCATTTATTGTTAAAACTGTGTTGAACGATCAGCAGAGCTTTATTTTACTGGAAACAAGGATTAATTTATTTTTACCTAAACATCTAATTCCGCTGTGGAGCCGCAACAGGGCAGTAAAAGAGCCACATGCGGCTCCAAACCCTTGTCTATGGTGTACTGCCATTTATGTTTGTCACAGTTTTTGTTGGCTATGACAAAAGCATTCATTAAAAAATGCAATGTTTACATTAATCAGTTTCCACTTTGAAAGAAGTGACAGGACTAAAAGACCCATACATCCCTAACATGGCAGACAACTTACAGACATTGAAGCACATGTTCTAAAGCATCCCCACACCCACAAGCATCCAAACATATGCCACATCCCTATAACTTAATTCACACCATGATCTCAAATTTTATCAAAAGTTTAAAGCAGAAAGCCTATCAAAAATACCTTTCCAGTCAGAGAAGAAGTGTGTTTGATCCCTTAAAGAATCGTTCAATGAATTGATTTGCAAACTAGATGTACACGTGTGGAGAACCAAGAACCTCCACATAATGTAAGGGTGCTATGCACATTTGCAGGTCTTCCTCAATCCACAGGTCCAAGCCAAGAACCATTTGGAATCTTTCATTCTTCAGAGTCCATGTAAATAACCATGCATTTATTTTTTTGATCAAGGTCTTTTTTATTAAAGATTTCACAATATACAAAAGACAAACAGTTCCATACCCCCAAACCCGCACAACCCACCCTCCAGGCCTACATCAATGAGACAAAGCTGTATGAATTCTAACATTATATAAAAACTGAGGTACATCGTAACTCAAAATAAATACGTATTATGGGGTTACATTCTCGGCTTCCATATATTTATACCTCAGGAAGGGCTGCCAAATCCTATAAAATCTCTGCACAGACTCAGAAAAGAGTATCTTATCTTCTCTTGCTTGATATATTGCATAACCTCTTTGATCCACTGAGAGTAATTAGGGGGAAGAGGGTCCTTTCCCCTTAGCAATATTAAATGCCTGGCCAGCAAAGTGCTAAAGGCCAATATGTTGCATTCATAATTATTAAGTTGGGTATCTGGTGGTGTAACACCAAATAATGCAATATAAGGAAAGTAGCCTATTGGCTCTTCCAGAATTTTAGACAGAGCATAAAAAATAGGGATGTAATCTTAGACAAAATATATGTAGTAAACTTGCAGGGTCTTGGTTGCACCTATTACATGTAGAGTCCAAATTTGGTCCAGACGGTCTAACCTTCAGAATCTTTTCCAAATAACGTTCTGCCACGTTTTATCTGGAATTTATCATCCCATCAAATTATGAGAGATGAGAAGCTAATATGTCCTGCCAATACACTGCTTAACACCCGAATTTGAAGATACAGTCCATCAAGGACGTGGGAGGGTAAAGAGGAAAACGGTCAGAATGTGAGGCTACAAAGGAGATTTGAAGGAGATAATCATGTAGAATTTCATTTGAATAGTACATCAAGTGGAAGAGTGGCACAGGTAACTCACCTTCTAAGGGTTAACTTAATGACTTCAATTGTATGGAATTTAATGAAATTGCTTTTACTTACCATGCAGTACTGTGTAAAAGTCAGAGGCCGCACTTCATTTACTTCATTTCCTATAAATATTTCTAAGGAGTTTAGATATAAGATAATCCACTTGCATAAGGAAGGAGAAAGTCAAAGGAAAAAAAGGATAAAAACAGCAGTGTCCAAACTAAAGTTCAAAATAATGACTAAAAATGAAGAGAAAATAGGACTCATAACAGCCATGCAAGACCTGGGGGACCACCAAAACGTCCCATCAGATTAACAGGGCTTGGTTGATTGCAGAAGATCAAGATGTTTGCAACCAATTTGCAACCAAATTCTAAGGCTGAACTTTTTCCCAAACAGAATGGAGGCCATTGAGGTGTGTGTATAATGTTCAGTTTAAGAAATGTTTTGCAGATGCTGAAAAATAAACTTAACAGCAATTCTGAATGGAAATGAAATAAATTAATTAATTAATGAATTAAGCAACCCTTAGTCATCCCACAATGGGGAAAGTCTACCTCTGCATTTAACCCATCCCTGCAGTGAAACACCACCACCCACCCACACACACACACGGGCAGTCAGCAGCCCTATCCACAGTGCCCAGGGAGCAGTCAGAGGTTAGGTGCCTTGCTCAAGGCCACTTCAGTCATGTACTGTCAGCTCAGGGAATCAAACCTGCAACTTTCCGGTCACAAGGCTGGTTCCCTAACCTCCAGCCCACGCCTGCCCTCACTTAATAAATGAAGGGTAGTCTTAGACTTTTGTACTACAAGTTTAGGTTGGCATGGCGACTAAAGCACAAAGGAACACCTTGACTAATCCCTCTGAGACCAAATATTAGAGTAGAAATTCTCTCTAGACAAGTCATTTATATATAGCCTAATCGGCAAGACATTTATCAAACCCAGCTGGACTGGATCTGATGAATGGATCGTTACACCCAGCCGGACACCTTCATTTACCGTATGATAGGAGACAGCATGCGCTACCACACCGTATGAGCTGACAGAGGCTACATATTGTACAGCTTAAACCAGCAGGAAAAGCCAACAGGCAGCGTTTAAGAGCATCAGTCACTGGTTAATTGTTAAAGTGGATTTGAGTTAATTGACTGGGCTGCGAGTGCTGTGAGGATTTAAGATCAAGAAAGGATGGATGGTCACACTCGTCGTCCTACTCTATGTGTGTGCGGTCAGAAGACACCGGGCAAAACAGACCCGTCAAAGCAGCAGCAGCTCGCACACAACAGAGAACTTAATTATGGTCTTAATTAAACTCCAGAAGCAGCCAAGTAGGACTGTGTGTGTGTGTGTGTGTGTGTGTGTGTGTGTGTGTGTGTGTGTGTGTGTGTGAACATGTGGAAGACAGCGAGAGCAAAGGGAAGAGTAATTTGTTTCATTTGTTTAAAAAGAGGTTTTCAGTCGCATCTCGGCATGTCTGACTGACATCTCTTCATGGATGGCAGCTCACCACCTGAAGATCAATCCTAGCAAGACTGAGCTACTATTCATCCCTGCAACTACAGGTCCTCGTCATGATCTCGCCATCTCATTCAAGAACTCTCTGATTGTTCCGTCTGAAGATGCAAGAAGTCTTGGTGTGATTCTGGATGACAAGTTGTCGTTCACAGCTCATATCATGAACCTAACTTGGTCATGCAGGTTTCACCTGTACAACATCTGGAGGATTCAACCCTTTCTCATTCATGAGGCCACTCAGGTGCTCATTCAGTCTCTTGTCATCTCAAGGCTTGACTACTGCAACTCGCTCTTGGCTGGTCTTCCTATGCGGCCATCAAGCCTCTGCAACTCATCCAGAATGCAGCAGCATGGTTCGTCTTTAATCTTCCTAAGTTCAGTCACGTCACTCCACTGCTGCGCTCCCTTCACTGGCTTCCTGTAGCTGCATGCATCAGATTTAAAACCCTGATGAATGCCTACAAAGCCACAAATGGACCAGCCCTTCCCAGCCTAATGGCAATGGTCAAAACTCGAACTGTATCTCGAGCCCTTCGAGCTTCAAGTACAGCTTAGCTTGACATGCCATCCTTCAAGACGTGTGGAAGACAAGCATCAAGACTTTTCTCTGTGCTGGCACCCAGGTGGTGGAACGAACTCCCACTGGCTGTCTGAGCAGCAGAGTCTCTTGCACTGTCTTCAAACACAGACTGAAGACACATCTCTGGGGTGGTCAGTCCATTGTTCAGCTTCTTTGTTCGATGTGTCCGTCTCCTTTTCTCAGTGAGGTTCTTCTTGACAGCTACACATCCTTTCAGACCCACAGCGCTGAGTCATCTTCTCACAGTGGAAGGATGGACAGAAACACCTGTGGATGTTTTCAGAGCTGAAGTAAGAATGGAGTTTGAATTTTTCCTGTGTTCTTGAGACAAAAGCTTTGTTGACAGTTTTGGTGTCTATCAGGTCTCATTTGTTAGTTTCATATTTCCAGTGTCTTTTAATCATTTTTTGAACTCCAGTTTTGGACGCTCCTGTTTTTTTACACATCTGCCTTTGACTTCTTCCTTCCTTATGTCCAGTATTCTTAGAAATACCTCCTGAAAAATGAAAAATGTGTAATTAATGGATGTTTTGACAAGAAATTAAATTAATGAAGGGAGGTCTCTGACTTTTGCACAGTAGTGTAAGTATTTACACACACACACACACACACGCACACGCACACACACACACATATTATATATATATATGCAAATATAAATTTATGCAAAAAACATCCAAATCCTGTAAAAACAAACTTGTATGTGTGTGTATTAAATAAATAAATAAATAAATGTGGCAAGATGGTATGAACAGTTGAAGCTGTTCTTCAAAGTGGACGCCAGAGTGGCCCCTGCAGACGTGCAATCTGGCCATATTTTCAGAGCTCTCCAAAAAGGGTCAATAACATGATGCAAGTCATCTCAGCCTGTCCAAGAAAACCAACATGGCAAAGAATACAACAGTGCTCCCATAAAGGGATTCTGCACTCCAACATGTCCCACACTGCTAACAAGAAAGTAGAGCTAGAAAGGGGCCCAGATAGTGTTACACAAATACGCTTATGCTAGCATGTCCCAATTAGCTTTTACTCTTAGTTAGCTACATCGTAATCTGCCAGAGAAACCAGTACCATGAGATACCACTGTGAACTTAGAGGGATTCTGCACTCAAAACACTTGGTGTTAGCAAAAGTAAATGGGACCTATTAGGTGCCCAGATCACATAATGCAAATGAAATCATACTAACATGCCCTAATTAACTTTCATAGTTAGCTATATTAGCATACCATCAAATACAATTTCAGTCTATACAAGCAAACAGTAGACCACACAGCATAGAATGACACTGCACTTCAAATACACAATGTTGCTAACATGAAATGAGAGCTAAAAGGGGACCCAGGTAGTGTTATGGAATTATGCTAGCATGTCTCATACCTTTATCCACTGTTAGCTATGTTAGCATGTATGCAATCTCAGTCCAGCCAGAAAACCCAAACAGCACAAGGCATAACAGTAAGAGGCAGTGTTGCTAACAACAAATGACAGCTAGGTAGTGCTATGCAAATACAACCATGCTAACATATCTCCATTAGCTTTCACTTAGCTCTGTTAGCTTATAGCATAAGGGAGCTTAACTTGGTGGTATGCTGCTAAAAGGAAACGTGAGTTAAAAAATGATGCACAAGTAGTGTTATGCAAGTTAGATCATGCTAACATATCACCAATTTGCTCTCAGTCCACCAACACATGACACATAACAACATAGAGGCAATGTTGCTAATAAGAAACAAGGGGATAAAGAAGCCAGATATGTTTCACAAGTTTGAGCAGCTGCTTTTATTCATTGTTAGCTATGTTAGCAAGCAAACTCAGCCTGCTTGAGCAACTAATACAGCACAAAGCATAAAGTAAGTAGTAATGCAAGTAAGAGCTAAGTAGTGTAATGCAAGTAAGATCATGCTAACAAGTCCCAAGTTAGCTTTCACCCATTGTTAGCTGTTAGCTTGTAAACAATCTCACCCACATAACCAATGCAACACAATGCATAACAGTTAGAAGCAACATTACTAACAAGAAACGAGAGCTAGAAGGGAGTTTGATACTGTTGTACTATGTTAGCCTCTTTGATGATGCCCTTTTTAGTGGTAATCCTTCAACTGTTTGCATTGAACTCCAGATATATTACTTCTTTAGGAGACTCATTCCTTTTTCTTCCTTCTTTTTCTTCCATCCATCTCTTGTAAAGCCTTTTTCAGTACTCTGCAGTGCACCAAGAGCTAGCGCCGTACAAACACACAAGGAAGACAAATAAGCAGCACGTCTGAAGAATGCCAAAGGCAATTCCTCGACACTAATTCCCTTCCCTTATGCTTCTTAGACGGACAGCCATGAAAAATAAACCCTAAAACACGAATATTAAGCTGTACATGTTCCACTAAGCTTAAATTAAACACATACACGCTATGCAAAACAAACAATGACACAGCTGTATGGGGGCTTTGAAGACATATGCTCCCATATCCCTGAGGCGAGGAGCTCAAATAAGGGGCCTCCTAGTGGATTGCAATAGCAAACAGCATATTACAGCATCCATCCTCGAGTTTGTTCAGTGTAGGAGCTAAATCTGGCAGTGTTCTCCATATATCACTCAGTACTGTACAGAGTTTTTCCTTGTTTCTATATGGTTATTCTATACAGTGTTGGTGTAAAAGGAATACGCCAACATTTTTTCATCTATTTTCTATCTTGTAGCATATCGCTGTTGTCGGAAGAAAACCTTGTATCTCCAAAATGCTAACTTTACAGGAAAAGTAAAAAACCGACTTTACTTTTTAAGTAAGTCAATGGAACCAGACTTTTTTCCAAGTCATTTTGGGTCATTTCTTTTGGTCCATTCATCATGAAATTGGCACACAATGTAAAGGACAACATGCATTTTCAAATTATGTCAAAAACCGAAAAATGACAAAGTACTGTGGACAGTACTTTGAAATGGAAAGCTGTTGACAGAAGCTATTCTATTAGAAGCTTACCCACATTTTTTCAGCTCCCCAACATTTCCTGAAAAGCACTGGTGACTTAGTGACTGTTCCACATCCTCCATTCTTCTCCTGTTTGCTGTGCTAGCTGTGAATAGCCTAAAGACTCGCTCTAATTAACTAAATGAGAGAGACACAGAAGCAGATGGTTGAAGAAGGATGTTAATAATCATGTTTTCTGAACCTCTCCGTCAAAAACGCCCTCCAGGTTGACAGCAGCCTGGCACCTTCTTCTCCTCCACCTCTCCAAATCTGCTTCTGCTTCAGCTGAAGCACAGGCTGCATGCTTGGACACAGGTTCTGTACTCTGTTAGAAATAAAGGTACTGTGCAGGTACATTTCTTGTTCATCAAGGTACAAACACTGTAAATGTTCCCTCAAAGGTACAATGGTAGGTCCAATTTTGAACCTTCCAGCTGAAAAGTACGGATTTCTAGCTTTTCATAACCTAATGTTTTAAAACAGAATGATAAAATAAGAATAAAAATATTAAATCTTCCAATACCTAGAAGCATCTCATTATTCTGGAAAAAGCAGTCATTAATAGACATGAATAGACAAGTCACCATTATGAGAAAGTAGTTTACAATTAAGACATTATCTCATTATGTCATGTTTTGAGATTAAGTCATAATTATGGCATGATAAGTCATAACTGAGGGAATATTTCATTATAATAAAATAGTAGCTTTATATAAGATACATCATGACACAAGTCATCTCA
The DNA here is from genome assembly GCF_904425465.1 of Colossoma macropomum. NCBI lineage: Eukaryota > Metazoa > Chordata > Actinopteri > Characiformes > Serrasalmidae > Colossoma > Colossoma macropomum. The sequence goes on from NW_023496042.1 coordinate 360,054, forward strand.
TCATTATGAGACATGAGTTGATAATTGTGACAGTATTTCATTATTATAAAATAATAAGCCATTGTTAGATAGTAAGTAATAATTATGAGATAGTAAGTCAAATTATGAAATAGAATGTTAATATAATAATATAATAATTGAGACAGTATCATAGTGTATTTACTTAAGAAAGTAAGTCAGTTATAATTAAGAGAGTAAGTCATAATTGGGACAATATATGATAATAAAATAATATGTTATGCAATAATTATGACATAGTAAGTCATAATTGGGATGGTACCTCATTATTTTGAAATGATAGAATATTATTATATTATATTATTATCTCATATTATGAGGTAGAAGGTCAGACAGTAGGTATTAAATCATAGTTGGGACAGTATCATATTATTATGAGACAATTATGAGATAGGAAGTCATGACTATGAGATAACAAAACAAAGAGGGCCTACTTTGAGAGATAAAATAGTAGATAATTTTAATGTTTTCTGGTCACTATATAATTCGATATGTTCTCTCATATCTTTGATGTCTTTTCTGTTATGCTTACATATTTATATATTAAAATAAATAAATACTGTACATCGTTATCTTAACTGTTTTGTGTTTTGTTCTCCATCTGCAAATGTGAGGGCTGGTTAAATTAGACAGGCAGGAAGAAGCGCAACCAAATTATTTACAGGCCAGACGAGATTGGATTTTCACCTCATTACCTTCATTACCATTATTGCCATTATTCAACAGTACACGATTGTATCCACTGTGTTTGCACACATTATTTCTTGGAACAAAAGATTGTAAATTGCAAACCACTGCCAACTGAGCAACTTCACAATGCCTGTTGCCAAAATAAAGCATATGGTGTAATAAATTCTATGACTTGTTCAGCTTGACTGGGATTCCACAAAAGATTTTATACTCAATTCTACCTATTTTGAAAAATTGTCACTCAAGATCAGATAATCAGTTTTATACACATGACACATGCTATTCATCACATAAAATGTGCACAAACAAAAAATGTATTGTTGTCATGGTAACATTCAGACCTAAAACTTGCTTAATCTTGCTTAATCTATCTTACAGCAACATCTGGAATGCAGTACGAAAATAGGTCATACAAGGTAGTTTAGGGTAAGACAGTTGCCCCTGTGGTGATCTATGGTAAACAAAACTATTCTGTATCTGATTTGCATGACATTTTGTACATAAGTCAGGTACATCCCATAGAGATATAAAATCAAGCCATGCAGTCTCCATAGACAAACATTAGCGTAGAATGGGTCATACTGAAGGCCTCAGTGACATTAAACATGGAACTGTCATAGGAAGTCAGTTTGTAAAAATTTCTGCCCTGCTAGAGCTGCACTGGTCAACTGTAAGTGCTGTTGTTGTCAACTGTAATCATCTAGGACAGGAGTTGGCAAGCCAAGTGTTAAGAAGAGCCATTTTGTCCTTACAACAAAAATCACACCACCTTGGGAGCCACGACATTTTATATCCATTTTACCATCTTGGATGTAAATATGTCTCTGTATGTGCTGACATTCGAGTAAAGGCTAAAAAATGTAAACAAAAACTCAGGGTTTCTTAGCTCTGCTCTAAGCTTTAGTTCAGCTACAGCCACTTTTCTTGCATCTCTGGCAGGAAACTTTCCGCAACAGTTTCTTGTAAAATGTCTCTCAATGTTTGACTTTTTACAAGGCTGAAGTCGCTTCTCATTCACCAGCTTTGTGTTTGAAATCTCTCGTTCCTTCTTAAATGGTGCCTGAGGCACCAGAATGTAACTGCTGCACCATTTAAGGTGGAATGGAACTTCAGCTTCATGACTTTTTAGTGTTTGACAGTTTCTCACTGTTGTTTAAACATATCAGGAAACCAGCTGGAGTGATTATAAATGCAAGAAGTCTATTTGTGTTCAAATTATCAATGTTTGTCTTAAATCTTTTTCTTTGCTGTTTCGTTAGCTACTAGATAGGCGAGATTGTTGTCTGAAGTGGCGACCAGCAGTCTGCACACCAATCTTCAGGTTTAAAGGGTAAATTAGCAGTTATAGGTGAAATTCCAGCGTTTAAGACCACTTACTGTTTAAACTGTGTTAGAACGATCAGAGGAGTTCTATTTTACTGCAAAGGAGGATTATTGTATGTTTAACTAAAAATCTAATTCTGCTGTGGAGCCACAACAGGCCAGTAAAACAGCTGCATGCAGCTCGGGAGCCACATGTTGCCAACCCCTGATCAAGGACCAACAGCGGCTTAGCCACAAAGTGGTAAACCACTCAAACTCACAGAGTGAAACCACTGAGTGCTGAAGTGCGTAATCACGTATCCTATGTTGCATCACTCACTACAGGGTTCCAAACTGTGTGTGGAAGCAATATCAGCACAAGAACTGTTTGTCTGGAGCTTCATGAAATGGGTTTCTATAGCCGAGTATCCGCACACAAGCCTAAGATCACTATGTGCATTGCCCAGCATTGGCTGGAGTGGTGTAAAGCACTAGAGGCACTGGAAACATGTTCTCTTGAATGATGAATCATGCTTCACTGTCTGGAAGTCTGATGGATGAATCTGGGTTTGGCGGATGCCAGGAGAACATGACCTGCCAGAATGCATAGTGCCAACATTAAAGTTTGGTAGAGGAGGGATAATGGGCTAGGGGCTGTTTTTAGGGTTTGGGCCCCCTAGTTCCAGTAAAGGGTAGTATTAATGCTACAGCATAATAAGACATTTTAGACAATTATAAGCTTTCAAATTTGTGGCTAAACTTTGAGCAAGGCCATTTCCTGTTTCAGCATGACTGTGCCCCTGCGAGACACTGAGAGACATTTTACAAGATACTTTTCCACGTTTGGAAAAGTTTCCTGCTGGAGACGTGAGAAAAGCGCCTATGGCTGAGCAAAAGCTTAAAGCAGAGCAAAGTAAGTCTGCGTTTATATTAAATTTGTTAGCCTATACTAATACAATACAGCAAATACTGAGACATATTTACAGTCAAGATCGTAAAATGGACATAAAATGTTGTGGCTCCCAAGGTGGTTTAATTTTTTGCTGAAAGGTCGAAATGTCTCCTTTTAATATTTGGGTTGCTGACCACTGGCTTAGAATAACTTTCAAAAAAGGCCATTTAGGCCATTTTGCTTTTCTTTTTTCTCCAAACTTTGTGTTTGAGAAAAGAGCTGAATGGATAGTCAGTCAGAGAACGGAAATGAGGCAGACATGGCATGCTCACTGTAGACTGGACCAAGGACCCGAATGAAGATCTTATTAATACAGGTGACCCAGATCACCATTTTTAGCTGCCTGAAGACATGGAAATAAAAGAACAGACCCACACACCTTTAGAGACAGACTGATTAATCAGACGGACTGGTAGAGTCAAAGGACACTGTGCTTGTGGGAGACACACACATACACACTCTCTCTCGCTCTCTTCCATGACCCTGTAACAGCTAAAATGAGAGTATTAGCGCTCTTTTCTTCTTTCTCTCTATCCTCCCCTCTGCTTGATCCAATATTGCATCGTTTCACCTTGCCGGGAGCCACAGCGGTTCATTAGAGAGTGAGGTGTTTAAGGTAAGCCCAGGGGAGTCTAGAGCCAGACATGTAATCTGCAACCACAGCCAGATGGCCACTAAACTCGTCTAGAAGTGTTAAAGAAGTGTTAACAAATTGGCTTACATGTCATCATTAATATATTAACATATTAATCCATGTACCCTACCAAGGTCCTCTTTATCTTTGTCTATTTTTTGATGCAAATCCAACACAACAGAATAGTTTTCAAGGGTAAATATCACCAAAAGCCAGCCTAAATGGATGATCAATCAGCCAAACTAAATGAAAAACAAAACAAAACAAAAAAACATAGTTTGCGTCACATACCAGCCGTCCAAACAAAGACAAATGTTGTCCGAATCAAAAATTGAACTGTATGGTTTGTTTGAATTTTCTTCTACCTCTCCAAGTCATCCAAGGTTGCAGTGTCCATTATTTCTAAAAAAGAATTTAAAATTTTGATTCATTGGACAACAAGACACTTTTCTACTTCGCCTCAGTCCATCTTGAATGAGCTTGGGCCCAGAGAAGTTGGCAGTGTTTCTGAATCCTGTTTATCTATGGTTTCTTCTTTGCATGATACAGCTTTAACTTACATTTGTGGATTGCACAGCGAACTGTGTTCACAGACAATGATTTCTGGAAGTGTTCCTGAACCCATGCAGTGATTTCCAGTACATTTTTCTGAAATTGTTCCACAATTTTTAGATGGAGTTTTTCACAGATTGGTGAACCTCTGCCCATCTTTGCTTCTAAAAGACTCTGCCTCTCTAAACTGCTCTTTTAACCCAGTCCCACTTACTTTTCCGGCCTTTTGTTGCCCCTGTCCCAACTTTTTTGAGATGCACTGCTCCCATCAAATTCTAAATGTGTAACTGTTCTTCATGATATGGTAAAATGCCTCACTTTCATCATCTAATATGTGTTCTATGTTCTATTGTAACTGCTAATACTGTTACGTCAGCTAACAGATGCCAGTTAACATTATGCCCCTAACATTAGCTAGCATCATGCTGAGTGATGGGAGAGAGGGAGGACCATCCAACCCACCCAGAGATTGCAAGAACAGTTAAACCCATTTCACACTAGATGCAATGCAGTGTGTGTGGTAATCTGGAATGTGACACCCATGCAACACAATGTGAAAGTTGTTTCTATTTGCATTGCATTTTCACAAAATAGATATGTCTATATTATCCATTTATTGCTTAAAGAAACTTTATGTAGATGACATAAAGAGATCAACAATAAAAACCTGACTTGCTGCTGTGACTCTTTCTAGCTTTCGCACCATGTGATGTACAGCTGTTAGAAGAGGTAGAGATGCATGTGGGTTCACAGTTGTTCATTTGTTTATGACTCTAGACTGATATTATAGCATAAACACTGCATTTCTTTATTGTTTCTGCCTTTAAATTGCTAGTTTGGCATGTGCAGCATGTGTCAAAAAGTGTATCTTTGCACTTTGCGCGTTACCACTGCAGTGCAGTGTGTTTTGGATGTCAAAGAATACACACAAAATAAAAAAGTACATAGAACATAAAAGTACGTATAATATAAAATTGTATTGCATGTGGCACAGTTACCCTGTCCGCCGTGAAATTGGCTTTGGTCCATTAAATCTGAACAAACCAATTGAAAAAACACATGAAATTTGGTCTAACAATGAACTTTAACACATGCAAAAATGTTGGGATATACCAGCCCCAACAAGCGCTAAATTGAGAAGGAGATTAGTTGGTGTTCCCAGAGTCATAAAATGGGCCAATCAGGATTAAAAGAGTCACATGCACTCAATAATCCCATCATAATCTGATATCTGCAGTTATCTGATTATTCAAATGATCTTGTAAACAGCACACTCAGATTTCTTAGAAATCCAACAAAGAGGCTGGATTTTAGCTCAGTAATCGGATTTCTCAGTGCATGTGCACTCTTACTCAGATTTCTTTCGGATTTCTCAGTCTGAGCATGTGCGGAACAAACCGCGGTACTGGAAATAAGCAAGCAGCATTGCCGCATGACGGCAGCAAAACACTTTCGGAGTGGCGCTGATATCAACTACTTGCTTGATGAAATAAAGGTTTAAATATTCTTCATCTTCTACATGATGTAGGTTCATAGTTTCAGGTAAAGTGGCGTGCCGTGGTATGAAGTTTGAGTTTTACATTACATTTATGTCAGGTCTTCTTCTGTGAGTTTATTGGCTGGTTGCAAAGCAGACATCCGATTACTCCCTGACTCATGTGGACTAGAGTTTCACATTATCTGATTACTGTAGTGCATGTAAACGCATTGATCATATTACTGACAAAATCTGAATTTCTGCACTTATCAGGTTATTAAGTGCATGTAAACGAACTCAGTGTTGGGTCTCCTGTAGGTGGACACACTAGCCAGTAATAACAGTGTAAGCAGGCACTGTCATGAGGGAAGTTAAGCATGGAAAAGTTCCAGAACAATGGAAAAAACAATGATGCTACAGCAAACCCAAAACTCAGTGAAGCCTTTTGTGCCAAAGACCTTCAAATTATCTTATGATACCTATTTTCCATTCATACATTCACTTCTAATACTGCCACATTTCAACACACTTAAGTCTGTAATACTCTTTTTTTTACTTTGCAGACTTTTTGAATCCTCTTCTAGTTTAATATCTGCTTTCAATGTTTTCAGCCCCCGACACCATCTCTTTAAATCAGGGCACTTTCGATTCTGCACTTTCTTCCTTGCCATAAATTGAAGGTTTCTTTCTTTCTCTTGTCAAAGGTCAGTCTTACATTACGAGCTCATGGAGTGATGAATTACCGGTGCGGAGCCTCGGCTAGCCGCTAGGATCATAAAGCAGTGGAGATGATGGTCTATCAGAGCCTGCTTCTGAAGAGCTGGCCAGCTAAGGACACGCGCCATCACCCCCACCTCTCCAAAAGGACGTTTTATGTCCCCTTAACAGGGAGAAAACGGATGGTATCTCTGTGGTGACATTGTGTGGGACGGGTCCAATGTTCCACAGCCATCGCTGGCTTCGTAGAAGCTGGATGACACCAACTCTCTAGCCCAGCTGGCTTACACATCCCACATCTCTCTCTCTCTCTCTCTCTCTCTCTCTCTCTCTCTCTCTGAATTCCCTCGATCTCACAGCTGCCACTTCCAAGCAGCCCCTCATTTATTACAGGTCACGGACGCTAAAGCAGCAGTTTAGAAGGACAAAGAGGTCCACAGTCGTCCCATCGACAACAACAAGCAGCAGCGCTGAAAGCCACGGTGCCCAGCCGTGAGGTCTAATTTTCTGCCTGCTTGCACCACATGAACTCATGATTTAACTTCAGCGCAAACGGCTTTGTTACAAATGGTCGTTTCGTGATGCTTTTGCCATCAGTGAGCTAAAGAGGACGGTTTCATTTATGGGTCATCAGTGAAGCACTGCTAGGATTTATCCTTTTCAAAAAATATATAATTTTTCTAAAATTATATTATTAAATATATATTTTTACACACCATTTTTTGTTTTTATATACAATACTGTGCAAACATCAGTCAAAACAGTCATAAAATACTAATTGCTCATATTTCAGTATAAGGAAAAAATACATACAAAACAAAATACAAAACAACAAAAAAAAACCTTTAAAAAAAAATTACACAGAAGCCACCAGAACTAGATATTATAACAAATCTTTCACTGTTTAGTGTCCAATCTTTGTCTTTATTACAGCTTCCATTCTTTTCATCAGACTTGCGTTTTCATTTTTTTCCCACACCTTCAAAGTTCAGTCACAGTAGTTGGTTGCACTTATTGCTTCTCGCAAGCCAAACAGTCCCAAACACATTCAATGACGTTCAACGGCAGCTGATTCATGATTACTATTGTTTTTAAGTAAATGCTTAAGATTTCAAGTTATATCAGTTTTATAGTTATTTAGTTACGAATATTAAATAACTAATCATTATTAACAAACTGTAATTACTGATTGGAGTTCTGCAATTTAAAAAAAAATGTTTCATTATTTGTTTGTCCCAAAACAAATGATTAATAACTCATGTTACCATTTATTTAATTCTTATTGTCGCTGTCAGATGTTTTCTCAAAAGCAACTGCTGCCTTTTACTTGAGAAAAGTTGATGATAAATCGAGGAATAGAAATGCATAAAATTATTTCAGGGAGAACATACAGTTCCAGTTACTGCCATTCAAAGGTAAGAATGATTTTCCTTCTCCTGTCCATTTTGGATATACAGGTTTGTGTTCTGACAGCAACAATATGTATATTTTAGTAAATATGTATATAAGGATCTTTCTACCGACTTGGTTCAAAGAATTTAAAACACATTTTGGACTTTTAACCTGACTTAGACTTTAGACTAAAGTCTTTGCTTTGAGTGACCCTAAACATTAGTACTGTAGTATGTGGATGAAAGTGGTGCAGTCAGAGGAGACATCCTTCACAAGTGGGAGAGTGCATGTGTCACATACACCAATAGGACTGTACTGGTCTGAAAGCTTGACCTCTAGTGAGGGGCTACAGTGACTGTTAGGCTGTTCACTTATCTGCAAAGTTATACTGATCACCTTTATCCTACAATGAGACCTTTTTGTCCTGACAGGGGTGGTGTCTTACAATGCCTCCCTCAAATGGGCATGAGGGGTCACTGAATGCTTTAGTGAGTATAAATATGATGTAAATCATATGCTAATTCCTTCACAATCACCTGGTCTCAACTCAACTGGGCTTGTAAAATCTTCATTAGGTGAAACATAGAAGGTCAAATGTATGTACGAGTGCAGGTATATACTCTCACAGACGTACATCTCATTGGTGATGGTCAATTCTTTCAGCACATATTCAAGGTTCATGTCTGGCCCAGTCGCTATGGCTGCTGCCATGGCTAAAGGGAGTTTCCCAACAACATGATTTTGAGACATCACCACAAATTCATGCCTGGTTTCAAAGATGGAGAAAAATTTATGCAAAACTGGCTGACGCTAGTTGCTCAAATGTTAGCAAGTCGTGAAGAATGTGTACAGTGCAGTGAAAACATTTTGACTATTTTTGCGTATTTGTCACAGTAAATGGGTTCAGAACCTTGTACAAAATGTAATATGAGACCAGGAGAATATGAGAAAAATAATTTATTGAAGGAAAAAGTTTTGAAACACCTAAATAAGTCTTGTGAATAAGTGACTGACCCTAAACTGGAACCACATTGGAGGGCTTTTGAGCATGAACTGCCCATTTAAGGTCCAGCTACAGCAAAAGTAATTGCCCCTGAACTTAACCTCAGCCAGAACAGAAGCCTTTCAAGCATGAACTGAACATTTAAGATCCAGAAACTTAAAGGACTTTGACTAGGATATTCCAAAGCCCTAATTGGCCAATGGGCACTATTGAAAATAGTATTTTTTTTTCTAGTAAAGTGGGCAATGAGTGGAATTACAAGGTAGGTGTTTCTAATAAAGTGGCCAGTGAGTGGAAGTACAAGGTAGGAGTTTCTAATAAAGTGGCCAGTGAGTAGAAGTACAAGGTAGGTGTTTCTAATAAAGTGGCCAGTGAATGGAAGTACAAGGTAGGAGTTTCTAATAAAGTGGCCAGTGAGTAGAAGTACAAGGTACGTGTTTCTAACAAAGTGGCCACTGTGTTGAACTAAAACATGGATTTTAATAGATTGGATAGTGAGTTATATCTGACTCAACTTTATAATAATGTCACAAGTTCATGTCTAGACACAAGAACAATGACTTATTCACTGAAATCTGAGCTGGAGCTGATTAATATTTGGGTTGCATTCTTGGGTCATCCATGATAATTTTCCTCCAAACTTTAAATGTCATGTCACGACCAAGGTTTGAATGTATTGGCATATGCTTGTGTGCAGATATAGTGAGACTCATTATGAGACGTAGAATGTAGAAAGTAGAATGATGTCTTTATTCTTTAAATGAAATGAAAACAACATCTACTGGGACAATAACAAGTTATGAAAAAGTCAAAGGACACTGTTAGAATTAGTATGCATGGGGAATGATGTTGAATTCTTAGCTGGTGTCTGATGAGGTCATCTTAGTCATCCTTCCATTCTGGGAATGAGACCATGCCACTCGCAGCAGGATCCCCAGTTATTTCTCTTCTGGCACAAACTTGCCCACTGCACCCTTGTTTTCTGCAAATAGAAAACTGTGTAAGCATCTTGACCTAAAAAAAGACAATTTGGTAACACTTTGTTTGGAGGGTCAAAAGTAGATTCTATGTTTACCTCATCTTTAAATAACATTCAGCTAAGTACCTGTTAATATAAACCCTTAACTTTACACCACTGTATTTGTAAATTTACCCCCAACCCAAAACACTAACCATGACCCCAACAGTAAAACCCTAACCCTATGGTTAATTTAGCAGGCAACAGATTGACAGGCATTTCATTTAAATAGGCAATTTGTAGCCAAGACTTTGCAACAAACAACGTGTTTTTGGGGGCAGCAAGTGACAAATTGAGTTGATGTTTTCTCAACTTATGACACCAGAAAGTATGCAACAACTTAAATGATTGGCTCCAATAAATTCTTTGGGCCAATCATAGCCATTGGGGTCTAAGGTCCTCAACATCTACTCTCTCCACTTTTTCTTCCTTCCAGCACTGCATTCCCAATAGTGAACTATTGCAACTGTTTTTTATTGTCAGAACACAAACAACGTATTCACCAACCCACAATGAGTGGCCTTGAACACACCCACAAGAAGCAAACGTGAGGCAACATTACCAACTTGTTCCTAATTTAAACATATGGTAACCATGTTACGAGTCAATTGAATATCTCTTCAGATTGTTAATGATTTATTAATAATAATATTTACCTTGTCAAGAGGTTGTGAGCTCCCCAGCAATGCCACAGCCATATCTGTCCTTAGTGTGAATGAGCCTGTGCCTTGAAACAATCTGCATGCACACATCCTAATCAATGATCTCACTTGAACAACAACAATGAATGAACAAACTAGCAGCAGCCTTTATTACTTACTTTATTACCTTTATTATTGTCATAATTAGGTAAGAAGCTGAAAAAAGGCCACGTTTTAATGTTTGTGCAAGTTAGCAGCTGCTACTATGCGGCCAAAACTGGATGATGAGAGTAAAAATACACACAAATTCTGATCCGACTCTTCTCATTAAGTCATGAATTTGATCTGATCTAGAACAACATATGAAAGTGCCTTAAATCTGATTTGTAGAGATCAAACAAAAGACAAGTGCCAGTATTTATAAACATGGTAACGTTATTGTGGACACTTGAAATTACTATCAGTGATGACTGGTCCTATGATTAGAAGCAAGGGCTAACAAAATGACACCTATCAAAAGCTCTCACACTGTAGCATCACATTTTAGAGCAACTTCCAAGCTAGACCAATGAAACAGTGGATTGATCTAGCCACTGCATGCACTAAAATGTTTAAATGTCGATGCTTTCTAAGCCACTTATCTTTATGGGTTGCAGGGACCTGTGAAACAGCCAAACATAAAAGCTTTAAATGGGTCTGCAGTTATGAGCTTCATATTTCAGTGTTACAATCTCCAAATGTTCATGTACTGTTAGTATACTACCAGAGTTAATGTTCACAAAATGTTGCAAATCCCACAAAGGTGCTGTCACTGGACAGGGGGTGGTGGACCCAAGCGCAGAACTCTTGGGTGTTTATTGAAAAATTAATTTGTTATTGTTGTGTGTGTGGAATATTAACTGTTACGAGATGGTACAGCGGAATAGATATGCTTGGTGTTACTTTGCGACGAGGGGTTCAAACCAGCGACCTACTGCGTACTGAGTGGAGCGCTACCACTGCACCACAGGGGCTGCAGGAAATGAGGTGGAAAAACTGCTATGCTAAGCAGTGGGAAAAGAAATGGCAGGAATGGCAAACAAAAGGGATGCTTATGACCAGTGTTCTCACACATTCTCAGCGTTCTTTTCTTTTCTTTTCTCTTCTTTTCTTTTCTGTTGCCTGCTTCAGTGCTCCTTCTTTTCTGTCTTTCTTTCTTTCTTTTTCTTTCTTTCTTTCTTTCTTTACACCTACCTGGGCTGAAGTACCGTACCGCTCACCCCTCTACAAAAGTGTAATGCTGAGCTACCATATGTGCAAGCTTTTATGCAGCGTTCCCCAGGTGCAACCGGTCAGCACTGATTATCGCTAGGGCTTTTGGGAGTTGGAGTTCTGCACCTGGCAGCACTCCTGGCACGATGCCCGGGCCCCCTAGTGGTAGCTGGCGTCGTAGCCTGAGCCCTTACAGGTGCTAAATGAAATTAACATAATTGCAGTTAAGAAGCATTTTACAACGGCTTCACGCATGTCTCAGCCAATCAGATTTTAGGACTGGACCTGGAGCTTGGTGATGCTATCGTTCATGGTTCCATAGAAGTCACAATTAATCAGCTTCTGGTAATTTGTTGAGAGCAAGTAATCCAATGTGTATGCCAAAAATGAAACCTTGTTTTTTTTATCTTATTTCTTTGAAAGAGGTGGAGGGCCCCTTTAGCCACTACATAAAAACTTGGACCTTCATAGCTTGGACATTCATAGACAGGATCTCTTGGCACATATGTTTGAACTCACAAATTCTGTATAATGAGATTCTCAGCTCCAGTGCTAACTGCAAATAGGCCTCTGTAACTATACACACAATGAGCATCAATATATGATATTTTATTTTGTTGTTTTAAATATGTGGTGCATGTGTAACCACCTTCCCAACTGCTATTTAAAATACGACTTTAAGAATCAAGTTTGTTTAGCTGTAAACCTGCCAGCATGGGCGTCTATTAGCTGATGTTCTAGTGTTCTCCTCCAAGCGTGTTGAGCTGTCCAGTGACACTGCATTATTGGCAGTTTGAGAAGATGCAGTGGCACTTCACATGTCTCCAAGGAAGCATGTGCTAGCCTTCACCCTCCCAGCTAGAAAGCATCATGTGATGAGGAGAACTAGCTTACATGGACAAGACTGAACTAAAAAGGTATAAATAAATAAATTCATAAACACCCAAATAAATGGTGAGATTTCCTTCCTGAGGTGACCTGAGCAACTGGACATTAAGTTAAACAATAATTTTATTTATTCTTCGCTTTCAACAAACAAAAGACACAGCAGTGACGAGCAGCAAAAAGACCAGTTAAAAGAAAAAGGTCAACAAACAAATGGAAAGGATGTAAACATTGTCACTCCAATACATTATCAAAAACAAAGTATTTGTTTGGGCTCTTGGACGGAAGCTTTGTAGCGATGAAGCTGGACAACATTACACTCCTTTTAATGGGAGTACAACCCTGGAATCAACACTCAGAGTCTAAACTTTGCTGTAGAACTCAGCCTCTGATCCTGGTTAGCTCAAAATCAAAAATTCACAATTCATTTAATGAGTAAAAGTAAATACAGCACATGCAGGTAATTAAAACATAAATAGATAAATATTGTCAACCAATTGTGTCTTGACAATCCATAAATTAGTGGATAATAGCATTTCTTTTGCCACAATATACACATACACTCTCACAGAGAGTAAATTCATTTACAGAGACAAAAGCATTGACTGTCACAATACCATACAAAATTCTCCATTGGAGATCACCAGATGATTTGTTTTCTTATATAGATTACACATTGGCCCAAAACCCAGTCTCTCCACTTGTAATTCAACACTGTCACAAATTCTTGGTGTGACCCACCCTTAATATAAATTTGAACTGGATAACCTTTGAATTTAGTTTACCCTTATTTATCAAACATTATTCACATTAAAGTCATGACCCATCAAGTGCAATCTCTGGCTTACATGAAAATTCAACTGTGGACAAGAGGATCTCTGTGGATTCAAACTATATATGTGGTAACTGTGTCAGGTAAGTATATAAAAGTTAATCAAAAATGTACTAAATTTCATATCGCAGAAGTCATTACATGTACTATAATAGCAGTGGCCTGTTCTGAATCAAGTGCTGGCCAACAGATTCATAGAAACAAAAGGAAAACTAGGACAAGCAAAGATGTCTTTGAAAAATGCAAGATCTGATGTACCTTAACATCAGTTGTCCAGTGTTCTTAGCAACAGGATGCAGTTTCAGTACATCCCATTTAGCAGATTCATATTTTCAGTTCTGTGAGTTGTGCTATATCAAGTTCACAAACGAAGAAAATATGAATTCAGTTGAGTCAGTTGATGAACACCGGGAGTTTGGCATTCTGGAAAATGACAGGGTGATTAACAGTATCCTTGGAATGGAGTGTTGAGGCACTTGGTTGGATTGGTACTCCCTCTGTCAGGAACATTTGCTGAAAACAATGAAAGTTAGGGTGTTTACAAGGTTGGGTTATTCCATTTACAAGAATGGGTGAGAGAAAAAGGATGGACCATGAAGGTGCTGGTCGAGGAATCAGGCTTTGAAAAACATGTTGACCTGGATGTTACACTACAGTGTTTCTTTGCCGGTATGGCGGTGGTGGCAGAACTTGCCCTGGCTTCAAGGATTCAGTCTCCGATAAGTACTCTGGGTTCTCGACAATAGTAGACCGGACGCGGCCATTTTGCTTGAAGAGGTTCTGCTTGTACAGGCTTGTGTTGAAGCTTTGAGAGGAGTCTTGATGGTTGTCTTGGGACGCTTTGAGAGGAAGACTGTGTTGCCAGTACTCAGGGTTGTCAAAGGTCTTCCAGTACTTCTTGCTCACCATTATGGTTCCAGTAGGACCTGATTGTGATATGCTGCCTGAGTGGATGGGATGACCTGGGAGACTACTTTTACTGGTGATTACAGACTTTGCCATATGAACCTGCTGATCTGCAAGACCAGACTGGGCTTGTTGATTAACGTGGAATATCTGACTTGATGGAGAATGGTGTCCAGACTTGCTGGGGTGATTAGTATGAATAGCTTGGTGGCCATTCTGACTCATAGGTCCACTTTGAGGTGGCTGAACAGGTGGAATTGCAAAATGAACATGTGCTCCTTGGCTGTGGTGATGGGGTCTCCCTGTTTGGGTGGTCAGGGGGACATGGCTGCTAGTGGTGCTGGTTGCTGTTGTTATCTGGAGTGGGGCAGAAACTCCATTTTTCTTGATTTGATTCATATTGCCTTTGCTGTGAAATGTGTTGAGGTAAAGCGGCTCATTAACGTACTGATCATCAACCTTGGGATGTCCATCGGGGGTACTGTGGTAACCTGGGTTGTCCAGTGCATGAATCTCTCCATTTGTCCTTCGTGTGACAAAAGGATTCTCTTCAACAGGATTCAGATGATCTACAGAGTTTATGGAAAAAAGCACAATCACGCTACACGTTCAACATCTAGTATCATCATCATAAATAATGACATAATGTGATCATCTACTAGATTATTGACGTACCCTTGATAGTACAGTCATGTTTCATGTTTTATCTATATATCAGTGTGATTTAAACTTTAGCTACAAGACCATAATGTATAATGTATTTATTAATTTTATTCTCTGTTAATGGTACACCTGAGCCCTGCTTTCTTTTTTGCAGCAAGTCCCAGAGTATTCTGGGAATAACCACACTGTAATGTTCAATGTTCCAGGTAATGCTAGCTTTTAGTTTTTAGGCTTGAATGACTCTTTAAAGTTAACTTAATTTTGAACAAAACAATAAAAATGATGTGCTGATTCAGTTTTATCAGTTAAAGTATTTGCCTTTTACTTTTATACATTTGAATATGTTTAAAGGTAGATACTTTCTGATTTCTGTGCAAGTATATACTTTTGATATTTACAGTTTCTCTGTAGTTTTTACCCCCCTGTAAGTAATCTCCAATATGGCTGCTTCTGTAATTTCTGACACTGTATATCCTACTATTACCTATAAAGATGTCAACTGAGATATGCAATTTGCAAGATGCTAACATGGCAACTATAAGCTTCTGTTACTTGCTAACTACATCTGCCATACAGCTCCAGTGCAGAACTAAAAAAGCAAACTAGACACCAAACATGTCTTGGCTGAGTCCATTTGGGGTTAGATTCAATTGTATATAATGCATTTCTGGGCAAGTCATTGCTTTAAGGGGAAACTGAGGTAAGAACAGTGTGATCTCACAACTCAAGGATTTCTTTTAGAAGTGCCACAGATAAAGAAATCAGCAAGAACATTGTCTAGTTACCTGAGGAAATCTTGTCCTTCCGGGGGGCCACATAGCTATCCTCATCAGTGCCCCTGCTCTGTGCTATCTGCCCCAGGAAGACAGTAGGGTCAGCGCTGTAGCGCTGGCTGCTGCTATCTTCCGCAAAGCCAGAACCGGGCTGTTTCCTTAGGCTTCCATTACAGTGTTTTTCCTCTTGGGGGGCCAGAGACACCCGCTGGGTCCCTGCTGGGATGGACGGGCAGCCGGTGGAGGTGGATGACACTCGGGATCGGATCACTGCCACTTCATGTGGGCTAAAAACTCCATCATGATGCCGGCACTGACTCTGTTAGAAAAAAAGAAAAGTTTATTTCTTTTCTTATTTACATTACAAATGTAACTTTTGTACAGGCCACATTACAGATACGATTCTTAAAGTAGCTTGTTCTTCTTGATAAATTCCCATAACAATGTCAATGCAAGGAAAACTGCTGCACAGCCACTGAGGTAAGTGTAAACTAATAAGTACCTGCAAGTAAGCAGATATAATGCGAACAGCACAGTAAAAGTTATGACGTGTGATGGTTGTATAGACTATCCTGAACGTGATGCTAAGTAATAGCCTACTAAGGTTCCAGAATGGAACGTACTAGATAAATAACATACTGTAATTTTCGACATTAATTTAAAAAGTAACTTCATTTTTTACAGTTTTCTAGCCTCACATTAATTGATGTACATATATAAATAAAACACCTTAAAATCTTTTGGTGCATAGCTTATAATATTTAACTCCACACTGTAAAAGTTATTATCATGTAAAAATAACAAAAAATCTTAACGTGGCAAGTGATTCCAAACTTTTTAATGCTAGTGTAGCATTAAAAAAACTGCTTCTTATAATATTTGCACCTCAACAGAGCGAACACCAATAACAAAGATTAGCGTATAGGTATAGAACTTTACCAACTGCCCCTTACCCCATTCATCATTGGTCAGTTTCTGACCACAGGACCACTGTTGACCAGGTACTATTTGTATGGTGGATGGTTCTGACATGCTACTGTGTGTGGTGAAGGTACAATGGTGTAGGCAGAGTGTTTTTTTTTTATGTGAAGGTCACTGTTTGGTTCTGATTGATCAAGCACCCAAAAATGTGTGGTCAACATTGGTCTTATATTTAGAAACTGACCACTGATGAAGAGTTAGAGTGTGATTAGTCTTGCAAGCCAGACATCTGCATGTTATTAGAGAGTCTGGAGCATTTTGTCACTTAACATGTCCAAGAACCGCCTACTTTGACAGGAAGGGGCTGTGCAATATGCAATAACCAACCACAGACCACTCTGACCTACAGGGGAAGTAGATTTTTAGAACGGGACTGCAACCAAAATAAATCTGCAGGACACAAATGTGTCATCAAACACACAAGGGCATCTCGATTACAGCATAATTAAATGCTGCAATGAAAACGTTTGATTAACTTTTAAAGATGCAAACTTCTTTTCAATCTGGCCACTATTTCAGATAGACAGTCCGAATGAAACAGATAGTTCTGTCCAGCTTAACGATATCAGATGCTCCGTTTTCATTTACGTGTGGGCGAAGCTTCTGAGGCTGAGAATAGAGAATAGAGAACAGGGATGACTAAGACAAACTGTGCATCAACAGACGGACTACAGTCTCCAACTGTGCACAGGCAAGGTGGAGCTACGTCTTCTAGCTGCTGAACACGTTTGACAGCTACATAATGAAAGTACAAGGCTTCGTACAGGTTTGGAGTCCGGTTGTGCTCTGGACGGGTAGGCGTGAGGTACCAGGTACTCCTCAGCGTCCATCAAGTCTCTCAGGTCATCCTCATCCAGAAGACTCTGGAAGAATTTACTGTGGTTTGGACTGGGCAGCTTCATGCAGTCGTCCCCCTAGGACAAACACAGCCCAATTACTCTATGCCACCGCAAAGAGCTAAGAGGACACAACGGTTCATTTTTTATGCAGGGACATAACAATAAAGGCATTCATCATGTCTGTGTTTATCTCCCACCTGGATGACGAGGTACCTCTGAGGGTCTCTGGCCATCCTGCTGAATTCTGCAGCGAGCTCTTTAAACCTGGGTCTACTGTCAGCATCGATCATCCAACCTTTAAATGAGTGACATGACATTTCTCATCACAGAGATTTCATCATGACAACATTTGAAAGGCTGCTTGGTTTATTTTTCCACCTATTCTTGATCTGCTGTATCTGTATTTTATTGTTGATTTCCATGGACAATATAATGTTTCCTGTACTTAAAAAAGAACAGAAAATTGAAGTTACAATAGATGTAAATGCGCATCTGTTGCTGAATTCCAGGAAAAATGTTGACTAACATTGATTTAAAACCAGAAGTCAAAAGTTTATCAACAAACTTTAAGTTGGTTCGACAAAGCCGTTACTGTGGTATCCCAGGTGGTTGCTAAGGTGCTACCTGGCCATTGCTATGGTATACCTGGTGGTTACTGAGGTGTTGCTAGCCAATTGCTATGGTATCCCAGGTAGTTGCTAATGTGTGTATATAAGTGTGCTAGTATGTATACTCTTAAAAGCATGATGCTTCAAGGGTTATTCATTAAAGAAAATGGTTCTATATAGAATGGTTCTATATAAAGGTTTTTTGAATCATGAAAGGGTCCTTCAGGTTGATGGAGAATATGCATGAATGTGCTATAGACGGTTCTATATAGAAAATTTTTGAAAAAGGATCTATCCAGCACCCAAAAGGGTTCTTCTATTGTTACAAGCTTGGCATTCTTTGAGTGTTCATGGTTCCATATAGAACCATTTTCTTTACTATTCTTTACATTAGCTTTACTTTTTCTAAACTCTTGAAGCACTGTCTTTTTTAAGAGTGTATGTGAGTCTGTATGTAATGTCTATTAGGGTCAGTGTGAGAGTCCTTTGTGGCATAATTTGTGGCAGTTTTATGGTTCTAGCTCAACAAAATGTGGCCCGTGATAATGGTTTAAAAATAAAGAATAATAATAAGAAGATAACAAAGAACAGCAACTAACACCAACTGAACTACTAACTGAACTCTTATGATAAGTCAGGTATAAGAGAAGCTCTTACCAAAGTTGTTCTTATGAAGTTCTAACCAACTTTTGAGCGTGTCAGCAACATGGCAAAAAAGTATTTCTAGTAGGGTTTTCTAGTCTCCATAGTGTTCAGGCAGAATCTGTTAAAACTAGGGCCTGAAACTTTTGTAGCCATTATCAAGACTAATTTTAAGTGGCTAAAAATTCTGAAAAATAATATTGGCCAGTATAATTTTGTTATATCAGCATTATACTACAATAGTTTTAGCTTTAGATATGACTTTATTGCTGTGTTCACATGTTTGCATTGAAAAAAAAGTCATTCTGAATCACATAGGGGCACATGGCCATGCAAATGTTACCATGGTGACCGCAGTGCCAGCAAAAATGGATGATTATCTGAGGAGAGCTTTAGTAACATAGATTGTTTATTTAAGGTGAAAAAGTCAATACTGAGTTTGTCTGGAATTCAACAATGAGATGTTTGGCTCTCATCTGGTTTATTTGAGCACTGCTGTCGATGGCTGAAGTTGGGAAAATTTAACTCTGAATTTTCCATTGCGGCTCTATGGAAAACAACGAAATATCCGGTTTGCGGTTGTCTGTCTACTGTGTGTGAACACAGCATAAGACATGCTTTATTTTGTATATTACACTAAATCCTTTAACTTGAACCTTCACTTATAACATTGGAGGAGGCTTTTGTATGAAATATGCCTCACTTCAAATCGAGCTGACAAAATCAACTTATGAGCTCTTATAATGGGGTTGAAATATCATATGAATATCAATAGCAATATGTATCCATAATGGCAAGTATATACATTCTGTGTGTTTTTATGATTAGGCAGGTTTGTAGGTCATAACGCACTCTGCAGGCTGGGAGTTTCTTTGACACAATATAATGTGTTATGAACACTACTTACAATGTGTTAACAATCAAAAATGTATAATAAACATGGCTATAAAATGTAATTCATTTTTATGAATATTTATAGCAATATTTATAATGCCTTATGAATGCATTACAATGTTAGGAATGTGTTCATAGATTCTTATAGACATGGTATTCATAGAAACTCTTACCAAGTTTTCCCAAGTTTTTTGTTTGTTTTAACATTTTATTCTCAAATTATATGTTTGAATACAGTTTGCATAACATGATGGTGTTTTGTATTCAGATTCTCCAGTTATGCCCATGTTATTACCATGTAGTTAAATAAAGAGTGGCTCATACTAAGCTGCCACTGAGCTGCCGGGTCATTGGTACATTTTAAGTGCAAATGCTGGGGTTGCCAAAAGCAGGTGAATAGTTGGTTATTGTTGCTGCATGTCAGTAATATTTTTGTCAGTTCACATTTTTCAAAACATTTGAGCAAATTGAACCAATGGAGGGAGATCGTATGTTCGAATCCCACTGTAGCCGCAACCAAATAAAAAGCTGGTGAAGATTGGTGCATTATCACTGATATTTTTTGACACTGAAAATAAAGTTAGTCTCCAATACAGGCTGATATTAACTGCTCTGATAGCTGCAGTCGCATCATGTAGTCGCAGATCAAAATTGGTTCCATGCCAGTGCAGAGAACAATAAAGTCTCATTTGTCTCTGAATCAGCTTTAGCTGCTTAGCTGACCTCCAGGGTCAGAATGTGACCCAAATTACTGAATTAGTGACAGCGCTGCTGTACAAACCATTCAGTCCCTGGCACGCATTAGCTTGCTCCCACCTCGCAGTAGCATGATCTTCATTTCCCCACAATTAATTTCCTCTCAAAGCTCACACTCCAACCCTTTATCTAAATGAGCAGCAATTACTCAAGCACTTAGACTAGCAGGAATGCGTATTTAACAACTCCAGTTCCACCATGCCAGTGGGGTGTCGGCTTAAAACAGAAACAAAATCAATACACTTTGCAGTCAAACATGTAAGTACTACTAAATAGTATGATATTCATCTTTTTTACATGCTTCAGTAGGATGTTTCCACAATAGCATAAAGAAAATAAAGACTTTTAAGCTTATGGTTAATCTTCATATATATGTAAATTGTGTAAACTGTTGATTTTTTCACAATATTAGCACAATTTTCAACACACAAAGTAAAAACTTAATTGTTTTGTCCCACTTTATATTAAGTGCCTCTAATAACTGTGTAGTTACACATAAATAACATTTGCAACAACACTGTAACTACTGATGAGTTAGTCAGAGGTCGAAAGACTCACATTTGACCATAACCATATAGACATCTATGGTGCATGTCGGGGGTTGAGGCAGACGTTCTCCTTTCTCCAGCATGTCTGGAATCTCACAGGTGAGAATTCCTTCATATGGCTTTCCTCCAAATGTCATCAACTCCCAGATGGTAACTCCTGAAAGAAGAAAATTATGACAAGCTATACATAACCTGCATTTTACAAACATGATATTTATATTTTGAATATTTTTTTCATATATTGATATTTATATATTCATATATTGAGAAGTATTAATTAATGAAATGGCAATTTAATAGAATACATTTACTTATTTTACATTATTTGTTGTTGTCTTTTTAAATAGACATATATAAAGTCACCAAAAGCCTGAACAGTTATTTTGTATGCAATACAAATAGATCACCATTTTGCTCACTTATTTGGTCAATAACAAAGTTACTTGGTAATTATATTCCTACTAAGATTTAGGTTTGATTTCAGTGATTAAGCCAATAAATTAGCTCTATTTTGTGCTATCTGTTCATTAGTGAGGCTAACAACAGCACCTTTGAGAATATATAATACATTTTAATAGCAAAACAACAGCAAATGCTCACCATAACTCCAGACATCACTCTGGTGTGTAAACTTTCTGTAGTGAATGCACTCCAATGCCATCCATTTGATGGGCATCTGCACAAGGGATGGAGAGCTTATGAATGCATTATCATTCGGGTAGTGACATATTACATAACAGTTAGTCCTATACGAGTTGCTGTAGCTGTATCAATCCACTGACCACCATTTGTTATCCTCTACACTGCAACCATTTGAGGAGGAACTACTTTTTTGGCGGAAGAATGTTAATATAAGCAGCAGAAAATCCTCAGGGCTTTCTGGTCCTTCAGAGAATGATTTCAGGGAACTGATAATATGCCATTATTGTTGTATTTAAACAGTGCAAGTGTTGTAATAATACTCTTATTCCACTGTTTGGTTGGATACAAAATCATTAAAACACCCAACAAAATATTGTCCAATCAGATTTTTTTTTCCCTTTGGTATCCAAGTGGATAATGCTAAGCGAGCTCTCCCATTGGTTAAGACTCCAGGAGCTGAACTGAAGGCCTTACATGACAGAATGATTATCGGTATAATTAGGAAGTGACAGAGCAACTTTAACATTAACAAGGTTTCCGTTAGGTTAGAAATGGCAAACAGCAGCAGCAGCGGCTCTATGCTAGAGCTCTTTACTGAAAATGTCACCATAAAACTGCTACATGGAAGATAAAATCCATGCAAATGCCTGTGAGGAGCTTCAAACACAACATGGGATGTCTTTTACAGGCCTGCTAGCAGAAATTAGCATTACTTCCTTGTTCTTGTTCTTGACATTTATGGCCCAAACTGAAGGCCTAGCTCTAATAATTCCAGTTCGCTTGGCAACTATGGGTTTGTGCTGGGGTGAGGTAGCCATATGTCCTGTCCCAGAGCCTGACCTTGCCTCCATCTGCATTGTATTCCTTTTCATTTGTGTCCAGCAGGCGTGCCAGGCCAAAGTCAGTGATCTTGATGTGGTTGGGAGATTTCACTAGAACATTGCGGGCAGCCAAGTCCCGATGGACCAGTCTCTTCTCCTCCAAGTACATCATCCCCTGGAAAAAAAAAAAAACAAGCCCTTATTCATTTTTAATAACCATCAGAATAAACAGCATCATTTTGAAGACTAGCATCTACTTCTGAAATAAGTAAGGATATTTTCTAACAGGAGTAAGGCCAGCAAATTGCATCAAACTAAAAACCTAAATGCGACCAAATACCTCTTCTTTCATATCTCCGTGTATGCTTTTAGAGAAAGAGGTACTGTACAGGTACATTTTAGTCCCCCAAAGTGCAAACTGTGCAAATGTACCTTCAAAGATACCCTCAAAACTATCCTTAAGGCCCAATTATGCACATTTAATGAGTTTTAAACATAACTAACATTCACTTTATCACAAATAGAAAAACAAAATAAAAGGTCTAGAGACAATACAGGCTGCATGGAGTCAATAAAACCTAAAACAACTCCAACAAAATCTGGTACAATTATGTTCCCTAACTAAAAGCACTGTAGCCTTGACGTCAGTGAGATGATGGTACCACACCAATGATTTTCTGAGAGTGTACCACTATCCCCCTCACTCTATTCCCTCATTCATGAGAATCAACTTAAACTTACAGAGGCAGAAGCAGTAAAATAGAAAAAACTATCATTCATTATAGCATCCCCCACTTACAACATTTCTCTGACCTGTCCAGACAATGATGCTAGCTCGTGAGTGCCTCAGGGTTATGTCCTGGGCCCTGTCACAAAGAGACAGTTTTGTGTCTGTTTAAGTGTGTTTAGATGACACCTATTCAGCATGTGGATGTGTTTGTGATGACACGGTTATGCCCACCTGTCTGCCTTGTGAATTTCAATCCATTTCTTTCCCCTCATGTTTGAGGCAGATCAGTGAAAGGTTGTTACTTTGCAGTCAATTATAATGTGACTAGCTCATTGCGTTTTGTAAAAGAGGCCAGCACTGATCGTGTGAATGCTGAGGTTAAAGTTAGGTTTAGGTTAGGTGGGTTATAATGGGTTATCAAGAAACATGAATAGTACTATACTTTACACATCACCCTATAGTGTGTTTTCCATTCTGAACATCGCTGATGTCGGAAGAAAACCTTGTATCTCCAAAATGATAACTTTACAGGCAAAGGAAAAAAACGACTTTACTTTTAATGTAAGTCAATGGAACCAGACTTTTTTTGAAGTCATTTTGGGCCATTTCTTTTGGTCCATTTTTCATGAAATTTACAATGTAAAATGCAACAGGCTTTTTCAAATTATGCCATAAACTGAAAAACGGCAAAAATAGCAATACGAGGTTTTCTTCCGACAGCAGCGATCTGTTGTGTTCTAGCTCAGAGACTATCACCGTGCATCCAAAAAATAAAGGCAGCATGGTGCTTCTTTTATATAGTGATAAAAAACACAGTAGCACATAGAAACAGCCAATTCCACATGCTTATCCATTTTGCTATGACAAACTTGGATATGCATGAACCCTAACTAAGTCAAAGTGGACAAAGAATAAGGGTCTGAATGGTAAGTATGATAGGGTTCATCAGCCATACAGAAGATCATAGAAGTCGAATTCAGAACCGTTGGCCACACAGAGGAACCAGACCTCCGCATTTAACCCATCCATGAAGTGAATACATGCACACTAGTGAACACAAACACTAGGGGGCAGTGAGCACACCTGCCCAGAGCAGTGGGCAGCCCTATCCACAGCACCCGGGGAGCAGTTGGGGGTTAGGTGCCTTGCTCAAGGGCACCTCAGTCATGTTCTGTCGGCTCAGGGGATCAAACCGGCGACCTTCCAGTCACAAGGCCGGTTCCCTAACCTGACTACCCTACAAAGACAGTAATACATGTGTTTGCATGTTTTGGAATATGCAAAAATATGACACCAGAATTGCAAGTCAAACAAAGAAGTTGCTGATGCTGTCCGAACAATGGACTGACCACCCCAGAGTCCAGACGTCAACATCACTGAATGTGTTTGGATTATGTCAGAAAATGATAAACCAACTACTAAGACTAAACATTGGACGTGTGGAAAAATATCCCTGCAGATTTCTTTGAAATCCTGAAAGCAAGTCACCAGAAAATAACAGTAGCTCTAATGAATGTAGTTGAGGCTTCTGAAAAATGAATAACTTGTACTTAATGGTCACTTTGACTGAATTAAATGAAGGGTGGTCTCTGACTTTATCCATCCATGGGAAATAGAAAAAAGTATTACATAAATGTGCACATGTACTTTGCCAATTTATCTCTGTATGCTTGTAACCTTCATACAGGTTTATCTTTATACACCATCAACCAGGAAAATGCAGAGTAATCTGTATGTGTGTCCCATGCAAGTGGAGAAGCCTGTTTAGATCTGTGTTGGTGTCATCATGCTGCTCCAGAAGTCTATTATCATAATCATCGTCATCACTACCATCATAATCATCAGTGAGGGTGAAAAAGGGTGGAGTGCGGAGTAAATGAACACAGAAACTTTTATCATTAGGGTGGTGCTACTGTGCAATTTTCAAGGCAATTAAGCACTAAAGAAATTGATGTCTTGGCTAGGGCGTTCATTATGTATGCTGACGAACAAAGACCTAAACGGTGGGCCGGAGAGAAGCGAGAATGAATGGGCGCCGTTCAAAAAACCTCATTTTCATTTGGAGCTCAGTGATCTATATCTTGTGCAAAGAGGGAAAGAGAAAAAAGGATAAAATAGAGGAAGAAGGTAGAAAGTTTCCTCTGAATGTTAAGTACTGACTTAAATGAATTAGTTCAGTCCAGGTTTGTTGTAGGTTTTAATTTTTTATTAGTTTTCATGTTTCTTTCTTTTTTTTTCAGTTTTTGTTTTAGTTGGTCTTAAGCCTGAATTAATAGTTTTATTTTTATTTTTATTTTCTGAAGAGCAAAAGTTTTAGCTTTTTGAATTATGAAGAAAGCTGTTGTAGTAGATATTGAACAAGGGCAGGATAAACAGTTCAAAATTCATGATTTCAATATAAACTCAAAACTGTTAGTGTGATGTAAGGTGGGCTTTGACTTAATAAGGCGTGGAAATGACATAAGTTGTCTCAAAGAATTGTTCAGGCATGGGAATGAGATAATTAAGTTGCAACAATCAAGTCATGACCACAACGTATTAAGACACAAACACAAAATAATTAAGTTGTGGCCTCAAGTTAGTAAAGCATTGGAATGAGATAATTAGGTTGTGGCTATGACTTGGTCAGACATGAGTACAAGTTAATTAAGTTATGGCCATGACTTAGTAAGGCATGAGAACAAGATAAATACGTTGTGGCCACAACTTGATAAAGCGCAGGAACAAGGCATATGCATAAGAATGAGATAAATAAATTGTGGCCATGACTTAGTAAGTCATGGAAATGAGATAATAAATTTGTGGTAATGACTTAGTAAGGCATGGAAATGAGATAATAAAGTTGTGGTAACGATTTATTAAGGTATGGACATTAGATTCTAAAGTTGTGGCTATGACTTAGTAAGGCATGAGAACAAGATAAATAAGTTGTGGCCACAACTTTATAAAGTACATGAACAAGGCATAGGCATAGGAATGAGATAAATAAATTGTGGCCACGACTTAGCAAGGCATGCAAAAAGAGGTGATTGA
The DNA here is from genome assembly GCF_904425465.1 of Colossoma macropomum. Taxonomy (NCBI): domain Eukaryota; kingdom Metazoa; phylum Chordata; class Actinopteri; order Characiformes; family Serrasalmidae; genus Colossoma; species Colossoma macropomum. The sequence continues at coordinate 386,254 of NW_023496042.1, forward strand.
GTTGTGGAAACAACTTAGCAAGGCATGAAAATGAGATAATTAAGTTGTGGCAATGACTTAGTAAGGCATGGAAATGAGATAAGTTGTGACTAAAACTTAGTAAGGTATGAGAATGAGATAATTAAGTTGTGGCAGCGACTTAGCAAGGCATGCAAAAAGAGATAATTAAGTTGTGGCAACAACTTAGCAAGGCATGAAAATGAGATAATTAATTTGTGCCAATGACTTAATAAGGCATGGCAATGAGATAATTAAGTTGTGGCCAAAACTTAGTAAGGCATGAAAATGAGATAATTAAGTTGTAGCCAAGACTTAGTAAGCCATAGGAAAAAGATAACTGTGTCCATGACTTAGTAAGGCATGGAAATGACATAATGAAGTTGTGACCACAACTTACTAAGGCATGGGAATGAGATGATTAAATTGTGGCCATGACTTAGTAAGGCATAGGAATGAGATAATTAACATGTGACCATGGCTTTCGTAGTACGTATATAATTGTGTTGATGATTTAGTAAGGCTTCGGAAAAAGATAATTAAGTTGTAGCCATGACTTAGTAAGGCATAGGAATGCAATGATTAAGGTGTGGCCACAACTTCATAAAGTGTGGGAGCGATGCAGTTAAGTTGTGGCTACGACTTAGTAAGGCATGGGGATGAGATAATTAAGTTGTGGCCTTGACTTCATGTGGTGTAGGAACAATATAATATAATTGTAGCCATGACAAAGTAAGGCATGGAAACACAACATAAGCATAGAAGGATATACAAAAATGTATAAAGGTTAATGAATGAAAACCGCATATGCTGATCTAAAGAAAATTGGTAACACTTTCTATGAATGTCACGTTTGTAAGCATCTATAAACACATTTATAACATGTTATAATGTATTCATACGGCATTATAAACATGGTTATAAATATTTATAAAAAATTACACTGAATTACACCTTATAGCCATGTTTATTATACATTATGAATTGTTAATATAATGCATTATAAATAGTGTTAATAACATGTTATAATGTAAGTGCCAAAGAAGTCAGTCCCAGCTTGGAGAGCGTAAAGACAAATACCAAGCTAACGGTGGTGTACATTACCTTAACATAACACTGATGGCAGCACTAGTTTAAACTCTGACATTTGAAGCCTGTAATGTGCTTTATTGTGAATGTTTTAGTGTTTCAGTAAATTCTTCAGTAAATACTTCAGCTTGAAGTCTCACTCTTAACACTGGAGGAGGCTTTAGTACAGTACGCTTCACTTTACTTAGAGCGGACAAATACAACTTATGAGCTCTTATAATTTGTTATGATTATAATGTATTATGTTAACAATCCATAATGCATAATAAACATGGCTATAATGTATAATGCATTTTTATAAATATTTATAGCTATGTTTATAATGTCTTATGAATGCATTATAACATGTTATGAATGTCTTTATAGATGCTTACAAAGGTGACATTCATAGAAAGTGTTACCGAAAATTCTATTCCAAAGACCCCAAATTAATTGCACTGAAATGTTTATGTTTTTTAACAACTGAACTGTGTAATCAGTAATAAACTGTGATAAATAACATGTAGCACTGAGTAGAGCCAATGTACAGCAAATAAAACAAACCAAAAGTGAGTTAAATTAATGATCAAATGTTAAAAAATAAAATTTACAGAATTTCCCACCGACTCCAAATGTGGTTGATCTGCCGAGACATTTTTGGTGTCCAAACCTCTGTAGGTTAGATCTGGATCTATGAGGCTAAAACAGCTAACACGTAATGGAAGCTTCTGGGCAAAAGGAATGGGATGGAGTTATGGAACAGAGGGAAAGGCAGGCGTTGCATAACCAAAGCATCAATTCATCCATCTGAAAATATGCCACAGGATTATCTGACACGCAGGGTAAGACAATTTCTGCCCTTCTGTTCTTTCTGTCCACATGGGACTCTGGGGACTTTTGTACACATTATGTGGGACTGCCCAAAGGTCTATGCTTTTTGGGAGGAGGTTGTTGATTCTATCTGTTCTCTGACCAAGACATACTTCCCCATGGACCCTGAACTTCATTACATAAGAATCCCAGAAAATATAGCTGGCTGGCTTAACTGCAGCAAAAAAAAAAAAGTTAGCGTGCAGCATTGGCTACCCCCTCACAACTTGTCCATACGGCACTGGTTCCATACCCTACTGGATATCTTATATCTGGAACTATCATCTGCAAGAATTAGCAATGCTGCCCCTAGAACTCTTGATACATGGAATTACGGAATATCTAAGGTCAGGACCCTCGTGCTTGCTTAACTATATGATGTGTTTAAGTTGTGAATGATGTCAATTTTCATGTGTCCTATGTTGGATCTATCATCGGTTCTTGTTTGTAAGTCCCATGTGTGTGGGTCAGGGTTGGAAAGGGGGGGGGCGGGATAATAAAAAATGAATCACAAAAGTAAGAAAGATTATTCCCCACCAATTAGCATATCACTTGGTTACGTGGTCCTTGACACTATATGACTGCATGTTATCTAAGAAAAGCATCAGCAAGTCTATTTAAACAAGTTTTGTCAATGCAGTTTGCACAGCGCCAACCCATAAACATCCACTACTTGTTAGATGCAGTAAACTCATAATGCCAGCGTAATACTAAATAAGCCTGCAGTACCTGTTCAGGATGGCAGTATGGGAAACGTAGTCCTTAGCAATGTAAATCTCTGTGCCGCACAGAGCCCAAAGACAGGCCATCTATTCTCCCTAATAGGTAAGAATCATTGCCGCTTGAAGGTACTTACGCGACGTCGGGGGGGATGTGAATAAGTATGAAGGCAGAGACGAAAGCTGAGTCAAGCAGATTGTGTTGGAGCGCGTTTAGGCCCGAACCTTTCCGGCGCCCCGGACAAATGTGCGAATTAATCAATAGAACAGACGGCTGGGGGAGAGAGGGAGACACCGGTTCATCCATCATCTCTCGCCGCTGGAGCCGCTGTTCCACATGGAAGCTCCTCGTAGTGCACACACACACACACACACACACACACACAATGCAGGCCATGGACCGCTAATCTTGGAGGACAGCAGTCTCAATTTCTGGATGATTCCACTTCAGCTTACCCTGTCTGGAAATGACTGATGCATTTTCTGCCATACAGCGCCTGAAACAGGAACGTGTGTGTGTGTGCATCATATGTATTTAGCACTGTGTGGGGACCAGATGTCCCTAAGATGACAGAAACATGAACGTGTTGACATTGAAGGTACTTCTGGCTGCTCTAAATGAGAAAAGTTGCAGCTTTTAGAATAAAAAGAACTCAATGATTAGCTTTTGGCTCCTGAGATGAACTTGTTCATGCAAAGGCTTTAGGTTTTGTCCATTTCACTGTATGATATTTTTGCAGAAATACATGAGTGACCTAAAAAAAATGATATACCCCTTCAGCTGTAATTTATAGCTACCTTACTGAAACACCAATGATTAATGGTAAAAACTGTGATCTCTTTTAAATGGTAAAGTTTATCAGCAAGTCAGGCAACTACAGGGAGATTCACTCGAAAGAGGCTCCGAATATTCTGCTGTAACTCCCGTTAGGATGAAGCAGTCTGAACCAAAAAAATACGCTACGTACCTTGACGCATGTGTAATCGATTGCATTACATGCGATGCTGGAAGTGATCTCAGTTTTCTGCCAGACACATGAAGGGGTACGGGGGTATGCACCCGGAAGTTGCAAACAGAGGTTAAATGTCGAGACGGACAGCTGTCCTACCTCATCGATTCGACGCACGGGCATCCCAGCTTCTTTAAAGCTCCATATACTGAGTAGCTCATTGCATGTTGTTTTGTTCAGATTGCTTCGTCCTAGCGAGAGTTATTACAGAATATTCGGGGCCTCTTTCGAGTGAATCTCCCTGTATTTACTTATATATTTACTGGACTTTTTGCCATATGTTTCATGTAAACCAATTCTGTTATATCAGCTAATTGACATAGGCTTCTTGCTAACCCCAGAGAGAGCACGGACAATTTCACTGCTCTGGACTGCTGGCAAGGGAATCAAATCTGATCTGCATTTACATGCTGCCATTGAAAAAAACGTCCTTCCAGCCTGCCGTTTCAGTTCTTCATTTAAGTTGGTAAAAGGCAGGAGAACGCTTTGCACTCCTCACTTTTTTGTCATATAATTATGGGTGTACCTAGACTTTAACAATGAGACATCTGGTAGGTCCATGGCTCCCCAAAAAAAAGACATCTGGTTTATTATACTGCCACCGTTGATGGGCTCACACAGACAATATGTAAAAAAAAAAGAAAAAAAAAAAAGACTATAATTAAAGTAAATTTAGTCTAAGAAACCAAAACCACTTCTGTCACCACAAAAACAAATTAGTCACAGTTGTTTATCACAGTTATAAATTCTTAAGAACAGAATGTTCTCATTTATATTTAAATTGAGTGGACAGAAATACTGAACTGTGGCTATTTCACTAATTTATAAACGAGTTAACAAAAAGGCAAAATTCACTTAATCATGCATCAATATTCAAAAATTTACAGAACGCACAAACGAAGTGAGACAAACATGTGCTGACCTTCCTAATATCCACAGGGCAATAATGAAGAAGTTTAGAACATATGGAGCCGTAGTGAACCTGCCTGGAAGAGAATGTATGTTTATTTTACCTGGTTAGAGAGACCAGTTTTACTCCAAGGATCACAAATCTCCAAGATTTGTAGAAGACAGTAGCATTTTGGGCTCAAAAAATAAAATAAAATAAAAAAATAGATGCTCGCTCAAAGCCATTTCGTTCATATAACCATGACCTTTTACCCATTTTATTGTCCATATACACACATATATACCCCAAACAGTCCAACATAACAGGCAGAGATTTGTATTTAGTACTATGAGAATCCATTAATCACCTAGAAAGTCAGTCAAATTAATTTCCAAACCGATACTGTACAATAATTATATGGTTCTTTCAAAAAGGAAAAACAACCCTTCTTTCCTCCTCTTCTTTTAACAGTATGGACCACAGCCAATACACTTCCAATGGACGAATGGTTGGACTCCCCTGAGTGCCACAGTGAGTGTATTTAAAACAGATTACTTCTGGGGCATGGGTGGGCGATCAATAGAGATGCTGATTACAATAAGCCTCTGGGTACCTGAACAGCATAATATTTATCCCGTGTGTCTTCTTTAGAGAGAATTTAAAATCTATAATGTGCTCATCCCATAAATACAGTCTCCTTAAGGAATAAGGCAACAATAAAGGGGAAGATGTTAAGCGAGTTCAGGAGTGAGTTAGAGTTTCACAGGTATGTACAGAATAACAATGAATGTCAGTCTCTGATCGTGGCTGTTTATTTGTATGGTTTAAAGGAGAATGTTGTAGTATTTGAATTCATGTACTCAATTAAGAATACAAAAGTAACAACAAAACAATAATTAAGAAAAATGTCAATAATAATAATAATAATAATAATAATAATAATGTTATTTGCGATACCACATTCCTATGATGCAATATTATCATAGACATTTACATTTTTTATCAAAATATTGCTGAATATTAAAAACAATCATGAAATAAAAATAATGATAAAATAATCTATGCACTGCATGTAGACTGATAAATCTTTTAGAGACACATAAACAATCAAATAAATAAATAAACATATGAGTAAATAATAGAAGACATTCCAATGACACAAGCTTCTGTCTACACACACTTTGTAGTTCTATGTACTTTATTATTCGTATTTAATTTGTAACAATAATTTTAAACAAACAAACTAATAAGTATATGTAAGTTTTATCACTATATAAATTATTTAAATAGATCAACAAATAACTAGCATTTCTCTTTTTATTTATTTAAACCTATAATATATTTTGTATGACCTATACAAAGTGAATTATATATGATATAATATCTAATTTGTATTATGTATGAATTACATATTTATTTAATTAATACATTAACTTTATTTCAAATAACATTCATTCTCCCAGCCATATTACTGATAAATATTAAAAATAAATCTTAAAACAAATAAACAAATCTGCACTTCTAAACTGATATGATATTTTCACAATGGTTCACACTGTTTACTATCATGCAGTCCACAGTAGTACATGATGACACAAATTAATGCTTCCTGACACAGTTTATGGTGCTGGGAGCCCAGAACTCAGTAGGTGAAGATGCTATAGGTTCAGCAAGTACATTAAATCTGCACTGAACTCAGACTTGGCTTTAGTACACAACATGTGGTGATTTGGCTTATTTCTGATGAAAGATGCACTGACAAACCAAAAGAGTGGAGTAGTCCGATAGCTAAAAAGAGAGAAAACTCACCAGTGAGCCAAGTTTGAAAGTGAGATTAGCGTAGAGAGAGCGAGAAATCACTGGTATGTATAGTATGCTTGCTTTGAAATGAGTGTATGAGATATCCATTAAGTTTAATGTGGAAGACGCAGACTGATTGCGATGGATAATCCAATTAAAATGAAAATGAACTCTCAAGTGACCATGTATCATTTATTCACTGTGTCATTGGGGATTAATTGCTAACGTCAGACATTGACTTTGATGTTGCCCTCATTAGGACTTGAGCCTTAGATTGGCTTCCTTATAACTTCAGGCTTGGCATACATACCATACATACCATCTCCATGCCTATAAATCTGTAAATGTCATTGCATTACTAAATATGAAAAGCCCATGTTGAGTACAAATCTTCAGCAAATATGGCCCAAAATCCAGCTTTTGGCCCCAACTGATATCTGTACTAACCTAACTATTGTCACTTACTTTTCACAATTGTTTCAGATCTTCAAACATAAAAGCAAATCACCTTATTTATTGAAGGAAAAATGTGGTAACACTTTCTATGAATGTCTATAAATGTTTCTATGAATCTATAAACACATTCAGAACATGTTATAATGCATTCATAAGGCATCATAAACATGGCTATAAATATTTATAAAAATGCATTACACGTTATAGCCATGCTTATTAAGCATTATGAATTGTTAACATAATGCATTATAAGTAATGTTCATAACAAATTATAAGAGATCATAAGTTGTATAAGTAAAGTGAAGCATACTGTACTAAAGTGTGAAGTGTTTACGAAGAATTTGCTGAAACACTAAAACATACATAATAAAGCACATTACAGGCTTCAAATGTCAGATTTTAAACTAGTGCTGCCAGCAGTGTTTTACCCAATGTGGGAAAGGTAATGTACACCACCGTTAGCTTGGCACTAACTTAACACTGCATATCCAATAGAATGCTAGTAGAAATTAGCATTACTATAGATGCTTACAAACATGACATTCATAGAAAGTGTTGCCAAAAATGTCATCTAACGCCAACTGGCCCTGTGTGAAAAAATATTTATTTACTCACTCAAACAATTAACTAAATTTTGTTAACTGGAATCAGTTAAACTAAACACACCGATCTTTGATTTATGCCCGTCCTGTTGAATCTAAACACAAGCGAACCACAGTGAACACCATTATGCCCAAATGGAGAAAAGCTGGAACAGTGCTATAGCTTTTTCAGAAGTGGCTGACCTACCAAAATTCCTCCAAGAGCACAGAGACCCAAGAACCCAGATATACAGCTAAGGAACTGCAGAACACTCTCACCTTGGATAATGTCAGTGTTAATGATTACACCATTAGAAAGACACTGGGCAAAAAAACAATGCAAACCAAGAAAAACAAATACTCATCTAATACTTGCAAAAAACACCCTGATTACATCCAAGTCTTGCGGAATAATATTCTGTGGACCGATGAGTCAAAAGTGGAACTTTTTAGAAGACAGGGGTTCTGTTACATCTGGTGTAGAGCTAACAGAGCATTCAGGGGATAAGAACATTACACTGACAGTGAAACATGGTGGTGGTAGTGTGATGGTGTGGGAATGCTTTGCTGCTTCAGGGCCATGACAGAACCATGAATTCTGCTCTCTACTGGAAAATTCTGCAGAAAAGTGTTTGGTCTTTGGCATGATCTGAAGCTCAAGCACAGTTGGTTTATGTAACAAGACAATGACCTGAAGCACAAGGATTGAGAAATCCCATTGAGAAACGCCATAGCAGGCACTAAAACAAGCAGTTTATGCTGAAAAGCCCTCCAATGTGACAGAATTAAAGGAGAGTTGGCCAAAATTCCTCTGCAGCAATGAGAAAGACCGATTAGACTGAACTCCAGCAATAGAATTGAGTTTTTTTTCTTCAATAGATGAAATATTCTGTTGTGTGTTTTCTCATGGTTGCTATGTCTTACATCACATTTTGTATGAAGATCTGAAAACATTTAGTTTGACAAACATGCAGAAATAGAGGAAATTCGGAGGGGGCAAATACTTTTTTTTGGCATTGTACATGCAAAACTTTAATGCATATGAATATTTGAACTGGTGCACTTGTTGCATCATTTAACAGCACAAATTAGGCTAATCCTAGTTTGCAGGTCCAGATTTGATCTCATAATGAGAACGTCTGGGGAGAATCATGAAAAATGTTGAGCTGAATGTGGGTAGGAACATAAATTTATTAGGGTGGGAACAAACTTTGAGTTTTTAATCCAGTCCAGTGCTTTGTGAAGGCAGAGCTAGGGGGTGATGGTGTGTCCATCAACATTGCCCAATAAACAACAATCCAGTTGTTGGCCCATGGATGTAACATAAGTCAGCTTGGCTGAAAAGTCCCTCCAAAAACTCCAGCCGAGTATGTAGATGTGTTGAACATAAACATTACCTCTTGCAAGATAAAACCAGGTCTGCTGGCTACCTTGTTTGGTTTGCATTATTATTGTATTCCAGATGCTAAAATAGCATAGATTATGTGTGCATGTTACTTTGCGCATGGTGACTGTTTCGTGGGACATTCAGTGCGAAAAGCATAACTGCACTTCAAGGTACGAGCCTTCAGTCTGATTGCACACCTAGTGGACCTACAAGCTGGAGCTCACAAAGTGGCCCATATATTTAAAATAGCAAGTTTTTAGAGATGACCAGAGCTGTTTCTGCATTCTTTTAACCTTCACTTTAACCAGACAACAGTAGAAGTAGCCCAATCAAAATTTGCAGGAATGATTAGCATAACAGATGCTTTGCATGCATCATGATTGGTTGGAGCGTATTATGCTTCTCTTGTTATGCTTGAATTAATAGAGGCTAAAGTTTCCGTGGAGTGTTAAGAGGTGGTTCCTCTGTGCCCCATTACAATGCTTCCTCACCTCTGGCTTGGGAGAAATGAGGATTAGCCTCACATGATGGTCGGGGGCTAATTAGAGAGAGAAAAGAAGCAGCATAAAGACGGCGGAGGAGTATTTAGGGGCACAGGGCACGGTACACTACGCAAAATGAAAGGCGAGGGTGAGAGAGGGAGCGCGAATTGAGTTGCAAGCAGCGATGCCTGCAATAGCAGTGCTTAAAAAGACATAAGAAAAACATGACTTGGTGATTCCTAAAAACAAACGAAGGCTTTCATCTTTCACAGCTGCCAAAGATCATTAAATTAAGACTTAAGTCATGGAGAAAGAGGATGACAAATAGAGAGTGTGTGCCTGTGAGAGCGATGCCACATGCTGTGTGCTAAATACCTATCGCTTTCAGCTGTCAATACACACAAAGATCAGTGTGTGATGGTGTGAAAAAAAAAATGAATTTGTATAGAAAGAATGGAAGAAACCAGTGTTTTCAAGAATAAAGTCTGAATAACAAATATGGAGTGTAGATCAAGTTTCAATTCAGGCACTGGGGTTGTCAAACAATTAAATCAATTGATTGCGATTAATCGCGTTGGTCTCTGCAGTTAATTGCAATTGTATTTTTTGCTCAAATTTGACCCAAAAGAGAGATTTTTTTTCATTTATTCATTTTTTTATAGCTACACTATACTTGACCATCATGCCTCTATAAGCTTGTTAGACATTCCATTCCAAAACTATAGGCATCAATATGGAGTTGCCATCTCTTGGTCTTTGTTCTTTTGTAGAAACCAGCCTCTTTTCAGATCTACTTTCTTGACTGACTATGTCACACTTGCTTTCAGAATGTTTAGTGGAATCCAAAGCATAATAGATCCACCCAGTGGGGGGGTTAAGTGCCTTTCCCGAGGGCACAACCAGGCATAACCATGTCAGTCCTGGGATTTCAATCTGAATCTAAATTTGACTTTAGATTGCATGACATCTAGATGTTGACAGTTATGTGATGAAAGTCGAGTTGACATTGACTAATTGCTGATGATGTCATGAAATAACTACAGGAAAAGAGAATGCTGTGATGAGGCCAAACTACACAGATCAGTAGAGTGTGATGTGCCCTTTCCAACAAACCCTGGATTGAATTGCTAGCCTTCAGGGAACGGAGATATGGAGCCCAGAAAGTCACAAATGTGAATCCAACGTTCAATATCTGATCTTTGCAGCACTGTAGATCGTCGGAGAAATGTTACAACGAACCAGAGATACAGACCCCAAAATTACCAGACTCCTCATCTTTTGTCTTCTCTGAGGGTTCCATGTTAATGTCATTATCAGGTGACAAGCAACTGGTCGATATCAGGCTTCAAGTGTCATCAGCGAGCAGTAAAGTCAACAAGTCGACTAGTCTGTTCAACCCCTTGTCCTTTGCTGTTATATGGGGGTTTTGCTTTGCCTTTCTAGCCAACATACAATCTATCTGAGAGCTTTCTTGATCTTCCAGATCTTCCCCTGACTTCCAGAGTTTCCCTTAATTGCCATTTTTACAGCCTTCCACTGCTTCAAGGCATCAGTTAGCTTCAGTTTCAGATCCTCAGACAACTGCTTGCGTAGAAAGCACAAGGTTCGAAGATTACGAGAATTTATTTCACTTTTCATCAGCTAATAATTCCTAATTGACTGTTAGGAACCATATAACCATGTCTCAGTGTAGCTAGTACGATATAGAAGTACTCTATTTGAGACACAGGGTGTCACACCACTGGTTCCCATACATTTTCAGTGCATAACAAAGTTCTGTTAGTCATTGTTAAAGAATTTCATATAAGACAGGTCAGGCTAAGCTGCCATTTCTTAGTATTATATTTCTGAGACTATAAACACAGATGTAATGGTTGATTGTGGGCCAGCCAAAGGTGGCAAGATACCCCTGTGAATGTTTTATTGAGGTCTCTACAGGAGGCAATGGGTGAGCAGGCATAGAAATTCATATTTATTGAAAGCAAGGTTAGACAGGGCATATATATAATACCAAACCAAGAAAACAAGGACAAATGCAAGAAACTAGGGGCTGTAAACTTGCTGAGACCAGAGACTGGCTTACAATTACAATACAAATTAAGAAGAAGATAAACAAGATAGGAAATACAAGCAATGCTTTGCAAAGACTAAACACAAATATGGTAGCAGTGACTCCTACCTTATAGTTTCACCATGTTGGTGTAGAGTAAGAGACTGCAGCTCACCTGCTGATGCCCAATTTACTTTAGTAGTCCTCTACTCTGGGGCTTCTAAAACTGATCTTCAGGGACCCCCAGACAGTCCACATTGTTGTTTGGTCCTAACCCCCAAAACATAGGGATAGAACATATATATCGCTGCTGTCAGAAGAAAACCTTGTATCTCCAAAATAATAACTTTACAGGAAAAGGAAAAAACCTACTTTACTTACAATGTAAGTCAATGGAACCCAAGTCATTTTGGGACGTTTCTTTTGGTCCATTCATGAAATTTACACACAATGTAAAGGGCAACACTGCGATGGACTGGCGACCTGTCCAGGGTGTATCCTGCCTTCCGCCCAATGACAGCTGGGATAGGCTCCAGCACCCCACCGCGACCCAGAAGGATAAGCGGTTTAGATGATGTATGTATGTATGTAAAGGGCAACAGGCATTTTCAGAATATGTTAAAAACTGAAAAAATGACAAAAATGGAAATGCGGTTTTCTTCCGACAGCAGCGATATATGGATGCCTTGGGAAAAGTTTGACAACCACTTCTCTAATCCTTTATTAATAGCCAGAATCACCCAAACAATATCTCAACAATGGTCCTATGGTCAGAAATTGACCAATAATAAATGAGATAGACTGGGGAACAGTCCATAACAGTGTGGGGACATCTGTAATATGTCTTTAGCTAAAGGTTCATTGACAGAGGTTGTTTCCTAGAGCATTCCTGAATAACCACTCCAGAACATATTGATCAATACTTTGCACCATAAGAACTATAGGATTTCTTGGAAAAGTCAGTTTAAATTCATTGAATGGAAATGTATTGGTATGATACTCATCAATGCCTCACAAATATGTGAGAAAGTTCATGTAAATCTTCACAGCTATTTCAGAACTGACTACTTTTAGCAGCATTACCTCTCACAGTCAAAAGGCCATAAGCCTTAATTTTGAGTGATAAAGTGAGATGGAAGTAAAAATGATTACATTACACCTAGCATTCCTTTGAGACCTTTAGAGTTAAGGATGTCCACCTTTTGACCCATCTGCCCACATCTAAAGCAGAGGCATACTCTCTCCAGTTCTCTCCTATTCTCCCCAAAACTTCTCCTCGCAGAATCCTCCGAAATGTCACCGTCCATTTAATTAAGTGCTACCTTTTGCAGAATTTACATGAGCAAATGTCAACAATCCCACTTGCCTTGGTGACAGATTTCCAAACTAAACACAGCTTTTGAACAGAAAAGAAAAAAATAAATCTAGTTCTATCGGTAATGGAGCAAGCTTTTCCAGTTATTTTGGCAGAACATTTTTATAGCGTTTTAAGCCTCCATTGCAAACTGGCAGGTGCTGCTTGCTTTAGTAAGGGGTTTCTTTAGAAAGGCAGTCTTTAACTATACACTTGCAAGGAGGGGAGTTCTAATAAAAAGTCAGGAAGTATATCAATACTGTGATAGTAATTTTAATAGTAATGCAGTGTTATTGCTACTATGCCCAGCAAGCTAACAAACTAGCTAGCTCAGTTCACAGAAGATACATTTGAAGAGTCAGATCCCAAGCCATTATGAAAGCATTGGAACATTTCATGCCCTTCTTACAGCCTTACTTTCTGGCATATACACTATATTTCCAAAAGTTTTCGCTCGTCTGCCTTCACACGCATATGAACTTGAGCGGCATCCCATTCTTAATCCATAGGGTTTAATATGATGTCGGCCCACCCTTTGCAGCTATAACAGCTTCAACCCTTCTGGGAAGGCTTTCCACAAGGTTTAGGAGTGTTTATGGGAATTTTTGACCATTCATCCAGAAGCACATTTGTCTATTGAGAAACGGCACAGCACAACTCAGGTTTTGTGAAAACATTAATTTCTCAATCTGGACTGATACGGTGTTTGTTTAGTATCAATACATACACTGTAAAAAAATCAATTAATTAATAAGCCACCATTCCAACAGGAGACAGTAGTAATTGGAACCCCAGCAATGCCACTGGCCTTCCATAATTAGGTACCCAAGAGAAGAATTTGATGAATATGATTGTGTAATGAAAAGAGTTCCAGCTAGTGGGACACAGAGTTAAAACAAATTCTATATTATTTATTAAACTGAGATGCAGAAGTAAACAAGCTCGGATCTTATATACTCCTATAACTTCAGCTAGGAGAACTTTTGCCTAAACTAAGGAGGTTAAGTTGGGTGAACTCCAGTGTCCTAAGTTGAGTTACCTCAAGTAATTTGTTACCTTAGAATTTTAAGTTGACTTCTTAGTTTTAACGCTGTAATATTTGGCTTCCAGTTAACATTGCTGCACTATAAATGTGGACTGAGTTGTTGTCAAAACTAAGTAGATAAATGCAGCAACATAGAATTTGCTACCACGCTAATGTTAGCTTGATTACACAATAAAAAAAATACAACAAATCTAAAAAAATTCTAACATACAATGCAAAATAAATATAATTGGAAATTAATAACCCACTCTAAACGTGTTTTATGCTCTAGAATTTCTTATATAAACATGAAAGGCCCTTAGGAAAAATCTAGTGCAGCCCCTGAAATAAAACATGTGGAGCGCTAATAGATGAAACAGCCAGTGTCCTGCAGAGTGAATATTTGAGAACACCAAGCGACTCTACCATAAAACCCATCTTACAGAGTCAGATAAACTGGATTAACCAGTGTGCTTCTATCAAGCTGCCCTCAAAATGAACTCACCAGACATTGGAATTCAAATATGCCTTGCTCCCCAGATTTTCTCCTTTTCCCCTGCATTCACATACAAGCCCTGTTAAATCATTCATGCGTTCTTGTCTCCTGCAGCAGCGGAAGAATGACGCCGCTTGAACCGGCTTGCTTCACCCTGATCTGGAGCCAAAAAGCTTGACTGCTTTCAGCATGGACCAGCAGGAGGTTACCAGATGTAATCATGATTCCCAGTTCTTTATCAGTTGAAGCCTGATAGTATGCAGCTGACTAGTATGGGGGGCAATCTGAGATGTACAGTGCTGTGCAAAGGTCAGAGACCACCCTTTAGTTATTTAATTTCCAGTCAAAACAGCCATTAAGTACAATTTTCATCAGGAAATGAGGCACATATGAAAACATATTTAACAGAAAATTAGACCGAAGCCTCAACAACTAAATGTAATATCAGTTTTCTCAGTATTTTCCTTTTTTTTATTATAGCTTTCATTCTTTCAGGAGACTTGCTTTCAGTTTTAAATGAAATTTGCAGTGATATTTGTCCACATCTCCAAAGTTCAGTCTTCGAAGTTGCTTGCACTTTCTGCTTCTCATGATCCAATAACCTCAAATGCATTTATTCATTTTAAATCTGGGCCCTGGGGTGGTCAGTCCACTGTTTTTTATATCTCAAAGGGGAAACGTTTTACATGCTGTTGATCTGTTGGAGCAGTTTTGGTGGCTTACCAGGTCTTGCAAGTGATTGGGAGTGATTATGAGTCCAATTTTCTCAATTTCTTATATTAACCTTCATTACTGTCATTTATTTTATACATTACATAATGTAATTCCTCAGTACCCAATGTAATAAGTATAGGTATTACATTATCAGTAAAATTATTATTATTATTAAATTATTAGACAAGTTACATTATTAGACAATATGCCATATGTGTATAAGGTGTGTTGTATTTCATGTTGTATGATGAAATGCCTAGATTGTGGTACTAAGGGAGTGCTTCAAAAAAGGCTAATGCTTCCTTTTATGTAAAGTTTCTCTTCAAGTTCTCAGTCTCCAGTGGAATCGTCAACTTCGGGAGAACACAGTGCACAAAAAGAGGTGGCTCTCATTTACATTCAAGGCATGGAGATGGGAGACGAGTGAGGAAGATGAAGGAGGGGAAAAGAAAAGGTTGGTGAACCCAAGGTTCTTGCTAATGAGGCCAAAGGAGAGGGGTTCGCTTAGTGCCATGAAGCCATTCAAATGAGGAGGGGGTGGTGGTGGTGCTGGGAGGGGGGTGAGAGGGATGTGCTCGAAGCCTGAGCTGGTTAGTTCTCCTCCACTGCATTTCCAGTCTCTGGAGAAATTAATTAATCAGCACACGGAATCATGCGACTTCAGAAGATTAGCCGACAACAACTGGAGGAACAGTACTGAGTCAGATTTTCAAGCACACTCAGCTGCTGAGGAGCCACACATTATCTCAGGCATGTGCACTTGATTTTTAGTGGAGGTGGGGGAAACAAAGTTGGGTCTGGTTCTGGGGAGGGTGATTAGCAAAGGATTTTTTGCTGAGACGAGCTTCCTTATTATTAGCCCTGTGTTCTTGACAAACTTTCAGGAATAACTTCATAATTCAGTTTTGTTTGTACATCACTCTTTACTCTTTGCATTGTCGCAAAGCAGCTTTGGATTGGGTCTGAGCCTCCAGTGAGCAAGCCAAGGGCAACAGTGAGAAGAAAAACTCCATAAGAGCAAGAGGAAGAAACCTTAGGAACCTAGACTCAAAAGAGGAGAACCCATCCTCATCTGGTCAACACTGGATAGCAAAATAATAACACAACAACAGCAATATGAATGAAGAATTAACAAAGAACAGACAACAATGAAAGAAAAGAAGAAAATTGTGCCATTGGACTGAAGTATTGAGATTACTCAGGGACAGAACCCAGATTGCAGACAGTTTTGGGCTGATTCTGGCTAACGGTTAGATGTTAGACATGCGGGCCGGAATAGCGCCAGATCCTGGACAGCTGCATACTGTTTTGCCTTATGTCTACATTTGTGGAACAATTCTTTCGTGAATATTATGAACCAACAATGTAGTTGGGCCAGATTGGGACCAGATTTGGGCCATATCCTTTAGTTCTACAGTGTGTGGGCCAGATCCAGGCTGAGGACCCGACTGTATACCTGGCTGAACAAACCAAAGATGTAGTCCTCAAGTGACCCGACAAATTTTGCTAACTGAGAAGTATTTAGATTAACCAGTTATAACTAAAGACTCCTGTTAGAGGCCTACCAGTGTGACATGAATCTTATCTACGAAAACCAAAGACTACTTTTAAAAAACTATCAGAGTGGCATTTTAGTATGAACAGGTAAAGGACTCAGCACAATATGAGGCAGATAAACACTGTCTAAGCCTGAAGAGTTCTGGTTAGAGTCCACAGTAACAACAGCATGTGCTATGTATGAATAACCAGTAATGAGGCCAGGCCTAGACATTAGCTAGCTAGCTAACTTGTCAACAGCTATATGTGCACACAGTATGCTATAGCAGAGAAACATTATTAACTATTGTTTTATTTAATTGTAGCTGGAGACAGAGCCATATGAATCTTAATAGGAATCTGGTAGGATGTTTTAATGGAAACATAAATTACAATGAGAACATTAGAATATGAAAAAGGTTTTTGAGATTTGTTTTTTTTCTTTTTGAAAAATAATTAAATAAGAGTATAGTAGCCAAGTAGTATCACTTCCTTATTTTCCACAGCTTATTTTAGCAAACTACATTATGTAGAGGAAGAATTGTTTATTATGAATATTATTAATAGCAGACTAACCTCTTTCAACAGACCCCCTAGTGGCCATTCTTGCATTGTATCTGTATCATTATTGAAGAAAAGTTCAATTACGGGACCCCTGGACACCCTTGGCTAAATTATATTGTTGTAATTCACATCAAATTATGTTGATTGTGAAAGTGAGAACATGTAAACACAACCTCTGCTCTGCTTCCGGCTTGCAATTCCCTTTGTCCAAAATGTCATTAATAAGTAGGAGCTAAGGGGAACTATGGAAGTCAAGGCAAGCTCTGAAAGGCCAAGAAATCTCTTAGATAAAAGATGCTTGTATGCTGGCCAGAAATGCAAAGCAAAACCCCCACATGGCAGCAAAATGACTTGCAGGAAAGATTAGCTGACATAGGACAAGTGGTGTATGGTGCTGCTTGCAGTGTTGTTCGCAGAAACATGATCTGCATGGAAGTCATCAGAAGGAAACCTTATATGCAACATCATCACCAAAGTCAACATCTGTAGTGTGCAAAACATCTAGATAAGGGCTGTGGATAAGTGCTGTGTGACCCTTTGGCCCCAATCACCAAATGTATATTTGGAGGAAAAAAGGAGCAGCATAAGATGGTATTTTCATCATGTTGCCTTTAATAAAATCAGAAGCCACCCAAAGCTATAAAGCCCTGTTTATTGCTGTAAGAGACATTCAGTGCCTTGCTTGTAAAGAATCAAATCTCACAGAAAAGAGGCACCTTGTTCTTAAGGGACAGCCTTGTTTTGAGGGAGATTGATAAAGTTATAATGTAAAATATATATATATAAAAAAAAATACTTGTGCAGTTCTTCATACTGAAAGTCACTTTTGTGCTGGAATAAAAAGTGGGGGAGCAAAAGTGTGTGTTTGTTCCCCACCCCACCCTGCCACCCTCTTATTAAGCCTGTGGATGCAGGTGCTCAACTTGCTCCATTGTTTTTTCCGAACCTCCTTACAGAAATACAGAAAGGAGAAAAAAGGAAAGGAAATCAAACCTGACACGGGACCTCCTACCAACGGGGTGCCTTGTTACAGAACGCAGTGTTATGCTAACGCTAGCGCTCTGGGACCTGAGTACAGTTATCTCTGATTCACTTCAGTTAGAGAGAGGTGGGAGGATTGTGCCAGACTCTACTTTGCATTCTCTTATGAGAGCAAATTAGGAACGGGAGGAAATGCCATTTCCCAATTTTATTCCCCACTTAAGCAAAGTAGAGTCTGTATTTCAACACTGTCAAACCCCTGCAGTTAATCTGCTTTGAATATATCATCCCCTATTACGCTAATCTCATTCCCATGCTTAGGTTATTACCTCACTGCGTGTGAAGGTAGCAAAAAGGAGCTAAACGAGGATTTGCCTCGCACAACGATCAGCGTGACTGGAACAGAATCAAGTAGTAAATGTGAGACGCCGAAGGTGATGGTTTTTGTGGTAGGAAAAAAAGGCTTTGGCATTGAGACACACATTTACTCTGGCGAAGACTGGAGTGAGTCATAATGCAATGCTCAAACCTCTTAGTCATGGAGAACCATTAACCCAGGGATTCCCAGTCCTGGTCCCGGAGATTTACCAACCTGCAGAGTTTAGCTCCAGTCCTAATCTAACATATCTGATCCAGGTAATGAAGGCCTTCAGGGGCATCTGAACATTAGAGCCAGGTGTTTTGGATCTAAACTTTCCAGGGTGGTGGATCTCCAGGGCCAGGATTGGGCAGCCCAATGCATTAAGCATTTAGGCATCTGAAAAAATGATATGTCAGAGTTTTTTTTTTTATTCTAAAACATATTAATAGTTTTACTGAAATTGAAAAAGAAATTCTGGTAGCAGTTTACAGATTGGTGATAAATTGGTTCAAATGTGATAATATTATGCTGATGTTGTACCCATCTCAAGAGTACTTGCTAATTTAGTATTTTTTGAGGTAATGCAAATTAAATTAATTAGTATCTCTTACAGTAAAAGTGAGTAATAAGAGGCTCATGGTGGCCAGAAATTGTCAAAAATGACTTAAAATCTCTTAAAAGGTTTTAGAATGATTTTCCCATGAAGTTTTGGAGATTTTGTTAAAAATGATATGCATATCATTGCTGTTGTACCTCCAAAATGGTCCCATATCAGGAGAAAGAAAAAATATATATGACTTTCAATGCAATTTAATGTAAAGATATTTAATTCTAAGCAGGTTTGAACCAATTCTATTGGTCAATTCATCATTAAAATTGTAACACAATGTAAGGGTCAAAAAAAAATGCCAAAAACTGGAGATACAAGGTGTTATTAATTAGGTCTGTTCAAAATATTACAATTTGGTCACTATAACTATAATATGACAACTTTCTAAACTTGGCTAGCATCGAAAGAGCAAATCTGCACATCCTACATCCGTAAGGGCTTCCTATATCTTCAGTATTCAGAATGGCATCCACAGTAATATCCACCCACAAGAACATGCACCCTCAGGGGAGGAGGACATTCTAGATTTCAGTCATGCAGCAGCTTAAGATCTCTACTTTCACAAGCACCTGGCTCGCATATATAGAGCACTCGCACAGCCCCACACACCGTTCATAGTAGCTTGACTGATGTTCATGAAACTTTCACAAGCAGATTTTCCACCATCAAAGTTACCCTGCATGAAAAAAATTGCAGAAACTAGTTGAATTTCAATGCTACAAGTTCAACTGAAATTAATTTTTCATGGGAGTCTTCATGCCGTACCTTTTGGGATTATTGGCACCACTGGTAAAGAGTGAGTTCGTATGAGATTTTCAAGCTAAGATTGAGCTTTTCAATGTTTTTATAGGCTTTTTAGGAGGGAGTGGAATTTTATGACCATCTTTAAGATGCTTTGAAGGCATTATGTAAGGTTGAAGGGCTGTTTTTTTTATGCAGTGAAATTCACAAGTGCAATAATAGAGAGCAGAGGTGTCTTTTAGTTGCCAGTATCAAGTAAGTCTCAAGTATTACATCCCAAGTCTCAAGTAAGTTCCAAGACTTCGAGCCACAGTCTTGAATTTTGAACTATTGACCAGGCACTCAACTGTTATAGGCTGTGAATAATATTGTAGTGCGTTCAATAAATGCTTTTGCATGTTAGCTTTAGGTTATGCATTCTCTAGCCTTTCTTGTGCTAAGGACTCTTATTGTAGAGGGTGGGGATAAGTACTGCCCGGGGGCTGTGTGTGAGTGTGCATGAGGGGAGAAAGAGAGAGATAGAGAGAGAGAGAGAGAGAGAGAGAGACAAGAGGCGTGAGCTGGGTAGCGAATAGACCGTTAGTAAAGACAAAACTCTGCTTAACTCTGCTGGAACATCTACAACACCTGGAAAATAAAGCATCGTGACTGGTGTGAAAGCTGTGTCTCTTGTAAAAGTGGTGAATGCTACAATATTATAGTCTTTGAGTACAAATTATGGTACTTGATTATCTGTTACAAGCTTCAAACTGAAGATGTTTAAGCTAGAACATTCTAAAAAACGTGAATATACACCATCACTAGCTTGGCACTAACATAGTGGTATTGGTAATTGGGTGAACAAAAGACCCTTAAAAAAAGCAAAAGAAACCTAGTTTCTGCAATGAACATATTTATGGTTGGCATGAACTGACAGTTCATGATTTTATAACTGTATGTTTTAGTAAATGTGATGTTTGTTTATTGCCGTGAAAACATATCAAAACAGACATCCTACTGTGGACTATTTTTATCATCTATTAAAATGACCATCTATTAATATTAGCCCGTTTCACAATGCGCTGCACTACAGTCCCCAGCATGCACTGCAAAGTAATGTGTGCTCTGATTCTTCTACCCCAACAACAAAATTTCAGCTGCAGTTCAACCAGCATAAACAATGTCAGTTCAGCAGCTCAGAAACTGAGCCCAAGTTTTAATGAACTTGCAGTAAAGAAAGGATGCCAGGTGTCTTGTTCAAGGAGATAGGTAGGTTTAAAATATTGAGCTCCTGGGGACATTTACATTTTGAATATTTCAATATTCAATATTCAATATTTCAATATTTGAATATTCATTTAATATTTCAAGGTCTACAACAAGTGCCTATATTTCACTGCTGAAGTTTTTGCAGATTTTGAATAAACAATAGCCAGTTTGGGTTACAGCACAACATTAACTAAAAATGAAATAAAAACTTTTTTTTTATGTGGCCCACAGGTTTGTTGAGATTTTCTAATATGGCGCTTTTACTCGTTGAGTTTGACACCTGTGGTCTAGACAGTCTACTGACTTGAATCACATTGAAAATGTATGGAAAGAGCATCAAAGGGACCCTCGTAACTTGGGAAACTGAAGATAGTTTGTTAAGAGGATCGGGACAAAATCTAACCATAATGCTTTAAAAGGCTACTTATTTTTTCCTGTAGATACCTTGAAGCTGTAAGTGCCAACAATGGCTTTTACAAAGTTAATACCAATGTTATTATTACTATTTTTTTGTGGGGTCTGAAAACTTTTTCTTTTTCCTTTTAAATCCTTGTTCATAATTTCCATGGTTATACCTTTGAATAAGAAAATCAGTTTTATGAAATAAAATAAAGAAAATCAGCTTTACGGAACTGCAGCTGGACCAGTGTGTGTACAATAAAGTATTAATCGATCATTTAGGCTTGCAGCAACTGATCCCAAAGTTTTGAACAGTAGCGTACCTTGTTTCTTTCTATATAACAGCACTCAATTCATGTATCTAATTCACAGGCATGTCCTGCGCCATGGGCCGTGACACAGCACCGGCTTTGGAAATCCATCCCCCATGCCGAATCAAATTTCGCTCCCTGCGGCTCCGGCCTTTCAGAACGTGCCAGAAGGCAGGGAGAGCATGGCTTTGCTCTACAGGAGGCCAATCTAGCAGCAGGACACTCGAAGCGAATGGTGGAGCACACTGTGAGAACACAGTAGGGCCGTCTCACGGACGATTTGAGGGCCTGATGTCCTGGGGACTGGGCCCGGCCAAGAAAAAAAAATTGTGCTTGACCAGTGAAGCTGCGTTGCGAGTGAGAGCGCAAGCTGGTAAAGAATATCTGCAGCACAGCAGTGGCGAGCAGGACTTGAGGAGGGTCTATTGATCAGAGAAGATGTTGAAAAACAAACCACGGAGCTGGGAAGAGTGACTCATAAAGGTGAGCGCTGAGAATTCATGTCTCTGACTATGTACACAGGGTTGCTAGTTTATTGGGTACACCTTATGCCTACAACCACTGGCCATTTTATCAAAAATACCTACCACTTTGGTGAACTATACTGACAAATTATGAACTATTCTTTGCAGGTTGAGAGTATACACCCAAAAAATGCCCAGCCAAGAGTGAATCTGTGGTCAGAAACTGACCACCGATGAAGGACTAACAGAAATTGTGAATCAACAGATGAGCTAGAGCTTCTAACTGTACACCAACCACCCAGGACTAGAAGGTAGGGGTCTCTAATTAAGTGGCCAGTGTTTACGAAGACCTTTAACAAGCAACTAGCGCTCTTACCTTTGCAATCTGCACACACCAATTGAGGAGCAGCTGGGAGCCGATGTTGTCCTTGTGTTCGTGAACGTAGTCTAGCAGGCAGCCATGGGGCATGAGCTGGGTCACCAGCTGGATAGTAGGGCTCAGGCACACTCCCAGCAGACGCACCAGGTGGGGGTGTTCAATGCTAGCCATGATCAGAGCTTCCTAGTGGACAGCAAGAGAAATGCCAGTCAGGGTTTCAACATAGCACACAGGCTGTTCTCCAGAGGTATTCAGAGAGTTGGACAAACCCTATGGAGATATAACTTCTGAATAGTGCGATGTACACAGTATGCACTTAATTATGTATAGAAAATCAAATGAAGCATTAGGAGTCTTGCCCAAGGAGTCCTGCACAAGAAACATTATCTGTGCTTAATCGGTAGGATTTTGTTGCGGTGACGATTGCATTTCTGACAGGCTGGAGTTGACCGAGGAAAAATCTCCAAAGGCAGCATGCACTGCACCTGAGAGGGGTGCCCAAGAGTGATGGAACTTGACAAATCCAAGCATTCCTATATAAAAAGATAGAATGTTAGGCATTGTGCAACAACATGAATGATGAGGATGAGTAGGCGCAGAAAAAGAGGCAGATTAGATCACTATCTTTCCAAACTGAACAGCTTTTAAAACATCATCTTTTCAACTCAGGGTGAGAGACATCACAGAACAAATGGTGTTTTGCCGATCTTACTGTATGTTGGCTCTGTTTGAAATCTTATGAAGTACCCTTGTTATGGCTATAGAATGAGCTTTTGCTCAGAGGGAGGCTTAGGCGATGGACTCCAGCTCAGTTAGCAGTAAACAGCAGACAGAACTGCCAGACACAACATTATGAAGCCCAGGAGGGAGAGAGAGTGTGTTTGCTGTCCACTCACTGCCCAGAACAGAGGTGACCCCCATTAGTGAGACTTACCCTGACATCTACTCCTTATACTTCTCATCCAAACCCCAGTGTGTGTGAATAATGGTAAAGGTCAACAGGTATCTGATAGACATGTATACACACACACACACACACACACACACACACACACACAGAAGCTTTAATGACATCCCATTCTAAACTAAGTTGGTCCCCTTTTACAGCTGTAACAGCTTCCACTCTTCTGGAAAGGCTTTCTACAAGGTTTTGTCCATTCATCCAGAAGAACATTTGTGAGGTCAGACACTGATGTTGGACGAGAGGGTCTGGCTCACAATCTCCTTTCTAGTTCATCCTAAAGGTGTTTGATGGGGTTGAGATCAGGTTCAAGTTCAAGTTCTTTCACACCAAACTCACCCAGCCAGGCCTTTATGGACGTTGCTTTGTGCACTGGGGCTCAGTCATGCTGGAACAGGAAAGGTTCTTCCCCAAACTGTTCCCACAAAGTTGGAAGCATAGAATTGTCCAAAATGTCTTGGTCTGCGAAGCATTAAGATTTCCCTTCACTGGAACTAAGGGTTCTAGACCAACCCCTGAAAAACAACCTCATAGTATTATCCCTCCTCCACCAAACTTCACAGTTGGCACAGTGCAGTCAGGCAGGTAACGTTCTCCTTGCATTCGCCAAACCCAGACTCGTCCATCAGACTGACAGATAGTAAAGCGTGATTAATCAATCCACAGAATACAGTTCCACTGCTCCGGTGGTGGCATGCTTGGCCATAGAAACCCATTTCGTGAGGGTCCTAATGCACAGTTCTTTTGCTGATGGTTCTTCCAGAGGCAATTTGGAACTCATTTGTGATCCAACAGAGGACAGGCACCGTGCGCTTCAGCACTCGGCGGTCCCACTCTGTGAGTTTGCGTCGTATACCGTTTCATGTCGAAACTGTTGTTGCTACTAGATGCTTCAATTTCACAATAACAGCACTTACAGTTGACAGGAGCAGATCTAGCAGAACAGAAATATTACAAACCAAAGAGGTGGCATCCTGCGACAGTGCTATGTTTAAAGTCACTGAGCTCATCAGTATGACCAATTCTACTGCCGCTGTTTGTCCATCAAGACTGCAAGGCTATATGCTCGGTTTTATCCACCTGTTAGCAATGGGTGTGGCTAATCACCTGAACTCAATAATTGGGAGGTGAGTCCCAATACTTTTGTCTATATAGTGTATATGTTTTCTTGCTGAAGGAAATGTGGGGTTGAAATATAGATAGACCTATATGTTTGAATCCTAAATATAGCTAGCTTTTACTTTGCACTTCTGAAAAGGGCACTGGAACAACAGCATAGAACAGCTACTTTTGGTTCCATAAAAACCATAAAGCATGAGTTTACTAAAGAACCTTCAAGTTGAATGGTTCTTTTGGGAACCATAAGTGTCATCACTTCAAAAACCCTTTTTAGGCACTTTTAGGAGTAGTTTAGGAAGTTGGAGTTTACCGAGCTCATTTGCAGTTGTCTTACACAAACAATAAAACACATGGCTATCTAACAATAGCTGAAAATGTATATCTTTTGCAGCTAGATCTGGGGGCTAGAGCTGGGGGTAGCTGTTAGCCACGGGGTTGTGAAGAAAATGAAAATGCATCCCAGGATATGGCACTGCCTGAAGTCCGTAGCTTTGTAGAATCTTCCTTAAGTCAAACCAAGGGTTTAGGGGGCTGCTGATAGAAACTTACTTGACCTATATTAGACTTGGACTGTCCTTCAGCATGGCAGCCGGGATTTCGCAAAGTGCAGAGAGGAAGTCCGGGAGCACATTTCTTTACCAAAATCAGAATGCAGAGCGAGTCTTCTTCAGCTGTCAGTCAAGAAGCCGGGTCAAAACCGGTTCACAACCTTTTTGTTCTTATCTGTTCTTTGGTCATTAAAGGTATAGTTGAACCAAATATTGCTAGCATGTCTCACAATGAACAAAACTGATGTTTTCAAAATTGTATCATGAAGCTTGATCTCTGTCAAGCAATAGTTTAATGATACAATAAACTCTAAAAGACTGTAAGTGTTACCAGCATCTCTAGAATGGAGCCTGAATTAAGGAACTCACGTCCATAAACTCCACATTGGCTTTTGGTCCTGTAGCTTCACTGAGGATCTTTATGGCCACAGGAATCTTGACACTCTCTCCCTCTGGAACCCAGACACCCTGACAGAAAACAGATAGAATTAAGATAAGTACCACATACAGACTGACAACTCTCACTAAATAGAATTTTTTGGTGAAAATAATGTTACACATTTAGCATACAAACACATACTCTGGGCAGTTTTTACCTTGTAGACAGTTCCAAAGGCTCCAGTGCCCAGGATCTTCACCCTCTTGAGCTCAGTCTCCTTCAGTATTCGTAACTGAGCCTGATTGGGTGCTGTTCCACTGGGTGTTAGTGGCTCCACCAACTGACCAAAACAGGAGATCCCAGACCAGTTATTATAACAATAATACCACATACTGCATACATGTACACACACTGCAGATCCCAGACCAAAAAACAAAACAATACCAAGAAAATTTCCATTCTTCAATGTAGAATGGTCAGTAGATTGGTCAAATAAATCTATAGAGTGCTACGATCAGCTGTACTAGGTTGGGAATATGAACTTCATTTATAGAGTGTTATGATCAGGTGGATGTATGTTAGGTATATAAACTCAGCTTATGGAGTGTTATGGTCAGATGTAATAGGATATGTATATAAACTCAGTTTATAGACTGTTATGATCAGATGCAACAGATTGCATTTATGAACTCAGTTTAAGGAGCGTTATGATCAGACACAGTAGGTTTGGAATATAAGCAGGTATATAAACAGTAGGTTGGATTTATAAACTTAGTTTATGAAGTTTATGATCTGACACAGCAGTTATTTATACAGGCTCGGTTTATGGAGTACTTTGATCAGACATTGCATATGTAAACTTTCTGGAGAGTTATGAACAAACGCAGTAGAACCTCAGTAGTCTAGAAGGCTGCTTATATAAACTCCATTTACAGAGTGTTATGATCAGACGCAGTAGGCTGGGTATTTATGGAACAGTAGGTTGGGTGTTTTGGGAATTATCAGATGCAGAAAAACTCAGTTTATAAAGTGTCATGAACAGATGCAGTATAAGCTTGGTTGTGTAGGAGGCTGTGTATATAAACTTAATTTACAGAGTGTTATGGTTACATGCAGTAGATTAAGTATATAAACTCAGTTTATGGAGTGTTATAATCAGACACAGCAGATTGTGTATATAAATTCAGGTTACACAGTGTTATGATCCGACAGAAGATTGCATATATAAACTCAGTTTATGGAGTGTTATGATCAGACTGTAGATTGCGTATATAAACTCAGCTTATGTAGTGTTACGATCAGACAGTAGATTGTGTATATAAACTCAGTTCATGGAGTGTTATGATCAGACAGTAGATGGTGTATATAAACTCAGTTCATGGAGTGTTATGATCAGACAGTAGATTCTATATATAAACTCAGTTCATGGAGTGTTACGATCAGACAGTAGATTCCGTATATAAACTCAGTTTATGGAGTGTTATGATCAGACAGTAGATTCTGTATATAAACTCAGTTCATTATGGAGTGTTATGATCAGACAGTAGATTCTGTATATAAACTCAGTTTATGGAGTGTTATGATCAGACTGTAGATTGCGTATATAAACTCATCTTATGTAGTGTTACGATCAGACAGTAGATGGAGTGTTATGGTCAGATGTAGTAGGCTGGTTATTGAGTTTCTGTTTTCATGTTTTTGTGTAAGATTAGACCAAGCAGGTCTGTTAAATGGACTCTGTTTACAGGTTATTAGGGGTTAATATGACTCTGTTTACACCCTATTGTCACAGAAAGAGAGAATTACTGCAATAATTGCTCCGTAATAAAGTGGCACTTGTTTCATTACGAGTGAAATGCTGGCTAATGTGGAGAGTGAACTTCAGCGTGTTTGTTTATGTGTGTGTGCAGTTGTTTCATTAGGCTCTAAGTGCTTGTTCGAGAGCAGGGTGAATCAGAGGAACACTCCTCACTGCTCTCCAGAAGAGGACTGTGTGCGTGGGTTTGTGTGCACAGGCTGGAACACTTTGTCTGGATGCGTTGCTTTTATTCAAGCTTATCAAGTTTGATTAACATGTACTCTCTTTTAATTACTTTAGTGACAATAAGGGGATTGTAAAGTCATTATTGTTTAGTATATCTAAGTCTCAGAAAAGGAATTGTATAGGTTTTCAGCTGTGGACAAGGAATGAATGTAAAAGAAAATACAAATATTTTTTATTCATATCTCGACACGCCACCTGTGATTTACTGAGTAGTAAATTTAATGATGTTTAAAAATGAATTTATACCATTATAAAAGCTATGAAACACACATCAATACATTGAATGGATCTTTACACATTAAACTTGAAGAGGAGAGTTCGTAAACAAACTGTAAGTTGGCTTGACAAAGCCGTTGCTATGAAATCTTAGGTAGTTGCCCAAGTGGTGCTATGATATCCCAGGTGGTTACGAATGTGTTTCTAAGCTGTTCCAGGTGGTTGCTAAAGTGTTGCTATGCCACTGTCACGCTATCCCAGTTATCCCAGGTGGTTGCTAAGGTGTTATATGCCATTGCAATAGAATCCCAAGAAGTTGTTAAGATGTTACTAAGCCATTGCTTTGGTAGCCCAGGTGGTTGCTAAGGTGTGGCCAAGCTGTTCCAGGCGGTTGCTAAGGTGTTGCTATGTCACTGCTATGTTATCCCAGTTGCTATAGAATCCTAGGCAGTTGTTAAGATGTTGCTAAGCCATTGCTTTGGTACCCCAGGTGGTTAGGTAGTTGCCCAAGTGGTGCTATGCTATCCCAGGTGGTTGCTAATGTGTTGCTAAGCTGTTCTAGGTGGTTGCTAAAGTGTTGCTATGCCACTGCTATGTTATTCCAGTTATCTCACTGGTGGCTAAGATATTGCTATGACACTGCAACAGAATCCCAAGCAGTTGTTAAGATGTTGCTAAGCCATTGCTTTAGTACCCCAGGTGGTTGCTAAGGTGTTGCTATGCCATTCCAATAGAATCCCAAGCAGTTGCTAAGATGTTACTAAACCATTGCTTTGGTACCCCAGGCAGTTGCTGACGTGTTGCTAAGCTGTTCCAGGTAATTGCTAAAGTGTTGCTATGCCGGTGCTATGTTATCACAGTTATGCCAGGTGGTTGCTAAGATATTGCTATGCTATTGCAATAGAATCCCAAGCAGTTGTTAATATGTTGCTAAGCCATTGCTATGTTATCCCAGGCAGTTGCTGAGGTGTTGTTATGCCATTGCAATACAATCCCAAGCAGTTGTTAAGATGTTGCTAAGCCATTGCTATGGTACCCAAGGTGGTCATTAAAGTGTTGCTAGGATGTTGCTATAGAATCCTAGGCAGTTGTTAAGACGTTGCTAAGCCATTGCTTTGTTATCCCAGGGGGTTGCAAAGTTATAGCATTGTTATAGAATATCAAACAGTTGTTGCTGTTGCTAAGCAGTTGCTATGGAATTCCAGGTGGTTGCTCTCAACATTCTCTCATTCGTTTCCTATGTGAAAAAAAGGTGCTTGAATGAAAACTGTACTTTCAATGCACAAGTGCTCTATTCCCATCTATGCTTTGCATTCCTGCAAAGTTAAGTTCTTGGTCAAAAACCGCAACCTATTAAAAGGGAAATAAAAACCTTGAATAATAAGGTGAAGAACAGTAAGTTGGCTTTGCCATGCACATCATATCCTTTTTAAGGATTCATTCAAGGAATCTGTCCTCACAATTACACAGAAGCTCACGGTTATGCAGTATCTGTTGACAGAAGTTTTATACTTATAAGTGATGTGACGTGATATGTATGTTAAAGATCCTGTAAAGGTACATGACCATGTATAATTAGCTTCTGACAAACCTGTTCGACCTCAAACCTCAAGCCTGTTCCACCCAGACTTTGGGAAGCTGTCCAGAACTGACTGCATTTAAAATAAACATTAAGGGGAGCTGTCCCTGCCTTTGATGCTGAAGTGCTGAGTGCCTTCAATCTAAACTTTAAGAGGCGCTGTCCTTTCTTGTGGTTCTGAAATCCTCAGTGGCCTTAAACTAAACATTAAAGAGAGCTGCCCATGCCTGTGGTTCTGAAGCATAAACTCCTTTTAGTTTTAAAAAATTCACTCAATATCTCACTGCCAGTGCAGTTCTGCAACGTTGCGCTTAATAGAATGACAGGCTGTATTTGAAACAAGCAAATAAACACATAAATAAACATAGGGAATAGTGAATATGATTACAGTGAAAGGCTAGGATACTGTGGTACTCAACTGAAAACTTGCTGAAAATGAGTTAGTCTTCCATTAAGTTAAGTTACCCTTTATTAATCCCACAATGGGGAAATTCACCTCCGCATTTACCCCATCTGTGCAGTGAAACACTGCATACACACTAGTGAAAGCACACACACTAGGGGGCAGTGAACACATTTGCCCAGAGCCCTATCCAAAGCACCCAGGGAGTTGGGGGTTAGGTGCCTTGCTCAAAGGCATTTCAGTCATGTCCTGTCAGTTCAGGTGATCGAATCGGTGACCTTCCGGTCACAAGGCTGGTTCCCTAACCTCCAGCCAAGTTCCCTTCTCCAGTTTACTTCCCTGGAAAAAGAGTGAAACACTTTAATACTAAATTGAGAGAGATCAGGGCCTCAACACAAAACTATTCTGACTCTTATGAACACAAATACATGACTACAGGCACATATACAAGCTCCAGAGGATGTAGGTTTGTTTGAATGGATGTCAATATTTGAGGGTATCAAGCTGTCCATCAGGAATGTCTTGCTTGAATGGTCTGCTTCAGATCATGCCTCTGCATTTCAATTGGGAGGTCAGGACTCTGATTTGGTCATTCGAACATAAGGAATTTCATCTGTTTGAGGCATTCTGTTGTTGATTTAATCATGTGTTTGGGATCATTGTCACGTTGGATCATTGTCTCACTTCTTTCTCACCTCAGCATAATGCTGTAGAATTTCCTGATACAACTTGGAATTAATTGGTCTCGCAAGGATTTTCTATTTCACAGGAGGGATGAAGTGTTTCACCCAAAATGACTTTGTTTACATTCAACTTTTGTTCACTAAATGTACCTCTACTAGTGCTGTAGAACATCAGTACAAACTCCAGGTGGTTTTTATCTGGAGGCATGCAGCAATGTTTTCATTTTTTTCCACTTGGTTTTGTTTCATTTGCTGGTTTGTTTTCTTATTGTTTGTGTGTTTTGTTTTGAGTTGGCAAGTAGTTTAGGTAACTTCCTGTATGGTTGATTCTTGAACACATGTTCATTTTGAATGTTATCACATTCAAAAGATGCCCCCAAGTTCTTAGATTATATTTAGACTAATTATTATTCAATGAGCAAATTATTCAAAGTGCACTTGTATTGATCTTTGTAGGACATTTCCAAGACTACACTGAAAAAAAAAAACAAATACTGTCAAAGAACTAGAACATTTAATGATCAATACCCATTTTTTGAAAATAAAAACAAAAAGGTGAAATGCATGTGTTATTATTTTGGTAAAGTACTGTATGTCAGAATAACTATTTGAACTACTGAAACTGTTGAATTATAGTAAAACAATATTTCTTAGAAATTAAGTGACTGCAATTTTACGGATTGTGTACCGTAATTGAGAAAACACACTTTTACTGTAGATTACTTAATGGATTTTGTTTGGTAACCCTGAGGCTGGAATTTTGACCCTATTTATTTTATTTAATTTTTTTACACTGTCTGACTATAGAATGATGGAGGAAATCTTTTAGAAATCCTTTATAGAACATTCTACTATTATGAGTGAAATTTCTTCTGATGTGTCATGATTTCTTCTTATTTGTTCATATTGCACTTGAGGTACATCAACCTATATTGGACAGAATTTTCATCTGAAGAGCAAGTAACCAAATGTGTGGTCACAGCCACACCTTTTAATGAAGGTGTTGTCTTAGCCCTCTACATAATTTTTAATTTTTTTGTTGAAAAACTGCTCAACGGACTTCGTATTGCTTTATATTGTCTCTATATAACTGCATAGTTATATTTACATTTACATTACATACAACAACTATGTAACTATTGGTGGTGTTCAGTGTTACAGAATAATTACCATGTAACTACCGTGCAATTACAGTGAACATTTTTTCCAAGACATTCATAATAGTACATAAGTATAATAATATGATTGCATTGGAACTTGCTAACCCAACCACAAACCATTCTATAATGTGGCAGTATTTCTGTTACAATGAAATCGGCCTATTTATCTTTAAAAGATTATTGCATAAGCTCTGTAAAATTACATGTTGATCCATGTGATTTGATTAGATTACCTTTGTTACAACACATATGTTCAACTTAAACTATGCACAAGCTACACATTAAAATAAGTAGATAGTTCTTGTGTAGTTATTATGTAGATAATGCAAAATAACATACATTATAGTATAATGTGGCATAATGTTTAAATACAGTCACATTGCAGAATAATTTAAACCTAGTGTTTAAAGCTAGTGTTTCCTGTGCAGATGCAGTGTAAGCATTCTCATAATGTAGGTACTTACACACCTGTTACAATCTGAAGTCTTATTGGAAAAAAAACAGCAGCTCACACTGTTACACAAGTGTAATTACATAAGAGAAAACATGCTGTTATAACTATCAAGATGCATTTGGGTAAATATGTGACTAGAAATTGAAGTGTGTATTTACGTAAGCTCTACTACTGTAATCCGTCTCTAACAGTTAACACATCACTAGTAGTTACATTGTTGTTGCATGTATTATTAATGTGTAACTACACAGTTATTACACCCATTTTATTAGCTCTCATTTTAGAAATCCAGCAAATTAACAAGGGCTCAGAAATGTTGCCTCACTATTGTTTATGGAGGATTGTAGTGAACTAAGTCAAAGTTTACTAAAGGAGATGGGCATTATTTTAAGTTATTTGACAGGCAGTGATATGTCATTATGTTAGCGACCATTTGTACATCAGATCTCCATCTGATCTACATAAAATAGCCGTTAATTAAAGATGAACAATGCTTCACTATTGTGCATGACTGTTCTTTGCACTGGTTAGGGCTTCACTCTGCTGATACTCAGTACATCACACCTCTCTAACGACTCTGTTCTCACTCCTACACACGGTCTCTCACCTCTGTCTCCAGGAAGCGGCGCAGAGCTCTTTTCTTCTTGATGCTTTTACGTCTGGCAAAAATGGTAAAGCCCAACACTATGATGACCACCACAAACAGCCCACCAATCGTTCCGGCTACAATCAGGGGCGTCCTGAAGGGCCAAAAACAAAAGCGGAAAAATGTAACCATCGATACATCTTCTGTAAACATGCCTACAGTGCCACAGTAATGTCTAGAGCTGTGGTCACCAAACCTCCACCTGAGTTTGTTGCAACCTGCATCTAATATGTTGACCTCCCTCCTTACCCAAGACTAATGCATCAGATCCAGCACATCAGCAATTTCTGAAGAAGTTAATTAGCTGAAGCAGGTGTAGCAGATTGCAGTTGGAACTAGACCCGACAGGAAGGTGGATCTTCAGGGCCAGGGTTGGTGACCACTGCTCTAGAGCGAGATTTTCCCACTTAAACATTAGTAAAAAACCCTTTCTGATGAAGCATCTTGGACTTTTTGAAAAACTACAACTGGTTTGGGTAAATGTTTAGGGATGATCTCTAGTTTTAGGCTGGAGTGCCCCTTACACCCCTTACCAAGCCGAGTTTTATTATACAATTCTATAACCTAAGAAAAGCTCCATTAGTTTGTAAGTCCCTGTAGTTAACGAATAGGAAGCCTTAGTATGTAATAAGCCTAAATGTTAAAGGGTTAAAATACTCAGTAAAAGCAAATTTGTAGCCTTTTCAAACCCATAGTGGTAAAGAAGCTGACATACATTCTAAAATACTCATAGATTTCCTAATAAGAAGAATAAATTAAAAGTCAGAATTAAATTTTTTTTTTTTTATTTCTCAACATTTCTTAATTAATTTTGTATTTACAAGAAATTGCTGTCAGTAAATTTGTAATATTGTACATGATACTATAGCAGTCTTTTTAACCTCTTGAAATCCAAGACTTATTACAGCCAAAGGCTTATTATTTAGTAACTACATTGACTAGAATGCTGAGTTACTCTTAAGTTATAGACATACATAATAAAAGTTTGGAGCTGGAAATTTTAGGAGTAAAAAAGAAACCATTTATTTGAAACAATTTATTCAGACAGCCCACTCTAACTACTTCATAGTTGCTTATCCTGCATTTAACTTACACTATGTGGCCAAAAGTATGCAGACACCCCTCCTTTTTACTGAGTTCAGGTGTTTCAGCCACACCCATTGCTAACAGCTGTATAAAATCAAACAGACATGCAAGACAAACACATATAGATAAACAAGAACTGTGTGTTGAGATTCCATGGTTGAGCAGCTGCACACAAGCCTAAGACCACTATGCGCAAGGCCAAGTGTCAGCTGGAGGGGTGTAAAAGCACGCCACCGCTGGACTCTGGAGCAGTGGAAACGTGTTCTCTGGAGTGATAAATCTTGCTTCAATATCTGACAGTCTGATGGATGACTCTGGTTTGGCTAAATGCCAGGAGAATGCCACCTACCATAATGCATAGTACCAACAGTAAAGTTTGGTGGAGGAGGGATAATTAGTTCCAGTGAAGGGTGATGTTAATGCTACAGCATGCAAACAGATTTTGGGTAATTAATGCTTCCAACTTTGTGTCAGCAGTTTGGGGAAGAGCCTTTCCTGTTCCTGCATGACCGAGCCCCTGTGCACAAAGAGAGCTCCATAAAGACATGGTTTGATTGGTTTGGTATGGAGGAACTTCGGTGGTCTCCACAGACAACATCACTATACACCTTTGGGATGAACTGGAACATTGCGAGCCAAACTTTCTTGTCCAACATCATTGACCTCACAAATGTTTATTTGAATGAATGGGCAAAAATTCCCGCAGACATTCCAAAATCTTGTTGAAAGCCTTCCTAGAAAAATGGAGGTTTTTATAGCCACAAAAGGTGGGCTAACTTTACATTAATGCCTATAGTTTTGAAATGAGGTGCTCACATACTTTAGGCCATATAGTGTACATTTTACTAACTAGCTATTAACTTTAGCCTTATTTACCCTAATACTTAACACTGACTTGATTCTAAACCTAATCCTAACCTCATACCAAAACCTAAACCCAACCCTCACCCCGTCCTAAACCTAACCCTAACCTTGAGAATCAACCAACTTTTAACAGTTTGTTAATAAATTAAACATCTATAGATACTTTACTTGCGGCTGTCCAAATAAAGTTAGCCCCTGGTTTGTCTTGATCTCAACCACAACTTCAAACAAGGAAATACATCTTTCTGCTGTTGATTTGATCTAACAAAACCATATTTACACATTACATGGTTGCACCAGTCATATATTAACTGAGATTTTTTCTGACCTGTCCAGTAGTCCAACGCAGTCTTGGATGCGGGGTCCAGTGCACCTGCAACCAAAACAGAGTCAACGGCCTGACATATGATTTTCAACATGCATCTCCAAGCATTTAATAAAAAATTCAAATAAACATGCAAATAGACAAACAAGCACAATGTCCACTTTACTTTAAAGCCCTAAATGGAAGACAATGTAGAACAATGGAAGTCCACTGAAGAAACACTTGCGCATACAGTCTCTCTGAGATTTATTGGTGGAGATCATGGGCTCATGAAGCTATGGTTACATTCCATTTGGTGCACTTCTTGCTTTTAAATTATTGATTACATATTGCACTACCAGCATAGTTTAGAACTTACTGCTCATTAGTAATGCATAGATAACTAATCGGCATTCCCACCAAGGAGATAAATAATCCGTGGAATTGTATTATGATGAATACCATGTAATGCAATTCCTGGAGCCTATTTCAGAGATTTATGCCGGGAGTGTTTTTAATATTCAGAATAGGTCCGTGGTAACTGGTTCTTACTGAACTGAGCTTGTTTAGGACGAGACACAGAACCAGCAGAGAAACACAGCGAGGGGCAAATTAAAACATGTGGTAGGGAATTTAATCTCTTCCATCTGGACTCCATCAAACTACCCAACAGCTCCTGCTTTAAACCACTGACCACTGACCACTGTGTATGTTTTCGTTTAGCAGTGATGCTGACAAAACAGTACACTTTGAAGATGGAAAATGCTTCTTGCAAAATGTTCCAACACAAATTTGGAAAATGCTTTTATTATTAAACAATGCAGGTTTATGTGTTTATAAACAGATATATGGAAAATAAAAAGACCACCCTTCAAGTATTTCATGTGCAGTCAAAACAGCCAGTAAGTACAACCCCATTTCCAAACATGTTGGGACGCTGTGCAGAATGTAAATAAAAATAGGATGCAGTGATATGCAAATCATGTAAAACCATATTTTTTAAAGGAAAATACTACAAAGACAACATATCAAATGTTGAAACTGAGAAATTTAATGTTTTTTTGAAAAATATATGCCCATTTTGAATTTGATGCCAAAAACATGTTCCAAAAAAGTTGGGACGGGGACATGTTTACCACTGTTTCATCACCTCTTCCTTTAACAGCACTCTGTAAGCGTTTGGGAACTGAGGAGACGCTGCTGTAGTTTTGAAAGCATATGTTGCCAATTTCAAATGTTGATTCTTCGGACCACAAGACACTTTTCCACATCGTCTCAGTCCATTTTAAATGGGCTTGGGCCCAGAGAAGGTGGCAGCATTTCTGGATCCTGTTTATGTCTATTTTTAATGAAACATAGGGTTTAAATGATTTGCATACCAATGCATTTTTTTTTTATTTACATTTTACACAGTGTCTCAACTTATTTGTAAATGGGGTTGTACAAGTCACTGAAAATGACACAGAAGCATCCAAAACTAAATGTGTTTTTTTCAGTATTTAATACATACACGTTTTACCTTTATTACTGCAGAGATATTTGTTCACACCTCCAAAGTTCAGTTGTAAAAAATTGGTTGCATTTGTTTCTCACAATCCGAATAATCCCAAACACATATAATGATGTTGAGGTCTGGACTCTGAGATGGACAGTCCATTATTCTGAAAGCACCAGCAGCTTATTTATTTGATTTGCAAATGTTCATCTTGTCTATTTTTTGGTACTGAATTAGTTCAAACTGCAGTTCCACAGGAAAAAAATATTTACAAAACGATGAATTATTCAGAGCTTAGTTATTTATAGGAATTATAGTATAATCTATTTAAACCCAAAACATTAACCCTTAAACAGCCAGAGCCCACTCACTGGCCCAAGAACTTATTACACACCTCTGTAAACTAAGACACAGCAGGTGAAAGTGGCCCAAATCTGATTCTCTCACCAAATCTGATTTTTTTGTTTTAAATGTGGTCTTTACGTGACATCAGTCTGAACAGATCAGCTCCTAAACTGACTCACGCAAAAGAACAATGTTTCATCTTCACCAGCACCACAGAAGCGATCATTGACTGACAGCAGGGCTTATCACCCACAGTGTGTTTGAGCTTGCAGTAGAAAGGGTACGTTATTCAGCCACGGTCACTTCTTTGATTCATGTCCTCAGATTCTTTAACCTTTGCTTTCAGACTATTAACTGTTCTTTGACGCTGCAGCCTCGTTCTCCTACGGCCGCATTTGGCCATTTCATTCAAAATCCCTTCGAACATGGAGCGGTTGCAATTAGTCTCTTCTAATTTTTGTACAGAAATCATCCCAAATGTTTATGAAGTCTCAGCAGCATGAAATTATGACAAATGTCGAGTTGTACTGACGTAAAAGCCGCATGAATTCTGATCTAACTGTTCAGACTGAGTCACATTGCCTCAGATCGGATATGGATTGGATTTCAGTAGCACATATGAAAGCGTCTCAAATGGGAATTGAAAATGTCAGATTCAGTGTGTTTTTGCAGTTCACACTGCCACACAGATACACATCTGTGTCACATATGACGAAAAAAAATCCGATCTGGGCCACTTTTACCTGCTGTGTAAACGTAGCCTAAGAACAGCTTAGCCAGTTTGCACTTAAGTCCCTGTAGGTACTGAACAATAAGTGTCAGTACGTAACACACCTGGATTTTAAGGGGTTAATTGAGATAGTAATAAGCTAAAAACATAAACAAATATAGATTTTAGAGCTTTTTATTGTAAAGTGTCTGCCTAAGCCTAACCATGAAACCATGAAATTCCAAATTCCTTGTGAAAATAACACTTAATTTGTTCTGCTTTTTAAAAAGTTTCTTTTAAAGAAAGATTTTGATTTGTCATGAGTTTAAATAAAAAAATAATTAAAAATGCTGTCCCTGGTTTTCCTGTCACTAACAAAACACAAAGCGTTTTAGTCTGTAGGCAGCGCCTTATTTTAGCCACACCCCTGCATTTTAGAAATCTGATTACTGTCTGAGTTATGTTGACACAGAGTTTCCCATTACCTAATTACTCAAGTGCATGTAAACGTGTTGATCGGATTACTGACAAAATCAGATTTTCTGCAGTTATTGGATTATTGAGTGCATGTAAGCGCACTCAATGTCAGTTTCCAACTCTGATTTTGAACGAATTTGGTAGAATAACTCAAATAAAAAACAAAACTTCTTAATATGTTAAGGGAGCCCTGACGTTAGAGCAGCAGTTAGTCTATCTCACTGAAGTTGTAGACTTGCATGAACACCATTTCTTTCAAAACAGAACAGCGAATGCAAGCATAGTAAACGCCTGGTCTTTGTCGTGTGATTTTTCTGGTTGACATGATTATGTAGAGAGTCGTATTGCTGCACTGGACGTTTCTCTGCTGCTGCCTGTATTAAGGACCTGGTGTCGTCTTTGGTTTTTGTGTTGTTTTTTTTTTTTTGGAGGTTGTTGCCTGGGTGACTAGATTCAGCAAAGGATCAGTGGAGGCCTGACAGTAACCAACGGCGACAACCGTCACCGTGGAGATGAAGGGAGCGGGGACGCTATGCAACGAAGGGCGAGAGTATCACAAAGATCTTTGATTTTTGGAGTATAGAGAGAACGACAGACAGAGAGAGAGAGAGAGAGAGAGAGAGAGAGAGAGAGAACAAAATAAGGAGAAAAGAGTGCTGTGTTCTGTAGCTTTTCTTGGAACCAGCTTACACAAAAATCCAATTAGTTCTGGGAGCAGCTGGT
This sequence comes from Colossoma macropomum, assembly GCF_904425465.1. Classification (NCBI taxonomy): domain Eukaryota; kingdom Metazoa; phylum Chordata; class Actinopteri; order Characiformes; family Serrasalmidae; genus Colossoma; species Colossoma macropomum. The sequence continues at coordinate 424,940 of NW_023496042.1, forward strand.
GCGCCTGCAGGTCTGGGGGGATACATACGCACATACACACATGCATGGGGGGGGTCATATGTATATACACACCGCCCAGCCACTTCCTTAAGTATATCTCCTTGTTTCTACACTCATTGTCCATTTTATCAGCTCTACTGACCATCTAGGAGCACTTTGTAGTTCTACAATTACAGACTGTAGTCCATCTGTTTCTCTGCATACATTTTTACCCTGTTCTTCAGTGGTGAGGACCCCCACAGGACCCCCACAGAACAGTTATTATTTGGGTGGTGGACCATTTCCAGCGCTGCAGTGACACCAACATGTTGGCATGTTGTGAGTGGATCTAATAAAATGGACATTGAGTGTAAATACAAAAAGGTGTACTTAATGAAGTGGCTGGTCAGTATATATGTCTTTATTACAGCACTCATTCTTTGTGAAAGAACTTCTTTCCGTTTTCAAGGAAATCTGCAGGGATATTTTTCCACTCCTTCTAAGTTCAGTCTTAGAAGTTGGTTGTATTGTTTTGTTTCCATTGTCCAAGTAATTCCAATTACAAATTTAGACTCATCAGCCCATAAAACCTCCACATCCCAGATGTCCAGATGTCTAGTTTTGGTATTTTAGTGTAAACGTTCTTCTTTTTCGTCTATTTCCGTTACTAGGGCTTCTTGATCAGCTACACATCCTTTCAGACCCATAGCACTGAGTTGTCTTCTCACAGTGGAAGGATGGACAGAAACACCTGTGGATGTTTTCAGATCTGAAGCAGCTTGATTTTCTCCTGTCTCTCAAAGATGAAAGCTTTAAATGCTGTTTATCTAAAGAGGGCAGTATTGGTGGTCTACCAGGTTTTGCATGGTTGTTGAGAGTCTGCACATCTTCCATTTTTGGGAACCCCTGGTTTTTCACTAATTTTCCTTTGACTTTCTCCTTCCTTACACACATCTAATCTCCCTATAAATGTCTCCTGAATAGCTTGAGCTTAATGGCTGTTTTGACTGGAAATAAGATGCATTTAATAAATAAAGTCTTTGACTTTTGTGGGGTACTGAATAAGTAAGTATCAGTATGTAATAATACTATGTCTGATTTAAGCAATAAAACACGAGAGGGGGTGTGTTATTGTGAAATATCAACACAGTTGTGACGTTATTTGCGATAACACACAACATCAAGTGTTCTATTGCTTTTATACAACAGTTAAATAAAGTAATATAAAGTAATGCGGCATTTAATATTTTTTAATGTTAGCAGTTCCTTCTGCCAGATTATAGTTCCTTAACAAGTAGCCAGTTGCTACGTCAGAGTAACGAGCTTCGCCCACTCACTGCACAGCCAGCAGTTCATTCTCCAGCTCCTTACACGAAATTCCCAAACTGTCATCACCACTGAGCAGCTTTTCAGTCGGCAGCTGTGAGAGAAGAACAGCTAAACAACCTGGAATCAGCCAGAAATGAACCCAATACCATCTTCAGAGTCTGACCAAATCAGACTGAGCCGTAAAACTGGCGCAATATCAGGTTTAGCTCAGTTTTGTCAGTTTTTACCAGATCAGTATTAATGTTGTTTTGTTCCAGCCAGTCTGTAAAGCATCTTACAGCCCATTTAGTTTGGCGAATGGGATTGGGTTCATTTCTGGCTGATTCCAGGTTGTTTAGCTGTTCTTCTGTCACAGCTGCCGACTGAAAAGCTGCTCAGTGGTGATGACAGTTTGGGAGTTTAGTGTAGCCTCATCTTCAGAGTCTGACCAAATCGGCTGTCGGTCAAATGTGATCTTAAAAGCATCCGTTTTTTGTTTGTGGCAAAGTAAGAAGTAAAAACGTTCAAATGGATTGAGCGTCTCCTACAGCTGTCAAAGTCGTTGCTTAGCAACGGCGTCTCAGCAGAGTGATAGTGTTTGTGACTGATGTTATGGTGAAATAACAGCACAGTTAGAACACTTCTCAACCAATCAGCTTGTGTGGCCAGAACTAACTGTTGTATAAATATGTATCATACATCTGTGGCTATACGTATTAAGAATTTTCCAAACATAGCCTTAACCTTAACCTCAGGAATCAAGGAATTGTTTTCAGTTTTACCAGCACTGTTTTTCCTGGTTTTCCTACATAGTCAGGGCATCTTTGTCTTGAAAGTGTAGGAAAACAAGCTCACTCACTCACTCTTACCCCTGGGTGCAGTTGGGGTGGCAGGGATGGCACTCGTTGTTGCTTTCAGCGTATTTGAAGATGAAGCTGTTGGCTCCCTGCAGCCCATCAGGACATTTCTCCACACAGTTAGGACCGTCTTTCAGATGAAGACACTTCGTACACTGATCTGGACCCTACAGCGGGGAGAGAGAGAGAGAGAGAGAGAGAGAGAGAGAGAGAGAGATGGCAAGGGGGGAAACAATAACACACAATAACGCATTTTGTCAGCTCTACTGACCATACCGGAGCACTTTGTAGTTCTACAGTTACAGATTATAGTCCATCTGTTTCTCTGCATACTTTGTTAGCCCCCTTTTACTCTGGTTTTCAGTGGTCAGGACCCCCATGGACCCTCACAGAGCAGGTGCTATTATCTGCAGTGACACTGATGTGGTGGTGTGTTAGTGTGTGTTGTGCTGGTGCGAGTGGATCATATACAGCAGTGCTGCTGGAGTTTTTAAACACTATGTCCACTAACTGTCCACTCTATTAGACACTCCTACCTTGTCAGTCCACCTTGTAGATGTAAAGTCAGAGACGATAGCTCATCTGCTGCTGCACAGTTTGTGTTGGTCATCCTCTAGTCCTTCATCAGTGGTCACAGGACGCTGCCCACAGGACGCTGTTGGCTGGATGTTTTTGGTTCTCAGTCCAGCAGCTACAATGAGGTGTTTAAAAATTCCAGCAGCACTGCTGTGTCTGATCCACTCAAATCGGCGTAACACACCACCACCACGTCAATATTACTGCAGTGCTGAGAATGACTCACCACCCAAATAATTCCTGACCATTGAAGAACAGGGGATAAGTGTAAACACTATATTTAATCAACTTAAAATGCAGCAAAATAGCTTCTTTCAAGTGTTTTCGAATCATTTCCTAATTTAAATACAACACTGGTTCATAGATACGCACTAGTACTTGATGGGAAATAAACAAAGGAGCCCTTTGACACAGTAAATATGTGGGTTAGCCTCTCCTGCACTGGTTGTCACATGGATGGTCAACTTCTTACAGTGTCTAACATGCTTCAGGATGTTAATTATGCATGTTAGAGAGAGTAGATGGACAGGCTTTCACCTGGAAGGAAGAGCGAGGCTGACAGTTGTTGTACACAGTGCCTGACACTGCCCTGTTTCCATGTTGGAAAAACAGCCCTCAGCTGGAGTCATTATTTATGAGGCTGTCTGTAACATTGTGGATCACAGTTTAGAAAGAGTGAGAAGCTCCTCCAGCAGCGCATCGTAAAGATTATTTACTCATGCAGTGGAGCTCACAAATGGGAACTTTGATCGACTCTGCAAAGGGATTTGGCCGAAAATTCATCACATTCCTTTTCAGTGTATAACGTGGAAATCGATATTTTCACAAGGTCCCAGAACTTTGATACTTCTTGGTATGTGGGTTGCATTATTAACCTGAGGAGCTTGCAGTTACCACCGCCAATGACAAAAGCATGGTGAAATGTTGTATGAAGTATTTCTCAATGGCAGCTCTTTGAAACAAAAAAAGAAATTCTGCCAAAAGTTTGTTTCTACACGTTCAGTTGAAGCAAAATCACTTTATTATAATGTAATTATGATGAAATATAATTGCTCTGTGAACGAAGCCAGTCTTTACATTTTGTTTTGATGTTTGTTGCCATGAGACAAACAGAAAAAGACTTAGCAGACCTGAATCTGTCAGTACAGACTGTAAACCGATTTTAAGGCTTACCTGTCATGTAATTACTACGTAATTAATCATGTAATCACTAATGAAATTTAAATTCCATAGCAAAATCAGGACTCTTAAAGGGGTCTAGTGATAACTAGACACTGAAAGCTCATGTACAAACATAGAAAAGAGAAAGTAGTTGCAGAACACTGTTGACTGTTTTTTGATCACTTACTTGGGTTTATACAGTTATTCCAAGTAGTTGCTATGAGGTTGCTATGGTATTCATGCTTGTTGGCAGGAAGTTGCTTGGTGGTTGTTAGGTAGTTGTTAAGATGTTGGTAGGCCATTGCTGTGGTATCCTAGATGGTTGCTAAGGTGTTGCTTGGCCATTGCCATGTTACCCCAGGTGGTTATCAAGGTTTCGCTAGACCATTGCTTAGTATCCCAGGTGGTGGCTACTGTATATGTGTGTATGTATGTAAGTTCTAGTAAGTGTTTGACGGGCAGTGTGATAGATACCGTTTGGACATTATTGGTTGGCAGTTAGAATTGAATTTTCTCAACATTCCACCATTCATAGCCACCAGAGTAAATCTTTGATTTTTACTTTTCATTTAAAGATCAGAAGATCTTCAACACTAAATGATTAAAAGACTTCAACTAACATGTTTAAGAAGTTGGCTTTGTAAAAGTAATAGTCAGTAAGATTCTCAAAGCAAATTCACTGCAATTTGTGCAACATAATTACACGTTCTGAGTGTAATCGTCAAAACCAAAAAGTACTAACTCAAATATCATACTGTACAAAAAGACCACGAGTTCCATTTAAAATGACCTTAAGGAACATGTTTAATTATTTTTCAGGAGGTTTTGCTGAGGACATTAGATATTGTATCAAACCACTTGTATAAAGAATGAACTCAGATGAACTCAAATAAACTGAAAAGGAAGTAAATAAAAAAAAGAGTTTCCAAAACCAAAGACCAAAACATCTTTGATATAGAGAATTTTTTTAACTTCAATTTAAAATATTTTTTGTAGATCTTGAAACATAAAAATTGGGACACTTATAACCTTACAAGTCCTGGTAGCCCACCAAAACTGAAGTTTAGTGCATGGCCATGTACATGTCTTTTGCTCAGATTGTGACATAATGTTATTGCAAATAATCCTAGAGTTTGATTAATCTTTATCAAGTCACTTCTGTGATTCTTTTTGATTGCTGGCTTTTGATGTTTCTTTTGATGTTCTTTAGTTGCTTCATAAAGTCATACCAAGCTACATTAAAAAGTTATTGCCAAAATTGTTTTAACAGATGTTAAAATTCATTGGAAAATTCAGTTAATTGGCGACCTATTCATAATGTTAATGAATATCCAAGGTTAGTTTTAAAAAGCCGATCACTAAACCAGTTATTAAGTCCAGATTGTTAAACCAGTCTATTGGGAGACCAATATTTGTTAAACCAGTCTCTTGGGAAACCAATATTTGTTAAAACAGTCTTTTGGAAGCTTAATATTTGTTAAATCAGCCTATTGGGAGCTCAGTATTTGTTAAACCAGCCTATTGGGAGCCCGATATTTGTTAAACCAGCATATTGGGAACTTGATATTTGCTAACCAGTCTATTAGGAGCCTGATATTTGTTAAATCAGTCTATTGGGAGCCCAATATTTGTTAAACCAGCCTATTGGGAGCCCGATATTTGCTAAATCAGCCCATTGGGAGCCCGATATTTGCTAAATCAGCCCATTGGGAGCCCAATATTTGTTAAGCCAGCATTGTGGGAGCCCGATATTTGCTAAACCAGCCTATTGGGAGCCCGATATTTGTTAAACCAGTCATTTTATAAATAATTCATTGTTATAGAAATCTTTACAGATGCAGTAATTGGAGGTAAAATGCACCATCTGGCCTTAGGAAGCACTTCTTTAGTTACTTACTGGGCCGTGGCAGGTCAGGGTTTTATCTCCAGCTTTATCGCACTGGCTGTCACACTCCACACACACCGAACCATTGGCAAACTCCCGAACATCTCTGAAAAGCACAGACGGTCAGGTTTTTAGTCATGGTCCATGACCCGTAAGGAAGATATGCACATTTTGCTAAAAAATTGCTTTTCCTATGCTTACATTGTTATATTGTGTAGGAGAGATGTTGAGGCCTCTAGAAGAAACTGCCTTCAAGATCATTTAAAGCCATTACATTATAATAAAAATGTGATTTTCTATCATGCTAACAAGGCTAATAAAAATAAAAGCTTGGTTAGCATGAACTTATTTGCTAAACGCTAGCTTCTACCAACTTTCATTAAGTTGGCATTTAATGCTAGTCTTTGCCATAACTTGACTTGATGAGCTGGTAAGTATTTGGCATAAATATGTTCCTTCAGCCTTTAATCATATTAGCATATCTAATACTTCTATAAGATAGAGTTCAGGTCTACTGTGAAACATCAACCTCAGTGTATCAACAGCAGCACAACTGAAAGATAAGCGTTCCTCCTCTGAAAGCAGGGCCTCATTAGTCTGATCTGTCCCAGTACGAGTAGCAGTCGTCAGTATTCTTGTGTTTATTATTGTCCATCTCACAAACGGTTCCATAAGAGACTTATGAGAAGATCAAGAGGGGAATGGAATGGACAGTGGGCAATTAAAGAAGCCTGATCAAAGAAACCTCCTTGGTCTGAAGAAATTGAGAATCAATTTCATGCGTGAAGATGTTAAGGCACAATTTATTATTTTATTAATAAGGAAGAGTTCACAAGTTTATAGCAGTGCTGTTTTGGTCTGATATGATTATTGTTCATTTTTATTGTATTTAAACTTACTGACAAATAAGATTGACTGACTGACTGACTTACTGACTGTCTCACTGACTAGCTGACTGACTGACTGACTGACTGACTGAATGACTTACTGACTGTCTCACTGACTAGCTGACTGACTGACTGAATTACTTACTGACTGTCTCACTGACTAGCTGACTGACTGACTGACTGACTGACTGACTGAATGACTGAATGACTTACCGACTGTCTCATTGACTAGCTGACTGACTGACTGACTAACTGACTGAATGACTTACCGACTGTCTCACTGACTAGCTGACTGACTGACTGACTGACTGAATGACTTACCGACTGGCTCATTGACTAGCTGACTGACTGACTGACTGACTTACTGGGTGACTGACTGGCTGACTCAGTGACTGACTGACTGACTGACTGACTGACTGACTGAATGACTGACTGGGAGACAGACTGGCTGACAAACTGACTGACTGACTAGCTAACTGACTAGCTGACTGACTGAATGAGTGTCTCACTGACTAAGTGACTGACTGACAGACTGGCTGACTAAGTGACTGACTGACTAGCTAACTGACTAGCTGACTGACTGAATGAGTGTCTCACTGACTAAGTGACTGACTGACTGGGTGATTGACTGGCTCACTCACTGGCTGACTGACTGATGGACTGGCTGACTAAGTGAATGACTGACTAGCTAACTGACTAGCTGACTGACTGAATGAGTGTCTCACTGACTGAGTGACTGACTGGGTAACAGATTGGCTGACTTGCGACTGACTGACTGCACCACAAAATGGAATGTGTTCCATACCAAAGTACAAGGCCCAGACATTGGCCTACTTATGGTCATTATCAAACACTCAGGATAGTTAATGATTCATCTTTGCAGAGTTTAGCTGTAATTTGATATTCACACAAACACTCACCCACTGTAGAGATTGCAGGACTTCACACAGGTTCTGCCTCGACTGTAGAACCTGCAGGACAGACACTGATCTGGACCAGGACCCCAACATCCAGCTTCTGAACACAGCTTATCACACACCATCCGCTCATGGGCTGTCAAACACACACACACACACACACACACACACACACACACACACACACACACACACAGACAGACCTAAGAAAGCTAGTAGTAGTAAATGTAATAGTAGTGTCTCTGTATAAATGAAAGCAGGTAGTTAATAGAACACAGTGGCAATATAGGGGGCCAAGCACTCTCACTGCATTCTCGTGGGTCCTTGTTGCTCTTGATGAGGGCTCTCTGACCACTGGTGCGAAACAGGCTGGTCCAGTTGACAGTGTTGTAGTAGCACAGCTGGCTGTTGTTGGTGATGTAGACATTTCCGGCGCTGATCTCCCGCAGGGACTGGAACTGGAGGGAGCTGATCCAGCGCTGCTTCAGGATCAGCAGAGAGATCCCACTGGAGGGAGAGGGTAAAAAAAACTATTAACATAAATGGGAATTGTAAGGTAAAGTTGGAGCATGTGAGCAACAATGACAGGTGGGAAAACAGGTATAAGAAGGAGCCAATTTCCAAATTGTTACATTCACTTTTAATATTAGTACTGCATTTTTAGTATTTTCATGATGTCACCAGGAAAATTTGTTAATGTCAGATAATAATCTATGACAATAATTATGGCAGAGAAACCTTACAAACAATGAGTATGTATATAACATATTGGTGTTATTGATAATGGCTTATAGAACTGTTGCTGTGCAAGTAATATTTGTACATTTCATTTATATACCACCTTTTAAATTCAAGCTCACTTTAAAATGAACAAATGTTTGCTGAAATGGCCAAATTGTCCATATGGCTCTTCACAGCAAGGAAGTGACCATAAGAGTTCATGTCATTGACTACTCTAAGATTTATACTGTAAAGCAATCCATAAGTGCACATTTTGGTTTAGACAAAATTATCACAAACATGCTCAGCAAATGCGTCCTCATAATCTGTATCTCCTGTTTTTTACAAATACTGCATATATTAATGAGAAATAATACTTCAAAGAGAAAAGCACTCAAATAAAAGTGAAGGCCGGAAGAGGTTCGGTTTTACAAGGAGCAATGTTGGCCAGTAGTTGTATCACTGAATCTCTGTGTACATTCATTCATTTCTCTGGCCACTAATGCTTCTCTTGGACATCTTAGTTCATAACCTTTATTTGTAAATTGATTTTATATCGTTGCTTCCACACTTTTAAACAGTGCCTCCAAACTTCTGAGTGGTATGCGTGTTGAAAGTACACTCAAAACTCTGAAAAAACATGAAATTCCATCACCACTTAGAGTTTTGCTTCTGATGACGAATGTAAATGCATATCGCCAAAAATAAATATAAAATAAATGATGCAAAAAGGAGACAGTCTTTGATCTGATAAGATCAGGGAATGTAAACCAGCAATAAAAACAGCATATTAATCAAAGGAGGTCTTTCAGTGCATCAAAGGGGCCGTTTGAAGGCGGGGGATTCAGGAGAAGGCCCGAGCAAGACAAACTGCTTCATTAGTATGATCAGCACAGGGGTCTTTGCTTTCCAAGCTGCTCTGGAGAAAAGCCAGAAAGCCTCTGGATGGAGTGAAGAGACTCTGAATTCACAGGGCTCAGTGGATGAGTGAGGTACTGCGGATTTGAAGCCACTGATCTGATGATATGAAGAATTGTACTGAATCATCTAAGTTAGACTAATAACAAATTATGCTAATGGTACTAGGAGTTATGCAGTAGTCTATGCAGTATGGATACAGCCAGAGATGGGAAGGATGGCACCAGTTACCTATACTTGTTTGCTGTAGATTAACATATATTGCTGAGTACATATTTTATGTTCAGTTTCAGTTTTGTGTTTTTAATGTTTATGATAGGTGAGATAGCCAGCTTGCTAACTGCTATGTTAGCTCCTTGGCTAACCACAGCTGCACACAAGTTACCTCACTGCCACAAACTATGCCATGGTCTTCACCTTGTTGCTACAGATCTGTGTGCAGTATTATACTGATGTGAAAATATAGTATGGCCTAATCTCATTTATTTTGTTTAGCCCTACCCCTTCTTTTCGAGTGTCACCTTACACCTTGGAACTGAGTTACAAGTGGTAGTGGTTGAAATCTTCCCTACGAGATGGGACCCTTAAAAAAAAAGGTACATTACTTCATTAACAGGCTACCAGTGCTGCTCTGTAGGCGACCCTGCCAGTCTGCAGTGACAGCAGAGGAGGGTAAAGTTCAGCTCCTCACTGCTGGGCTTTAGTTACATTTAGGAAATCTTATGCTTTCAAAACAAGGACACAATAATTATTATCGCCCACCCCTAATTCTATAGTGATATGAAGCTGAAGTCGGCTATTCGCCAGCTTCTTGTTTGAATTTTCCTGTTCCACCTTAAATGGAGCAGCAGTTACATTCTGAAACTTGAGGCGTCAGAACTGCTGGACTACTTAAGGTGGAACAGGAAAATTAGCTAGCTAGCTACCATGACATCAGCTACTACTAGTGATTTTTTATGCTTGTTATGAAGAAAATGACCATAAAACATTGATACATTTAACTAAGATAATAAAATGGTTATTGTAATTTGTAACAGAGAAAATTCTCACATTTGTGGGATTCTTTGGTCTCTTGTTCAGCCATCTTGCCAGGTTTTCTTTGTTTCTCATAACTCACTGTTTGGAGTGTCTCTGAAAAACCTCCGTTTGGAGGGCCATGTAGCCCTAACACTTCCCTCTACCCCTCTATCTCAGCAACAATCGGGACACCCTACCCCTAGACGTGAATGCGCAAAATGGAGGGGTAGGGCTAAGTGGTAGGGGCAAGGGGTGAAATGGGATTGGGCCTATGTGTTATAAAGTCATGCCCTACATGTGAATTAAACTAGAAATGAACTGGTCTCTTATATAGCTTTTGTAAATGTGCTGATTAAGTCCAGGTCTTAAGATTAATTAACAACTTATGCTGCGCTCATGTTTGCGTTCAAAAGCGTCATACCGCACCTCATAGCAGTACATAACCAACGGTGACATCAAGCCACATAAATGTTGGCATAGTGACTACAGTGCCGGAGAAGAAGATGATTATCAGACGAGAGCTTTCACAGTGTAGACTGTTTATTTAAGGTGGAAAAAGGTAGGAGGACGCTCGGTACCCTTCGTCTGGAATTCAACAGCGAGAAGTTTGGCATCAGTGGCTCCCTAAAAAATCAACATCTGGTATATTTCATGCTGTGGTTGATGGCAAAAGTTGGTAAAATTTAACTCTTGGTGAAACTTTCCAACATCCAGTTTGCCATCATCTACCACCAACATGTGAATGCAGCATAAGTTGGACTATGGGTGCATGTCAATTTACATTGAGTAATATTGAGTAATTACTTAATAATATGTGCTCATTATATGCTCATTAACTGTCACTCAATTGTCCACAGTTCAGTTAAATTGTATTTGTATAGCACTTTTAACACAGACATTGTCCAAAATGCAGCTGTAGGTCTAGACCCCCCACATGTCCCCTGAGGAACACTGTCAGTGTACACTTTTTACCTGTACAGCGATCTCCCCCCGATCGTAGCAAGGCTGGAAAAGACCCCAAAGTTCGTCATGTTCTCCGGCCATGACTGGATGTTCAAAAAGCCTGAGATGAGAGAAAAGTGCAAATGAATTCACTGTTAGACAATGGTCCAACAATACGAAGCTATTCTGGGAGAAATTATCCTGCAAAACTTCACATGAAGGTTTATTACGTTAAGATTTGCATGATCATAAAAATCTAATTTAAGAGCAAAGCTCTAATATGTTGTCTTTAAACTTCAACAACTTCAAATTTCACGTGTTCAGCTTTACAGGAATTTACATGGTCATGCATCAAACTTCCCTGCCTCATCGTACCCATTTCTCTACACCCTGCATGCCCTACATTTCAGTTTTCCAGCAAAAGTGTTTTTCAATTTTTGTATTTATTTTGTATTTATGTTTATTTATATTCTGCACAATATAAGTGAAAATCTTAGATAATGCTCAGTCAGAGGATGTAGATCACTTGATGACTTGAAGATATACTCAAAAATATAAGGATGCTTGTAGCACAAAAAACTTTACACATCTCATCTACAGAGAATAAATTAATTATGACATTGCTTTTTAAATTTTAGTGCACAATTTCCATTGTTCTTTGCTGAGTTTAACACAGTGGAAAAATGAAATATAAAAATATAAAATGTGCCCTAACTTTTATCCAAGCCACTTTTTTTTTAATGTGTTAAATTCAGCTAATTCAAAAGTACAATATGCAGAAGTGTGTTCTCTGTTAAGGATGTGCACCTATTTTACACATATATATACACCAATCAGGCATAACATTATGACAGCTCTGCTGTGTCTGATCCACTCAGACCAGCGCAACACACACTAACACACCATTACCACATCAGTGTTACTGCAGTGCTGAGAATGATCCACCACCCAAATAGTACCTGCTCTGTGAGGGTCCATGGGGGTCCTGACCACTGAAGAACAGGGTAAAAGGGGGCTAACAAAGTATCAGAGAAACAGATGGACTACAGTCTGTAACTGTAGAACTACAAAGTGCACCTATATAGTAAGTGGAGCTGATAAAATGGACAATGAACATAGAAACAAGGAGGTGGTCATAATATTATGACTGATCGGTATATATATATATATATATATATATATATATATATATATATATATACACACATTAATGTGAGTATATTATTTATACATAAGCAGGCTTGTTCTATAATCCCTAAACTGCAAAGAAAGTCTATTATTTTCAACTGAAAAAAGGAAAAAACAACAACATCATGCTAGTTAAAGATGAATTTTAATGTCATCAACCATAATTTTGTTTGGAATGATCGACAGCCGAAATATGAAGAAGCGATGTCATTGCTCTTTCCTCCTGCTAGCATTTTCATTATGAAGGGAATGTTTCACTTCATTAGCTATTTGGCACACCCGGCAGTGTGGGCTCGAAGTGACGAAGAGCTTTAATATGAGGAACAGCTCGTTGTTGTGCTGTATTTGCTTTTGTATTTCATCTCGCAAATTAATATTTCCCTTCACCAAAAGCGCAAATACGCAACGATGAATGTTCAAAGACTAAGGAGGCGGAAACTCGTAAACGAAGAAGTGATAGATCACACACTGAATGAGTGTGTACACATGAGTGATTGCTAGCTTACACGTAGAAACACAGTTTGGGTGCTTCTTGGTATCTGTTTTGAAAGATAAAAGAGAAGATCTACTTCTAAGGGGCATTGGAAACCCTATTCTGGCACTGAAAAGTGACTGTCAATGGACTGTCCATCCTAGAGTCCAAACCTAAACATCATTGAATGTGATTGTGTCAAGGCCTCAGCAGACTTCTTGCGGAGATGGCGTTCGCCTGGCTTCAGCGAACAATGTGACGTAATTGCAGAGAATACGAACAGTCGCAGACATCGCGCAGAGGCTTCGTTCGTCCTGTCGTGCACATGGCAGCTGGGCTTGGAACAAATTAAACAAAGATGGACAACTTTGAGGAGCTTCGGCTTTGGCAGATACACTAATATTTCACTGTGAAACACGTATTTGTTAAATGAACAATGAATACCTCCTGAATGCAGGATGTTAAGTCTGTTATTCAGTAGTACTAACTAGTACTAAGCACCAAAACATACAGGTTATCTTATATTTAGGTTCACAAGAGGACAAGGCTGAAGTTGGCTTTGTATTCACCAGCTTCTTGTTTGAATTTCCCCATTCCACCTTAAATGGTGGTTGTATTCTGAACTCAAACATCGCCGAAGTGAACAAATCGTGTTCCAACAGTCATGAAACTTATCATAAAATGTCATAGCATATGCTGAGGCCTTCACTTGGATCGTGAGAAAGAGAAAAAACAAACATAACCAACTTCTAAAACTGAACTTTGGAGGTGTGAAAAAATACGCCTGCAGATTTCTTTGAAGAACTGAAAGCAAGTCTCTTAAAAAAAAATACAATTTGTTATAAAGGCAAAGAGTGGACACATTAAATCCTGAAAAATTGATATTAGACTTAGTTGTTGAGGCTTTTGTGTAATTTTCTATACAATAAATTTCTTGCCTTTTTTGCTCCTGATGCTGAAAACTGAATAACTTGAACTTAAAGGCCAAGTAAAGAAGTGAAAGGGGGGGTCTGACTTTTGCACAGTACTGAAAATGGCTTAACAGCCCTTTGCCACCCATTATAAGACCAAAGGAGTGGTCACTGCTCTTTTTTCTCTCTTTGTGCACAGATTTTGTAGGCGTTTCCTTCTGAAAACGTAAAGTTCTGGTAGGAGATTATTATAATAACCCGTCTACTCAAATTTACAAAGTGATAGTAAACACTGACCTGATGATTTTGGATGCTGTTTGAAAATATCTGGCTTATTTTTGCACTAATGTGGCTATTTTAGAGATGCCAGTCCAAAAAAAAGGAAGCCCGTTTCCACCAGATGAAAAAAAAAGTGACAATAAGACCCATTTTGGCTTGTGTTTGACCTCTCGAAGTTTTGAGTTACTGTGATAAAATAAAGACCTATTTTCTCAATGTGTTTGACTTGATATGTCAAAATATGACTTATTTTCTAAATAACTACACTTTAAAGGGTAACCCAATCATGATAAGCCACTACTTCATACCAAATTAAAATCTCAACAAAATAAGGCATTATTTGGACATAGTAAGTCATTATTTCAACTTAAAAAGTCAAAACATTAAGTAAAAAATGATTATTTTGAGATAAAAACTCAACAAAATATGCACATCCTGCTGCCAGAATCACGGAAAATAATTATTTAAAAACTGCAATTATTTTTTTCTCCCGTACAAAAAAAACCATACAAAAATGTGAGTAAAACATTAGGATGCGCATCACTGCCTGTGCAATCAGTATGAAAAGAAAATAGTGTTTGGTCTTTGCGATCGTTGCCGTCTATTTGCGGCGAAAGCCATTCCGATGCCATTCCTCCATCTCTTGTAGGAACCAATATCCAGAAAACGAAAGGGTTTCACAGCGATTGAGGTAAAGCACATATCACTCTGCTCAATTCCCATCTGTGTTCGCCGCATCGCTTTGCTCCTAATTTGCTTAAAAAAGGTAAACAGTGCTCAACCTTGTCACCAACTCCGCCCACTTTGCACCGACAACGTTTTGCGCTGACTCCTGTTACCACAAATCGCCTGCTCTTATTGAAAATGAAAGAATTGCGGCTACTTTTTTGCACCCCCTACTTTATTGTGTTCAACATGAGCACAACTGAAAAGAATACAAGACATATTTCTTTATTTAAGAGGGCAGAATGGCATGAATATGGAAAAAATAACGGTGTTTTTTCTCTAAAACACTGGCTTGGGTTATATTACTGCAGAGGAAATGTTTCCACTGCATTAAGTGATCAATCCTTTTTTGGCATAAGAAGAAAAAAGCAAAGTGCAATACTATTAATGGAATGGTAACAGTCTTGCTTACTCTTATGGAGTCTCTTATACATGCCCAATGGTAGCGGCTCACCTGTGATTTCTTTGACAGTGCGGAAGACATTCAGGCGCTCAGGGTCCAAGGCTGCGATTCTATGGTACATATCTCTGAAACAAGAGAGTGATAAAAGATGAGGAAAGCTATAAATGTGTGTATTTAGCACTATGTTGTTGGGACCAATTGTCCTCAGAATGATGGGAAACAAATATTTTGAGGATATTTGGTTCCCCACTACGAGGAAAAAGGCTCTCTTTAAAGAAGGCTGACATATTATGTAATGAGAAACAGGAAAATGCATTATTAGCATCAGAAAATTGGAATTACAGCTAATAACTGAAGCCAATAACGGCCACATTTTGGCTGTAGCATTCCTCACAAATGGTGGGCATTTTCCATCCTTTTACAACTGGATAACACCAGCACAAAACACACAATAGATCAAAGCTTCAATTAAACCTCCATGGCAGAAGCGCCATAATAAAAGTCCACTAGACTGCTAATGTTATATTTACCTAGCACTGAAACTTACTGTGGATAAGAGTTTATGCTAAGTGTTTAAATGATTACAACAACTGTCATATCAGTTAGCTATGGAAATTTATTCAGTGACCCAACTTTAGTTTTGATTTGATGCTCAAAACAATTCAAATATGGATTACAGGGTGCACAAGGGGTGGGCATCTCAGTCCAATTTGATATTTGACATTTGTAAGGCACAAGATATTTAAAAAATACTCATAAAAAAAAGCCACAGAACTTTACACAATGAAAAATATCCAATCTAAAGTCTTAAGAAAAAAAGACAAACGTTACTCATCTGTTACCTCAGCTAATGTTACTAGCCTAGCCATTTTGCCCCAAACCTTTTAGTTTGAAAAACTGGGTTTGTGACAAACCCACTAAATGGTGTTAACAGTTTTATTTCGTGAAATTTACAGAAGTAGAGCCTAAAATAAACTACCTCGTATGGTGTGTGGTAGCCTTTACGTGGCTGCAGTAGTCTTTCTAGGTTTCCTTCATAGAACTAAACAGATTAAAAACTCAAGGCAGGCTCTGTACTGCCTTTTGGTGGTAGTATGTTTGGTTAGATCTCACAGTTCTTAAATATGAGATGTATTATAATGTTAAGCACAAGCTAATTCGCTTGTAAGTCCTAATTTTCTTGACTCGCATTTCAGGCTAAATTGATAATTTGTTTGCTAGGTCAGGATTATTTTATGACAACAGCCACATTTACAAACATTCAAACTGATGATGACAAACACAAAAAGATGACACTACACACATGTGGGTGCGCATTCTCAGCAGAGAAGGCTGGTGGAATTAAGACTGTGCCAAGCAGCACAGAAAATCCCAGATGAAATCAGCTGTCTATACTGCTGCATGACGAATAACTGCTCCATCAAGCTGGCCTAATATTTACTTCATCTACTTTAAGTCTTGGGCCAGCATTGCAAATTGCTACCCGCAGTGCTGGGACTACAGCAGTAACAGTATAACCGAGAAACGACCTCCATTTTTGAGAACTAAACATTTGCACTGCAAATCCCAAGAGGGCTGCTGCTGTATCAGCCAGTGGAGTCTAGCATACTGTTGGGACATCTCTTGCATCTAGGGTAATTTATAACACTGTGTACTGAAAAAATGTATTACAGTGAACCAACAGAAACCTCAGAAGATGATACAGTGAGGTTCAGTGAGCCCCCACCCTTTAATCCCAGTGACGAGAAAGATCAGGTTGCCATTGATCTTGGTGCAGTTGACAAACTTGTCAATGTTGCTGGAGTCCACCGTCTGGTTCATCTGTAAACTGCCTGTCCCGATGCCATCGCACACTGCGAACCAGACATAACACAGACAAACAACAAGGACAGGCTTAGGCATAGCCTGAGAAAACATGAGCAGTTATCTCAAGCTAAAAAGAAATAAAAACAGCCCGACTTAAGATATAGCACCCCACTGATGGCCTCATACTGTGGTGATTTTTCTGGGTTGTGTTTACAGGTCTAATGGCCAGCTGTGGCTTTTAAACAGTCAAAAAAAAAGCTAAATGATTCTTGTGTTAGTTGGATGTATGCTACAAAAGAGCTGTTTCAACAGATGTGAGTGTCCTTATAGGGAACGATTAACACTCAAAGAACCCTTTGCATGATTAACTGTCTCTTTGCATTGTGAAATGGTTCTTCAGATTAATGGAGATTGTGCTGCAGATGGTTCTATATAGCACCAAAAAGCATTCTTCAATTGTTACAAGCTTGACACAACCATAGTAGAACCCTTTTTGGCGCTATCTGGAACCTTTTTCAAATAAGGTGTTATATAGAACCATCTACAGCACATTCCCCATCAATCTGAAGAACGCTTTCATGCTGCAAAGAAACCTTTAGTCATGCATTGGATTCTTTGAGTATTGATGGTTCTATATAGAACCATTTTCTTTATCAAAGAACCCTTGAAGAACCATCTTTTTAAGAGTGTAGCTTAATCTGAAACCTGGCTCATCAGTCCCTAATTGTTTGCCACGATTACAGTTTACATGAATACTAATATTGCATAGTAACCACAGCAAGACCTCTAACTCCAGGTCAAAGGACCCATATGCTTCTATCATTTCTACACAGTATGTTTTACAAAAGCTATGTAAGCTCTACTGACATAAGTCACAGACTGTTGTCTTGACTTTTTGGGCAGATGCTCTCTAATGGGAGATATAGAATGGTGGATCTTCACCTTTAGGGCAGATATCAGTGCATGGGATGCACAATTTGATGCGGTTCTCCTCCACCTCCATCTTGTTGCTTGGGCAGGCTCGTACACAGGAGCTGTGATCCACCACAAAGTTATCTGTGGGAGGAAAACAGCAGAGCTTTTCAGGAGTAAGTGGCCCTTCTACATTTTTATTTTCTTCTGTTTTCCTTCTTGTCCCATTTTTCAATTCTTCTCTATCACTTGAAATTAAGATGCTGTTTGTTTTGTTCCTTTGAGTCTGATATATGTAAATGACCTCTGTTTTGATTGGCTCACTCAAAACAGCAGCGGGGTACTTTCAAATGTGTGGATGCGGTGGTCCATTTGCTTCCTGACAGCCAGAAACAGAATAACGTTTAACCATTTTTTTCCACACTCCAATAACAGACTATATGCAGTAACGACACTCTTTATCACTTCAGTGAGAATCAGCAGAGCCTTTTTGTATAAAGAGCTAAACTACCATAGGTTGAATGAGTGGTCATATGTGAATTTATTCATAGTTTTGACATTATAATCACAATGAATGGGCGGTTTTATGCAGCTTAGTTCCCATATATGCACCATATAGGCCAACCCTCTTCACCAACCTTCCTTCTGTAGATCTAATTTTTGGTAGGTTTATTTCCAATCTAACAAGCTGCCCCCTTACCTCCTATTAATGCATCTGTTCCAGCCAATTAAGGACTTCTGAGGAAGTTAATTATCTGGAGCAGGTGTGGCAGATTGTGGTTGGAGCTAGACCTCACAGGAAGGAAGATCTCCAGGACTGGATTGGTGACCACTGGTACAGAACAGTATGTTCTGAATTTTTTCCAATGTTTACGCAGTGCATCAAGCTCAGTTTCACCAAGGCAAGGGAAATCTGGTTTTACAAGATACAGGCGACTGAAAAACATCAACAGAACATCCCAAACTACGAATTTTGTGGGCCAATGTTGACTTTATAGCACGGCTTTTGAGACTTGTTTAAGCAATATCATCAACCAATTCACGGTGCCACAGTAAAGACAGGAAAACCTCATTACCATTTGTAATGTATCTAATATTTGGCTGTTGTACGCTCACTCACATGGGCATTTCTTGACGCAGAATGCTCCATAGGTGTATTTGGCTTTGGGATTGTGTTCGAGCTGGAAGGTTGTTGGGTTGTAGACGAAAGGTTGAGAACACTGTGTCACACAAGCCCCGCTGTCGTTGAAGTTGGTGCAAGCCTGAAGAGCAAAGCAAGAGACACGTCGGTTTCCTCAGGCCTGAATTTCACAGTTCATCAATGGCAGACTCCAAGCCATTAGTCACATTTGTGAGTTATAATTAAAACTTTCTGTTGGAATGACTACAAACATAAGGTTGAGTTTAACGCAGTTCCCGGCAGTATCAACACAATTGCAGCCATCGATCCAAGTCGTTTATGCCAAGGGGCGAAATGCAACTCTAATTAAAAACTCTTGGCAGATGCTGCACATAATCAACTGTTGAAAGCAATAATAACTAAAAATATTGGAAATTTGCAAAGTTCACGCACTGATATTAACAAACAGATACAGCCAATGTGACAAATAACAACAGAGTAATAAAATAGATAATAATAGGATGGGGGGAATTTGGGACATTGGTTCATTATCTAAATCCATGAAAAATGAAAACATGCATCTCCAGAAGCTGCCATCCCTACACGTAATGGCACTGAAGTTGCCAGGAAGCTCCTATATGGCCTTTTTGGATGAGAACTGCCTCGTTACTTTTGCATTATTTGTATGAGTTATTGAAGCTTCCTGGATTTCCTGTGGGAAATAGTGGCTCAGAACTAAAGTGATGGGGACATCCCTAAAACTGTAGAATGTGGGCTAATCCAAATCACCACGAAAACCTAGTTTGCAGTTCAATTCTCATTGCAGTTGGAAAAAAGTGAGACACAAATGTTGGCCTACAAAGCAGTCCGTGTCTTTGGGTCCGGAACAGCCTCCAGCGCACTCTCGGTGGCAGCAGTCACTGACGTAGGGACCAAAACATCGGCCGTCACACTGCTCAGCACACACTGTTTTCGTTACTGAAACAAACACACACACACACGACATAACATTTACAACTATGCATGGCACACAGCCTTCATTAGTAAGAGCATTCACTGCTGGAGTTTACTGTCACTTTCTGACCACAGAGCCACTATCCACTATTGGGTGGATATAGCAGTGGCAGTATGTTAAAACCTTACCATACTCATACACTCATAGCAGCACCGCACATACTTCCAAGCCACTTCCATGTTGGTGTAACTGCTGTGCTGTGAATGGTTCACCACATCTGGTCAACAGCATTGCTGAGGTCAGAAACTGACCAAGGATAAATGAGAGGAGGCCTGATAAAATAATGTATAAAGATGAGCTCCAGTCCAGTTGTGTCTCTTAATAGCAGCAATGACTCTGAACAGTATCCACTGTCCAGGATAAAATCCCAAATTGCATTAGAGAACTGGCCAGGTAGGCTTTCTTTTATACAGTGCCTTAAATTCTAGATTCTGACCAGGTAAGTGTGACTTCAGAGTCCAAGCTTCAAAGTATTGGATAATCACTTTGGATAACATGATGGTAAGTTTAAAGGCAGTTGAGTGGAATTACTCTGAAATGTTAAACAAGTTTTAGATATAAACTGAGTAAGTGTGGGGTACGATCTCCAAATTATTGTGCCAATTTGAATTAAACCAACCAGGTTATATTCTACATGTGGGAGCATATTTGATACAGCGAGGAACATTCAGGGCCTTCTAGACCTTCAGAGAAGGAATAATGGCTTCGTAGTGAAGCTTGTATTGAAACTTCAATAAGAATAGCAGAAGTGCTCTTATTTCATTGTTAGGCTTTAAATGGAAACAACAGAGTTAAAATGCTTAAAATGCCCAGCAGAAAATTTTCAACCAAAATTTCTTTCTCTATGTCCATACAGTCAAACTTAAGCTCTCCCATTTGCTAGGCCTTTAGGCCTTCAAAAGCCCTAATGCCATTACCCATTTTGATATACAGTGTGACCACGTCCACCCACTATCTAGAACCTATAGGTATAAAATGCTGCCAATTATACACTACTACAGTGTGAATTTAAGTGGTAGGTGACAATTCATGCAGTAATTAAAAAAACGGTGTCTTAAGAGTGTTCAAGTGAGGTTCAAGTGAGCATTGAGCCTCATTCACCAATATCTTCCAAAGTTGTTTCTTAAATGTGTTCTTGAGAAAGATCCTAAGAAAAAGTCTACGTCAGATTCATGACCTGCTCTTAAAGCGCAGAACTGTTCACACCTTTGTGCTCTTGAGTGTGAGTAGATTGTGTTCTTACCTAAGAACAAATCCCAAGTAAGAAAACATTGGTGAAGGTCAGAATCTTCGTAAAAACTGCATAAGTGGAAGTTTTAAGAAGCAATTTCCTCTTAAGAACAGTTGGTGAATGAGGCCCATTGTGTTAGTGCTGATGCCTGGCACCGCTTATCAAAAATGCGACAGAACCAAAGTTCAACATTTTGTGCTGCAAAAAACAACAAGACAAACGAAATGTGTCCCTGCCTACTGCAACCCACCACCTCTGTACAAACTGCTTTCCCTGCAATTACTGTAGCTGTTTAACTGCAGGGTGTCAACAGCATGGATCCGAAGCCTTCTATCGGCCTCAACGCAAGTTCTTCTGTAACTATCGCCTCCGCAGTGAGCGGGTTATTGACGGAATGAAGACTGTGATTCGGAAAGCCAAGGGTCAGGTTTCTGTGGACCGGTATGTGGAAGAAAGAGACAATGAGAGAGTGAAGACCATTCACTCTTTTTGCAGAACAGCTGCCAAGTGGCCTTCTGTTCCCCGCTCTCTATCTCTGTTCTGCTCTACAGAATAAAGTCCAGGGGCCGTATTACAGAAAATTATATTATTAAATATCATTTTTATGCAACCAAATGTGTGTGATAATAAGTTCATACCAGTAGTATATGTCCACGATAGATGTGGATCTCATACAATGACGTTTGCAAACTATAAACAACAAACATAATTTTAATGATTCCAGAGAGTATTTCAGCATCACCCAACTGCAGGAAGTCTGAGTCTGACTCCAACAAATGACTTTAATAAGCTCAGCAACAAATGAAATAAATCTGATTCATACTGTAGTTGTCGAAGGTTTAGGAACTCACAGCTTTGGCACTGGTCCTCTTGATGACCCCAGCAGCGTCCGTTACAGGAACGATGACATCGTCTGCCTGAGGAATGGATCCAACATCACCAGTGTTAAATAATATTTATGAATATGTGTTCCTCACAATCAGACTTAAAACCCGTCAAGTGGATGGGTGTGTGGATAGATGGATGGATGGATGGATGGATGGATGGACAGATGAATGGACGGATTGATGGTTAGGTGTATGAGTCAATAAATGGATGGATGGATGGATGGTTGGATGGATGGATGAATCAAAGGATGGTTGAACGAATAGAAGGAAGGACAGATGGATGGCTGGGTGGATGTATGGAATGGATGGTTGGTTGGTTGGGTGTGTGAGTTAATCCATTAATGGATGGATAAATGGATAAACGCATGGGTGTGTGAGTCAATAAATGGATGGATGGACAAATGGAATGGATAGATGGGTGGATGGGTAGGTGTGTGAATAAATAGACGGATGAATGTATGAATCAAAGGATGCACAGATGGATGGATAAATGAATGAAAGGAAGGACAGATGGATGGCAGGTGGTTGAATGGATGGATGGTTGGGTGTATAAGTCAATAAAGGATGGATGGATGGATAGGTGGTTGAATAGATAGACAGAGGGATGGATGGGTGTGTGGGCAGAGGGATGGATGGATGGATGAATCAAAGGACGGACAGATAGATGGATGAATGAATAGAAGGAAGGACAGATGGATGGCTGGGGGATGGATGGACGGATTGATGGTTGGTTGGTTGGGTGTATGAGTTAATAAATGGATAGATGGATTAATGGATAAGTGAATGGATATGCAAGTCCATAAATGAATGGACGGATAAGTGGTTGAATGGATAGATGGGTGGATGGGTGGGTGTGTGGATAGATGGATGGATGAATGTATGAATCGAAAGATGAACAGATAGATGGATAAACTAATGGATGGATGGATAGATGGATGGTTTGATAGATGGTTGGATAAGTGGTTGAAAGGATAGACGGGGTAAGGATGGGTGTGTGGATAGATGGATGGATGGATGGATGAATCAAAGGAAAGACAGATGGATGGCTGGGTGGATGAATGGATAGAGGATTGGTTGGGTACGTGAAGAAGGTAATTAACTATAAAAGTAAAGATTTACACTTAGATTTTTAGTTTTTCACATGGACATTTTTTATTTATTTACAGGAAGTGACATGTACGTGACAAAGGCACATAATGAACGTGTGCCTCTTCTTCTGAAGCAGGACGTGACACCATCTTCATACAGAATTTATTCCTAGCGTTTTCCTCCCCTTAATCTTGCTGCCATTTGGGTCTAATTGAGTGCCTAATTATGGAGCACTCGCACTTCTAGGATTGAGAGTAACCCTCAGCACTTAAACCCCTTTAATGAAGAGTAATTATTTTTTGACAGACTCTGTTTTGTCAGGGAGGCCCCCCCCCACCCCCCCACCCCCCCACCCCACCACCCCACACACCCCACCCCACACACAAACTACTGCCAGTCTCCTCTTCCAAATCTCACCACACTTCAGGCTGGACCTCTAGAGGTTGGCCACTGACCGTCATCTATCAGTGCTAATAGCAACTATGGTTGAAAGATTCAAAACTAACGTACTTAACATAAGACAGAGGTCCTGTTACAGTGTGTTAAATCTGTTATAGCCTTTACTGGGTACATGTAGTACATGTAGTAAGATGTAGGCAAATGCAGATACTTTATTACTTTAGTATGTGGTAAGGAACTGAAACAGTACTTCTTAACATGCTGAAGCATTCTTAAACAAAAGTACATTTAACTGTCATTAACTTAAGTGTTATAGTAGTATTTAGAGGCATCTTTTTAAACAAGTGCTTTTAAAGTATGCTTGAGTACATTTTAATTGTATTTAAGTTGCAGAACAACTCGAACTAACTAAAAACACCCAAATATCTACATTTAAAATAAGTTTCTAGTGTAGTAGCATCTGTGTCTAATCAATTGCTTAAGTTAACTTAAGTATAAGTTAATTTAAGTGTACATAAATTGTGTTTAGTTATTTCTAATAATACAGCTAGGTGTATATGATCTCTATATATATATATATATATATATATAGAGAGAGAGAGAGAGAGAGAGAGAGAGAGAGATGCTGTGTTCCTGACTCAACAACCATTTAGAGGCTGCATTCCTGACTTCTAGACCAATCAGAGGCTGTGTTCCTGACTTCTAGACCAATCAGAGGCTGTGTTCCTGACTTGTCACCGGAACAATGCCACCATTCTGAGCAAAATGAAGGTATGTCTCTAACATGCATGTTCCCAAAGTATTTATTCTTTTATCTACAGCGTCCTTTGATGTTGCATACAGCATCATCAACCATAGAGGGTTACATGCATTTTTCACACACACATGTGTGTCTAGTCAGTGAACAGAACCCCAGTCTGCTGCATTGCCCACTACACTACACCAACTGATGTGGCTACTTAAAAACTGTAATCCAGTACTGATTACAAATGACATGATGTCATATGTAAATTGGTAAAATAGCGGTCCAATTCAGTATAATTACTTGTGGACAACCTCTGGTCTAACTGGTTTATTGGTAATGCTTTCTTTAAGTTCCTTTAAGTTCTGGGTACTTACTATGCGTAGTAAGTATGAGGCACAAACTCCAGGTTCTAGGTAATCATTTGGGGTATCATGATGGTAAGTTAACTAAATTACACAGGTTTTAGGTATTAACTAAGAAAGTATGTAACTGAGTAGAACTCTACTGTACCGTGCAATTATTTAGGTAAAGAAGTAGTGGGTAGTTATATGGTGTAAAAAGATTGCACACAAATAAAATGTCTTACACAATATGCACCTGTTGATTAACTTTAAATAAAACTGAATGCAGGCTGTAAAAGAAAACAGTGATTTTTACTGTAATTTTACTGGGTTTTTATCATTTACTTTAGACAACTATCTTTGAATTTTATCACCATCATTTTATACCCTATAACGTACTCTGTACTTTGAGGTTTGGTTTCTGATTTACTCTCCAGCTTAAACATGCTATCAAATTGACACTGCTATTTTGCAGTTTATGTACAGTTAGTCTTGTTTATTGGTGTTGTATAATCAAATCTGTAATTCTTGAAAACAATAACTGTAATCTGAACGATGATTGATAGACATGGCAGCTTGGGGAGACACTCACATGAACTGCTGCTGTTGTTGGACGGCACCACCAGAAGCTCAGCTCGAGGGTTCTTCACGATGTCCTGCCAGTGGATGGTGTCTGCATGGCACAGGAACTTATTCTGATCCACGTACACCCCACCATTCAGGATTTCTGATGGAGCAAGATAACAACAGCGTTTTTTAAAATAGAATATTGCACTGCTTTGCATTGCACTGCTGGTCAAATTACATGTTTTGTAGATTTTTCTAAAAATGAGTTCAAACATCCTTTACATGGAACAAACTTAAATATGTTTCTATTCATTTATTTCAGTTTAACACATTGGAAAAAAAAAACAAATACTATAGAATTAAATCAACAAAATCAATAAAACATGCCATTTGACCAGGGGTGCCAAAACTTTTGCACACGACTGTATTAGCCATTTGAATCAACAGCACCTTATGACTGTAACTCCATACATATATTCTGTACATATACAAAAAAGTTCATGGATACAGCCCAGGATATAGCAGTAGAATTAGCAGTTCGAGGCTCATAGGAGTTATGATAAAATCAACCCTGTTTGATGAAACAAACTATGTTTTTTAATTCTGTAGCACCACTCTGCAGGCCACCTAGTGGCCATTCACGCTGGCAGAATGTAAGTCAAGTGGGATATTTTTGATTATTATAATTTTAGAAACTATTGTCCCCTGTAACTCCGTTATTAGATCAGTTTGGACACTGATGCCTCTCTGTGTGTAGAAATTTGTGACTCTGGAGCTGCTAGGGAGCAATAATTTTCCTTTGCTGTGAAAACAATTCACACCTCTTGACAAAGACAGGTGTGCCGAGAAACACAAGACAGCTCAACTGCAGCTTACTTTATAAAGAATGATCATGTACAAGTGCCACAGTAAAACAGTAAAAACAAAACCAACACACAAAACACAAAAAAAACACAAAACACTTCTATAAATGTTGACTTGTGTTCACACAAACAAAGATGAAAACCCAGTTTACTTCTGGATTTATAAGTCTTATACAATTCCACTAAAATATATGTCATCAAAGTTGTTTAAAAATATATATATTTTAACTGAGTGACCCCAAAACAAGCTACAATTGCCGTTTATAGCTGATGTGAAAAGAGGTTAAAGGGAGTCCGGGGCCTTCAGGACCCATGGGGGCCAATTTTACGAATTTGCTGTTCCTGGAGACAATACAGTGTTAGTCAACAGGAAATAACCTTTTACACATAAACACTGATGAGCCAAAACATTATGACCATGTCTGCTCTTCCTAATATGCTATTGGTCCTCTGCATGTCACCAAAATAGCTCCAACTCACAAAAACATGGACTTTACATGATCTCTGAAGGTGCTCTGTGGTCTGGCTGTAGTAGCAGATCCTGTAAGTCCTGCAAGTTGTAATGTAGAGCCACTGTGAATCTGACTTCTTGTTCCAGCACCTCTTACAGGTGCTCAACTGGACAGGGAACTGGCGAATTTGAAGGCCAAGCCAACAGTTTGAACTCTTCATCATGTTCCACAAACCAATCCTGAACAATGTGTGCAGTGTGGCAGGGCACATTATGCTGCTGAAAGAGGCCTCTACCATTCGGGAATACCATCGCCATGAAGTTGTGCACCTGGTCCACAATGATGTTTAGGTAGGTACTGCAGGTCAAATTGGCATCCACATGAATGTCGGACCCAGGGCTTCCCAGCAGAACATTGCCCAGAGCATCACAGTCCTCCACCAGCTTGTCTTCTTCCCACAGTACATCCTGGTGCCATCACTTCCCCAGGATAACGGCAGTCCATGTAACGTGAAAGAAAACAGGGCTCATCTGACCAGGCAACCTTCTTCCATTGCTCCAAGGTCCAGTTCCACCACTTGTGTGCCCCTTTTAGGTGCTTTTGACACTCTTTAATCAGTAGACAGGGGTTAAAAGGAGCACTCTGACCAGTGTGTGGCCATACGCAGAAGGATGCAATGCACTGTGTTGCGACACATTCCTCCTGTAACCATAATTAAAAATTGTCCCACTGTAGGCCTTCTGTTGATTTGGACCAGATGGCACAGCCGTTTCATCGCTGGTTTGTGGTCTATTGAAGCTTCAACCCAGTCATCTGGCCATAACAATTTGGCCCTTGTTAAAGTCGGTCAGGTCTTCATGCCTGCCCATTTCTCCCATTCCTCTAACGTGTCAACTACGAAAACTGCTTATTTACTTACCTTCCGATACATTCTAGACCTTGACATGCACCAATGTTACACGATAATCAACATCGTGAGTGGTCATAATGTTTTGGCTCATTGGTGTACAGTTTACTGTGTAGTGTAGTTTCTTCTGTGTGTGAAATGTGCCAATGATCTTTATGAACCAAAGCTGGATCCATAAGAAGCACCATTATATATTCTAACAGCTGTATGTGGCTCTTTGCCTACTTTACCCAAAAGATATGATGTGATCAGTATTTTCAAGCTTGATGAGCTAAGTGGCCAGACAGTCCAATTTGTCCTCCTCACCATGTGTAGGGGGTAATTATCATGATTAGGAAAGGCAGAATAATGAGAGGGCTGCCCTGACTGTCTCTCTCTGTCCCAGCTCTCTAGAAATGCTGTCCAAGTGCTAATGAAAATATGTTATCAAGAATATCTTAAAAATACTCCTTTCAGGTTTTAGCAAGATCATCTGGATGTCCCTGAAGGTATCAACTCATCAGTGTCAATGCCATCTGTAAATATCTTCTTAATATAGGTAATATGTAATAATATGGAAGTACAAGGTAGGTGTTTCTAATAAAGTGGCCCATGAGTGGAAGTACAAGGTGGGTGTTCCTAATAAAGTGGCCAGCGAGTGGAAGTACAAGGTAGGTGATTCTACTAAAGCGGCCAGTGAGTGGAAGTATTAGGTGGGTATTTCTAATAAAGTGGCCAGTGAGTGGAAGTACAAGGTAAGTGTTTCTAATAAAGTGGCCAGTGAGTGGAAGTATTAGGTGGGTATTTCTAATAAAGTGGCCAGTGAGTGGAAGTACAAGGTAAGTGTTTCCAATAAAGTGGACGGTGAGTGTAGAATCACTAATGGAGTCTTCTGCACGAAGATATATTTGACAAATTTCCATCACAAAGTAAATAAATAAATTGCCTCAAAAATGATTTATGAGATTTGGAGAAAACCATTAGACACACTGGATGAAATCATTTGTGAAAAATTGACTGTGTTCAAAGCAGAAGTGCGGCAATAAGCAGGAGGATCAAAGGAACTAAGAGAAACTGCATTAAGCAGTCATCTGAAGGGCAAAAGCTACTTAAGATTTATTCTCATTTAAATCTTCATGGGCAAAAAGGAAAAAAACGCTTTATTTTAGACCACTTTTAAATTACTACCCATCCATCTCCAGCTGTAAATATAATTCAGTCAAAGTGGTGGCAACAACGACTGTTAAGCACTACTGCTGTTTTGGAAATGACGTCAATGATGTAAGGTGAAATCAAAAGCATACGCATGCTGCTTAGACACTTAGAGCCAATTATTCAGTGCTGTGCACTCGATCACATGAGACTCTGAAATGCTTGGTTCTGGCTTCAGAGGAGCCATTTCTAGCTAAGAATGACTCATTTCTGGCTAAACATTATGTTTCTGGCGTCAAGTGATTTTGATTTGATCTGATATTGTTATGATAATTTCTGGCTACACATTATATAAATCTAGCTTAAAATGATTCATTCACGGCTGCAAATGATTCATATCCAGCTTCAAATGACTCATGTATTCAAGTTCACCTCCAAATAAATTGTTTCTACCTTGAAATGATTAGTTTCTGCCTTCAAATTAGTTGTTTCTGGCTTGTGGTTCTGATATAAATGATTCATTTGTGGCCTCAACTTATTGATATACACTATATGGACAAAAGCATTAGGACACCTACACATTACGCCTACAGGAGCTTTTATGATGTTCCATTATAAATCCATAGGCATTATTATGGAGTTGGTCCCCCTTCGCAGCTATAACAGCTTCCACTCTTCTGGGAAGCTTTCTACAAGATTTTGGAGAGTATCTGTGGGAATTTTAGCCCATTCATCCTGAAGAGCAAAACACTGATGTTGGACGAGGGGACCTGGCTCCGTTCTAGTTCATCCCAAAGATGTTCGATGGGGTTGAGGTCAGGGCTCTGTGAGGGCCTGTCAAGTTCTTCCACATCAAACTTGCCTTTACAGGCCTTGCTTTGTGCGCTGGGGCTCAGTCATGCTGGAACAGAAAAGGTTCTTCCCCAAACTGTTCCAACAAAGTTGAAAGCGTACAATTGTCCAAAATGTCTTGGTCTGCTGAAGCATTAAGATTTCCCTTCACTGGAACTAAGGGTTCTAGGCCAACCCCTGAACAACAACCTCATAGCATCATCCCTCCTCCACCAAACTTCACAGTTGGCACAATGCAGTCAGGCAGGTAACGTTCTCCTGGCATTCGCCAAACCCAGACTCGTCCATCAGAAGCGTGATTCATCACTCCACAGAATATGTTTCTATTGCTCCAGAGTCCAGTGGCGATGCTTTACACCACTCCATGCAACGCCTGGCATTGTGCTTGGTGATGTAAGGCTTGCATGCTGTTGATCAGCCATGGAAACCCTGCCATGAAGCTCCCGATGCACAATTTTTGTGCTGATGTTGATGCCAGCGGAGGTTTGGGACTCCACAGTTATTGATCAGGAGAGCGTTGGTGACTTTTATGCATTATGCTCCTCAGCACTCGGTGGCCTGCTTCTGTAACTTTACATGGTCTAACAGCAACGGTGGCATCCTATTACAGCACCACACTCAAATTCAGTGAGCTCTATAGAATGACCCACTCTTTCACAAATGTTTGTAAAGGCAGACTGCATGGCTAGGTGCTTGATTTTATACACCTGCAGCAATGGGACTGCATAAAACAGCTGAATTCAATGATTAAGAGGTGTGTCCCAATACTCTTGCCCATATGTGTATTTCTGGCTTCAAATGATTCTTTTTCTCACTTTAAATGAGGCAGATCTCATTTCAAATATTTCTCAAATTACATGATTCATTTCTTCATTTCTTGATTCAAATTGTTAACTTCTGTCTCCAAATGATTCATTACTGACTTTTTCTGACTCATACATCGCTTTAAATGATTCAATTCTGGCCCAAAATGATTCAGTTCTGACTTTTCCTGACTCATATATTGCTTTAAAAGATTCAATTATGGCTCCAAATGATTCATTTCTGACTTTTCCTGACTCATAAATTGCTTTAAATGATTCAATTCTGGCTCCAAATGATTAATTTCTGACTGTTCCTGACTTATACATTGCTTAAAATCATTTACTTCTGGCACTAAATAATTCATTTTTGAAAAGTACATTAAATAAATGTTTTTTTTTTTAAACTTAATTTTCCAACGTCACTTGAAATCACATCTCCAGTGTCTCTCCATGAGGTTTTGTGACTCCGTGAAGATAAGACCGTTAGCATGATGAATGGGGGACTTGAGTGTGCAGATGTAGTAACCCATTCCAAATCCTATTGTGTCATAGTGAGTGGGAATGAAAAACATGACATCATTCTCATTCTCATTCTACTCAGAGAGAATCTGTCAGGCAGCATTTTGGATACTAAAATGGTGAGGAATCACATTTTGTTTCTGTTTGCTTCTTTTGAATGGTGCCAACATTGTTTACTCCAGATTCGGAAGGCGTGCCAGACATTTAATCAAAAGCGTCACTTTGAATGCAGAGAATATTCAGGCATCCAATAGGAGACGTGGCTGGTAGAACGCACGACAAGGCATGTAGGTTATATGTCCAAATGTTTGTGGACACATGCACCTTTTGAGTTTCTCATCCTTTGCTGCAGTAACAGCCTCTACACTTTTGCAAAGACTTTACAGTAAATTTTGGATCATTGACACTGCAATTCATCCCAAAATGACTTTATCATTCCAGAGAATGCATCACCACCATTATACTGCATAGCATAATGTTGGGGGGCTTTATACCTTAGGCTCATGTGCAGCTGCTCCAGAGAGTCCCAAGCTTTTGATAATGCTTTTCAATGATTAAACAAGCTGCACATACGTATTTGAATGCATGAGCAATGGTCCACCTTGAAATAGCTAAATGCACTAGTGTGAAGGAATGGCTGGATATGTTTGCATATAAATAAGACATAATGGGAAAAGTTAAGAAAATCAACAGAAATGATAAAAGGCAACCAACAAGAAAACCAACACAAGAACAAAAAAGAAGAAACAGATATCCACTATATTGCCCTATTGGAGCTGGATTAGTTTTACCTGGGGTGGTATTATAGTTTTAGTGGTTTCCAAGTAGATCCGTGATTGTAATCCAGAAATAATCTGCCATGTCTGTAGTTTTTACAAGTCTCCTAAATCGCAGAACCCTGTAATAGCAGTCCTGATTGGAGCATGTACTGTCATGGCAGGCCCAACCGGCGACCTCGGCTCATTATATCAGAGCCACACCAGAGCAGCCAGATGTTATCAAATGTGCTGAAACCCCACTAAATCCATGAGGTTCAGCATCAATGTTGCGAATAGCAGCACCATGTGGATCAAAGCACCTATTCTTCGTGGCTGGAGTTAATTGATGAGTGGTAGCTGGCGATGGGAAGGAGAGATAAAAAGACCTTTCGCACCACAAGGTAGCTGTGTGGAGGCAACTAATACTCTGTCCTGTTGTCTTGCTCTCTCACAGTGGATTTATCTGACGCCAAAGAGACCCCAGATCACATACAGTGTCACTCAAGAGTCCAGCCTGAGGTCCAGCCTCTTCCAATATATACGTTTGCACTTAAGCAAGTTGACAAAACATAAGTGTAGACTTTGGGATAATGATTAGCAGGTGGTCACAGGTCAACTTCAAGAGGTATACCTCTTCAATAAAGAAAATTAATGGTCAGAGTTCTTCTGGGCAAGTTTGTCCATCTTGGCCATCTTGGCAACTCAAAAAGTCATGCAAGATCAGGATTCTATCTATTTGAATGGGGAATAAGCTATTAAAATGAAATTTATATCCAAGCCAAACTTTCAATTGATGCCTCTTTAAAGAACCTGTTTTGGAAATGGGATGTTAGTGTGAAGAACCTTTGTAAAGTTTAAAGAACCTACACACAACATAAAGATTCTGTACCAGTGAAAGGTTTTCCTAGAAACCTTTTCAACAATTTCAGAACCTTTATTATTAAAAGTACAATGACATCACAGTGAGAATATACTAGGCCATTGTATTTCAACTTACTTACTGTACTTAACAGAAGAAGGTATTGAATGTTATATGGTTATATAGACTTTAGAGCAGTCAATAAAATTGAATTTCATGAATGTCTTTGATTTGACAAGCCAGATGGGTTCAATGATAACTTGCATATCAGCCATTTTACAAGCAATCAGATTACTGGCCTAACAATATGCTATACCAGTGGTCTCCAACCCTGGTCCTGGAGAGCTACCTAATACATCTAATCCAGCCAATCAGAGACTTGGTAAGATGCTGATTAGCTGGAGCAGGTGTGGCAAACTGTGGTTGGATCTAGGCTCTGCTGGAAGGCAGCTCTCCAGGACCAGGGTTGGAGACCACTGTGCTACATATTCTATAACCTCCCTTGACTACTGGCTGGAGGTTTTTAGTCACCACTCATGTAATAAACTATGCAGGGGTGAAATCAGATGTGATCAAGCCAAATGGATGAACAACAAATTCAATTTAGCAGACAAATGAAAAGAGCACCAAAGCCAACACTGACTAAAGCAAGAATTTAATTGCCTCTCATTTCACTGCCAAACCTGCTCACTCTAAAATGGGCCAAGCTCCTCAAAATGAAGTAAATGTGAATGTGACCAAACACCAATTACTGTTTATGTTTAAAGATGAAAAATAAATAAATAACCTAATAACATGACATAATAGTTCAGAGTTCATGTAGATGAAAGGTATGAGAGTTTTACACTTGTTTCAAAATGTGCTGTAGTTGGCCACTTTATCAGAAACCCCTAGCTTGTAGCTACACTTTGCAGGAGTACAGTTAGAGACTGTATTTGATCTGTTGATGCACAATTAGTGTTAGCCATCCTCTAGCCCTTCACCAGTGGTCAGTTTCTGACCACAGAGCTGCTCTTGGCTGGGTGGAAATGCAAAGTAGGTCTATTGAATAAAGTGGACATTGAGTGCAAGAGCTAGGAAGGGTTTTCCAATAAAGTGGACAATGAGTGCAAAAACTAGGTAGGTGTTTCGAATAAAACAGCCAGTGATACTAGTATGTTACTGTCATTTGCCAGAGAGTAACTGTATATCGAGGAAACTGCAAACTGCTTGTTGTTTCTGTAAACATGGCACCAAAAAAAGAAATATATATATAATTACTGAAAATTAACTGAACAATTGTCCACTACTCTAGATTTGCACTCGAGGGTTTGGTCAACCATAGTAAAAAAAGGACGAGGGTGTGGGAGAAACCAAACCCAAAACCTCATGGGAATACAGTATTGTGAATGTATTTTGCATGGTAGTAACTTTATTGGGTACAGCTTCCTTGGACCTACCCTCTTTGCCATCAACCCTTTGGCCATTTTATCAGAAACACCTACCATAAACCGGCACTGACATTAGCCAATATGCTGTCATCTACACACTTGTTATCTACACAGTGCAACTCTACAATATCAGTTTCACCTTGCTAAGAATGGTCCACCACCCGAATTATATCTGTTCAGTGTTGGTGGTTTCTATCCACTGATGAATGGGGTAGATAGGGCTGAGTAATTGTGTGCAACAGATGGCTACAGTTAATAATTGTGAACCTAGTGCACCTATATGTTGGGAGTTTTTGATCAAATGGCCGATCCAACTGGCTACACAGGGTATTTTAAATGAAGTTACCTCTTTGTATTACATAATGTTTGAATATAAAGGTAAATTAGCTATGGCAAAGCTGCTTTAGGCTAGCATTATATTGTGGAAGGCTATTGATTAGAACCGCTAAAGATATACAGTGCACTTCAGAATGGGTAAGGATGAGAAAAAACAGCAGTATAAGTTTCATCTACACTAAAAGTTTTATATGTATTAAGTTCTAAAGGTCTCTGTATGAAAATGTTGCCAAGAGGTTATTTAACAACAAAATTATTGTTTTTGATGTTTAGTACAGAAATCAAAGATTGTCACTGGCTTTTTTGGTCATTCCCACTTTGGCTTTGCTGCTCAGCTAGTTGTTCAGCCAGGATATGTTTAGTGTCTGAAGTCTGCTTCTCTAGTTTAGCCCTCTAGATTTTTACCAAGAAAAAAATAATTAAGTCAAGATTTCATAGTCTCAAAATGCTCTACTGCATGAATTATGAGAGCAATGATTTAAAAATGTATGATTTACCTTTCTTGCATAAAATAAATTTTTTAATAAAGTGTGTTGCGGACCTTTTGGGGGTATGTTGCCCTGAGGCAACATTGCGCAACAATGGAAAGAAATAATGCAGTCATGTGAAAAGCTGGATTTTTTCATCATAACCATTGGAACAAAATTGAGCAACTTTACAATTTGTTGTTCTTTAAAAATATAAGAAACAAAAACAAAGGAATTATATATTTGCAATGAAAGCATGTTACAACAATGCATATAATCATTACCATAATGCTGAAACATGAAAATAATTAAATAATTTGCCAAGAAATTAATAATTTGCTTACATTTTCTAAACAAAACTCCTGATGCTGGTAAAACAGACTGTGTGCTGACTGCTGTATGACAGATTTGACTTTCTAGCCACTAATATTGCACACATGTTAAATATTAAATAATTTAATATTTTTTTAAAAATAATTTTCAAAATAAATAAAAACATAAATCTAATTTTAAAATTACAATAAAATTAAATGAACATTACATTTCAAATGAAAGACTTACTACAGTGTTAATGGCTCAACTTGCTCCGTATCCATTCCACTGCCTTACAATGTTGCTTCAAGGCAACAAACATATTTTAATAACTTCTCATAACAAAAAATCATTTATATGATAGGGAATATTACAAAAATGAACTTCACATTCCTCTCTTTATCATTGGTATAATAACATTATAATTTATATGTTATTAAACATGTCATGTTATTGTAATTGTCATAGAACGTGTCATGTTATTGTAAAGTGAGAAAAATGGGTTTGTTAAATTGAAGCACCATCATGCAGCAGAGGATTAATCAAATGCACAAACTACATACAAGAACAGTCATGATGTTATTAAAAAACAGAAGAAATGAAATGTAATGCCTCTCAGAACTTTGGCTACCCAGTCAGGAATATCTGAAGCTTTTTAAAATTTTATAACATTTGCTTTTCCCATACGTTGCTTTATACAGCTAGAAAAATATCATTACGCTTGAGCTGTAGTGTATATATACATGTCCTACTGAGCAGAGCTTTAATCTTTGATGTCTGAGATCATAACTTCTTCATGTGGGTGCTTATTAATATTTCAGTCATCTGCTATCTTTGTTTGATCAGTTCCACATGGTATTTATTTAATTTTTTCACCAAATTTCAGACAACACAGCATATATTCATGAGGAAGACAACTTTGGAAGAAGAACTTGTCTGGTCCAAAACACGTCCATTCCAATTGATCTACATCCATGTTCGTTTTGATAAAAGCTTACAAAGGCAAAGCACACTCCTTAAAAAACAAACACATGACTCTCTGTAATAGAATGTCCCATTATGAGTCCAGTCATGAGCTCAAGAGCAGCAAAATTTGACCACAATGCAATTATATGCCAACGTTTGAATACCATAGATCAAATGACATTTCGAACACATTTCCGAACTTAAATATAGTATTTTTCTGCATATTTTTGTGCACAATTTCTATTTATTTGCTGAGTTTAAGGTAACACTTTTCATGACAACAATAGATTATAAGATATATCTATTAGCTGATACTTAATAATTAATTATTATTCACTTAAGATGTCACGATTACTCTAAGGCACATATATAAAACGAATGGTTCTGGTCCTAAAGTCTGATTGGCTGGGCTGCATTCTAAGCTGTTGTAAAATCCACAATATACACACACCTATGGCCGCCTCACAGCAACTGATGTGTACCACTGCACCACAGCATGAAAAACCCTTGTGCTGTTAATGGAATAATCTTTGACTGTCATGCTGCTCGCACTGACCACCGAGTGTACTGATGAAGTAAGAACCCGTTTTTTGTTTAAACTGAGGGGCTGGCAACCTAAGTTTCTAACTAGAACTGGGCTGATCAGCTAGCTAACAGGCTAAAACATAGCAAACAGCCTAAACAACTCCATCATTAATATCAAAGGCTTGAATTAAAGTACGTACAGTATGATTTATTGTAAAACAGCAGTATAAAAGTCTAAAAATGTCACTTGAATGTCTTACATGCTTTAAATTTCATGCTTTAAGTGTGTAGTTTTTACCCTTCCTTTCCCAGGTGGTTCCTGTTCTTGTACTTGGTATAAACAGCTCTCATGTTTCAGTCTGTCCGTCTGCGGTCATTTGCTTCATGTTTTAATTTGCAATGTTTGTCTTTGCTTTAAGTTTAATTAAACCAAAGGATACACCATCCTTAAAGGAGGTCTGGTCTTCTGTCACAAATGGAGGCATCAAGACAGGATGGATGGGAGCGTTATTGAGGTTATTCATGGACTAATATCTCCCATTCTCGTGTAAAGTAGATTGTAAATGGCTTACGGCACTGAAACACACTGGAGGTTACTGTTAAAGCTAGTACGGAGTCTCTCCAGGGGTGCTATGATGTGAAACTACTGTTCCCACACTTCCCAGCCCAGCTTCTAAATACGTTTGAAAATGTAATTTCCCCTGGTTAAATAAAGGTTAAGGAAAAGGTCTTATTCAAACACCTCATGTCTATCGTTTAATTATGCAGCATGAGAAAACACGTGTACTGAATGCTCCACTGTTAATCGCCAGAATTCCCTGCGATGAGGAGTTCTCTTACAATGTAGTTTAATTATTCATTGTTTTGTAGTTGTATGCTAATGGGGTGCTGCTGTAATTGGTTTGCACAGCGAGTACAGAGATCCTAAGGCACATTAGGAAAGAGTGTGTTCTGGGAAAATATACAAAAGGAAGCTCTGAGATATATATATATATATATATATATATATATATATATATATATATATATATATGTGTGTGTGTGATATATATATATATATATATATGTGTGTGTGTATATATATATATATATACACACACACACTATATATTCTAAACTGATTCAAATACAGATACAGGGTTACAAAGCCATTGCTAAGGCTCTGAGACTCCAGCGAACCACAGTGAGAGCCACTATACACACATGGAGAAAGCTTGGAACAGTGGAGAACCTTCCCAGGAGTGGCTGCCCTATTAAAATTCACAAGAACACACCAGTGACTATCGAGGAGGTTACAAAATAGCCCAGACGAAACATCTAAAGAACTGCAGGCCTCACTTGCCTCGGTTAAGGTCAGTGTACACGATTCCACAATAAGAAAGACACTGGGCAAAAATGGCATTCATGGAAGAGTTGCAAGGTGCAACTTTTTGCCAAAAAACATCTAGATGACCCCCCCAAGATTTTTGGGATAATATTCTGTGGATTGATGAGTCAAAGGCAGATTTTTTTTGGAAGATGTGGGTTCCGTTAAAATCTAGAGTAAAGCTAACGAAGCATTCTGTCACAGGAACATCATACCAACAGTGAAACGTGGTGGTGGTAGTGTGACGTCCGCCCTTGATATTTGTCTTATTTGGTATTTGTCGACTTGTCAAATTCTTTATTTATTTATTTAAACATAAATATATAATAAAACTTTAGTATATGGGAAACATTATAATGCCTTTGCAGTGTTCTTTTAAAGCCTTATCAAGTCAGTAGCTGCAACATATATATATATATATATATATATATATATATATTATCACAACTTTTACAGATATAGTTTGGTATTGACTAGAATA
Source organism: Colossoma macropomum (assembly GCF_904425465.1). Taxonomy (NCBI): domain Eukaryota; kingdom Metazoa; phylum Chordata; class Actinopteri; order Characiformes; family Serrasalmidae; genus Colossoma; species Colossoma macropomum. The sequence continues at coordinate 463,225 of NW_023496042.1, forward strand.
TATTCTAGTATACTGATAATGATCAGTTTATTTTTATTTAAAGCTCTTTGATGATTTATCATTGTGTTACTCATAGAAATAAAAAAAAACAAGAACAATGTTGTATAACATACTAGTACTCATTGAAAATGCTGAATTCACTGTAGTTACTACTTAATAAATCTATCAGTTAATTAGCAGCTATTGGCATGACTAGGCTAAATAATGCATATTAATGTGTAAAATGATAACAATGATGTGCAAAAGCTTAAGATTTCCAACATACAAGTGAACGTGCATTGATGTTGCTTAATTCACTCTTATTACTGCTTTATAATCTGTAATAGGCAGTTAATTACCACCTACTGACTTGATAAGGCCTAATGAGAGCATTGCAGGGGCTTTATAATGTTCCCTTTATGTATGTAACAATACGTGGTGATATCTAGAGTTTTCTGAGTTCAAATGGTTCTTTTAATAATGTTCATTATGTAAAAGCACTCAAGGCTTTTTAAATAATGTAATGCCACTGTACAATAAAAAGCAGGAATATAAAATATTCTATGTCATTCAGTATATTTAATGTCATTTATCATTGTAATGCATCTACTGGTCACACAACAAAGCTATAGGTACCAGTGGTAAAGTATATGCCACTGTTGCCATAGAATTCATACACTATAAAAATGAACGTGGACAGAAGCTTTTAACTTCTAAAGTGTCACTCCATTAGCTGCTTCTATTAAAGACTCTAATAAGCTACATTAACTCCATCCTATTCAGTACTATAGAGCAGTAGATCGTTTATTTACAGAATAAATGCACGTGCATACAGTAGGTGGCATGAAGGTAATGCGCCAGTTTATTTCATAGGCACGTTCATGTCCTGTAATTGGAGAAAAGCAATGGAGAAGAACCTGGGTCCCTTTTTCCCTCGATATTGGCCTAATGTTCCGTGTACGTGTGTGCTTTGAGGGAAAAATGGTTCTCGTTCTGTTATTCACCCAATAGCTGGTTTATGGGGATGTTGCACGCATCATGGAATTCACTGGAACTCTTCAATCAAGCAGTGGCGGAGAGGAAGTCTCTCAGGTGCTTGCAGTACATAGCTGAAGAGAAGTTACACCAAGCATGCAATAGCCCCATAAATAAGTCGACTCTTCTGGGCCGCAGGTGTTGCTGCCTAGTCAGTCTTTACCCACATTCAAAATTCTTCAATTTACTCACTGTAGAAACAGATCTGGTGTTTAAACTAAGTAACCTGGTTGGCTTAAAACTTTAGATTTCATAGAACTTCGAATAATAGATTAAGAATGAACACAAATTGTACACACATTAAAAAATATGGTTCAGGCAATGGCTCTGTTTAGAACCATGAGTTCTGTTTAAACCCATTAATGCTTAAATGGTTCTTTGCATGGTGAATTGGTTCTCAGCTTGATGAAGAATGTGCCGTTCTATGTGGTTCTAAGTAGAAAGTTTCTGAAAATGCTTCTACATAGCACAAAAAGGGTTCTGCTATTGTTACGATGTCAAGCTTGTAAACGTGGAACGGCTTTATATAAAACTCTTGGTTCTAAATAGAACCATTGCCTTTACTAAAGAACCCTTGATGAATCTTTTTTAACCCTTTAATGTTCCAGGCTTATTACATACTAAGGCTTATAATTCAGTAACTACAGGGACTTCAATGCAAACTAATGGAGCTTTTCTTAGTTTATAGAAGTGTGTAATAAAGCAGGCCCATGGCTTGGTAAGGGGTTAAGTGTGTAGGAGGGGAAAATTGTATTAGAAAATAGATATTAAGAAAGTAACAAGAAGAGACTACCATATTTTTCAAAGTGCATTTATTTATATATCAAATATGAAACTTGAACATGTTTCCAAAGATGAGAGAATACAAGTGCTTAATAGATCACAAAACTAATTTGTTGGGCAGGAATGTTCACTTTATTCTTCCGCTACTGCCATGAATGAAGTAGTTTTAGCTACCTAGCATTGTATTATTGAGTGTTATCAGTGCACAATGACGATGTTACAACATCACAATGCAAAAATTTGTTAATAACTATACCAACACTCATATCTAGACTTTGATACTAATTCTGAAAAAGCCTTTTTCCAATATGTCTTTTTAAATTTCAAACTAATAGTGAGTGTGGCAAGAAGTAAGTGTGAGGTCCTGAATTGACCACAGCAGATTACAGACTAATCAAGAAGCACTATTATTAATAACATGCATATGGAATGTAATTTAGACAGCCCATCAGATTTTGGAACAAGGATGTTTATTGGCTCACAGATGCCTAGAACTGACTATTTGGGTAGTGTGATTTGGTACTGAGTGACATTTTTTGATACTCAGTAGTACTGAGGTACCATTAAGTACCATAAAGGATTGAATCAAAATAAAGCCATGAAAATTCATCTCGCTTTTTTAGGTATATAGGAAATAATTTTGATGAGAGTTGGGTATATGTGCTACATACTATACGCCCAACCATATCTAGACATCTTTTCTAATCAGTAAATTCAGATACTTTAATTGGCTCCCACACAGGCATTCAATTGCATACCCAGCTCATACAATCTCCATGGAAAAGCACTGCCAATAGCATGGGATGCTCTGGAGCAATACCAGGCATTAACTAGAGGGGTATAAGCCCCCCCCCATCATTGAAGTGTTCTCTGGAGTGATGAAGCTCCATCCAGTGACTTTTGGGATGGAGCATGTGATTCAAAAGTAGTCATCCAGCTTCAGTTCCTGACCTCACTAATGCTCTTGTTGCTGAATGCAATCAAATCCTCACAGCAATGTTCCAACATCTAGTGTAAAGAGCAGAGGCTGTTATTGCAGCAAAGTGGGACAAACTCCCTATTACTCTCCTTAATTTCAGAAGAAATACTGGATAAGCTGGTGTCTACAAACCTTTGGACATATACAGTAGCCTGTATGAACTTACATGGAACTACAGTGTTGGGTTAGGCAGGCAATGCTACAATAATAATGTGAACTGGCAAGTAGGCCTTGAAGACCAAGAGGACATGTCCATGTCAGTTCATCAATATGTATGCTTTGATCACCAAGCTGTCCTGATGGAGAGTGTAGGGCTTTCTATAAACTCTTATGGATAACACTTTACTGTAGAGTACAGTTCATAAGGCTACATGATGCCTACATAAGCTTGTCATGACAAATGATATAACCCTACATTAATGTTTATGAATGCCATTTCAATAGGTGTCATTTGCTATAAAGGTTACATTTGCCAATTTTGATCAAAGTTAGCTAAAGTACCTTCTATGACAGAAGCCGCCTATTGGAATGGCATTTATAGGGTTATATCAGTTGTCATGACAAGCTTATGTGGGTGTCATGTAGCCTTATGAACAAAAGTGTTACTCTTGTGTTGCTTCTGAGTTCTTCACTGGTTTTCTCAGTGTTCTAGCACCTGAGGACCCTTTGATCTCCTAGCTAATATTTCAGGATTGATGTGCTGATATAGAATATGATATCAAGGCATATATCCAAAAATAATTCTTTTTAACTGAATAATAAGTCTAGGCTTCAGGGGTTTAGGAGAAGAATCTGAGGACTCAGAATACTGCAAATCCTGTGTAAATCCTATGAAATCATGTCCTATGACTGATAACACAGCTTTAGGATATGTGTCCATTTATAGGTCTTAGGGAATAAGAGAGCTGTAGTAATGTTCAGTCCTTGCCAGTATAATGTTAAGTTGGAGGCTGCTGTGTTAGGTTGGTGTCGTATGGCCAGATATTCGTTTTTTTTGTGTAGTGTAAGCCAGGATTATGGAGAGTAAGCAAATTTTAGGCATATCTGTCCATGCTTTTTCAGATGGGAGGGAATACCTAGGGCTTAATTTATGCCGGAACAAAGCACATCAGTTTCCGGCACCTTCCAGACAGGAACCTGAATCTTGTTTACATATTTTTTATATATTTATGCGTGAATTTATTAATAATTGTTATTGGATGGAGCTCCATCACTCTAGAGAACCTTGAAGTAACTGAATTTACTAATTAAAAGAGGTGCCTGGATCCTTGTGGCCATACTGTTGGTGTTCTTTCACTACTGATAAGATTGCAAAAATCAAAAATCCTTCAAAGAGCTTGAAATGCTGAGCAAAATAACTGGCTCATGAAAATGACCTACCAGCTACTTATGCTTTAGCAGGAACTTTGGCACTTTGCTAAGTTGAAATTGAGAAGCCATCCTACAGTGGTATTTGAGAGGTCATTCATGGCTTGAGAATGTAATTAACATGCTTGTTAATTTGACCATCTAAGCATCGGTCCTTTTCTTAGGAGATTTGCTGCTACGATCGCCAGCAATGCCAATATAACAGATTTGGCAGTGTTCTCCTCCAAGCGTGTTGAGACGTCCAGTGATGTTGCATTGGTGACTGTTGCGAAATATGCTGCGACTTGGAGGAAGAATGTGTTAACCTTTAACCTGCATCCTTCCAGCTTGGTGGCATGATGAGAAGGGGAGACCTAGCTAGCGGTGAAATTGGAAATGACTAAATTGGGGAGAAAAATTGTGTAAAAACACAAAGAAAAGCCTACGATGCAATATGTTGGGGAAAACTACCACTGAGTTGTGTCTATTGCACCTTTTAAAGCATTCTGTAAATAGTCTTCAATACCATAAATTATGCTATTCCTAATCCTCTGAGGTCTGAGTTGTTCTTGATTAATTCTGTAAATCTTTTCAATTTTTTTTCGCAAACTTATTTTTGAAGTTTTCCCAAAAATATATAACCTTGTCCAGCACAAAGTTTCAGCACAAAAAAAACACTGATTTTATTAAAAAAAATGTAAAAGGAGGCTTCGAGGGAGCCCCGTGTTAAATACTTCTAAGAAATAAACTCAACAACAGGAAAATGAAATTCATTTATCGTAACTAGTGACATGTTTGGCTTTCTCTCCCATCAACCCTGTCGCCCATGGGCTTTCTGCTGGCTGTGAGTGGAGGGGGCGGCCTGTATCAAACTGCCTGCGGCTTTGTTTCTTTGGCCACTTCAGACGTGTAGGACCCCAGGCATCAAAACCTGCACAGTTCCACTTCTGAGAGTCGAGCACACATTTGGACATTTAGCCATTGAATTTTGTAATGGGTGCTGTGAAATATTGAACAAAAGATGTCCCCATTTTCTGAAATGAAAACGCTGTGCTTCCCAAAGCACAGGAGAAGCTCTTCAAGGTCCCTAAAGGAGGTGTACAGAAAGTTTTCAGAAGAAAAACTAAAGCCTGTCTCAGATACCAGTCAGAAACTTATCACTTGCAAGAGACATTTAGAAGGACTGAAAATGATCGAGAACCTTCAAGAGGCTGACTATAACTGTATCTCTGCTAGGTTCCACACTGTTTAAATGTTATCAAAAGGGATACGGGAAAAGTATAATGTTAAGACGTTAAGAAGAGCACTTTCTGTGGAAAAATCCAGACTAGGCCAGTGCATGTTGGTGGGCGATCTTAGCTTGTTTTAGATGGTCTAACCTGATCTTTCATGATCATTAGCAAGATTCTTGCTTGTTGACTGAAGTAATATTTGGAGCCCACTGGAGTACAAATTGCTTAAAATTCTTAATATCTATGTGGTATGATTTGATTCCTCTGCTAAAAAACGTGATTCTTCACATGATGCCACAAACATCACAAACAAGAAAAATGGAGAGGTCCATCTCGGTCAGATCCTGGTTTGTCCAAGAGCTGTATATGACCCAAAAGCCTGAGCTTAAGACAGAAATTCCAATTTTAGACATAACTAGCTGATTAAGACATTTAAAGCAAAAATATAGCCATTTTATTTGCAATCTAAAGTGACTAGTAGACAAAATAGTGATGAATGTAAAAAAAAAAATGATGTTTTCTTTGGGGACTATTTTGTGGCATAGTGCCCCGCAGGTATCTTTTTACCATTAATATGTCTAAAAGATATGTTTTGGGTCAACAGACTAATGTAAAACAATGCCTCAGGCATCGTACCACAGCTGTGAACAATTCTGATGTGGCAAGTTTCTCTAGAACAGAGCATTTCACATCAAACCACTCTGACTTTGTTTACTACGACAGCGTTTTAGGGCCACTGTAAATAAAAATAAAAATAGTAGCCTTCGAAAATAAAATCATACTATTTTGAGAAAAAAGTTGTAATATTTTGAGAAAAACAAGTTGTAATATTTCAAGAAAAAAGTCGTTCTATTTAGAGAAAAAAACAATATTTAGAGAAAAGAAGTCGTAGAATTACGACAAAGTGGCATTAATACCAGGAAATATTGTGGCCAAAGGCTTTGCAAGGGGAAGGCAGCACCTCCTCGTGTTAAATGAGGGGCGGTGAGTTGGTGGAGTTCTACTTTCATATCGATTCACCCATAAAGAAACACTCAGTCTCCCTGTTTCTCCTGCACATCAGCACCAGCCTGAGATTCGTATAAGAACCGGCTGAAACAGCTGAGCAGGAAACTGTTTATCTAGAATAAAGAGCCAGACGGACTCGGAGGAAACTGTCTGTCTGTGTTGTTGAAGGAGAATCTCAGGCAGGGTCGTCTACACGGCTATCGGGGCTACATCTCCCCCCATTCAAAGAGGGCATGAAGTCTCACAGACAGTGAGAATGGCAATCAAAATGATCCACAAGCAGACAGAAGTGAGTGGAACTCTGGCACCAGTGCAGCAACCGAGACCCCAACACGTTATGGCAGCCCCCCTACAGTTAGGCCACTTCATCTTCTATATTACGACTTTTTTTCTCGAAATATTGACTTTATTCTCGAAATATTGTGACTTTATTCTTGAAATATTACAACTTTATTCTAGAAAAAAATATGATTTTTTTCTCCAAATATTACAACTTTAATTTTGAAGTCTACTATTTTTATTTTTATTAACAGTGACCCTAAAATGCTGTCGTAGTTTACATCTCAATGAGTAAATTAGGCAGAAATTTGGTGGAAGAATTGGTGGAATTCCTGGTTAAACTGGTTAAGTTTAAGTAGTTGGTAGACCAGCTAAAACATTAAAACATACCCTATGTTGGTCAACCAACTAGCTCGAACTGGCCAAAATGTTTTCTCACCAGGGTCATTTCTGAATTTAGAAGTGTAATTAGCCATTTTACAAATGTAATCTGGTAGTTCAAGATTCAACAAACAGGTTTTAGTCTACAGCAATAGATCATTCAGCAATGGCCACAGATATTTAATGAATAGCAGAATGTTTTGTTTTTAATAATCCAGAATTGATGTATCTATCCTAACCATTTTACAGTAGCTATTTATGTGGCTTGGTTAATCAGATTTAACAATCAGAACTATTTCTTTTATTAACAACATTCTAATATTACTACATAATAAAAGTCTTAAAACTTTTTGAAGCTGTAAAATTACTCAACAGAATGAATAATCTAAGAGAAAATGTATTCCACCTGCACATCATCTGAAAATAGAGACCTTCCACTGACTGATATAGAGTTGTGGTTGGAAATGGAAGATAAGAGTAAAAGAACTGTCATCCATTTCAGTCATTCTGAATTGAGACAGGTAATGGACGATAAGGAAAGTCATCAGACCTGCCAGTAAAGGAGATGTGATTTGTTCAGGGTAAATGACCCCCACATTAGGCTGTACAAAGTTACTTTTTTCAGTGAATTGCTTTGCATCAACTTTTCTGGAAACATGCTGTGAATGCAAATGTGGCTCATGGGTATGGATGTGCGATTCCCCCTAAAAACAGAAGGGGTTCAAAAATGGCATGCACTGGGCCAACTGCAGGTGTGTTTTGGTGCATAGTGGTGCATCAGTGTAGCACTGCATTGGAGTTACTGACCACAATGTCTTATAAACAACTTTGCAATATCAGTACTTAAAAAATCACCATATTCAACACTGTGAAAACTATAAAAAGTTAGTATGATCTGTTACATGATGATACAGTTAGTTTGAAGAGTGGATGTCACTTTATTTAGAAAGCCCCCAATAGATTATCCACAGATGTTCAATTTATTAGGATTATTTCATTATACAGCTGGGATAGGCTCCAGCACCCCACTGCGACCCAGAAGGATAAGCGGTTTAGATGATGTATGTATATATGTATGTATTTCATTATTGTTTAGTGTTTCTGTTGAAAGTCAGCTGATTCTCAACAATGTAAGAATTAGGCCTAGGATTAGTACCAGGGATAGGCAGTGTTATCACTGCTTATTATGATTTATTAAAGTGTTTATGGCCTAACTAATAACCCACACTAGTCTTATTGTAACGTGGGACCCACAAGTACATAATATTAGTGCTGAGAACTCTATATAATGCATAAATTGAACCATATTGTTCTCATATTGTTGGCAATCATGAAAAAAAGTACTTTTTATTACCTTCCATTTATTCCATCTAACCCCAGAATAGCACCCACTTAGCTACACTATAATTTACAAAGCAAGTAGTTGGCAGCAGTTATATAAAAATAATAGCTGTAGCATGGTGAACATGTTTAAGTCAGGCTGACACTCTGATTTGGGTTATTCTGTAGAAAATTATGTTTGGACGACCTACAGCCTGATTTAATAAGACGATAAGGGCTCCTAATCAACTTGGGAGAGTACAATTAATTTCCCGTCGTCTGGCAATTTTCTACCAATAATGTCTAAAACAGTGATCACTGAGGTGTTCTGTTTGCATACATTATCACTTTGCCTCCCTCCTGCTTCATTAACTTCTAGAAAGAATAAAAAGTCTACAAAGGACAAATAAATCAAAAGACAGGATGAGTAACTGTACCAAATGGGAAATCCAAATTTGTGATTCCAAGAAAGGCTTCAGAGGGTTTTGAGCTGATAATGAAGACTACAGGTCAGGGTCATTTCTGAACATCTGGGGCTCAAAGCAACATCCTACAAGTGCAAACCCTGCCAACCTCAGCCATATCTTTACTATGCAAGTATGAAAAACAATTACTTCACTGATTTAGATCAGGGAAAAAGTGGAAATGCTCAGAGAAACATGATGAAGTAATAATTAACTATAGTAACATGCAAAAAATCTGAACCTTCCCAGTCAAACTACATGTTTTGTTTATAAGTGAAAATATGTGAACACATTCTCTACACGGAACTTCAATATGGCATTTTTCTGCAAACTTTGGTACACGAAGTCTACATATTTACTGAATTTGAACATATTGGAAAAATAAAACAAAAATATAAAATGGCCTCGGTCATAGGATGCCACCTGTGCCACCAAACAGTACATTAAATTTCTGCCCTGGTAAAGCTGCCCCAGTACACTGTAAGTGCTACTTTTGTGAAATAGTAATGTCTAAGAGCAACAACAGCTCAGCAATGAAGTGATAAACCATGCAAAAACTCACAGAGTAGAGTTGCAAGGTGACATCGCTCACTACAGAGTTCCAAACTGCCCCTGGAAGCAACACTAGTCCAAGAACTGTGCATCGGGAATTTCACGAAATGGGTTTCCATGGCCGAGCAGATGTACGTGAACCTAAGATCACTATGTGCAATGCCAAGCGTTGGCTGGAGTGGTAAAGCCCACCGCCACCAGACACTTTACTGTCTGGCACTCTCATGTATGTGGGGGGGCTGATATAGGTGTGATGGTCAGGTGTCCACATACTTTTGGCCATATGTTTTATGTTAAATTCAGCAAATAAGCACTAATTATGTATCAACATTTGCAAATGTGTGTTCCCTGTAGAGGATGAACCTTTGAATTTAGAAACCAAAAACAACTAAATAATCTACATAAGCTAAATATGTAAATAATGATTAACCCTCTACTATATGGATTAAGAGAACAATTTAAAAAATGATCCAATTTCACTTTTCTTGCATAGAATCGACATGAATATTGAATTCAAATTTTTTTTTTTTAAATAATAATGTGCACAGGGGTGCTTTTGGTGTATGTTGCCTTGAGGCAACATTGTGCGACAATGGGATGAAATGATATGGATCTGTGTTCCCTGAAGTGGTGAGACCTGGCTTGTGGCTGGCTAACTCCATTCCACTGTTGCACAATGTTGCTTCTAGGCAACAAACATATTTCTGCAAATTTGCATAACTAAAAAATAATACTGAATGTTAAAAACGAGGTTTAAAAGTGCCCACGAAGAGATAGTATGACCTAATACATGCTCTTTTACTGACTGCCCATTATTGTTAACCTGTCAGTGTCCTTAAATATGTATAAAGCTATTGTAAAAGGAAGAAAATGTTTGTTGGCCTAAGGGAACATTGTGCAATAGATGATTAAAATAAAAGTGGCTGAGTTATTCTTAGGTTATATAAGTGTACAGTAAACCTTTGGACATGTCAGTGGATCATAGCCACTTAAGGGGTTAAGTGACCTTTGCATTGTTATTGCTTTCTTGAAATTTTGGAAGAAAAGTGATAATGTGTCAATCGCTTATATAACTTTTCAAATGTTTCTCTTTTCTAAATAATTTACTGCCATCCTAAAGAACGTTTATGGCAAAGTCCATGTAATCCAAAGTTTCTCGGGGTTATCTAACAGCAATATTTGCACAACTACTTTAAAGGTTTCACACAGAGAGAGAGAGACAGAGGCAGAGAAACATACCAGTAAGGTTTTTGAGGCCGAGCTGCCGGAGGCCGAAGTAGCCGTCTCGCCTGTAGTTGAGGAAGATGGCCAGAGCATAGCGGCCTTCGTATAGTTTGGTGCCACGAATGATCCGCAGGTTCTCCAGAGGCAGATAGTCAAACTGGTTCAGAGCCACCAGAACATAACCCGTCACCTCCCGGATCGACTGCGGAAAAATTACACAAAAAAGAAAGATGTGGATTTGGAATTCAATTCAAACACACAATAACACTGAGCTTCAGTCTTAGCACACAGATTAAGATAAGGCAAAAGATGCCCAGCAGAGTTACCCTTCACTCAGTACTATGGTCATGAGAAAAATAGAGATGCTTTGCCATCCACCTCCTATCTTTTACTTCCACTCAGTGACCACTTTATAAGCTCTATTTAGCTTATCTTAACTATACACTGATCAGGCATAACATTATGACCACCTCCTTGTTTCTACATTGTCCATTTTATCAGCCCCACTTACTATATAGGTGCACTTTGTAGTTCTACAGTTACAGACTGTAGTCCATCTGTTTCTCTGCATACTTTGTTAGCCCCCTTTTTCCCTGTTCTTCAGTGGTCAGGACCCCCATGGACCCTCACAGAGCAGGTACTATTTGGGTGGTGGATCATTCTCAGCACTACCGTTGTTGTGCTGGTACGAGTGGATCAGACACAGCAGTGCTGCTGGAGTTTTTAAACACTATGTCCACTCACTGTCCACTCTATTAGACACTCCTACCTTGTCAGTCCACCTTGTAGATGTAAAGTCAGAGATGATAGCTCATCTGCTGCTGCACAGTTTGTGCTGGTCATCCTCTAGTCCTTCCTCTAGGACACTGTTGGCTGGATATTTTTGGTTGGTGGACTATTCTCAGTCCAGCAGTGACACTGAGGTGTTTAAATACTCCAGCAGCACTGCTGTGTCTGAGCAAAACGGAGAAAAAAATGTCTTGAAAAGTGTTTGTAGGAATCAATATCTAGCAGTCTGTAAAAGGCAGCAATAACCCCCCAGTGCAAAACAGTAAAAGACCCTTGCTCTTCAACTTATCGCTACCAAAGCTTGCATGTAAAAGCTATAAAAAGGCCAATAAAGGCAGGTGGAAGCTACCACTGATGCACATTCACTGGGTCACACCACAGTGGATTTCTGGCTGCTCTGAAAGGCTGCTGAATTTGCAAGACGTCTGGAAAGCAAGGTAGTGATTTGAAGAGCTGCAGGCGAATTTCATCTTTATGTCATTGTGTACAACAAAGTTTTCAGTTCACGCTGCACTGGTACCTGTAGATGATCCACCTATAGCTATGCAGGAGACAAATATACCAAGGCCTTACCTTAGCTGTATGACCAATAGCGCACAACCATTTTTTGTTTATTTATTTATTTTTATTTTGTATTTTTTTTTTCAAAATTACAGTTCCTCTTCAAAATCGACGGTATGTGTCTACTGTTGATGGAATTATTGATCATTCCACTCCTGTATTCTCCAAACATTATGTGCTGAATTACTGCCAAAGGTTGTCAAACATTCTACATTTCACTCAAATGAACAAATTCACAATGTTAAATTGTTATGAAGACAATTTGCCTTGAAAAACTTTGTATTAGAAAAGAACGCAAAATAGAGGAATTCAAAATAGTCTCAGACCATTAGATCCCACTGAAAACGTTGATGCATTGGTCACTTTATTAGGCACGTCTACCTCGTGCCTACATCCATTGTCCATTTTATCAGGTTCTCATAGAATACAGATTTTATTCCATCTGTCCTTTTGCATAATTTACCCTCTTTATGTTGCTCATCAAGGGTCAAGACCCACAAAGTGCCACTGAGCAGGTACCATTTGGGTGATGAAGAATTTTCAGCACTGCAGAACAATCTGTAACTGCAAAGCTATTAAAGTGAACCCATCTAGTAAGTGGACCTGTTGAAATGGACAAAGCGAAACACAGGTGTAGATGCAAGGTGTATTTAATAAAGTTGCCAAAGAGTGTAGATATAAATAGAGCTACCTGGGTCAACTTCATGTAACACATTAATTAAACCACATTGTCTCCACATTGTTGGCACTCATGAAAGAAGTCCACCATCTCCTAAAGTTGAACAGAAGTTCCAGGCAATAATTACTGTTGAATTTTATGTCCTACTATAGTTGACAATAGGCAGAAACTACAATTCCCTACATCCTCTTCTGACACCATGCACAATGCATGGGGAAATTAGAATGCTGGAGTGTGTAATTACTAAAATTATACCTTGCAGTTTCTCAGCTTATTAAGTAAGAAGTGGTGTGGTGTCAAATCGCATGCATTCTACAAAAATAACCTCATGTTTTGTCTGCATAACAATACAAAAGTAATTGATAGGTGGCGTTTCTACAAAGGCTTAGACTCTTCAGGCTAATAATGGGCCTGAGAGGCAAGAGCACTGAAGAAAAGTTCCTCTACCTGTCAACTCTGAACGAAGGTGAGAGCAGTTGACCAAAATTATTGACCAGAAAAGTACATGTATTTTAAATGTTAAATCCTAGAAGTTGCAGTTAGTGCTGCTGAGAACAAAAGCAGTCTCTAATTTGATATCAATTTATCAATTTCTCATTCGTAACTAATTACAACATTCATAGCTAATTAGCTAATTTAAAAAATTGCAAGTAGAAAAGAAAATATTTCATTATAATTTGTATTTTGAAAGTTTGCCCTGTGGTAGTTGTTTGTTGAAACTCAAACAAATGTAAAAAGTTGAGAAATGCAAACTCAAACTAGTCAATACAGAAAGCAAAGTGAATGTAAAAGCTATTCATTTTTCATTGTTAGTTAAATAGTTATAACTTTTTTATTACCAATTTATAACTATGTAATTAAGTGTGAGTTTGTAACTACATTTAAATGCCATGTTGAAATGTCAGTAATAACTCGACTGTGGATGTTTAAAGAAGTCTTACTTAAAGAAATAGAAAGCACAATGTTTTTAATCTGTTTGGCTCAAGAAATACAACCCCAAATTCAAAATGGGCTGATATTAAAAAAAGAAAAAACAGTAAAATTTGTCAGTTTTGACATTTGATATGTTGTCTTTGTAGCATTGTAATTTAAATATATGGTTTCTATGATTAGCATATCATTGCATTCTATTTTTATTTACATTCTGCACAGCGTCCCAACTTTTTTGGAAATGGAGTTGTAATATAAACTATTTCTCATTCGTAGCTAATTAAAACAAGCATAGAAAATTATGTGGAACGTGCATATGCAATACTTTCCATACATACTGCATTTGTTTTTGCAAGCAAAAGAGGAAATATTTTATTAGGATTTAAATTTTGAAAGTTGGCCATGTAGTTGTTGTTTGTTGAAACTGACACAAATGGAAAAAGTTGAGAAATGCAAACTTGAACTACCCAGTAGAGAATGCAAAGCAAATGTAAATGCAATTCATTTTTCATGGTTAGTTAAATAGTTATAACTTTTTTATTATCAAGTTATAACTATGTAATTAAATATGTGAGTTTGTAATTACATTTAAATGCCATGTCAAAATGACAGTAATAACCTGACTGTGGATGTTTAAAGAAGTCTTACTCCTTAAAAAATAGAAAGCATAATGTTTTTAATCTGTTTGGCTTCAGAAATATATCCCTTTGTCCCCTGTATTAGAAAACACCAACTATCTGCAAGTTATTTGCATATCCCCACCTCAAATAGAGGCATACAACTTCCAGAAAATGCTCAATGTTTTGCTAGCAAGGTCAGAATATTACTAAAAAAGGCTAACTGTGGCACCAGCTACCAAAAATCAGCAGAAATAAGAGGCTGCCCTTCATTTACAACAGTAATATAGCAGTCAGTGTCAGCCTTTATGCTGTGAGTTCTCCCAGCCAGTCAGATGTCTAATGAATATGTATAACTGCATGTCTAACATCCTCTAAAAACAGCATGTGCAATACAAGCAGACAAATAACTTGAATACATAAGAGCATTTTGTTTTGAATGAAAAATTAGAAATGTTGAACAGACCACAAGAACAGATTAAATTTAATTACTGCATAACAAATGAAAGGACTTTAAAGTCACTTCAGTGAATTAAATGGCTGAGCTTTGCAAAGCAAGGCACGTACAAGTGGGAACCAAACAATGACCCAATAGAAATGACAACAGGTATTAGGATGACAATACGAAACAAAAACACTGACACTCAATAGCAGAGACTAGTAATAATGCAGCGACTGACTGAAGCTCAAGAGGAAATAATGAGAGCAAAAGATAAAAATGTAAAAGGAACAGCAAAATTAGCATAATTAGGCTAAACAACAGAAGAAGAGAGACTGACAGAAAAGTTAAGACGTTTACTTAAAAAATAATAAAACTGTTATGGGACGGAAGAGAGGCGGACCCAAGTGCAGAGAGGAAAGTCCGTGAGAAAGGGTCTTAAATGAATTGAATCAAGTGAATTGAGTGCTTGTGGCTCAGAGACAGGCTCAAACCGCCGATGTACTGATTGGTGGTCCAAGGAGTTAAATGGCGGGAAAAGGCCAAGAAAGGTGACGCTGAAAGCAGTGTGCTCAAACAAAGGCTGAGATAGAAAAGTAAAAATAAAAGATAATGAGACAACAAAAGACACTTCCTCTGTGATTATGAGAGGAAGATCAGCGTCATGTTTCACCTGTTACTTTTGTTTGGCTTGGAGCCATTCCTTGTTTAAGCCTTCTTTTTGGGCTTTTAAGTAGATTTGGGGGAATTTTTTCTCTTTTGTTTTTTCCAGCCTTCTTTTCAGATGCCAGGTTGGGCCTAAGCAGCCCGAGGGCTTCTGGGAATTGGAGTTCTGCTCTGCTGGCGGCCGGCGGCACAGGCTGGGCCTTTACAAAAATACATTGCTTCAGCTCAGTAAAGGATTGTTAATGAGATTTGCTGGATGAGGAATGTGGATGCAGGTAAAGCACTAAAATGTGCAGAGCAGTGGGCAGTCCAGGACCAGGGTTGGGAGCCACTGAGTTAAGGGACATCATCATAATGTCCGAAACTGGCCTGAGCTTAAGAAGTTTCTTTTTGAAACTGACCCGAATTGGCCCATCATCACCTGCGCTCACATTTTTTAAGGACAGCGCCAGTGGAACTACCAAGTAGTGAATATAATAGCCATCATCAGAATATGGATAAATAAAGAAAATACATAAGTTATTGTTGTACCGAAATGAAAATTCATTGCAGAAACTAAAATTCAAGAAATGCCTGGCCAAAAAACACAAATGGAACATTTTTTTAAAATGAATTTGCCATTTTATTTATGCTTTTGAATTTATATACTAAACACAAAAAACTATCACTGCTTTACTTATCAAGAAAATCTGCTTTCAATGGCATCAAGTGAAACTGATAAAATTAAGAAACATAAATAAATAAATACAATTATTTACTAAAGTGACTTACTAAAATCTTTACAACATGGAAGCTACAGTATGTGCCATGAGATCCAATGTTCTCGAACAGTTGGTCATTCAAGGCAATGAACTGCAACATTTTTAGGCCCCAAACATTTGCCACGTATTTAGGTGGTGGAGCATTTGCAGCACCGTAGTACAATCTGTGACTGTAGAGCCTTAAATTGCATCTGTACACATGGTAAATATGCAGATTCAAGGTAGGTGACCTTAATAAAGTTGCCAAAGAGTGCAGCTTGAAATAGAGCTAGATATGTCAACATATCACTGCTGTCGGAGGAAAACCTTATATCTCCATTTTTGTTTTTTGACATAATTTGAAAATGTCTGGTGCCCTTGTGTAAATTCCATGAAGAATGGACCAAAAGAAATGGCCCAAAATGACTTGGAAAAAAGTCTGGTTCCATTGACTTACATTAAAAGTACAGTAGATTTTTTTTCTTTTTCCCTGTAAAGTTAGTATTTTGGAGATACAAGGTTTTCTTCCGACAACATCGATATATTAACACATTTATTGAGCAACAATGTCCAAGCCTGTCAAAACCCCACGTGGCCAGTTGAGTCCTGACAGGTTTCTGTTGTGAATACTTAAACATGCACAAACACACTTTCATCAACTCAGCCTCTGGCAGTGACACTGAGGGTTACACTCTCCCATTGTACTTCTTGAAAAAGAGCTTCCCTTTGGACACATTTGGCTCAAACTGCAGCAATTAGCAACAGTGCCACACAAAAACAGCTACGATCTAAACGCTCTTCCAAATCCTGCGCCTCATCATGTCCTGAGGCTGGCGCTCCCTTTTCTAAACAGCGTTTGTAAACTAAATATTATTGCTTGACTAGGCAGGAGAAATTTTCTCTAGAGCAATGTCAGAAAAGGGTTATTCCTCTGTATCATTATGTGGCTGATCTTGGAAAAACAAACATTTGTGAACGGCACTATAATGTCAAAAGGCATAAATACAAAAGACTGTGAAATACATACATTCAAGGCATTCTTACACAATGACTAGACATACGTTCATTTTAAATTCAGACTCTACTCTTACTGATCACTTTATTAGACACCACTACCTTGTCCACCCACTGTCCACTGAATCACCTACCAAGTGCTTCCACTTACTGGCCACTTTATTAGAAACATCTGCCTTGTACTTCCACTCACTGGCCACTTTTATAGAAACATCTACCTTGTACTTCCACTCACTGGCCACTTTATTAGAAACACCCAACTTGTACTTCCACTAACTGGCCACTTTATTAGAAACATCTACTTTGTACTTCCACTCACTGGCCGCTTTATTACGAACACCTACCTTGTGTTTACACTCAGTGGCCACTTGACTATAACATTTTTGAAAAGGGTTCTATATAGTACCAAAAGTGTTCTTCTATTGTGAGTATGTCAAGCTTGTAATAATAATAAATACATAACTCTTTTTGGTGCTATATATTTTGATATTTTGCTTTAATCATGAAAAGGGTTCTTTGAGTGTTCATGGTTCTATATAGAATCATTCTCTTTACTAAAGAACCCATTGAAGAACCATCTTTTTCAAGTATATATCTCTACCTTGTAGCTCTACTATATTGGTGAACAATTGCACTCTGTAGCCCATCTGTTGCTGCACAATTGATCAGCCTCCTCTGTCTCTTTCATCACTGGTCAGTTTCTGGTCACTGTTGACCAATTATTATTTGGGTGGTGGATCATGGGTATAGAAATATTACAGCATGTCCAAAATGTTGTTGCTAGAATTCTTACATGAGCTAATATATCTCCTAACCTTGAATCTCTGCACTTGATACCTGAATTCTTTAGAACCTGACTTTACTTTTACAATCAATAGGATGTGGACATAAAATAACAAACCAATAATAAGATCTAATTTACCTGTATACTATCGGATGAAAATACACTGTACAGGTGCATTTTTGTTCATCAAGGTACAAACAATGTTAAAGTACCTTTAAAGGTACAACAGTACCTTTGAGGTTTGTCTTGAGGACAAACTGAGTCCCTTACAAAAATATTAATGGTCAAAATATTCACTTTCCCAAAGTTGCATTTTTTTTTTCTTTTCATTACCAATGTTAAAAATATAAAAATAGAAATAGAACAATAAAATATGAATGCTGGAGTAAGAAAGGGTGTATGGAGTCAGTGTAACTCACAATTATGGCACAATTATGTTCCCTAACTAAAGCTAATGTAGACATACCCTTGATGGTACCACTCCAGTGCATAAGGGCCCCCCCTCTACCCCATTCATCCTTGTTCAGTTTCTGACCACAGGGATACTGTTGACCTGTCATTATTTGGAGAGAGGATCATCCCACTACCTATCTTTCTGAGAGTGTACCTTACTGTACCTTTTTGTCCTTAGCTTGCCAGTTATTCAACATCAATTGATATTCATAAAACAAATTATTTTCATTTTCTACTGCCTGCAATCAAATCTTTTCCACAACCACAGCAAATTTGGAGAGATGGCCAAAAAACAAAGCACTCCATAGATTTTATATTTTTCTTTCACAACTGCACTTTCATACTAGCCCAATTTGGCAGATAAACGGTGAAGCTGGCTGATGCAAGTGTTATAAATAATAATGTTCAGTTAATAGATAGGCGAAGAGTCCATTGTGGGACAAAATGGTGAATAAAAATTATGCTGTAACAAATGACAAAAATGAAGTGTTACTAGTTACCAAGGGATTTGCACAGAATTATCACTAATGCATTTGTCATATTTTGTCATTTTGAAACATTTTTCCTATTTCTAGGGGCTACCCTGCTTTATAATATGTGCTGTAAAAAGGCAAGGCAATTTAAGGCAATTCATCCTACTGGTGAGACAAATGTAAACCATAGACAAGAAAATTTGCATGGCAAACATGAATAAAAAATTCTGTCTTATCAGTCAAAATTCAGGAGAAACATATTTAGATTTTTTTTCTGTAAACTACAATGGAAAAAGAATTAGATCAAATAAGAATGTCAGCCATTGTCTTGTACTGTGTTTTCCTATATTCCATACACCATCATGACCCTTTCCTGCACCTTGTTCTGCATTCTCACTGGGAGCTCCTTCTTCTTTACCTTTGCTAAAAATTCTCTAGAGAGAGTAAGTCTAGTTGATGTCAGTGTAGTCAGCTATAAAGGATGTGCTCTCATTCAAACATATGTCAAATGTAACATAAGTATTCACGAGGGATATATACTTCTATGCACCTGCAACAGATCCCTGAGAGCATGAAGAGGAACCACTGACAGGAGCCAAGACTCAAAAAATCCCTGAGAGCATGAGGAGGAACCACTGACAGGAGCCAAGACTCAAAAATCCCTGAGAGCATGAGGAGGAACCACTGACAGGAGCCAAGACTCAAAAAATCCCTGAGAGCATGAGGAGGAACCACTGACAGGAGCCAAGACTCAAAAAATCCCTGAGAGCATGAGGAGGAACCACTGACAGGAGCCAAGACTCAAAAAATCCCTGAGAGCATGAGGAGGAACCACTGACAGGAGCCAAGACTCAAAAATCCCTGAGAGCATGAAGAGGAACCACTGACAGGAGCCAAGACTCAAAAATCCCTGAGAGCATGAGGAGGAACCACTGACAGGAACCAAGACTCAAAAATCCCTGAGAGCATGAGGAGGAACCACTGACAGGAGCCAAGACTCACAGAAACACTGAGAAGAAAGAGACGCAAAAGGGGAACCAAGCCTTGTCTGGCCTATTTTGGACAATATATTTAAAATACAAGTAGTACACAAGGAAGGTCAAACAGAGGCAGGACAGATCCAGGAGATAGACCAGTGACCGATGTTAAAGTCTGTCAGATCTACATATTGTGTGAAACACTCACAAAGTGTTAGATCTGAGTACAGTGATACAAAACATTTGTTCATGCAAGACCTGCCAATCATGAAGGTCACTACAGAGGTTCTAGATTAGAGTGTTCCAAAATCAAGTTTAATCTTTTACCATCTTATTCATCACTGAGTGCTGTTATTGTATCCCAAAAATCTGGAGAAACTTCAAAAAGACTAATGCATTGTTTTCACATTGACCTCATGGACCTCAGTGCCAGCAACACGAGGGACTCGGTGCATCACAGTTTAAGGTAACTAAAAAAGGATGGAAGAATAAAGTTGGGAGAAAACTTGCAGGGCAAAGTCCATTAAAGGTGGGAAACAGGCTTGAAGAAAGCTGACTGTAAAATTTAAACCTGACCTAAGTTGAAAGGCTTGGTGAGAATAGTCAGATCCTGTCTGGTCTGGATAACAATTTCAAGCTCTGTTGGAGATGCATGGAGACTCTACGATGGTAGACTAGTTTTACCTTGACTCACCTTACTTTGCACAGCATGTAAGTAAAGTTCTCAACATGAGAGGAAAGAAGCTCAGGGAACAATTTGCCACAGTGCATAATGTATAAGGTTAAACCAGAGAGACGGTAGGAGAAGTCAAAGGCAGTGCGCATTCTACAGTATCTCCCACTTCTGAGGTTAGCCAGCAAATGTTTTATCGTCTGTATCATTTCTGAGCGCATGTGGGCACAGCGAAGCCCGTGAGGGAGGGGGGCAGGGACCCCGTCTGCATTCCAATCACAGGGAAAACAATATAAATGTCATTGTCGCTGTTTAACGCAATCTGTTTGTTCCACCCCATGTGGCAAGCGGCACGACGCCGCGCATATTTGCCTGAAACCAGCTGTCACGGAGAGATATTAAAAATCCACAGAGGAAAACGATTTGAAGAGGCTCATAAATTAAGCACTGTTGAATACTTGGTTTTAATGTCAGCTTGCGTTAGACGAGAAAAGTTTGGGCCACTACACAAAACGCCATGACTTTACCCAGGGACCAGCAGACAAAGTTGTGATGGCCGCTGTGACCTGACCACTCGGGGAGCTCTCACGAACAATACTGGTCACTAGGTAGTCAGGAGAAAACACCGCAGCACACGGGTGCATGGGCACAAGAGACCAACAGCGGCAAGCGAGGGACAATGGGGAGATTTAGAGGTCAGAGACAATAGATTCCATTCAACAAAGACGACAGTTGCAATTCAATACGTTGGTCTCCTAGAGAGTTTACATGAATATATTATAGTGTGCTAACAGCTCCAAAGCTGCTCAGAGAGATGTTCTACAACTGATTTGGCCGAATAAAACTAGGCATCCACCTATTTCTTGAGCATCTATTTCCTCATTACTACTTCATTAAGGAATAACTAGGGTGAAAGTGCTTTTTATTCATTTTCTTTTTTTTACATTAATTTTAATATTAATACCCATTATGTAATCATCTTTTGCATAACACTCTGAGTGTCCATTACCATGTCCTTATTAAGCCTCATAAGGCCAACAGCTGGTAATATACTTATCAAGCCAACATGTGCTTAAGATAAAAAAAAGTCTGCCAATTATTATGTAATTACATTGTAACTACAGTGAAATAAGCCTTTTTCATAACACTTTTTGTATTTAATACATAAACGTACACAGCGATTACATTAGCACTGGGTCTAGACTGTTTACTTTCTTTTGATTCCTATCAACACTTCAATAATTCATGTGCATCCTAGGTGTCGAGTCAATACCTAACCTGTTAGATTGAATTTTATCAGCTCATCTTAGCAAAGCACCACCTGGACGTCTTCATGTCAATAAGTTTGCTTAGTTACTACATAATATATTAGTAGTAAGCATCAAGTTAATAACCATGTACTACGGGGTTTAATAAGAGAATTACAAGAGCATTATTACCCCCTCAACCTCCAACTCCACACAGAAGTGTTACCTTCTTTTCACTCAAAGTGTACAACACAATATTTTTCTCCGACCTGTAACATCTACACTAGTGGTCAATCCTGCCCAGTCATTTTAGTCAATGGTACATTTTCAGTTACAGCATGTGTGTGGTGTCATTCATTCCAATTGAATGCTCAATGTGTTCTATCTCTCTTATTTCCTCTGAATAATTCATTTCACCTTTGAAACCCTTCCAAAGTGCTGTTAAGTTATAATGAGACATGTACCGCAGTCAAAGTGGGAAGAGATTGTGGTTATAAAGGCAGCAGAAAACAGCTAAAGAGGAACTGAAAACATTTGTTATACAAATATCCAAAAAATTATACCAATGTAGATGCTTTAGACACACTGGGCCCCTTGCTAAAGTGAACCACTCCAACATAGAAACAAATCTGAAACACCTCATATACCTCAAAAATTCTCACTGAGCAAAATACGCCCTAGTGCTTAACTAGTTGGGTATAACTCAGTGGTGGCAGTCACACTGGGACCCATGGCACGAGGAGTCTCAGGACAACCTCATATAGATTCTGGACATGTGGGAAGTGGAATAAGGTTTTACGGTGTGGGGCTGTCATGATCATGACATGTTAGCCGACTGTCAACTGTCAATTAATTGAGATTAACGTTTAATGTTAAAAGTAAAGAACTTTGAATGAGTGCCTTTACTGCTTTCCTTTTATTTGCCTCAACCCAATACAACACGACTGGAAAATGACTGCAGTCAGCTTAAATAATTGCGATCATCTCAAATAATGTATGTAAATAATTATGTAAGAATTGCGACAGACCTAGTGATGAGTCTAAATTCGTAGTTTGGGATTACTTGGATCACGAGAAGCAGAGAATGCAACCAACTTCTAAGACTGAACTTTGGAGATGTGGAAAAATATCCCTGCAGATTTTTTTTGAAACTGAAAGTCTTCTGAAATGAACTGAAGGTAAAGTGTGGAGATATGAACCCCTTAAAATCCCAGGCTTATTACATAACTAAGGCTTATTATTCAGTAACTACAGGGACTTCAATGCAAACTATTGGAGCTGTTCTCACGTCGTAGAAAACTTTGGGCCTGCCGGCAGAACCATGGCTTGGTAAGAGGTTAAATACTGAAATATATGATATTACATTTAATTCTCGAGGCTTTTTAGACATTTTCTGTTATGTACATGATTTCTCTTTTTTATCTTGACACTGAAAAATAATACATTTTACTACACATTTTGGATGGGTTTTTTGTTTTTAAAAATAAGGGTGGTAACACTTTCTATGAATGTCATGTTTGTAAGCACCTATAAACACATTCATAACAAAAGCTCAGAAAATTGTATTTGTCCACTCTAAATAAAGTAAGACATACTGTACTAAAGCCTCCTCCAGTGTTAAGAGTGAAGTATTTACTGAAGGATTTACTGAAACACTAAAACATACACAATAAAGCACTTTACAGGCTTCAAATGTCAATTTTAAACTAGTGCTGCCATCAGTGCTTTACCCAATGTGGGAAAGTCAATGTACACCACCGTTAGCTTGGCACTACAGTCTGCACACTGCATATCCAATAGAATGCTAGCAGAAATTAGCATTACTGTACTGTAGTGTAATGATGTTACAGAGTGAAGGGTTCTAGCTCTTGACGTTAGAACCAGTGAGGGAACAAATTACAATGACAGCACTTTTCTATCTCACCACTCCCTCTCCAGGCCTTCACTCCACAGTGACCTCACACTCAGTGTGATGTCAGAGGGGGCTCAGGGGAGGGGCTGATGGGTACTTGGTTTGCTGTGATGTAATGTGACATTTAAAGTGAGAGCGCTGGGTAAGAAAAGCACATTGTACCAGTAATTCTAGGCTGGACGGCCTGTTTGGAGCATCTTAATGTTCAGGACTGAAGTCCTGAAGATGCAGCCCTAACAGCACCAGAGGTGAGAAATAACTAATACTGGAAATCTCAGGGCGTAAATAAACTTTATATATGTCTTTAAGCTCTCCAACCTGGGACCGACTTCTTTGGCTCTGACAGTATAAACATGTTATTAACACTACTCATAATGCGTTTTATTACCAATTCATTATGTATAATAAACATGGCTATAAAGTGTAATTTAGTGTAATTAATTTTTATAAATATTTATAACCATGTTTATAATGCCTTATGAATGCATTATAATGTTATAAATATGTTTATAGATGCTTATAAACATGACGTTCATAGAAAGTTTTACCATAAAGGTGATCACTGACTTACTGTATATAACCTTCTTATAATTTTATCAAGCTCAAAATCGAAAATAGCTAATCACTCATATAGTCACACTGTACTGATTGCATAACCAGACAAGAGCCAGATAACACATTACCTCAACTACTTCTAAATAGCAGCATGTATAATATAACTTGATGCATAATGTATGATCTTTATAAACAGCATTTCTGCTGAAATTCCAAACCAAGAGAGGATTTAGAAAAAGCGTATCACGTAAGAAGCAGCTGGGCTTATTTAAATGCTAAATATACATACTTCTTAATATTTCATGAGAATTCAGCTGCAACGAGTTCAGCACAGAGCTGGTAAGTTTAAAGTAAGAGCAGATTCTGCTACAACTTTGGGATGAAGCCAGATTCCTCACTGCACAACACTGAAAAAGGAAGTAACTGATATTACTCATGCCCCCAAATGACCACACCAACGTGCTTTGGTTTACATCCAGTGCAACTAACTGCAGTGTAGATGGATGATGAGATGGTTCTGCAAGCTCACTACTACGGATAGTTCTCACATTGCCCTGTTTTTCCTGATTATTATTATTATTTTTTTACATTTATTTACTCATTTTAGAGCCGTCATAAACAACTCAATTAAACTCAATTGCTCTAACAAAAAAAAATGGATTGAACTTGTTGTTGAACTGGTGGGTGGTTCGCATGATAATGCATATTGTAAATGATCTTCCTGCTTTTCTTACAGTAATAAACAGTCTGATTTATTGCTACATAAAGTTTGTATTACTACTCTATAATAATGTTTTCATTATTGTTGCTTCATTTTTATCTTTATTTCCAGCAAAGTGCTCTGGAATCTTTGTGAAGCTACACATACTTTGTAACTTTTAGAGTAAAGACACAAATGAAAAACTGTCTATTGTAATCTATTGTAAACATATGCACTTTCCTCCTAATGGTGCCACAACAGTCTTGAGAGTGATTTTCTGGTTTAAAAACAAGAAAAAAATCCTTCTAATGATATATCTTGGGGTGTACTCACCCCTTTGGGGTGGATTTTTGGGGGCAGGCTGTTTTTTTTTAATTTTATGTTATTTATTTATTTTTTGCTAGCTAGTGAATGCAGAAGGTAAATAGTTATCATTACTGCTATAGGAATACTTAACTGTAGCAGTATCACTATAGTAAATGTATAACATATATTATGAATTTGTTCAATGGCCAAGGCAAGAGGTGCGCAAATGCTAGGTGGGTTGTATTTATTAGCCTGTAGATCAGTTCCAGGGCTTTGCACACATCCAAAGAGCAATTCATGTCGCTATGGATTTCATTTTTATTTAGGCTTTAATTTAACCAGGCAAGCCATTAAAAACTTATTTGCATATTCTTATTTACACTGGCGACCTGGCAAGCGCCGCAAGACACTTCATCAGAGTAACAGTAAAAGGCCACGGAAGCTTGTATTTATTAGCCTGTAGATCAGTTCCTGGGCTAACAGGCAAGACACCGCAAGAATTCCCAATGATTTGGGTGACTGCATTTTCGTAGTGCACGCTAGGTATTATTGTGAGAGAACACTGGCAAACAGATACATAAAAACGTTACAAAATTGTGAATTCTGTCAAACCAATGAGGCCGAGTTGTGCTACAGAATACTCCATAAAACAACAGTAACATTATAGAAAACTCTAGTCTTAGGCCAGAATTCTTTTAAGTTTTATTTTATTGCTTGTCAGTCTTAAAACTCCTTAAACTACTCAATTTTTTGCCAAAGTAGCCAGATTACTTGATTACTATTATGATCAAGTTACATGTTTGGTACTAAATATGGGAAAGAAACTACAAAAGCATTGTCCTGGCATTTTTTCCAATATGCTACAATCTGTAAACAAATAGTAATTGTGTATGAAAACTCAACACAATTTGACCAGGGGGTGCCAAAACTTTTGCACACAGCTGTATTTGTTTATTAGTAGTTTGTTCAGGAGTTGTCAGTGTGCACGTCCATGTTGGTCACAGTAAAATGGATCAGCATTAAGAATCAGAGCTTCGTAAGTGCTGCTGTTTCCCATCACTGCATAAAAGAAGCTCTACGCTGTCTGTATTGTTGGATGCACCATGATACTGAGTGAGCGTTTGCACACATTCACTATGGAAATGCTTCTCATTGATTTCATCTGAGTAACAGTTAAAGACCATGGAAGTGTGAAGTATGTTCCTGTTCATTTGTTTGCTTGCCCGACACAGTAGATCAATCAAAACCTCCAGCTTTGTTAGATCATGATCGGCTCAAGAGGGAGGCAAAGCTGCCTCGTGTGCCGCAGAGCCGTGCCAAGCAAAACGTCTAAACTAAAGATCAAATGGCCCGGCTAAAGGTTTGAGCTGCAGGCAGTCTCCTTTCATTTGGGTGACCTTGATTAATGGCCGGCCTGATGTCTGATTAAGACCCAATTACAATCACGCAATTGGATTTTATGTGGTCATGGAAAAGAGAATGGGTACTGAAGAGGGTGCGGAGGGGGAAGAGGGTCATACATTTTTCAATGGTCAGCTCACAGAGAAAGAGATGAATACAAAGAAAGAGAGAGAGGGAGACAGAGTACAAAGATTTGAGAATGAGCATTAGAACATGAGCTAAAGAGAATGGATAAAACGAGCTACTCATCAACATCTGGACTGTGGAAGAAAATTATTAGAGCTGGTGGGTAAATGACAAACAACTGCATAGCACAAATAAGAGGTGGACTTATTTTTGTATAAATCCCACATGGTCCACATGGACAACTGAAGTGTCTAAACAGATTCAAACTGGAAAAATAACGCATTCTGTTATGAATGTCTGGACATTGCCATGGTCACTTTGGTATTGTCTTAGTTAATTTGGCTCTAGCAGACATACATTAGGTCAATAAGTTGTACCTCATATCTAGTTAAGTCAAGACACTGACTTTTTCAGTATTTGGCTACATGAATCCACTGGACCTCTGTATTATGTTTATGTGATTTGAACTGAGCAACATTATGCTAATAATCAAATTTGACCCTAATTTGTGTTTGCAAGCTGCTGCATGTATAGATCGTTGGGTCATGGTTTGCTCTTGATGTACAGTTATTGAGCATACTGTAAAATTACAGTAAATTACTGTCTATTGCATTACTTTCACAGTAATTTATTGTACCATATATGTAAAATAGCAACTTCATACTGGAGCTTCACAGCTACCTGTACCACAAGTTTACAGTAAGCTGTATTTAAAACAGTGATCTAAAATACAGTGAAATTTACATATGAATATTAACAGACTAATAAAAATGCAAATAAAAAATAAATGCAAATAAACATTTGACTAAGTTTAGCTTATATTTTGCACAAACATGACCAAAACCACCTACTTGGCAATACCAATAAGCAAAACAACTGGTTTTTCTACACTCCCAGTTTTTAACTCTCAGATACCGTCATATCCCACAATGCTGTGTGGAACAGCTCGACGTCAAGTCAACCTCACAGTGTTATTACTAAAAAAATAACTTAAGTGTTATGTGTTGATTTCATGATAAAACAATAAATACAGTATTTCACTGTGAAAAATGTGTGCTAAATATTGAAAAAAATCCTGTGACTAATCAGCACACATGTTGAGTTCTCAAGAAACATGCTAATGCTACTTATACAAGAACACTACTTGCTTGGTTTCTGATAGCAAAAGTGTTAATGTATGCGTTTGTATTTGAAACACTGAAAGCCAACAACTGAGCCAGGCTGATAAGTCTTCAACACAGCCCACCAAAGAAACGGTCTGAACAAAGCGTAGCCATGAGTACAGCAGACCTGTCCTCCATGACCATCTTATCAATTATTGATCTCCCCTGTTCTCTTTTCTCTCTGAAGTAATCAGCCTTCTCTCCACTATAAAGAAACTCCTGGTCCAGCGTTGCACCTACACTTCCTTTCATCCGTATTTGTTGGTTTAACATTGCTCATTCATAAGACTGGACAAAGAAGAGCTGCCTTGGGACATGAATCAACCATATGACCACTAAGTGTTGGTGAATGTTGGAGAATTCCTTGGCTAGTATTGAAATGTCCGTGCTACACGTTTAAAAACCAAGGTGCCAAAATATGATTTAGAAGAGCCCAAAAATTGGTTTCGATTTTTCAATATTTTAAAACAGTGGTTCCCACCCCTAGTCCTGAAGGACCCTCAGCCCTACACATTTTTCTGTTTTCCTGCCAAAAAACACCCACTTTAACTCAGGAAGGGCTTCTTAATTAGGAGTAGTTGGGAACAGGGCAAACACTAAAATGTGGAGGGCAGCGGGAACTCTTGAATGGAAGGTTCTTGAGGGAACCAAATGTTGTTCCTCTATGGAAGTGCTTTGCAAAATGGGCCTCAGGGACTGGATGTGCAACAATAGGGTTGGATCAACTGGGTGTTCCTGAGGCCCAGTTTGCAAGGAGTATTCTGTAACTACTTAGGTAAAAAGACTATACAAACAAAGTACCAAGAGTCTTACATAGTGTGAATCTGTCTATAATAAAAGCAATGGTTCTTACTATGGGTGTAAGGGCTCTTACCATCTTTGTACTTTGTGCCACCATTTTATGCCATATAAATCCCTGATACGTGGAGGGGTGTTTTATTATTATAATATTTTATTGTTTAATTTAGTTAAACTGTCCCTTCCCAATACAAATCCAGTACTTTGGAGTCTGTACTTCACATTTGCCTGGTTAATACCTACAATTTAGTAGACCGTAAGAAAAAGCATTACTGTTTTTTCAGCCACCCATAGCTATTTGTTTTTGTAGAGGTATGATGTGTTTAAATGAATGCATTTCTGCTTCCTTCTATGATCTGTTAGCCTCATATTTTTAGTGTATTTGGTATGAGGGTGACGTTTAATGGTGTATAGTACCTTAAAGTGCTTGTCTTGGGTGATGTTCGCACATGTGCCCTTTGAGCAATGGATATCAGTCAGTCAACTTTCTGGCGAACCAGACATGAAAACGCTTTCAGAAGAACGGTTTAAGATACAAACATGATCCACATATCAGGACTTTCAGCAGACCCGCCCCTAACTAGCAAACATGACATCATCAAGCTGCGATGTCAGCATCAGTGAGTGATTTGGCTCGAAAAATCACCTAAAATCCTGATATTATTGCTCTGTTGTTTGGCCTTCATATTCCAACAAAGGGTTAAAACAGCGACATGATTCACACATCAGATCACTCATCAGACTCTGCTTCACCATCCACAGTGATTTCATCCACCTGTGACCATCTATCAGACAGCAATCCAGCTCCAAAATCACCCCAAACCCCACTCGCTACTGTTTTACTACATCTCTGCTTTTAGTCTTCATATTATAAACAAAGGGCCTTCAGTTTACATTGATTTTGAGTATTAAAAATATCTGATATTAAATATGCAACTCAATCTGTAATTAAAAATAAAGTCTGTCTTGCTGTGAATCAGAGTTTTAGCACTGAGCATGAATCCAAGAGGACAGAAAATCAATAAAAAAACATGTCTCCCTTATGCTAATTGTTTACTTTTTCTCATAATAACCAACAGAATGAATCACCATCAAAATTTCTGCACTTTCAGCTCACAGACACTCCAGACTAACTGCTGAAAAGACAACTACTACTGCACTTGCTTTTATAGATCTCTATAATTAAAACAAATACAAAATTTAGCAGGCGCTAGGTACATTTTTGATCAGAAATGAGACAAATTCATAAAGATATGACATATGGCATGTGTGACTGTCTCATGTAGATACTTTACAATTACAATAGTAATTGTAATTGACCCAAAAAATACCAAAAAAATTGCCTGAAATTTTAAGTTTCAAAGGGTTAATTAGGAACATCTCAATGCTGTTACGTTCTTGAAAATCAGCCTAGCATTTCTGCTACTCATTTGATTGTGAGTTTGAGTTAGGATAAGAGCTAATTATGGCTTAATTAGACATTGATTGGAGATGCTGCCATCTGCAAAATGCATTTTGCTTCATCTCGCAGCAACCAGATTCAAAATGAATCCCAAATCCCAAGTCGCTCTTTAAGCAAAGCAAGACCAAAACCTCTTTTGCTGCAAGGGCAAGACTAGCAAAGGGACATTAGAGGATATTTGGAGATGAAAGCCACTTTGATATCAAAACACAGCCAGCATTATCAAAAGGTTGAATATTCACAAAAGGTTTGAGGAGTTTGTGTAAAGTCTTAGAGGGGTGAAAAAGATCCCAGCCCGTTAGGAACATAAGAGAGTATGAAAAGTATGAAGTTTAAATACTTACTGTTTTCCAGAAGCAACTGACAACACTTTCAGATCCAAACAAGTTTGCACTAGAACTTGGTGTAGAGAACACTTGTTTCTTTTTACATATACACCGATCAGGCATAACATTCTGACCACCTCCTTGTTTCTACACTCATTGTCCATTTTATCAGCTCCACTTACTATATAGGTGCACTTTGTAGTTCTACAGTTACAGACTGTAGTCCATCTGTTTCTGTTTACCCTGTTCTTCAGTGGTCAGGACCCCCATGGACCCTCACAGAGCAGGTACTATTTGGGTGGTGGATCATTCTCAGCACTGCAGTAACACTGATGTGGTGGTGGTGTGTTAGTGTGTGTTGTGCTGGTCTGAGTGGATCAGACACAGCAGTGCCGCTGGAGTTTTTAAACACTGTGTCCACTCACTGTCCACTCTATTAGACACTCCTACCTTGTCAGTCCACCTTGTAGATGTAAAGTCAGAGACGATAGCTCATCTGCCGCTGCACAGTTTGAACAGTTTGTGTTGGTCATCCTCTAGTCTTTCATCAGTGGTCACAGGACGCTGCCCACAGGACACTGTTGGCTGGATATTTTTAGATGGTGGATGATTCTCAGTCCAGCAGTGACACTGAGGTGTTTAAAAACTCCAGCAGCACTGCTGTGTCTGATCCACTCAGACCAGCACAACACACACTAACACACCACCACCACATCAGTGTTACTGCAGTGCTGAGAATGATCCACCACCCAAATAGTACCTGCTCTGTGAGGGTCCATGGGGGTCCTGACGACTGAAGAACAGGGTAAACAGAAACAGATGGACTACAGTCTGTAACTGTAGAACTACAAAGTGCACCTATATAGTAAGTGGAGCTGATAAAATGGACAATGAGTGTAGAAACAAGGAGGTGGTCATAATGTTATGCCTGATCGGTGTATATTATGAATGTCGGTAGATCTTTTTTCTTGCATGTCCTACTTCAGTCACTGTGCATGTACTCCTCTTTGTCTTTTTGCATTTTCAGTTCTTCTGCAACGACACTATGGAGGGAGCGCTTCATTTTAAGTAATGGTGTAAGGTGCATGATTGTGCCGAGAGTCCACAGGGGGAATGTAGAGTGATGCAGCTGCCGGCTCTGTGAACAGTAGGAGGAAGAGCTGGGAATTTTTTCGGGGGGAAAGGTCAACCTCTATGAAGTATGTGTTTTTTTGCCTGTGGGGCTCTAGAGGGGAAGAGATGGAAGTGGTAGATGGGCTACAGAGAGGGCAGCAAATGTGTTGTGTTTGCAACATTATTTCAAAACAAACAGCTATTTGAGTGGGAGAGATGTTTTCAAGAAAGCTTGTGGTACCAAAGCTTACATGGCTAACAGTAATGGAACCACACTTATTGGACACTTTTTAGAAACCCCTACCTTGTAGGTGCAGCTTGGTGGTACAATCATTTTTGTAGCTCAGTTATCCTAGTCCAAAGCAAAATAGAAAATGTACATTGTTGTTTTTTTAATTCTGGTTCTCTTAGCATTCACACTAACATCTTTGACAGCAAGGCAAAAGATGCAAACAAGTAAAAAAGTACTATAAACCAAATAGTCACAACTAATTGGACAGACTTTATGACATATTTGGTGACAATAACTGGGATAATATCCAACAAACTTTTTGGATCATGCTGTACTCTGGCTAAACTGGGCTCAAGGGTTTTATCCTCCTCATTCTGAACATCCAATATACTGGAAACTTTCCCAGGTGTACTTGTGCTATAGATGCAGGAGAGTCACCACACTCATTTTTATGTGCCTCTACAGATACAACTAAAAATAAAACACCAAACAATACCAGTGATCAATGTATGAACAGTAACCAGAAAACGTTCCACTCTTGGAGACCCATGAACAAGTGATGTGGTCCCACTTTATATTAAGTGTCTCTAATAACTGTGTAGTTACATGTTAATAACATATGCAACAACAACGTAACTACTATTCATTTAGTCGCTGTTACATATGGATTACAGAAGTACAGCTTATGTAATTATATGTGTATAAACTTCAGTTTTGTCTCCTGTAATTACACAAATGTATCTTAATAGTTGTAACAGCATATTTTCTCTCATGTAATTATACAAGGCTAATAACATAAATGTAATTACATGTGTAATTAAGACATTACTTACACTGTATCTGCCAGCTTTCCTAACATTTAGCTAGCATTTATGTTGCTAGTGCTGAAACATTGTGACCAGTTTCAGCTTTAAACCATTCTGTAATGTGACAGTACAGCAGATGTACTGACTGTAATTACATATGCTATGCATCTATAATCCTTCTGTAACACTGACTAAATATTCAGTAGTTACATTGTTGTTGCACTTGTTATTCATGTGTAACTACACAGTTATTAGATACACTTAATATAAAGTGGGACCAGTGATGTTTCCAACTCCTTAGCTCAGATCCTAGTAATTCCAGTTTGAAGAGAACATAACCAAAATGTGTGTTTTTATCCATCAAAAACCTTTTTTTTTATTTGGAAAAACAGATCTGATCTGTCTTTATTGATGAGAGCACTTCACTCTGATTGCTGCTTATTAATCTGCTATTATTTCAAGTTATGTGGCAGAGTTCAAGTAAAGTGCCACCTTCTTGTTTATCTATGAATTATATATATATATATATATATATATATATATATATATATATATATATATATATAATCTAAATCAGAGAGCCAACCACACATTACAGTGGTTTTCCCATGAACTTGTCAGTTCCTGGGATTGTTTTACAAGTCTGTTTACAGGTGTTGGTAGTTTTGTATTTTATTGGGAAAGTTCACTGTCCACTGGGGGCAGTTAATTGTATAAAGACTGAAATAAGAGACTGCCTTATAGAACATACCATGCTAGTACAAGTAGTTGCTATTTGTATTAAGAAGAGCAAATATTAATTTTTTTGGCTTATTATTCAGCTAGTAATAAGATTTATAACTACCCATTGGGATGTAACAATTCGCAAAATTCATTAATTGATAATTTACTAAGAAAATATGTCGGGGTTAAGATAGGACAATTAAGAAAAAAACAGTCAACTAAAGTATATCGCTGTTGTCAGAAGGAAACCCCATATCTCCAAAATGGTAACTTTACAGGAAAAGGAAAAAAACTACTTTAGTTTAATGTAAGTTAATGGAACCAGACTTTTTTCCAAGTCATTTTGGGCCGTTTATTTTGGTCCATTCATCCTGAAATTTACAAACAATAGTAAAAGGTATTTTTAAATTATGTCAAAAACTGAAAAAAAAAACAAAGATGGAGATTTTCTTCCGACAGCAGCGATATGAAACCTAGCATGTAATATTTAGGCTCGATGTTCTATGTGTACAAAAGGCTCCTGAATTATGAAAACGACAAAGGAATGTGATTAAACAGTGGCAGCAGAGAATCTCTGTAACAACACATGGCCATTCGGAGGCTGTTGTACTGAAATCAGTTGGTCGAATGATGGGACACAGCATGACTGCACTCTTTAATACTGCAGGAGAAGCAGCAGGAGAAGCAGGCAGAACTAAGAGCCCGTCTCTGTCCATGGTGCTGAAAAACACACCAAACCACTCTGGTGTTCTCACTCAGCGAGCAAGAGACACCAGTCAGACTGATCCGATTTTAATGAAGAGTCACTGTCTGTGACGTCATTAGCCGCTGCTAGCTAAATAATGCCTCTTTGGACATTTTGGAAGTGGTAGATGGGCTACAGAGAGGGCAGTAGACGTGTTGTGTTTGCAATATAATTTAAATTCAAATGGCTATTTGAGTGGGTGTGATATTTTCAGAAAAGCATGTGTTACCAAAGCTTGCGTTACAGTAATGGAACCACACTTATTGGCTGCTTACCTTGTAGGTGCAGCTTGGTGGTATAGCTATAGTGCATTTATTTTTCTGGCTCAGCTCTCTTGGTCCAGACCAAATCAGAAACCGTACGTTGTTGTGTTTTAGTTCTGGTTCTCTTAGCATTCACACTAACATCTATGACAGCAAACTAGACTCTTAGGACATTTTGTTGATTGTAAAATGCTTGATCTGGGACCAGATTGGATAATATATACAGATTTTTTTGCTGAATGTTGAAGTTGCGATATGTCTTGCCTCATTTGACACAAATGGAAATATACTACTTTTATTCTGCTAACAATCATGTTAATATTCATATGGAAATATAGCTATACATAATTACATGACTAAGCAGTGGGGAACCCTCAGGACCTTCTAGGCCATCAGGGAAGGCCTTGTGATTTCTGGAAAGTGTAATTTTTTAGGTAATTTTTTAAATTGATAATAACAATTATGTATGTTGTATGGGTGGAATGAACCACAAATTGGTGGAATCAACCAGTCCAGTGACAAAAAGGATCACTGTAGGCCTTCTGCAACTTATATATATATATACAACTTAAATATAATTTTAATGGATTATGGTGCAGTTATGTTCCCTGACTAAAGGTACTGAGATGTACCCTAGAGGGTTTCACCCCAGTGACAAGATGGGCTCTGCCCTAGTGACAGTATACTCACAGCTCTTTACTGAGTCAATATAAAACGGCTACACACATGGTAAAATTAATGTTAAAGTCTTCTAAAAAACATATGGATTGTTTTGCGCACAGTTTTTAATCTATAATGGCCAAAAAAGTGTTGAGATGTACCATTAGTTTAACAAATACACTATCACAAATCCTAGTTTCACTAATAGAGCATTAGCATTACATAACATTTTGACATTTATGGTCTGAACTGAAGGGCTAGCAACTTGTAAGGTATAAACTTAGTAGTCCTTGAATAATAATGTCTCCAAATTACAAAATGAATAACATGTCTGCAGTATAAAATGTAAAAGAAAAGCATATTTGTGACATAGCTGAAGCTTGGCCTATTTTAACCCTTAGAACCCAAAAACTTTTGGGAATTCGTTTGGTATTTTGGGTCAATTACAATTACAATTGCAATTGTAAAGTATTTACATGTGACAGTCACACATGCCACATGCTGTTATTTTCAGGAGACCCTGGGCTACTCAGATATGCCATTGTTTGACATATAAATGCTAAGAGAAATTTGATATCTTTATGAATTTGAGTCATTTCTGATCAAACATTTACCTAGCGCCTGCTAAATTATGTATTTTTATTTATTTTTTTTAATTATAGAGATCTTGAAAACAGGTGTAGTAGTAGTAGTTATCTTTTCAGAAATTGCTAGTCTGGAGTGTCTGTGAGCTGAAAGTGCGAAATTTTGATGGTGATTCATTTTATTAGTTATCATTAGTAAAAAATAAACATTTTTTTTATTTCTGTGCTCTTGGATTCATGTTCAATGATAAAACTTACAGCAAGACAGGCTTGTAAACTGAAAGACAGAGCTAAATATTTATATATTTAATATTTTATATATTTATATATAGTGATTGTGTGATTTGGGGGGAAAGAGGGAAAGTGCACTCATTCTGTTGACTGCAGTTTTATCGCCTTTTTTCCGATGATGCAGACATCACAGCTTGATGACTTCACACTAACTAGTTAGGGGCAGGTCTGCTGAATGTCCTGATATGGGGATCATGTCTGTAGCTTAAACTGTTCTGAGGTTATGAAGACTAGAATTGACCTATAGTTTGGCCTGCAAATTGCAGTCTCCGGGTTAATTTTGGTGAAAATTATATATTTATTTGTTGATCAGACCAAATTGTGTCAGTACACCTCCAGAAACATCATGGCGAACAGCTGAGCTTGCTCTTAGTGTCTTCTGTATTATTTTAAGTTACTTATTAAACTGCTGATTTGATTCCTCCAGCACTAAACCTTTTTTGAAAGTAGTTTTACCTGTGACATTTACAAACCCAATTTAAGCTTCCGAAGCTGAAAATCTGTCCACTAGAAAAGTCTCCTGTGCTTTGGTGTCAGCGTCACCATGAAGCTTTAACTGTCGGGACGACAGCCTCAAGCAGAGGTGAGGGGAATATAAACACGGCTTCTCAAAGAGCAGCTAGTGTTTCTAGACTTGGCAAGAGCATCAAGAGCAGCCAACTCAGGTTGCACCACTGATAATGAGTTTCTAGTGTTGAACGCTTTACTTGTCTGGCTGATAAAAAAAGAACTTTCTCTTTTAAACTTCTTTCTGTTGTATTTGTGCAAAGATAAACCTGTCGATAATTGAATAAATGAGTGACTGAATGGATTATTCAATAAATAAATTTTATAAGTATTAAATATTAGCATCCTTGGAAATCATGAGCAAAATTTCTTTTCATCTTTCATTCAAAATATTAGCAAATTTATTTATAAGTTATGATTTAAAGAGAAATCTAAATCTTATCATGAAATAAATATTTTTTCCTAAATCTATTTGTGCCACAATTGTTGGCACCGCTAGAAATTCTTCAGCATGAAATCTAACTGAAGTATTTTTCTATTCATATTTTTTGCTTTAATGTCAATTGGAGTGATTAGGAACACTTAAATGGCCAGCCAAGACTTCCTGATTCACTGGGGAATATATATGAGATGAAACAAAGGCCAAATTCCCTGAGTCATCCATCATTATGAGAAAGGCCAAAGAGTACAACAATGAAGTGTGACAATCGGTTGTTGAGCTGCACAAATCAGGATACGACTACAGGAAAATAATGGTTGAGAATGCCCATTTCCGCTGTCAGGCAATAAATAAGAAGCTTAAAAAAACTGGAGATGTGAAAAACCTGCCGTGAAGACGACATATACTTATACTGACCCCAACGCACAGTGAGGAGGATAGTTTGAGTGGATAAAGAATATTTAAGGATCACAGATGGGAATTGCAGACATTAGTTTGGTCTTGGGGTCAGAACATCTCCTAAACCACAATCAAACACCACCTACATAACCACAAGTTATTTCGAGGGGTTGCCAGAAGAAAGCCTCTGCTATCAAGGGCCAGCAAACTCAAGCTCCTACGCTTTGCCAGGTGTTACTGGAACTGGACCGTGTTCTATGCTTAAATGAGACTAAAATACTGTGAGGCTGTTTTTTCTTCCAAAGGCCCTGGACAGTTTATTCAGATACATGGTATCACAGACTTCATCAAGTACCAAAATAAATAAAATCAAAATCTGGCTGCCTCAGCCAGGAAGCTTAAACTGGACCATAGTTTGGATCTTCCAGCAGGACAATGATCCTAAGCACACCTCAAAATCAACACAAAAATGGTTCACTGACCACAGAACTAGGGTTTTGCCATGTCCACCCCAGTCCACTGACCTATATTCCATAGACAACCTGTGGGATGAGCTGAAGAGGGGAGTCCAAGTGTGGACCTCTGAATCTGAAGGATCTGGAGAGGTTCTGCATGGAGGAATGGTCTCAGATCTTTTACCATGTGTTCTCCAGTCTCATTAAGCAATACAAAAGAAGACCCAGAGCTGTTATCTTTGCAAAGAGAGGCAACACAAAGTATTAAACGAAGGTGTGCCAAAAATATAGTATATATATATATATATATATATATATACATATAATATACAATATATATATACACACACACACACACACACACACACACATATATATATATATATATATATATATATACACAGATTCTCATAGGTCTGATTCACATATACTGCGTTTGCGTGAGCGACGCGGAAAGTCTTGCTTTTCATTTCGGTGCCCATGTTAAGTGGTCAGCGCCTTCAAACAGGCTGCACACTGCGCATGTCACACATCTAAATACACTATAAAAAGCCATGAAAATAAATGAAAATTAAACAAAAGACTGCATAAAAACTTTAAGATGCAGTTTTTACATAATTCATGACAAAATGCTAGTTAAACATTCTGTGCTGCAGACAGATTTCCCAGTTGGTCTACCAGGCTTGAGGTCAGAACGCTGTCCAGGATAAACAAATATACCGTGCACTTTTATTAATTATAATTTTGTTGAGCAGAGTGACTGAAGTGACCATTTATCCGTCTGGAAACAGGAATGTCTGTATAATTTTCTGACTGCTTCTCAACACAAACGCTGTATGTATGAAAGGCCAGTGCATCCGAGCTGTAGCGTGCGCCGCCGCATCACTCACACCACGCAGAGGCAGCATGTGTGAATCAGGCGTTAGGGAGATGACGGAGTCTTCAGTCTGACAGCCACAGCTGCACAGCAAGGCACCAAAAATAACCGCTCTGTGGTTTAACTCCTGCTCTGTGTTTACTGGGAATGAATGGTGTTGAAGTTACTCACAGCAAGCCTAAAGACCATGACTGCTGTGTTATTTCAGCAGAAAATAATGTATTTGTGAATAGACTGTGTCCGATATTGGATGTGCATGGGACCGAGCGGGTGGGAGCGGGACAAATCGTTTTGGTTGTGGGCGGGACCGGAAGACATGATTCCGATTTTTTGCGGGAGTGGGCTGAGTGGGATGAAATCGTCCTGTGCAGACCTCCAGCATGAAGAACCTCAATCCTCAACCAGCACTGAATTTCGCAGTAAACCTGTTTACAGAACCAGCACCTGTTTACTGAATCCTCAATCCTCAACCAGCACCTGTTCACTGAATTTCTTTCAGCATATCTAAGCTGTAGTTCATTTTCTTATGAAAATAAGCACCAAATATAGTGGATGAGTCAAGACTTGGATGTAATAAGCCTCGGCAAGACTCAAAAGTATCTAGAGCAGTGAATGTGCCTCAACCATGTACCATACTATCTTGTCCGAGCCAGCCAAAACATCAACCATGCTTTCTGATACCGCACACAGTATACACACTGTAAACATGCTTACCATCCACATTATCAGAAACTCCTACCTTGTACTTCTATCCAGTGACCACTTTAGTAACTACACCTACAACACAGCACTGAAAAAGTCTGAGATCGCCATTTATTTATTCAATTTCTAGGCAAAACGACCATTTCTCAGTTTAGAAACTGTACAACAATACAGGCACTTCCAAACACATTCAGTAATGATGAGGTATGGCCTCCTGGGTGGTCAGTCCATTGTTCAGCTTCTTTGTTTGATGTGTCCATCTCCTTTTCTCAGTGAGGTTCTTCCTGACAGCTACACATCCTTTCAGACCCACAGCGCTGAGTCGTCTTCTCACAGTGGAAGGATGGACAGAAACACCTGTGGATGTTTTCAGATCTGAAGCAGCTTGATTTTCTCCTCTTTCTCAGCTTTAAGTGCTGTTTATCTGATGGGGTCAGTTTTGGTGTCTACCAGGTCTTCCAGGTGCTTGTCAGTAGGGTTTTCTCTGCAGGTTTTAATCACTTTTTGAACTCCAGTTTTGGAAACTCCTGTTTCTTTACTTGTTTTCCTTTGACTTTCCCCTTCACTATGCAATTGGAATATCTTACATCTTATCTATGGATTAATAAGTTGTACTCAAAGGCAGTTTTGACCTTAAATTACGAAAATGAAGGGTGGTCTCTGACTTTTGCACAGTATTGTAAGGTAGGTGGGGCTCATAAAGAGGTCACTGAGTGGAAGGACAAGGTTTGAATTTTACCTAGTTCTGTACAGGTGTACAGGTACACACCGTAGCGCATTTAATGTACTGTGTATCAGCCCCCCCCCTCCAAATCCACTCATCATTGGTCAGCTTCTGGCCACACGATTGCTATTAATGGGATACTATTTGGGTGGTGGACCATTCTCAGCATAGCAGTGACACTAGCATGATAGTTTCATGGCAGTGTGTGGTGCTGGGGTTACAGATGTCAATGTCACTACCCAAAAATAGTAAAGTCAAGCATGGCTCTGTGGTCAGAAACAGACCATGGATAAAAAGCTAGACAAAAGCTAGCCCAAATTATGCATGGCAATAAATGGATAACCCAAGTGAACATCAACAAGGTGGACAGTTTTCAAGTAACGTTGCCGGTAAGCATATAAAAGAATTCTGCCTTCCAGCGCTGTTTAATAAACCAACCATATGGCTAACTGTTGTGTTAATGGTGCTGCAGCTAATGGAAATGCTGATGGCTTCTATTTTGAAAATGATAATGCTGTAATTAGCATCACAAGCCAGGACATAAACAAGAAGAAGTGGTTGAATGTGAGGGTCAAAATGAAAGGATAGTGCATTTTTATAGGTGTTTGCAAGGGGGGAAAAATGTTGATTCAGTTTGTGCACATCTGGCTTTTTAGTTTATTTTAGTTTTTTTTTTTTGGTCTCTAACAACTGTGTAGTTACATATTAATAATACATGTAGACACTATGTAACTGTAAAATGTACTGGTGATGTATTCACTGTTACAGATGGATTACAGTAGTACAGGTTATGTAAAGTTTTTAGTCATGTAATTACACAAGTGTATCTTGAAAGGTGTAATAGTATATTTTCTCGTATGTAATAACATATAATAGAGTGAACTGCTGCTTTTCCAAAAAGATTTTTTGGACTGTATCAGGTGGTGTGTAATTTCCTATATGATGAGAGTACTTACGCTACATCTACACAGGAAATGCTAACTTTACTAAGAACTTTACTAAGCTGGCTTTGGTTACCACATCACAACACAAGCATACTACTGCAGCTAGCTGAATGTTAGGAAAGTTGGCATTTCCTTCAGAGACACAGTGTATTACTGTACTCCATCTGTAACAGTAAATATATATCATCTACACTTACAATGTGTTGCATGTATTGTTAATGTGCGACTAAACAGCAACCAAAGACAATTAATAAAAAAGTGAGACCAAAAATATCTTGTTTTCAGATTGTTTTCATCCAATCAATAAGATACTCAAGTTTATGAGGAGAAGTACAACTAACCTTAAACTTTAAACCTAAGGCTTGACCCTAAAATAGAAGGAACAGGAATGGCAAATATGAGGAACATTCTTCCATAATCACAAAACACAGATTCATGATGGTCTAACTTACTTTGAGAATGTTAGGGTTGTGATTAGTTTAGTGTTGGAGTGTTAGAACAAAAAGTTACTTCAAGTCACTTGAGGCTGTGATTCCTCAGGTTTAAGGTTCAGGATTTAGGACTAGGAATTAACCCCTTAGAATCCCAGTCTTATTACGTACTAAGGCTTACTATTTAGTAACTACAGGGATTGTGTGGATTATTCTTAGCTGAATGTGTGTAATAATACCGTTGTTAGGCCCTGGCCATTCAAGGGATTAACGCACCTTGAGGAAGTTGAGATTGCGGTTGCGCTCAATGCTGGTGATCTCCAAATTGCCCATCACCACCTCACAGTTCTCGTAGAACTTGCGCAGAGTGTGGTACTGCTGGTCCAGGTCCGACAGGGTGCTGAGCTTGTTATCAGTGCCAGGACAGACTGCAGAACAGAGAGAGAGATTGGTGAATTTTGTTTACACATAGAAAAATGGACTTGCATACTACAAATAAAGAGATAGGAACATTATTCGGTATCGGCAAAGTGACTTCAGGCCTGCTTTTCTAGCGTCCTACAGGCTCATTTGAAAGCATGTTATTCAAATAATACAAGAAAAAGTGCTGACTGATGGAACTACAACTGATGCAAAGTTTCACAATCGTTCGCTTGTAAACACTAAAGTGA
The DNA here is from genome assembly GCF_904425465.1 of Colossoma macropomum. Lineage (NCBI taxonomy): Eukaryota > Metazoa > Chordata > Actinopteri > Characiformes > Serrasalmidae > Colossoma > Colossoma macropomum. The sequence goes on from NW_023496042.1 coordinate 505,165, forward strand.
GGGCTTAAAACTGGAATGCCAGTTATATTGTTAGTGTGCATGAAGTGGTTTCCTGGTCGAGGACAAGGTATTGGGTCTTTGGGGCATAGCCACACATAAGGTAAGCCGTTTTCTGCCCCAATATGGGTGGCAGACTTGAAATATGTAATAAAACACACCTCTTTCCACCCATCAAACAACTTCCTTTAGCCAGGAGGAACCATCTGCTCTTTCAGCTGCCTCACTGAAGCAAAACATCAGTGCGTGTACTTTTATAAGTGCCAAGATGCCAAGATAATTCCATCCTAACATCTTAGCCCACATATATACTATTATGTGGGCGGGTGTAAATGAGAGGTAACACTTTATTTGAAGGCTTTCTACAACACTGGAGTATTTATGAACTACTCATGTTGGCATTTATGTTTATGAATAACATTGTAATGACACAAGAGGCCTTAATCTAAACTGATGGATATTTGTTCCATGTATAGTATGAAGAGTTTATAAGGCAGAGGCCTAGTTAAGTCTGTCACTGAGTCATTCCTATGAAAGATGCCAAACTTAAAAATGGAACAGGAAAATATCTAAGGGCATTAGAACCTTCCATAGAATTGATATATGGGGTTCTTCACTAAACCTCTGCCTTATAGGTTCCATTACATGCAGATGTTGCTTCAGAATGGTGTTATAAATGGAACAAGTGTGTCACGTTTGTTTAAGGGCCTACATGTCAATACAATGTCAGTCATTTCATAGAAATTTACTTTCATTTTCATTTTAGCGAATACTGACATAAGCTGTTCATTAATACTCAAGTATTTCTTTTAAAATGTTATTCAATGCTTACGCATGTGTTACGAAGTCCCCATGTAGGTAGCCTTTATATAAGTGTTTTCAACTGAGACAAGTCACTTCATTCCACCAGGCCTTTACAAACACAAGACCATGGTGTTTGGGTGTCTATATCAATGTGCTATTTGAGTGACAGGGTCTTGTCTCTGGGTCATTTTACAGAAACGTCCATTTTTGTGTCCCTAGTGTTTACAGATATAGATGACCCCTCTGCAACAACTGGCAGCTGTCCATCTCACCTTAGCACCTATATCAATGAACACCAGAGCTGTGTGCTACTCAACGCTGCCTTCAGTGGCAATGGAGAAGAAACTTGAGAGAAAAGCACTTGAAGGGAGTTTGGCACCTGCAATCTAATTCTCAATTATCAGTATTAGATTGTAGAGCTAGGGCTGTAGTCAAAACCACCTTTGTTGAGTCCAAGACAAGTCCAAGATTAAGGTTAGTCAGGATCAAGTGAAGAATTAGACTCATTGTTTGGCGAGTTACACCCCTACAGATTCACTTGGGACAAAAGAATGCTTCGAATCTTTGAGTTATTATTTTCATTTTGATGTATTGTTACTAAAACTGTATAATTACACATTAATTACATGTAATGAATTACATTTGAATTCATTTACATCCTGCATCAACAGGTTCAAGTGTATTCTTTTTCTTTCTGATGAAAATACCTTTTCTGTAGATTTAAACCATAAAATATGTTTTCTTTTACTTACAAACATGAAATGAAAGTTTAGACTAGGATTTCTTAACCCGTGGGCCGCAGACCACCAGTGGGCTGCAAAGCACCCTCTAGTGGTCCGCGGGCCAGTACTCAGGGGGAGGCAGTAGTTTTCAGTGGGCTGGTAGCGATATATAAATGAAAACACCACAGTCGCAGGCTAATCATCAGTCTGAGGGTGTTTCTCCTACCTTGTTCAGTTCAGACCGATCAAACTCTTTTCTTCAGTTTGCTCTGTTGTGATGTGTGTCAACACTCCACCCGTATTCCAGTCTGTATCATACAGCTGTAATGGTCTGGCAAAACCCTCGGGTTTCGATCAGCTTTAGACTGAACCCTGTTCAGTTCATGGCTGATGGGACGCATTTAATGATTAAATTATCAGAGCTGACTTTCCTCTTTTTCTATCAGCATGTCTGACTCTTTACAGAACATTGTTCTCATATCATTCGACAGATGAGCCTTAAAATAATAGCGAAAATCTGAGTTTGATTTCTGACCTAACTTCAGCCACCTGAAACTCAAACTGATAAACCTAATGACAAAGAAGCAGACATCAAGTTAGGTTCATTGTTGTTGAAGATTGTTGCGACAGTAGTCCAGAAGCCCCCTGAGTGAAGTGAGGTTTATTTCAAATTAGGTGCTAAAACCCTCAAACCTAAGGAGACATCTTGACACCAAACAGTCACTGGGAGCCACAAGGGTATTTTCAGTGAAAACGCGATTGACTGCAGCTCCAAATCACGGTCCACGTTTACATCTACCTTTTTTTTTCTTTTTTCCCCTTTTTTGACATCTCTGCATACATATGGGTTTTAAACATACTCTACAACACAACTGCAAATTTTGGTTTCTGTCATTGAAGTTAAATGGACCATCTGATCTTTTTTAGGCCCTAATTCAGAGGTTTTCAGTGTGAGCAATCACAAAAAAATATGTTTTTTTTTCAGTGGGCCGCTATGCTTTATAGTTACACACAGGGGGACCCCGGGGTGTAAAAGGTTGAAAATCCCTGAAATAGCTGAAACTGTCCAGTTCTACATTTAGTCAAATGTAAGAAGTTTTTTCACCTTTTTCAGAAGATGATCATGCATCAGTGCATGAGTTTCTTGGCATTCAGTGCCTGTTCTGAATAAATTCAATGCTAACTCTAAGCACAAAAGGATGCAATGATTTTGTTTTGAGTGTGCTTGAGTCATTCCACACTGGTTACAAGAAAGAAAGTACCAAAAATACATATATTTTACAAATGGTAGCTGATTTTGTTCAAGACTAGAGACAAAATTTGGCAAGATCAATGGCCAAGAAGACGATGAGTCTGAGAACAACTGCTGCTAAGTGCAAGACAAGTCTGAGGAAATAGAAAAAAAAAACGCCTTGAATCCGATGTGGAGATAAATGTATTTGATCACAAACAGAAACACAAAAGCACTAAATAGGAGATAAAGGGCCGCATGCTGTGCTATTTGCTTCAAAAGAACCACTCCCTGAAATTACAGTCCCTTGTGAACACACTGGTTTTTTGAGCAGATCCAGGCTTGAAGACACAATGCCCTGCACAGTTTGCTGTTGCCCTGCTCTGATACATCTAATTCAATTCATTATAAGCTTGAGATTTGGTGAGACAAATGGGCTAACAAGGTTAACTGCTTCGAATTAAGGAGGTCCTGAGCTGAACCCAAAGGAACTTTGTTCACCTTAGCTCAGTGCAGAGCCCCAAAATTAGCTCGCCAACCCACACGCCCGTCCTTATAATACGATTACTATCAGTAGTCCTGCTTTGAGATGCTTTGTGAAGGCACACCCAAGAGCCAGTCTTTGTGGGAATAAAGACATCTGGGATGAAATGCTTAGAGCCCTTTTTAATTCACTCTCCCTCATGTAATTAAATGTAATTAAATTCAAGCCTTGACTCTGCCCTTGAACCTCATTAGCATTAGCCTTAGACCACTATGGGTGAAATTAAATATAAAATCCTGGCCAAATTTGGGGCATTTGTAGCACTGATTATTAATGCAAACTTTAAAGAATGTTCAGAGATCGTCCAAAATCATAATCAGATTTAGTGTCTTTGGTTTTTGGTGTCTTTTGTTTGGGTCTCGAATGACCAATATGAGATATCATTGAATAATCACTGTGTACAACAAGCAGTAGTCAGCCAAACGTCAAGTAAAAGTCTTTACTAAAAAATATAGTAAAGTAAAAAGTACTTGAACGTATTTTAAAAGCTTCAGTTTGCCTGTGTTTTAGCTAAAAATATTGCTGTAACTATATTTTATCCCATCACTAGCTTGCTGCTAGGATAACTCTAGAAATTTCAACAGTCATGCTAGCAGACGTTTGCGTAATGCTTGGTGGTGGAAACCTGATAACCTGGTTTCTGCATAAAATACTGTTGTATTTATGACTCGTGTGTCCATAATTTATGACTATGTTTTTCCAGACATTAGTTATCAGCCTAGCTGCATGGCTAGGTGCTTGATTTATACACCTGTGGCAATGGGACTGAATGAAACAGCTGAATTCAATGATTAACAGGTGAGTGCCGATAATTTTGTCCATATTGTATGTGTACACTTTTGGCTAACGTGCACCTTGTTGACTGAAGTTTCCAGTCAATCGTGGTCAGTTCACAAACTACTGTGGCATAACCAATAATTACTTTACCACATACCAGTTTCACAAACTTCTGTTGTGCTAATGCACTGCAGACAATGAAAGAATTTGAATATGCATAACCAATGACCCGCATTCCTTTGAGTCTTCTGAGAAGTAGTTTTGCTACATGTTAAGTGATAGTCAATCACATTATTTACTTTGCTATTTATGGCTGCTTAGCCAAAGCTTTCTAAAGCCTCTCTTTAGGATTTAGGCCTGAACCATCTTTCATCACAGCTCTGGAGACAGAACAATCTTGATTTGAGAAATTAACTGAGCCCCAAACAGGTTCAACGGAGTGACGGATGACCACATTAGTGCTGATCCCTCTATCGCTCCCATTCATCATCTTTGGCTCAGTAGACCTGATCTGCCAGTATGCTGATGGAACAAAGCGTCTAGTTGCTCTCCAACAGCAAGTCGTTTTTAAGTTCCTTTGGTCTCTCTTACCATCCATATACAGGTAATTGTTTTCCTAAAACCTGCGAGGGTTGAGTTAACAGCCATGGTGATAGAACAATAGGGGTAAATGCATCTCTTAATACGTTATGTCAGTGACTGTAGATTTGCTTTCCACACACCGCAGATTCAACACATGAAGATCTTGGTAATTAACCGATGAGGCCAATGAGATGTAAAGCCCATCTCAGGTCAGGAACTGGAAATGTTCATGTGCATTTTAATGGATCATTGAAATTGCCAGTTTATTAGGTACATCAACCTCATTAGCCATTCATTAGCCATTTTATCAGAATCACTTACCATATAGGTGTAGGTACTTCTGATAAAATGACCAATGAGTGTAGCTACAAGGTAGATGTAGTTAATAAACTGGCACCTCTAAATTGTAACAAACTGAAACAATTCATTATTATCCTCTATTGACCACAACTGGCCTCTTAACATAATTTTTCAGCAGCCATGTATGTCCTGAAAATTGATCTTTCACAGCTACTTACTATTATATATACATATATATATATATATATATATATATAGAGGGTGGTGCGGACAGCCCAGCACATCACCGGGGTCCAGCTCCCAAACCCCCTGGATTTATACACCAGCCGCTGCCTGAGGAAGACCAGGAGGATTCTAAAGTACAGAAGTATAAAGTCCAGAACCAGCTGGTTCCGAGACAGTTTCTTCCCCCGGGCCATCAGGCTGCTGAACAGCCAGTAGTGCTGGTGTATCGGTGTATCGGTCTATAGGCCTGTCACTGCACCTCTGAGTCATCATCATGATGATCTCCATGGACAATCCACACCTCAGCAGACTTACTCTGATCTTACTTCACCTTCAATCTAGCAAATCTATATTTACACATATAGATTGACATATTGTATGTCTTCTATTCATATCTTGTATAATCTGGAAGGTTTCTATATCAATATTCTATCCCCTGTGTAGCCTGCATCTCATTTATTTATCTACCTCAGACTCACTAACTGCACATATGGAAATGTGTATAACAGAACATATAGCTTTATTTCATTCAATAAGTTTTATTTCATAACTTACTAACTGTACATCGGAAATAGTGCAATACTAGTGTATATTGTGTATATGTGTATATATTTAGAGTTGGTGTATACGTATTTCTTTTTTCTTCTTATAGATTTTTTGTATTTAAATCCTACAAGGGGGCTTTTACCTAAGATTTTCACCCACCTTGCCCCTGTGTGAATGTGATGTGACAATAAACGTGATTTGATTTGATATATATATATATATATATATATATATATATATATATATATATATATATATATATATAGCTATTTTCTCTTAAAATAGCTGTATATTTTCTGCCTTTTTCTGAGAACTTACTTAATGGCTGCTTTGACTGGAAATTAAATAAATGAAAGGGTAGTTATTTGATTTTTGCACAGTGCTGTTATTGACATGGTGCCTGGGCTCTGGTTGACTCCACACTGCTCAGAATTCTGTGCACAGCTGTTCAAGGATCTCAAATCCCCTGTGGTACCTTCATCACGCCTCATGCATGCCTCAAAAACATCACAGGATATTCACAAAACAACTGTTCTTCAAAGGCATTTCATACAAGATGATGGAGAACCTCAGAGAAAAAGACAATATTTCTTCTACCACAACAATCCAAAGTGTTAGCACTTAGGTTGATGAGGAAAGCAGGGGTAAATAATCTTAACACTACCTCTATCACTCCGCACTGACACAGACCGAAGGCACGGTCAATCCGTGGACTTGGAAAGCCTTTCTTTTCTTCACACTGATGTTGGAAAGAGTTGGTATTTAATATTACATATGTGCAGTTGTTGGAAGAAAACCTCGTATCTCCAAAATGGTAACTTTACAGGAAAAGGAAAAAAACGACTTTACTTTTAATGTAAGTCATTTTGGGCCATTTGTTTTGGTCCATTCTTCATGAAATTTACACATAATGTAAAAGACAAGAAGCATTTTCAAATGATGTCAAAAACTGAAAAAAGGAGTTACACGGTTTTCCTCCAGCAACAGCAACGTATATACCAGGTAGGACCAGGATCCAATCCATGGTGGTCATATTCTACATTTTTCTTTTTTCATGATCTCTACTTATGATATTTGTGAGGTTTTATGTACATAAAACAGTCCTAATTCATTTTTACATTACCATTTTCCAACCTCTTTACTCTATCAGAATTCTAACATTGACATGTAAATGACCCCTGTTCTGACTGCCTACCCTGAATTGTGCTTCACTTAAAAAAGCAATGCAGGCTAGAATGCTCCTTATAACAGGGCTGAACTGCTATAGGCTGAATAGGTGAATGTGTGTATATAGATGTGTTGGTGTTTGTCACATCACAAAAACAATTATTTGAAAATGGGCACCTTAGTTTCCAGATATGGGCATTGATTTACTACATCAAGCCCTTGTATTTGAAAAAAAAAGTGAGGAAAGTTCATTTTTTGATTATATGTGCCCATTAGGAAGACAAAAACATACAATTAATCAATTATGCCATCCTTTTGACTGGTACCGTATTCATAGAGCTCGTTATGACGGAAAGCTGCTCCGAGCCGAATCACAGCATGGACTCAGTTGCTTGAATGTACTTCTATCCATCATATCCTGAATCAATAATAATTAGCCTCAGTGGCAAAAAGAGAGGCGTAAATAAGAGATACTGTGACATTTATGGGGCATCACGCAACACATAATCAAGAGAATGTTAATCACAGCCATTAAAGTGAATCCATATTCTTCTAACACAAGAGGCCACGGCACGACTCCAATTTAAAAACAGCGGTGTCGTAACCCAGGCGCGAGGTTATTGTATGAGGCCGCTGAAGCATGTTGAGAGGTAAATTGCGCAAATAATTTACTCCAGTGCTCTTATTGCCATTCACAGTTTGTGCCATCAGGTAGAGTGAGGTGCTGGGACTGTCCCACTGAGCAGTAGAGTAGCATAACTGATAAGCAGGACTTCAGTGGAAGGGTGTGTGGAATGCTAAAGAATTCGAAGGGAAACGTTTGCTTGTGCAATGTGAAGGAAATGGATGGTTATAGCTCATATAATCATGCATTGATTTCCTGTGGAGGAGGGTGTGCGCGCCACATCGTTTAGCAGCGAATCCATTTGCACAGATTGATTACGCTTTCCCGAGTGACGACCAGAAGCAGTTTCAGCGTCTCCTCGGAAATGAACCCCGCCGACCGCGATAATAAGTAAACAAGGGTAGTGTTCAACATGTAGAAAACGTTTCTGCATCTCTTGCATTCTCGGTCCCTAGGGATGCCCAACACGGAGACCTAGGAACACATTCTGAAAGCGCACAAATAAAGATTTCATATACCATGAATATTATTTTCAAAATGCTCACTCAGTGGTACTTTGTTAGAAACCACTACTTTGCTGGTGTACAGTTAGATACTGTAGCTCATCTGTTGATAGTTTGGCCCAATCCCATTTCACCACTTGGCCCTACCACTTAGCCCTTAGCCCTCTGTTTTGCACGTTCATGTCTAGGGGTAGGGTGTCCCAATTTTTGTTGAGATAGAGGGGTAGGGTGGTGTTATGGCAACATGGCGGAGTGTTATGAGAAAAAAAAGAAAAACCGGCAAGACGGCTTGGCAAGTGACAAAAGAAACCCGCAAATGTGAGAATTTTCTCCATTAAAAAATTTATGATAATCACTGTATTATCTTGGTTTAATGTTGTTTCAATGTATTATGGTCGTTTTCTTCATAACAAGAATAAAAAATTGCTAATAGCATGCTAATGTCTCAGTAGCTAGCTAGCTAACTTTCCCGTTACCCTTTAAATAGGCCAGCAGTTCTGATGCCTGAAGCGCCAGAATGTAACTGCTGCACCATTTAAGGTGGAACTGGAAAATTCGAACAAGAAGCTGGTGAATAGCTGACTTCAGCTTCGTATCACCAAAGAATTAACAATGGGCGACAAGAACTAATTGTCTCATCCACCTCTTTGAAGTCATATGATGCCCTAAATGTAACTAAAGCCCAGCAGTGAGGAGCTGAACTTTACCCTCCTCTGCTGTCACTGAAGATGGGCCGGGCCACCTACAGAGCACCACTAGTATCCTGTTAATAAAGTAATGTTCTTTTTATTTGAGGGTCCCATCTTGTAGAGCAAGATTTCAACCACTACCTCTTGTAAATCAGTTCCAAGGGGTTAAAGTGACACTTGAAAATAAGGGGTAGGGGCAAAAAGAAGAAATGGAATATATATATATATATATATATATATATATATATATATATATGTTCATTAATCACAAGAACATCTGAACATCTACTATAGTCAATTTTATTTCAATTGTGTTATTATTGCATATAAAATAACTTGCTAATATACAAGTACTAAACATTACACTAATCTTTTCAATATCAGTGTATATAATGGAGCTGTAATGTAGGTGGAAGTTTCTAATAAAGTGGATGATGCGATATTGTGATTTTGATATTATTATACATTGCAGTTTGTTCAAATATGCGTTTGATTTTATTCAGAGTGACTTTTTCCCCCGTCTGGATGTACTCTGCTTTCTTGAGTCTGCCAGTGTTCCTACCTCTGTATCTGGGAAGAACCTTCACATACTCCACTACCGTTCAGCAGAAGTGTACAGTGTACCCGTCTGAAAGCTTAAAATAGAGACATCCTAAAACTGAATAATATGTCAAGACATCAAAAGCCACAGAGAAGCGAAATGTATGCAAACGTGGTGGGCACAGGCGCGTGAAAAAAGTGCAGAGGTTGGCAGTATTTCTGACAAGGTCATAACAAGATCATCCTCTGTTTTCTCTCTGTTCTACGATGAGGAACTCACTTAGCATAATTCAATACGCACAATGCTAAATCAAATTTGGCGGAGGCATGCTGTCAAATCTCAATCTTCATATGCTCACTGTGGAAGATACAAATGGTTTGCAGTCAGGGAATGTAATCAAGCTTTTCTCGACAGCAAAGGACAAGGTACAGTCTTTTAAAGATGGTAGACGGAAAGGTTTTTGACTGTGCCAAGTTCCAGACCTGTATTCATCGCTAATGAAGACCTGGAAATACCTGATTTCCTGCACCAGAAGATCCATCTTCTGGAAGTATCTCACAATCACCCGTAAGAGCGTGAGAAGAAGCGTATTTCCTGTAGAATCTAGAGCATCTTAAAAGGCAGTATAAATAAACTCTTCATTTGAATCGAATTCTTTAAGATGATGATTGCCCATTATGCTAGAATCTAGCATAATGGACTGGGAAACATTGGCCCAAACATGGCCCAAAGCTGATATTCTGTCATGCCCTGTCAGGCTCGGATCAGGCAGACCTGAGGCCAGAACTAAATCATGAATGGAGCATACAAAATGATGGATGGGTGGGGGAGGGAAAGGGTGGAGTGTTGGGGACATTGAGTCCACATTGACAGCAAATAACATCTACCTATTCACGAAATCTTAACAGAGTGAAGCAGGGAAAATCCACCTGTGACAAGTTTTGCAAAGCAGATGAGGAGCGAACAGAACTTATGGGCAAGAAAATTTAATTTATTTTATTTTAATCAAATAAACTAGCACTGACCAGTAAACTCAGAATAGCCAGTAAGCTCCAGTAATAGCCTTTACTCAGCTTTCAACAAGTTTCACTTGTTTCACTTTCTAAGTGACAAATGCAGTTACAGGTATCATGCTGATAAGTGACCTTCAAGCCTGAACCATTAAATCTGACCACTGTCCTGGGGCCCTCCGCGTCTGTGAATGTAAATGATGTTTTTGAAGGCTCTGGCCCTGACTACGGCACCTGGCCTTCGCCAGTGAGTGGATAATTGGTGAATTTAGTGAATGAGGGCTAGTCCACAGAATTGCTCAGTGGATGAGGAGCAGTTATTACAGAGAGAGGCAATAATGAGCTCAGTGAAGTGAGATGAATGTGTCCATGAGGAAAAGCCTGATGGACCAGTATATCATATGATACAGACATATTGCTGAAACTGTGCCACTAAGTACTACTAACTAATAAGAACCCCACAATTTCTCAATCTCAAAATGTTTTGTCTCATCGCCTTGTGCATTGTGGCAATATCTGTTTCACAGTGCACTACATAAATGACATGCTATTAAGACAAATTGAATAGAACTGGAATTGATACAATGACATACTGGGTGGATGACAAGTTAACATATCGCTGTTGTCGGAAGAAAACCTTGTATGTCCATTTTTAATGTTTTTTCAGTTTTTGACATACTTTGAAAATGCCTGTTGCTCTTTACATTGTGTGCAAAATTCATGAAGAATGGACTAAAGGAAATGACCCAGAATGACTTGGAAAAAAGTCTGGTTCCACTGATTTACATTAAAAGTAAAGAAGGGTTTTTCCTTCTCCTGTAAAGTCACCATTTCAGAGATACAAGGTTTTCTTCCGACAGCAGTGATATATTTCAATTTAAAAACTGAAGGTTTTCAGTCATCCAGGTCATTCAATTTTCTAGCAGTAGTAAGCAAAGGTGACTAGTCTTGTTTTGGCTGACAAACATACATAGGACAGGAACGATGAAAGATAAATAAAATGCTATAAAGCAAGGTAAATAGCAATTGACAAATGAAAATAAATGAAATCCTAGCTGAATTTAAAACCTAGCCAATTTCCTTTAACCAAACATTCCAACATTCTTTTAATCTTAGTAATTTGCCTATTCAGGGCAACCTTCGCTCTCGGTAATCTTTATAAATGACGCTGAAAACCTTTTCCCATTACCAGTCTGTTGAAAACAAACAACTACAGACAACAACATCAAACAGGTCAACAAGCAAACAAACAAAAGTCTATTTTCCACGTCACGGTAGCATCCAAAGTTCGGACAAGGGGGCGACTTGCCTGAATGATTTTTTTTTTCTCGTTACGTTTTACCTCTAAGTGGCTCGAGTGCAAACTTTTGCCTCTCCAATTACGTTTTTGCAGGCGAAGTCAGCGGGAGAGAATAATTGCGCTGGGTGTTGCAACTCCCCAAGCTGGACTGTGAGCTCGCGGCAGAGCTGTCAGACACGGGCAGCTGCAGTAGAATGAGAGTTGAAGTGTGTGCGAGTGTTTGACAGCTGTGTGTCGTGCCCATTAGTGTCTAATGTGGGGCTACCTGGGGACGACGTCAAGTTGTTCGCTGCATTTTCCTGATGCGACCTTGCACTGCTACTGGATAACGTTCGTGAAATGGGCAAGGTCGTCTTTCTCAGATCCTTTCAAAAGTCCTTAGACGGGTTTGGACAGCAGAACAGAACCATCTGACACTTTTACCTGCGTATCTCCCACACACAGTCAGAGAAAGTCAATTGGTAGAAGGGATCCGGTTCCATTCATGCAAGCTTATCACTCCCAGACTCCTGTCATGGCACACAATGCAACCTTCAGGAACTATAGGGAACTGTCTCAAACCTGTCTAAGAACAGTGTTTAAAGTATTTTTCAGGCTTGCATCTGCTACCCAACCTGAGTCTGAAAGGCACGGGGCGGGGGAGAATACTGGGTTTTAGGCCGGGTTTGGGATGGGAACTATAGTTAGGTTAACATGTTACAACCCAAGCATACTACTACAGCTAGCCAAAATATTAAGAGTCCATTTCCTGGGCAGATACAGTGTAAGTACTGTCATGATGAATGTGATTACAATACATTACAGTAAGAAAAGTCGGTCCCACTTTATATAACTGTGTAGTTACTTGTGAACAACATATGCAACAACAATGTAACTACTAATGATTTAGTCACTGTTACAGATGGATTACATAAGTACACCTAATGTAACTATATATTCATATAAATTTCAGTTTTGCCTCATGTAATTACACAAGTGTATCCTAATAGTTGTAACAGCCTATTCTCTCTCATGTAATTACACAAGGGTAATAACATTAAAAAGTATGTAATAACGTACACTAGAAGACATTACTTACACTGTATCTGCATGCATTTGCATAGGCTGTACTACTGTAATCCACCTGTAACAGTGAATAAATCATGTGTAGTTACACTGTCGTTCCATGAATTGTTAAATTGAACTATATCATTATTTGAGACACTTACAATGTATAGTAAGATGAACTATACTGCCAAAAGAAAACTTTGTTTTTACATTGTTTGTACACTTTGTTGATCTTACTCCATATTTTTTCATCTTTGAAATTGGAGAAAAACAGAATTATAAGTAGACAAATCAACACTGAGAATAACTTTGGTGGAATGAACCTAGTTCTCCTGTGTAGTAAGCAATCATGTTATCCACAGTGCTGTCCAACCATTCCTAATGACATCTCACACGCTGTAAAAATGATTTAATGTTTTAACTTTAAAAAGTAACCAGGTTGCCTTCATATTTTGAGTCCAGTGAATATCTAATAGTAAATTAACAGAACAATAATATGTGTTTTACATTCTGCTAACTTATTATCTGAAGTTCAATAAGAAATGAATTTAACTATTTATCTGAAAATCTATCTATAGCTTAATACAACGTCTTTTTGGGGGATGCGACAGTTGGCTAAGGTTATGAATGTCGGCTGAATCAGATGCAATGACTCATGTGAGGCACTTCAGAGAAGTAGTGGAAAAACTGTAGGAATACAAAAATAAGAAACAACTTGTATGACACCCGATATGCATTACACAGCTGTCTACAAAAACATCAACACACTGCTTTAGAAGGTTGTCCACAGTGGATATTTGTGAAAGGCAGAACACACAGTCCTCATTCACTGAGAACTCTCAGGCTGAAGAAGATACTTCACCTACTCCTTCTTCGATCTCAGCGGAATTAAGTGCAGGTAAGGTAGCATTTTTAATTGGAACAGCCTGAGGGATGGAGAGGGCCTTACTCCTGGCATCTGGGTTCCACACTTTTACACACAAGCTTACATACATCCTTATGTGCGTGTTTACACATATGCTTATTAAGGATCATGATTAAACCCAATGGCATTACAAGGGCATCAACAGATCTCCAAAAGAATTCAATAGTTCTATACCAACTGTACTGCTAACTAGACCTAAATGCAGCTTTATTAATCTCCAAATTAACCCCATGGTTCTATACCAGCTGTCCTACTAACCTCACCTAAACACAGGATTATTAGTCTCCACAAATGCTATGGTTCTGTAATAACTTCCCTGCTAATCACTTTATTAATCTGTAAAATAATCCCAACACCAACTGTCCAGCTAATCTGACCCAAGAACAGGGCTTACTGATCTTCAAAACAATCCCATAGGTCTATAAAAAACAGACCTAAACACACACACACATCCACTAAACTGCTTATCCTTCTGGGTCAAGGTGGGGTCCTGGAGCCTATCCCAGCTGTCTTTGGGTGGAAGGCAGGACGCACCCTGGACAGGTCGCCAGTCCATCGCAGGGCCAGACCTAAACACAGCTTTATTAATATCTAAAATAAGCCCATAGTTCTACAGTCTACAGCCAGCAAAACAGCAGGTCACACACTTTGGATTAAAAGAGCAGGAAAGAGCCTTTTGTCCATTTATGGACAATATGCAAAATATTTAAGAAGCTAGCTCAGGCTAGTTTAGGCCTATACTTTTATGCATATATTTACTGACAGCAGAACAATTTCAGTTCAACATTTTCTTGTTAAAATGCTTCTGTGGGGTCATGTCATGTTATGGGGCCCCATACCGAATAAACAGAACACACAACATGCATAGAAACTTCACTTAGTAGACTTGCCTTACATCCCCAACCTGTAGACACCCATAATGTCATAAGTATAGGGCACGTCCTGTCATGCCTGTGGCCTATTGTTCCTGGCATTTACAGCCATATTTCACTTCCAGCGTCCTGTCTGAACACTTCTGCAGACCTCAATGACATGACCTTAACACTTCCACTTATGTCAGGCTCAGACATGACTTGATGTGCTTGTGGATGCGTGTGACACTGCCACGTGGCCAGTGGAAGCTCGTGTAGGGGAGCATGTTTTGAAGGAAAAGAAAGACACTTTTCTTTAATGAAAAAAAGAGTCAAGTGCATTATCCTTCATGCATCGCTTCTCTTCAGGGCTGCAAGATAAATATATCAGAGTGATGGGGTAGCAGTGGACGTGGCTTGTTGTTTTCTTTAGTTTCAGAAGCCACAACAACAAAAAATGGTTTGCAAGTGCATTGCACAGATCACCACAGCAGCCTTATGAAGAAACATGCTGTTCCAGTTCAGTAGTTAAGACAGATTATCACTGATTAAAGATTAACTTAAAGTATGAAAGTATTAATCTAATCCTTATAATTGACAGTTTGTCCCAGCTCACTTACTATTGCTATGTCCATCAAACGTTCAGCTCAGACTAAACAGACAAAAAAGTTCCGTAGCACGAAGGAACACTTAGACGGGCATGTTTACCTCAACCTTTTTCTTTTAACACTGTTTGGTAATTATTTGGGAACTGGGGACACCAATTGTTGTAGTTGTGAAAGTGGAACCTTTTTCCATTCTTGCTTAATCTAACAGTTCAGCTGCTTAACAGTCCAGGATCTCTGTTGTCTTACATAATATAATATATTACATTACACATTTTCAATGAGAGACGTGTCTGGTCTGAAGGCCGGTCGGTCTAACACCTGCACTTTCTTACTATGAAGTCTAACTGTTGTAACACGTTCAGAATGTGGCTTGGCATTGTCTTGCTAAAACAAGCAGAAGGGTCACTGAAGAAGATGTCATCTAGATGGCAGCATGTTGCTCCAAAATACGTCTGTACCCCTCAGCAACAATGGTGCCTTATAGTGCTAGATAATGGCAATCAGGATAGTGCTTCTTCTCTTTGGCCTGGAGAACGACGTCCATTATTTCCAAAAAAAATGTGAAAGTTGAATGCTTCAGACCATAGCACTCCACTTTACATCAGTCCATCTCAGTTAAGCCCTAGCCCAGAGAAGTTGGCAGTGTTTCTGGATGGTGCTGATATACAGCAAACTCACTTCTATCCTAACATCCTAACAAGCTTTAGCAGCGTTAAATTATGTCTGTTCATAACTGCTCAGACAGTTGATTTAAATGAATGTAAACTGAGGATGCTGTCTGTCACTCCACAACAGGGCAAATTGATGTTACTGTAGATCAAACAAGACAAAAAAGCACTGCTTTCAGTTTAAACGTACCTAAAAGGAGGACTCTGTTTGTCTGGTGTGAGAGACTCACACTGCAGTTAATGCTTTTACACAGTGAGCATCAGATATATTGTGGTTCACCCCTCAAACTATTATGATAGAATAGAGAAATCCAGTCATCACTAGCTGGTGTCTGGATACTGTGATGTGCTCTGACATGGATGCGGTAGGACTGATGGCAGTGAGGCGGTGTGATCCATCACTGACGTACCGAGCCAGCTAACGTTCGCTGTTCGTACTAAGATGACGTTGTTGAGAAACTAAACAGTTTAGCACTGTTTAGCATTTGTAGCGGGATAGCCTAGCGCGCGTCACCAGACAGCTAAAATTATCTGTTTTCTTTCTTAAATTATGAATATTACAAAAACTGCAGCCATGCTTTTCCAGCTGGTAAAAACAGCCAACCAGAAACCTTCTCCCACTGTCCCATGACAGATTTGTGAAATGTTCCACTGTTTGACCAGTGTTTGTCGTGTTCTGACCATAAAGGACAGCTTAAAACAGCAACTGACTACTCAGGAGCAAAAATCAGCCTTCAAACTTGACAGAAATAATGATGACATTTATATGTATCGATATCGAACGATATGAAATTTTTTATCATTATAACATTTTTGGCCATATCGCTCAGCTCTATGATGAACTGTGTTTACTAACAAGGATTTTCTGGAAAATTCTAGAGCCCACGTGGTTATATTCATTACAGAAGCATATCAGTTTTTAATGCAATGCTGTCTGACAGGTCGAAGGTCACTGGCATTTAATATATATATTTTTTTTGGCCTTACCTTCTATGCACAGAGATTTCTCTGGATTCTCAATCATTTTATAATATTATGGGCTGTAGATCATGAAATCCTTAAAATCCTTGTGATCATGTGTTAAGACATGTTGTTCTTAAACTGCTTGACTATTTGCTCATGTATTTGTTGTAAAATGGCAACTAAGCCTTTTGAGATTGTGCCTTTTATATCTATTATATGTGATGGATTCAATTAAATCACTGTTTTGGTTTTTATTTGCATTTTACCCACCGTTTCCACTTTTTTGGAAATGGGCTTATATCACATCTGTCTAGTTTTATGTAGTGAAAACAGTTATACTTAATGTTTACATGAACATTTTTGAACCTCTCTTTATGGCGATTTAACAGGCTTTTATTGTAACCGTGCCTTCAAGACTGATCTATGTAAATGAGCTCTGTTCTGATTGGCTGTTCTGTATTGTGTTTGATTCAAAAAGCAGTGCAGATTGAAACGCTCCATATAACTTTGAAGTGAACTGGTGGAGTGAAACTGCTATAGGCTAAGTACGTGTATATATGTAAACACATTGGTTTTCATGACATTATGAAAACACAAAACAGGCTTTTTTAAAATTGTTAAGCAAAAAAGCAAAATGAAATGTGTTAGGATATGCTTTGCTCTTGACTATGTACTACATAGTAGCTGAAATGACGGAAGAAAGGCAAAAGAACGAACTCACAAACATTAGAATGAGTGGAGAATGATAGTGAAGCCACTCACAAGAGGCTCACCTCAGTCATTGAGGGATTTCAGCACTGATGAAGAGGACTGAGGGTTTTATCATTTACAGTGCATAGAGATAGTGAGAGGAATACTGTTAATCCATGGATAGGGAGAGGTCTCATTATACACTCTTCAAGACCTTGCCTCGTTTGAGAGCGGTAGGACCCTTACAGCCTGCAGCAGTGTTGATTAGTATGTATTGAAGCTCCTGATGTGTCAGTCCTTTTGGACGTCTCAGTTCCACCCATTAGGCATGTGGAGAAACCGATCGTTACAAGACAAAATCTCACTTCAGTATAACAGGCGTACATACAAATAAATGCTGGCATGTCGTCCTGTTGAGATTTCATCAGCATACAAATTCACAGCACTAGAATGTTATTAACTGTGTGTGGTATCTCAGGCATGCTGTTCAGCATTTGTAGCTTGCTTATTTTGTATATCATACAAGCGTATGACAATTTTCTATTATACATTCACCATTAACCCTTAGAAACCTGACATTTCAGGCCATTTTTTTTGGGTCAATTACAATTGCAATTATAAAGTATTTACATGTGAAAGTAACACATGGCTTATGTTGTTATTTTCAGGAGACCCTGAGCTAAACAGAAATTTGATATCTTTATGAATTTGGGTCATTTCTGATCAAAAGCGCCTGCTAAATTTTGCATTTGTTTTAATTATAGAGATCTTGATAACAAGTGCAGTAGTAGTTATCTTGCAAAAAATTGTTAGTCTGGAGTGTCTGTGAGCTGAAAGTGCAATAATTTGTATGGTGATTCATTCTGTTGCATATTATGAGTAAAAATAAACAATTAGCATAAGGCGGACATTTTTTTTATTGATTTTCAGTCCTCTTGGATTCAGGATCAGTGCTAAAACTCTGATTCACAGCAAAAGAGGCTTTATTTTTAATTACAAATTGAGTTGCATATTTCATATCATATTGTAGTACAATACAGAAATATACTGTTAAGAACCATACTACCGAGTAGAAATGTACTAACCATAAATAACCATAGTACCATTTGGAAATGTACTGTTAAGAACCTTAGCAGCAAATAGGAATTTACTGGTGATGAAATATAGTAGTGTATGGAAAGGTACTGTTAAGAACCATAGTACCAGACAGAAATGTACTGTTAAAAGTACCAAACAGAATTGTATGTTTAAGAGTTACAGATTTAGGTAGAAATTTACAGTGAGAATTATAGTACCAAATAGAAATGTACTGTTAAGAACCACAGTAACAAATATGCTCCAAAACTTGACATATTGAATGCAGAACTAGTTACTACTTAATATGAACCAAGAAAAAGTATCTAGCTAAACTGCCCTGACTGATCCACTTTAAAACTTAAAGAAGTCTGGATTAATAAAAGTACCAGGGGTATAAGAGTAGAACAAGTCCAAGTGCTATTGCAAAACCAGCAGTCCCACTTTATATTAAGTGTCTCTAATAACTGTGTAGTTACTTGTGAACAACATATGCAACAACAATGTAACTACTAATGATTTAGTCACTGTTACAGATGGATTACAGAAGTACACCTTATGTAATTACACATCTGTATCAACTTCCGTTTTGCCTCATGTAATTACACAAGTGTATCCTAATAGTTGTAACAGCCTATTCTCTCTCATGTAATTACACAAGGGTAATAACATTAATGTAATTACATTTGTAATCAGACTGGAACAGTGGTTTTTCTCCAGCAGTAAGAGGAAGTATGTAATAACCATTACTATGTAAAGACCATTACTTACACTGTATCTGCCAGCTTTCCTAACATTTACCTAGCATTTATGTTGCTAGTGCTGTGACATTGTAACCAGTTCCAGCTTTAAACCATTCTGTAATGTGACAGTACAGCAGATGCCCTCTTATCTTAGAATGTAGCTTTTACGACATTAATTGAAGGTGTTGCATTTCCCCCAAAGCAATGTCTGCATTACCACTCCATTATTACATGGTACCTACATAATAACTACACAGGAACTGTCCACTTATTTACAAAGGGTTACTTTAACAGTACACTACAAGAAAGTACCTGTGTAGAAGATTCATGCAATTGCGTAATTACATGAGGCAAAACTGAAGTTGATACACAAGTGTAATTAAACATGCTATGCGTCTGTAATCCATCCGTAACACTGACTAAATAATCAGTAGTTACATTGTTGTAGCATATGTTATTCTATTCTACCTACATACCAACTGCACAGGAACTGTCCACTTATTTTAAAGTGTAAGTTTAACACTGCACTACAGGAACCTGTGCAGTTGTTATATAGGTACAGTGAAATTACAGAAAGGTATAATCAACGTAATGTGATTAGGTTACCTTGTTACAACACAGTTATTCCACAGTAAATATGTAAAACATAAATGTAACATTATGTAAAACATACTTCCTTAAACTGCTGGAAAAGACTTCTGGTCTGTAGCGTATCAAAAGGATAAACTTGTGTAATTACATGAAGTTACTGAAGTTGATACACATGTGTAATTACATCGGTTGTACTTCTGTAACATTGGCTAAATCATCAGTAGTTACAGTGTTGTTGCATATGTTATTCATGTGTAACTACAGTTATTATAGACAATATAAAGTGGGCCCAAACCAGCTAAGCATAGAGTAATGAAAATGTTGCAGGAGGTATTATGACACCAAGGTGCTCAAATGGGGATCAAGGAAAGCATCTGAAAAAGGAAGATGGTAAAGCTTATGCAAGCCTGCGCACTTATCAAGGCTAGGATCAACAACAAAAGCGCAGAGGCAGATACTACAAAAGACTAGGGTCCCGGCTGAGAATCTGAACGAAGCTAGCTCTAGTCAAATCAATATCGTAACTGCATGAGAGCCGGTGAGGAGAAAAATGGTGAAAAACAACCCTTAAGTAAAGTGTCTGACTGTAAAAAAACACGCCTGCAGGTGGAACAGAAAAAATGACTCATAGAAGTTCAAGTTGCACAAGATTTTCAATAACCTGTTAGCAGTTTCAAGGCTCTTCGCATTACAGTTCATTGTGTTTTATTGCTATAAAATGTACCTCTGATTGTTTAAGGACAATACTAGTAGCATTAGAAAGATGTATTGAATAGGGGAAGCAGTTTATATTGAAATGTATTGATTTCTACTGAGACAAGCAAGACAAGCAATGCGATAAGTACTAGTTTCATACAGCAGATCCTTGAGACATGAATAAGTGTGTCTTAGGAAGCGGCCAACAGTTTTTTGCAAAAAGGCTGTGAAAGAGAATTTAAAGTAAAAAAGGTGCAAAATGGCAAGGTACCTCCACAGCAGCAACATACTCAAAGGAGGTTTTGAAAATGCATGGTGAGAGTCAGACTCTTCTCCTGGAAAAAGAATTACACAGGCGAACCTGTAGCTTCAAACGCCCCACAAGCACAGGGACGTCCCAGGGGAGAGAATGCTGAGAGTGCCGTTATGAGCAAAGCACTGAAAATGTCCCACCACAAAGGAGGAAGTAGCATGACAGCCAGTCGCACTTCCAGAACTTACTAGTTACTAGTTTCTAGTTACTGTGGAAGATAGATTAGCTTGGTAAACCTGGGCCTTTTCGCCTTGTGTGGTTATAAAAGGCAGCAGGAAAGATACCTAAACAACATTTCTTAAGATAGATATCAGCTGATAGTATTCCAATGATGTCACAGTCACGCTGCCACCATTTTGGTAGGCAACTTCAATTTCAAGTCATCAGTGTTGTGGATGGTTGCAATGAGATAACAAAGGCATAACTGATCCAGCAGAGGCACTAAAACACATTTTAAGACTTTTTAAGTCTTTTTTAAAGCATATTAACCAATATATCGCTGTAGTTGGAAGAAAACCTTGTATCTCCAAAATGGTAACTTTACAGGAAAAGGAAAAAACCTACTTTACCTTAATGTAAGTCAATGGAACCAGACTTTTTTCCAAGTCATTCTGGGCTGTTTCTTTTAGTCCGATCATCATGAAATTTACACACAATATAAACGACAACAGGTATTTAAAAAAAAACCAAAACATCAAAAATTGACATACAAGTTTTTTTTTGTTTTTTTTTTCGACAACAGCGATATGTGAGTATACGGATTTGAATTCATCTGATTTGTTGTGATAAATAAAAGCTAAAATATAACTGGGTGAGATTTCCCGCTGCGTAGTTATTTTCACATCCCGAACTGCATATAAGCACACTAAATGGTATGCAAAAAATAATGCACTATTAGAAGTGCACACATTAGTGTAGTAGGTGATGTACAGAAGTGTGTGGTTTGGGACGCGGCATTAGATCAGCCAGTGAGATGCGTTCGGTAGCTCCAATGGCTGATTATGCCTTTGCTGTGCTCCTCGTTATCTGCTCAGTAAACATCTCCAAATAAAAGAGGTTTTTGTTGATTAAGGATCATTTAATGAGATAAATTGTTGAACTTTAAGAGTTAAGCTTACTTTAGCTTCATATTCACCAACTTTCGAAATTCATTCTGTGTTTAAGTGTAACAGAATAGTCCTTTTGCTCTTTGGCCTGGAGAACAATGTCCATTATTTCCCAAAAAGAATGTTGGGAAGTTGGGCTCTTCAGACAACAGCATGCATTTCCACTTTGCAATAGTCCATCTCAGATGAGCTTTAGCCCAGAGAAGTTGGCAGTGTTTCTGGATGGTGCTGATATACAGCTTCTGCTTTCCATAGTAGAGTCTTAATTTCCATTTGTAGATACAGCAATTAACTGTGTTTACTGACAAGGGTTTTCTGAAATATTCTAGAGCCAATGTGGTTATTCTGCAGTGTAACTGCAGCACCATTTAAGCTGGCAAATAAGAAGCTAATTTGAGCTTGATAAATATGCATGCATTTATTATTTAAGAGCTTTGTGAGTTTTGGTAACTTCTTTTATTAGTTTTTTTATAAAATATCACACACTGGAATGTCCTGAACTCTGGAGAAATGCCGATAATACAGTTCCAGTCCACCAGTCTAGCTAATCCTCTTCTTGTAGCATTTCTGGAGACTGCGTCTACAGTGTCTACATATCTTTTCATCCTTTTGTGGTCATTTTGGTCTATTTTCCTTGGTTTCCATTCAACTGCAGGGTTGTAGCTGCAGTAACAGTGAGGAGAGGAGCTCTTTCAGAGCACAGTAAGAGTCACAGCTCACCTACCAACAATGCGACGTGGTCTTTTTAATGACATAATCAAATACTATGAATACAAAGTATAGATATCCATCATCTCACAATGTAGTTCCACCTTGCTAGAAACTGCTGAGGCACAATCTGTTGTCCATCCTCGACCCTCCACTTTACCATAAAGTATAAGCAAGAAACCTTGACAGGACCCAAGACTCAAAGGAAAAAATTCTCTAAGACAATAAGAAAGAAACACTGAAAGGAACCAACACCCAAAGGAAAAACTCCCTAAAAGCATGAAGATGAAACACTGAGAGGAACCAAAGCAGGAAATAATAAAATGTGTACAGGACACTGCCAGATGACCCAATGACAGAATGCCTGATACCAAAGCCCATAGATATACAACTGGCCCAATGCTGGTCCACTTTCCAAGCTAAGTTTTCAGACTGACTTCAGTGGTGGTTTTAAGTTTCTGAAGTTCAGCGCTCCAGTAGTGATAAAGAAAAAGTGTGCCAGAGGCAGAAAGGGGTCCAATTACACTTCTATCCACTAAAGGAGTTGAAGTTTCTACCCCACTGACTGTTTGATCTTAAAATACTCGCTGAAGTGAGGCAGGGCTGCTCCCTAGGGCATAGAGGCAAATATCACAAACAATTACACTTGACAAGACATAGAACAACTGGTTTAGATCAAAATAAAACATAAAAGCACATCCATGCTTCTGGTATGACTGCAGCAATATGTATATGATAATGTACAGTACTGCATAGAAGTCAGAGACTGCACTTCATTTATTCATTGTCCACTCCAAACAGCCATTAAGTGCAAGTTATTCATTTTTTCAGAGACATGGTAAGAAACACACAACAAGAAAATATATTTAACAGAAAATTACACACAGGCCTCAACAATTAAACACAATTCCTCCTTCTACCGTTTTTAGTGTGTCTGTTCTTTGCCTTTATTACAGCTTCCATTCTTTTCAAATGACTTGCTTTTAGTTCACTTCCACACTTCCACAGCTCAGTCTTAGGCCCAATCCCATTTCACCCCTTGCCCCTACCACTTGGCCCTTACCTCCCTGCTTTGCGCATTCTCATCTAGGGGGTAGGGTGTCCTGATTTTTGTTAAGATAGAGGGGTTGAGCGAAGTGTTAGGGCTACATGGCCCTCCAGGCACACTCCAAAAGGAATGCTATAAGAAAAAAAGAAAAACTGGCAAGATGGCTGCACAAGCGACCAAAGAAACAAAAGGCTGGCGAATATCTGACTTCAGCTTCATATCATCGAAGAATTAGGGGTGAGTGATAATAAATAAGTGCCCCCCCTGCCCCCGATCTTTGAAGGCATATAATGCTCTAAATGTAAAGTTCA
Organism: Colossoma macropomum; assembly: GCF_904425465.1. Taxonomy (NCBI): domain Eukaryota; kingdom Metazoa; phylum Chordata; class Actinopteri; order Characiformes; family Serrasalmidae; genus Colossoma; species Colossoma macropomum. The sequence goes on from NW_023496042.1 coordinate 529,070, forward strand.
GTGAGGAGCTGAACTTTACCCTCCTCTGCTATCACTGCAGTCTGGCAGGGTCACCTACAGAGCAGCACTAGTAGCTGTTAATGAAGTGATGGTCTTTTTTATTTCGTAGGGAAGATTTCAACCACTGCCCCTTGTAACTTTCAAGAGTCAAGGTGACAAACAAGGAGTAGAGGTAAAAAGAGGAAATGGGATTGGGCCTTAGAGGTATAAAATATATATAAAGCATTTGCTAGCCATCCTCTACCCTCCACTGTCCCGTACAGAGTAGTACCAAATAAGTCCAACTCAGTCTTATTTGGAAAACACATTTTAGGGGGAAAAAAGGAAAACTACTTTAGAGCATGAGGAAGAAACACTGGGCCTCGTTTACCAAAATCTTAAATGTGTTCTTGAGAAAGGTCCTAAGAAAAACTCAACGTCAGATTCATGACATGTTCTTAAACTGCAGAATTGTTTGGACCTTTGTGCTCTTGAGTGTGAGTAGATTCTGTTCTTATCTAAGAACAAATCCCAAATAAGAAAACATTAGTGAACGTCAGAATCTTCGTGAAAACTCTTTACGTGGGTTTTAAGAAGAAATTTTGTCTTCAGAATGGTTGAAGAGCCAAGACTCAAAAGAAAAAAATACACTTTCATATTTTTGCAGGGATATTTTCCCTCATTTCCAAAGGTCAGTCTTATAAGTTGCATTTTCTGCAATCCAAATAATCCCAAACACATTCAGTAATGTGTGAGTTCTGGACGCCAGGGTGGCCAGTACATTTTCTGAGAACACCAGCAGATTCTTTCTTTGATTTGTACATTTTTCCTTTTCTCAGTAACATCTTCTTCACATCTACACATCCTTTCAGGCCCATAAACAAATTGTTCATGATAGATGGGCTAGAGTGTCTACTTGTACACCTAGCAGTGTACAGATTCTTGATTACATGGTAAAAAATGTAGTCTGTAACATACTCCAAAGAAGTACTATACTAAATAAGCAATTTAACTACGTTATGTTCCTTTTGGATTATTTTTAAGTCATTTAATTCATTAAACAATGAGAAATGAGGAGAATTTCAGCAGGACTACTTTAAGCCTTATTTACAGTCCTATGGAATCGAATCGAATTTCATGTTTCATTATTTTTGTAAGTGAAAATAAGTGAACACATCCTCTTCAGAGAACACACTCCTGTACATTTTAATGCACAGTTTCTGTTTATTTGAACATAATCGAAAAAATAAACATAAATTGTGGCCTGTGCAAAAGTTAAGGTACATTTTATCTTTTATATTTATTTTTTTACAATATGGTAATGGTTGGTATAGTGTAGTGGGTAACACCGCTGCCCTTTATGCTGTAGACTGGGGTTCAATCCCCGCCAGAGTAAGCACCCTATAGTATACCAATAAGAGTCCTTGGGCAAGACTCCTAACACTACCTTTGCCTACCTGTGTAAAGAATGATCACACAAATTGTAAGTCGCTCTGGATAAGAGTGTCTGCCAATGCTGTGAATGTAAAATAGAAATTGTGTGCTAAAATTTCATATTTAGGTTTGTTCCTTGTAGAAGATGTGTTAAATTGTTTTCACTTAGAACCTCAACAAAACGTATAATTTGACCAGGGTTATTCAAACGTTTGTAATAAAAATGAAATATTGGAATACTGCGCCCAGTTTTACTTTCCTATTTTTTTTCCCACAAGGAAACCTATCCCACCTATCTTCAAATGGTATGATGACATCATGGCCACCAATTCGAAAAATGTAACCATCACTATTCTTAGAAACATAACGTCTTACTTGACAGCTGTGTGATGATGGGCTAATGTGGGTCATTTTTGGGACTGCTGATGGTGAGTTTCAGTTAGTGAGTGGACTGCTGATGTTCTCAGAACAACGCACTGGCCAGCCCAGAACCCAGACCTCAACATCACTGAACGTGTTTGGGATTACTTGTATCATGAGAAACAGGAAATGCAAAATTCTTGACAAAATTCTTTGTAAAAATGACCCGAGTTTCAGACTCAGAGCTTGCAAGACATGAAATATATGTGGTAAAATGTGGTGTTTGCTGGTAGAAAAATTGCCAGCTTGCCAGTGGAGATGTATTTTTACAATTATTATTATTATACTATCATTATTGTCATCGTTGTTGTTATTGCTGATTTTCATTTTTTTATTTTGATCACTGATAATGAAGGGTGCCATGTGATGGGGAGGGGTTGTTCTATTTTGAAATGTGTAACTCTCCTGTGTTTTTATTGATATTTATTACAATATTTGACCCCCATAAAATCCAAGGTTTATTACATCCTAAGTCATATTATTCACTAACTACAGAGCTTACTGGACTATGAAGAAACCTGAGTTTTTCTTACGTTATAGAAGTGTGATAAAATAGGTGTCCTGGCCTTTTAAGATTAATATATATATATATATATATATATATATATATATATATATATATATATATATATAAAACTACCCAAAGAGATATTCACCTAGCCACTCATACCACTGACTCGTTATTCTCAACTTTATGTCCTGTCATGGTGTATTTGACATGTTGCCTTTCCAGGCCTGTTATTTTAAAAGTGCACCCCCAGCTATGATAGATCCTGTACCTGTGATATAAAAAGGCCTAAAAGCCTTATGTGACATCAAGCGCTCAGAATAGCAGTGATGAAGGCAAACCCTAGAGGTAGAGTTTAACTCCATGCTCATGCTGACAGAAAGCGTTTATGTTCTGTCCATACTCTCACCTCTATGAGGGGTCACTTTTGGAAAAACAGAAAAATATAATGGCCAACATCAGCTCTTTTTTTTCCCTCATCACTGATGATGGGGAGGGAGCTTACAAAAGATATGCCTGCTAACTTTAGAACATTTCAATCACCCGCAGGAACACACATCTCTGAAACATTGACTTTATAGGTGATTTTGATTTAATAAAAATTATGTAGTTTTTGGACAACTTCTTTTGGTCCATTCGTAATGAAGTGTTCACCTCCTATTTTAATTACCCTAGAACAGTTTTTTTAAACTGGCACGCTGGGTCTAAACATTTGTGTTGTTAACAAAATTTTGGCCCACAAGCTTTATATTTGTGAAAAAAAGGAGGCACAGGAAATTAATGATTGAATCATTGATTTAGGGAGTGAAGTTTAATGGTTATGTGAACAATTCCAGTCAAATTACATGTTTTGTTGATTTTGTAAATGAAAGTAAGTTAACATAAAACTTACACTATTCTGCAAATTTTATGGCAAATTTCTGTGTGTGTTTTTTTGCTGAATTTAACCAAGTCATTATAGGAAAGCCTGTCCACTTGACGGTCATCTTACGGTATCGCTGCCAGGCAATTACTTCTGGTCAAACCAGGCTTCTGTCTTTTCAAATGGGAACAGACCTAAAAACTTTAAACTGAAGGCCAAAGTAACATTTCAGAAACATAATTGAAATCAAAAATCTGACAAAAATCTCAGAAATTGTCTGTAGTGCTTGGCTCAAATTCCCTTTAAATTCTCTGCACATTTCAGAAAAATGGACCAATAAACAGTTAAAGGTTTTTGTAAGTTATCCTTAAAAGACAACATGCTGTCCTTCCCCTGTAAAATCTCTGTTTGAGAGATGAATTGAGCGAATACTCTTTCTAAGAACACACACACTTTTAAGCTTCTTATCACATGTAACCTCTCTCACTTTCACACCTGCACATCCGCGCTGACCTTTCTGTCCATGTCTTTATCTATATTTGGCTGCAGGTGAGAAGGAATTAGCTTGTTAAGCTAATATAAAGTGATCTGACCTAGCTGAGGTGTGATAGCAACTGGTCAACATGATGAAGGGTGAGAAAGAGAGGAAAAGGAGCAAAGAATGTTATTTCTCAAGGTCAGAATGCAATGTCCAGGAATATTGTGAATACAGAAAGCATACTGTAAAAAGTACAAATGTTTGCATGACATTAAAATTGAGTGTTATATGGAACATCCAATAAAGCAAACACTAGATAGAACTATAAAAAATGCTGCTAAATTAAATGCTGATCATGCATCTGTGACAACTGCCTGGGCATGGTTGTAATATTCCAATGAGCATGCTGAATTGACATCCCTCAGCCCGAAACTTCCAGCCTGCTACACCACTGAATTGGAACTAAACACAATGGCATAAATAAGGAGACATTCATTAAACATCATTCATTAAATTTGATGAAATGGCTTTCATCAGAACGTCATTTAATGGGCATTCTAATAAAGCAATAAGCCATGAGAGGCTGTGGGTTACTGCGATTGTATCACGGGGAAGGGTGTTATTAGGCACGATGCGAAGTGGAGTAAAACTCCCTTCCTTGTGATAAATTCGCAGGAACACCGCCTCGAGTGGTTTATTGCTTTTATAAAACGGTGGCCAACACAGAATATATTAACATACACAATTATTTAAATTATTATGAATATATTTGACATAAACAAGTATTCCACCAAGAAATGTAGTTCTTTAGTGTGCGGTATCATTGCTAAGCAACCATTGACCGCTGAATGAGGAGATATTCGGTCGCTCATCGCTTTATGTTGTGGTCATTTCAATGATTTTTATTAGTTTTTGTCGTATAAGAATGAGCATATGATAACACAGCACTGTTTAATGCGAAACCTTTCACTTTGTAAGTACTTTTTGTCACTGAATAACCACCGCGAGTCTTATTTAGCCCCAATCCAGTGGTGTCCCTCTTCTTGTACTGGGGCTGAATCTCAAATAGCTCCCTGCTCCTTACACAGTGCACTACGCAGGAATTTATACTGGCTCCTGCAGCCCAACGGTGAATAATACAGCTAAGAAATAGCCATTTGGGACACATCCACACTCGATAAATGATGCACTGTTTGGCTGTAGAGGCTGGAATTTCTAAACATTTATAGCTAGCACAGTATGAAGGGAGTATAGAGCCGTTTGGGATTCAGCCTGGGTTTGACGTACAACTGACCGAAACACGAACATTTGAAGCATGTAATTGTTTACATTGTCTTAAAAATGTACATTTTTAAGACTTTTATACTGCCGTTTTACGTAAGTACACAGTAAGTACTTTAATGATGGATATTAATGATGGAGCTGTTTAGGCTGTTGGCTCTTTCAGCCTGTTAGCCAGCTGACCAGCCCAGTTCTAGTTAAGAATGTCTCCAGCCCCTCAGTTTAAACAAAAAACAGGTTCTTACTTCATTAGTACACTTAGTGGTCCATGTGAGCAGCATGAGAGTCAAAGTTTATTCCATGAACAGCACAAGGGTTTTTTCGTGCCATGGCATAATAATACACGATTCAGTTGTTGTGAGGTGGTCATAGGAGTGGTATATTGGGGATTTTACAACGGCTTCGAACGCGTCTCAGCCAATCAGATTTCAGGACCAGAACTATCCATTCTATAATATTATTTAAACAACATGTTTAACCAAATAAGAAAGCACTGGTGACTGCTATTCCCAAAGGCCAGTGAGACCAATCTATGAAATATACACACTTGTTTGACAGCCTCATGAAAGCCCATTACTCCTTTGAACAGTTCCTAAATGTGCATGTGGTTGAGACTTTGAGGTTTTGGGGCATCTGTAGAGAATTTAAGAAAAACCAACACCCAACGACGAGCCCCTCAATACACACACATATCCTCCATCCTCATTCAGTCCATACCAGCTCGCCAAACAAACAAGATCAAGGCCGAGCTGCTGATATCGTGAAGACTCTGCTGCCCCTTTTCCGCCTCGGAGAAGAGCTAACGCATCCAAGAAGATGTAGAAGACAGGAAAAAGTGAAGAGAGAAACACATCAGCGATTCTGCTTCTTCGCAGTATGAAGTCCCCAGAAGACATCACGCAAGCCCTGATCAGTTTAATGGAGCTAAAAGATGCCCGCTCCTCTTTTAGGGCAGTGCTGTTTTCAGCATTCGTGATGCTTGCAGCCCTTCTGCTTAATTATTAGGTTTTTTTTTTTAAAAAGAGTTCGGAAAAAAAGGAAAGTGCTCAATAATCTGGAGTCTGTACGAGCAAACTAGTGGGTCTTTTAATAGGCTTCATTATGAAATCATGTGTCTTGGTGCATGCAATGCGATGTCAGCATCTTTTTGATCGCCAGGGATCTAAATGTACACTCTATAGGCCAAATAGGTTACTCATAATTGGAGGAGACCAACAATGAGACGATCTCTATGAAGTACATGGACAGCCAGAATATTAGACCTTGTTTTATGTGTATCGCAATCAGGAATTTTATACTAAGGACTGACTGAAGAAGCTTTTGCCTTCTTATCCTAATCCATCATGTCCCATTATGGCTACGACATTGATAAGCCCAGTTTCATGTTAATGGATGGCTACCTGGTCTAGGGATGCACCGACATGGAAATTCTGGGCCAACGTCAATACTGACACATTACCATTAATGAAATGTAGAAGCTGGAAATATCTAGAATAGCACTACAGATACCGATTTGATTCCGATAGCATTGGGCATCCCTCCATAGGTTGGTCCACCTTGCAGGTGCACAGTACATAACATAACACTATAAATCCCATTGAGTTGATAGCGGAAAATAGAATTATCATAATCAAATGTTACACACATCACAAATAATATCTGGTCAGCTGTGGTCCAGTGGTCAGAAACTGACCAATAATGAACGGGGTACAGGGTGACTAACAAATTGTGCATCAACAGATGGACTACAGTCTGTAATTGTGCATCTACACTATATCTCCAAAGGTTTGCAGACACCTGCTCATCCAGCATTTCTTTGTAGCAGTAATAGCCTCTACTCTTCTGGGAAGGCTTTACAATAGAGCGAGTGGATCAGACACAGCAGTGCTGCTGGAGTTTTTAAACACCTCAGTGTCACTGCTGGACCGAGAATAGTCCACCAACCAAAAATATCCAGCCAACAGCGTCCTGTGACCACTGATGAAGGACTAGAGGATGAACAACACAAACTGTGCAGCAGCAGATGAGCTATCGTCTCTGACTTTACATCTACAAGGTGGACTGACAAGGTAGGAGTGTCTAATGGAGTGGACAGTGAGTGGACACGGTGTTTAAAAACTCCAGCAGCACTGCTGTGTCTGATCCACTCAGACCAGCACAACACACACTAACACACCACCACCACGTCAGTGTTACTGCAGTGTTGAGAATGATCCACCACCCAAATAGTACCTGCTCTGTGAGGGTCCATGGGGGTCCTGACCACTGAAGAACAGGGTAAAAGGGGGCTAACAAAGTATCAGAGAAACAGATGGACTACAGTCTGTAACTGTAGATCTACAAAATGGAGCTGATAAAATGGACAATGAGCGTAGAAACAAGGAGGTGGTCACAATGTTATGCCTGATCGGCGTATAGTGTTTATAGTGGAGGTCTTAAATGGTCAGTGAGTGGATGTACAAAGTATATAGTGGATACAGTGGAGTGTACAAATCCAGACATTTGCACTATGTACTTAAACCATGACCACCAAACAAATTAAGAGTCTGAAGTTCTTCATCGGCTCTCAGTGAATGAAATTACAAACTGTCTTTTAGTGCACACTGGGTTTAACTCACACAGTGAAAGGAAATGGACCAAAATCTTTTGGCTGGGCACTGGGGTAGATATCAGTGGTAGACTTGGCCCAGCTCAGGCCCCATATGCAGACTGAGACAGCTACAGGAGAGAAGCTGGCTCAGAGAGAGCAGCAGCAGCCTGTTTGAACAGACATGTCAGCAGAGATGAGGATTAACAGGAAGATCACTCCTGGATTCACACCTGCATGCCCTGACCAGAACAGCGTATACAGAGAAAATCGCTCTAATCATGTAATTTCTTTTTTTTCCAGGGTTCTGTGGGTTTGGGTGATGGGTTCTTCACAGACGATCAGGTTTAAGTGAATGAAAAAGTATTTGTATTTTTTTCTTGTATGGTTCACGAGTTTCTCTATTCATTCTGCATAAACTTACAATGAACAGAATTAGAGAATATGTTCTCATATATCTTCACCAGATTGGGTCACTTTCAGCTTCAACAGCTTCTACAGATAGATAGATAGATGTATTAAGTAGATGGCTGGACAGATGGACAAAGACAGATAGATAGACAGACAGAAAGAGTGAGTCAGTCATACAGGCAGACAGACACACAGAGAGAAAAACAGATGAAAGATGAAAGAAAAGAAAAACACATGGTTGTGCCTTTCAGCAGGATGGCAGTAGAGGATGAGTTCCATTGTGTAAAAAGTTAAGCTGCAATCACAATTTTAATGTGTTGCTTTTAACAGCACTTTCAAAAGGGCACAGACTGTATCCACTACTGCTCAAACTGTCTGGGTCATGAAAAAGTCTGTTTGCCTTAGAAAGCTTTTTGTCTTAGAATCAATGGATATATGAATGTAATGTAGCTGTGGGGCATGCTGCTGATGTGTTATCATGCATACTAGATTTTATGTAAATATTTATGGATTTGCCAACTAATGATGAGGCAAATACACTGTGTATTTATATGTGTTTATTGTACAAAGGAATTAATGTTTTAGTGAGCATGATCAAAGAAGTTTTCAGCATGTAAACAAACATTTATATCCTGAGCTTTCATTTGTTTAATAGTGTGGGTTGAGGAATTTTCTTCTTTCCCTATCGAGTCGAGGCATGTCCAGGGGTCTGTCTCACAAAGCACACTCAACTTCCTAATACGAACTAATGCAGTTACAGGTAACTTGTTTCTATGACGGTGGTTAAGAACCTTCTTGGTTAACCCAGGTTTGAGACCTCAAGCTGTGGTCAATCCTTGTCTGCACACAAGACAGCATGATGTTTATGATGAACAGCCATCATGTGAAACATAAGGATTCATGTGGTGTATTTTTCAAAGAAAAAAAAAATCTAGTGAAATATGTTGGTGCTTAATTGTGAAACATACATACATACATCATCTAAACCGCTTATCCTTCTGGGTCACGGTGGGGTGCTGGAGCCTATCCCAGCTGTCATTGGGCGGAAGGCAGGATACACCCTGGACAGGTCACCAGTCCATCACAGGGCAGACAGACAGACATACACATTCACACCGAGGGGCAATTTTAGCACGTCCAATTGGCCTGACTGCATGTCTTTTGGACTGTGGGGGGAAACCGGAGTACCCGGAGGAAACCCACGCAGACACGGGGAGAACAGGCAAACTCCACACAGAAATGACCCTGGTAACCCGGCCGGGAATCGAACCCAGGCCATTCTTGCTGTCAGGCGACAGCGCTACCCACTGCGCCACCGTGCCGCCTAATTGTGATTTATTTATTGATTTATTATACCACAAACATCAGTCAGTGACCCGAAAAGGACCAGACATATATACCTCCATCAGAAAACTATCCCTGACCATAAACAGCTTTCAGACCATCTCTGAATCCCTGAATGGTCTGAAGGCTGTTTATGATCTGAAATCCTGAATTTAACCGGCCATGGAGCAGGTTAGGCCTGCGGTATAAGTTCTGATGATAATTTGGTTCAATAAAAAGTGGTCCACCATTGCAGGACACAAAATCCCAGGTTACAACGAACCACGGACATCCATTCGCATGGGATAAGAAATGTCAGTATAAATAACAGAGATGGGAGTGGCTACTCGATTTACACACTGCAGTCACTCCAGTACAAAACAGTGGAAAATGTTTACCCATTTAGTTTAGCCATTATTTTGTTTACCTTAACCATTTACCTTGCTGTCTTAAGTGAAAGCACTCGTGTCATCAGCATCACCACTAGCTTGAAAATGCACAGCCAACAGTCAACTTCACTGCATAAATTCAAACTTTTCTCTGTAATTTTTGCATGTTCTGAGTTGAGATGGGGAGATAGGGCAGTTATGGAACATATCAGCTTGATTTTAGCCACAGAGAACAAAAGCAGGCACTTAGCCTCCATAGTAACAAATCCTTTTTCACAGGATATGATAGCATTTGTACTGATAATTTGATTTGCACTGGTTTAATTTAACCTGGGGTTGTTTCACTGGCTCGTTTCATGAAATGTAAAAGGTGTCGGAATCTTTACTGAAGCAGGAGCATGCTGTGGCTGAAAATGACTGATATTGAGCATTAGCTTAGGCCTAAAATCACTGAAAAATACTGGTAAAATTTACATTACCCCATCTCATCATGTAAAACAAGCACTGATCCGAGTTAAAAAAGCAGTCAAAAACATCTTTTCAGCCAATCTTTAAGATAACAATCAGAACTACACAACATTATCCCCCAATTGCATGGCTACCATGTTGCTAAGTGCATCCTTACAGCCACTAATAGAATGATTATCACATTGGTAACTGCATCTCCACAGCTTTGTAAACTTCTAATCTTATTAGCAAGACTAGTAAGTACCTACTGCCCAAAATTAGCAACCAGCTAACAGAAAATTGCTTATGCTAATGGGTCATTCTACAAATACGTCCACTTTTCTATCTATTCATAGGAGTCACTTGTGTTACCAATAATAAAGGAAACACCAGAGACATTTTTAATGAAAAATGCATTTTACTAAATGGCTGCTACAAAACATCAAACCACATGTTGTTAGTCAACTAATATCCACTAAAATATGTAATTTAATCCTTTTGTATTCTATTTTTTCACAGTTACCTCAGAATAAAGTCGGTCACACCAGTGACTTCAGCTAAAAGCTTTATATGAAATCGTGAGCTAAGTGAGAAAATCTCTGATAACAGGTAAAAGGAAGTCGAGTGATGTCATCAGTGTGACTATTATTTCAAAATAAGAGATTTTTTTGTTACGCAGTAACACCAGTGACACGACTCCTGGGGACCACAACTTTCATTATATATTTTATAATATTAATTTGCCATTTGTTTTCTTTATGTCATTTAATTTATATATTTCATAGTCATGTATAGATTATTGCAATTAAAATTGCAGAAAAATGTTTTTTTTCTTCAAAATATGGCCTCAGCCTTTACACATGACTGTGGAACAAGCATTTCTGTGGTGCTTGGAATTCTAGATAATTGATTTAAAAACCAATATTGCTAAATTCATGGCTGAAGATGGCATAATTGTTAAAATATAAATGAACTGTAACCCTAACATGTTTTTTAAGTGTAATGTATCTGTAAACACTAGGGACACAAAAATGGACGTTTTTGTAGAATGACCCTAATGCTTATGCTTGATTCTTATACTTCCATTACGTTAATGTTAACACTGGCTTTTCCTGCACTACATTCAACATAATGCCACATGTCTGTAAATCGAGAATCAAATGCTGATGTTTGCACTGTTTGAAAAGCTGTGTCTCATCTTCTCTCTCTGCATCTAGCCACGTAACCTTTCATCAAGCTGAAATGAAAACTAAGCCCCTGGGGTCCGGCGCTATGCCCCACACAGTGACTTTACATAAGAGCTCACACTTAAGGGAAAAGAAAGCCTCCTGGCAAATTACCCCAAGCAAAGACGTGCAACAGCAAATAAACCCAAAGCAGCACAAACTGAGGCTGGCAGTGAGACGGAACGAGCTTTCTCCTGGGCTCTCTCCTCCACAGAATCCCAAATGACCACCACTCGTGGTGACCTTCTCCAACTTCTGAGAAAGGCACAGGTGCAAAACTCAGCAACCCATGGAGCGAAATCACCAGTCCTTGGCTTGCTATCCCCTAGCCACGCCTCAAAACCCTCGCCTTGTAAAGTACTTAAGTGTGGGTCCAGCAGACGCAAGCTGTGGCATCTGGTCTCGCCAAGTACCCTCCATCCACATGGATGGAGAGTGATGTTTTTGCTCGCAGGACTCATAAATTCCTGGCTGAAAAGTCAATAGGAATAATTGAAGTGCAAGCTGAAGCCCATCTGCTTGCGCTGCCAACAACGACAGCCTTGACTTAGATGAAAGCCCGCTTTAATTATGCAATCAAATCTCCAGCACAACCTAGTCATCTGTCCACAGCTCAGTCCGGGCCAGCAACATGATCCTTTTTCCTTAATCTGTCAGCAAACGGCACACCTTTTAACATGACTAGCTGTGATCCTGTTGTATGTCATGAAGATAGGCCAGGACACGGTGCCATGAGTGAGCCTGCTATCCTGGCAAGCTGTTGGAGTGAAGATGAAACTGAGTATTAAACTAGAGGGTCCGTCTTCCACACAACATGTGCCTTCGAGGCCCATTATGGAGGCAGTCAACCAGACAGGATTTGGCATTGTCGTCTTCCACATGCCTTGCAGGAACTCAGTGCTGCCAACCAGTGACCGCAAATGGCCCTTTAATTTCCCTCATTATATTTCTTGCTCAGCCTAAATTTAGTCATGTTTTAATCATGTTTGTCAGAAACTGATGTAATCAGGTGTCCACAGACGAAAAGCTAGTTCCAACCTCACCTAACATGGCTAATATGGAATTTGTGAGTTCAGATCATGCCTTCAACATGTGGTGGTAGTATGAGGAAGAACTGATTGAGGGAGGGGGGAGAACTCTGAGAACTTGGGCTGGAGTTCTGGGCAGCTTCTGCCTGTAGCTAGAAGGCCAGATCCCCCCTCATAGCTGGGAAGGAGATGGGGTGGCGGTGGGGATTGCGAACACGTCGTCATGGGAACGGAAGGTGAGGATGTGAATTTATAGGGTGTTAGATTGAAAGAAGGAGGGGTTTCAGCCATGCTCCTCCCCTCAAACTTCAGTTATAACATAACTACATTAAACGGGGATTTCTATAATGGACATCAACAGGTTCTTCTTCAAAACCAGTATACAAGCCATTTCAAGACTGTAGATGGCAGCATCCAACCAACCTTGACTTTTTCAAGCTCAAAGCATAAAAGAACACACACACAAAAAAAACTGAACTACCTGATGGTGTTGTTGGGTAGGTTTTTTAAACATTGCTCTTCTAGGGTTTGCTTAGGCCTACCAGCTGACCTTGGCTGTAGAACAAGGTGATGGACGGAAGGTGAAAAACGGTCATTTTACATGGCCATTTTCCAACCTTTCATTTCCAACCATCTCATTTTCAGTCAAAAAGGCCAGTAATGACAAGTTCATTTTCAGGAGAAATTATGAAAAGATACAGAGAAAATGGAACTCCTAAGAACCATGCAAGACCTGGTAGACCAACAAAACTGTCCCCATCAGATATACTGTAATTAAAGCTTTCATCTTTTAGAGATAGGGAAAAATCAAATCTTGCTTCAAATCTAAAAAAAATCCACAGGTGTTTCTGTCCATCTTCCACTGTGAGAAGATGACTCAGCGCTGTGGGTCTGAAAGGATGTGTAGCTGTCAAGAAGAACCTCACTGAGAAAAGGAGACGGACACATCAAACAAAGAAGCTGAACAATGGACTGACCACCCCAGAGTCCAGACCTCAACATCACTGAATGTGTTTGAGATTACTTGGATTGTAAGAAGCAGCAAAGAAGAAGTTCTAAGACTGAACTTTCAATCGATGCAAGATTTCTTTGGAAAACTGAAAATAAGTCTGAGAAGAATGGAAGCTATAATGAAGGCAAAGCGTGATTACACTAAATACTGAAGAATCTGATATTATATTTCAGGAGATTGATGTAGTAGATAAACATTCGTCCATATAAGGAAATTAAATCGCAAAAATAGCCTAGTGGAATTTGTTCTATTGGTGATGTCACGAAACCCAACATATTCAGACACATCCACCTACTCAGCCCACGGCAGTTCAGCACAACCATCCATGCTGAAATGTGTCAGCCAAGACTGATTATTGAACAAGGTAGCTTATCAGAGCAGAACTCATTTACATATATCAATCCTGAAAGCACAGTAACAAAAACAGTCTGTTTGATACTAAAGGATTAGAAAATGATGAAAATCACATTATGCTGTTTTTGGCACACATAAATGTCACAAGAAGACACGAGGGGAGAAAAATAAAATACAGGGTGATTCAAAAAGATTAATCCGCTTTCAAAGTGCCATATTTTTACAACCGTGAGGAACCAATCACAATCCAATTGAAAGAGGGGGTCATAGAGTTTCTGACTGTCACCAGAATGTGGCTCCTTCAGTCTGAGAGGAGATGGAGACAGAAAGCGTTCTGCGTTCGCTTCAATGAGAGTGAATCCGTCATAACTGTGCAATGTGATTTTCATCTGCAGTGAACCTCCAACAGCTCAGAGCGTTCGTCGTTGGTTCCACAACTCTGGATGATCTCTGAAACCGCACTGAAAGAGCCGTGAGTGCAGCGACACCCGACATGCTCAATCGAGTATGGGATAAGTTTGACTATGGTGTTGATGTTGTCTGTACAGCTGGAGGAGGTTCATATTGAGCTCTTGTTAAATTACATTATAAACTTTATGCTCATTTAAACCATTTACAGTTTACTGCATTGTTCTGTAATGATTTACAAGTGAAATAAATCATTTTGAAATCGGATGAATCTTTTTGAATCACCCTGTACAATAAAAATGTAGGATATTCACCCTTTCCAGCAGGCTTTCTGGAGCTCTCATGAAAACTACACTTTTCACTTCACAAATGGCGTTTCCAAATATACAGTAGTGAGGTGTATTTGGTCAACTCAGTGGTATGTAACAGGAGGAATAAGAACAGCACTGATTCTTTTTGGCAGTTATGTCACCTGTTTTTGCAGCGTGTTGCTGAACTCCATCCAACGCAGTTGTCAATCTATAGTAGACATCAACAGGATGACTGTCAATCTTCTTTAGCATGTTAAGAATAGGAGCGCAGCACCTGATCCACTAGCAGTCTTCCGCTACCCACGAGCAGCGGGAGCAGCTTGGACAACTGCGGGAAGCACTGAATCTGCCCTGTGCCAACTATGGACCACGCTGGCACTGAGCGAGCCCACCTGCTAGTCATTTCTCTTCACTCAGTGTGAAAGTGGTACACAGACCCACAACTCTGCTCTGCCTGCCTGCATCAACAACAGAATCCATCAAAGCCATTTCTACGTAGGCACAATATTAATGAGGGGGGACGCTTTAGCAAGCATGAAATAGAATGTTTTATCAGTATGTTAGAGTTCAGAGTAAATATTCTGTACTAGTGTGAGCCTCATTTCTCATTTCCATCAAAATTATTAAGTATTAGAGAGGGAAAATACAGTGGTTCAAACATGTTTATATGTTTTTAAGAAATCATCTGATCTCGATAGCATAAGGTACAATTTTACTACTCATTTTCCAATAATAAAAATAATAATAATAAAATAATAATAATAATAATAATGACAATAATAACTACTGCTACTGATAATGATGAATGTAACCACAAGCGGCAATCAGAGGGGTCCATGCACTTTAATGCACAACATTTTTTGCTAAGTTTTAGACTCAGACTTGTATGCTCAATACTTGGACTTGATGGGATTCATACCCAGCATTTAAAGCATTTAACATTAGAAGTGAAATATTTTGATGAATTACAAATGGCCCATTGAGGTATGGACATTTTTGAGACAATTTAATTGCAGGTGGCGATAAGGAGTCATGCACCATTTTAGAAACTAGTTCCTCACTTTCAATTATTTTATTAAAGAGAACCTTTCACTTTTTCATTCTTACATTTCCATATTCTAAATTGTTCACAAAAACAATATTTTCTTAATAGGAGTTGAAAGTAGAAGAAGAGGATGAACAGAAACAAGTTGGATGGATACAATCAGAGGAATCATTAACCAGCCATTCAGAAACCCGAAGATGAATTTCCGAAAAACGAAAATAATTAAAAAATATTATTTCACTTTAAATATACTACTATTCTAAATAGCAATGTTTCTATATAATTTGTATGTGTGACAGCTAGAACATTTCATTTTTTTTTCAAAGGTGTGGGAAGTTTCATTATGCATTTAGGTTGACAGTGAGCTTAGCTCAGAAAATAAGCAATGGGCAAAATTTTAAAAATGGTATTATTATTGCCCTTTGTAGATCTGGAAGCCTGTATGTGACTCTATGAGTTGTGCATGGCTGCCCTCCTGGTGTCCTGCCACCTGCTGACATGCTGAGGGGCCAAAATGTGCCCACTCCTGCCAGACCTGATTACTCTACAACCTGCTGTCGCGTGTACACGGAGGCTGGCAGATTCTGGGACATCCCTGCTCAATAAATCTGTGTGTGTCTGATGTGGACTGTGTGGCCAGCCATCTGTGAGCAGAGGATGAAAAAAATGGAACTGGCTCATCGTGAAATCGCCATCAAAGTGGAAAACAGCATAAGAACATTTCAAAGGCGTGAGGAAAATGCGGCTGGCTGAACATTAAACCAGTGATTCTATCAAAATGTTTATCTACAAAACATGTGATACAGGCGAAGTACAGAAACAATAATACTGATTCACTGTGTGTAGCAATGTGTCTCTATTTGCATCTTTTTTGCATTTACAATTCAAATATGTTAGCATACTTGAAAAAACAAAGAGACACTTGACAGCTAACAAACTGTATAGACTAGGGAGTGAAATGAATTTTAAATGAATTCTGTAATAAATTTGAAACAGTAACATGATAAAAACATGATATTCCAAATTTTCCATTTCAAACAAGTTGGGACACGAGCAGATTACATCTCTTTTTCTTTTAACAATTAATCACTTAGAAACTAAAGACACCAACTGATCCAGTTTTGAAAGCGGATTTCTTTTTCATTTTTCTGTTATACAAATCTTGTTGTATAACAAATATAAGAGTTGGCATCGTCATATTAAAATAAGCATGGAGATCTCTGAAAAAGACGTCACCTAGAAGGTAGCACATGTTGCTCCGAAATGTGTGTATAAGCGTTTTAGACCCTGGCTTTTGAACTTTATACTGGTAACATTCTGAATCTAAAAAATACAATGTCCATTGTTTCCATAAACAATCTGTAAGGTTAACTCATGAGACCACCAAAAATTTCCACTGTGCATCAGTCCACTTCAGATGACCTGAAACCCAGAAAAGTCGACAGCGTTTCTGGATGTTGTACAGACTCCCGCTGTGCATAGTACGGTCTTAACTTGCACTTGTGGATGCAGCAACAAAAACTGTTTATTGACAACATTTTGCCAAATCCATCACAGAAGTATGTCAGTTTTTAAGGCAGTACTATCTGAGGGATCAAAGATCATGGGCATTCAGTTGCAGTTCCAGATCCTCCAAATTCCTATAAACCTTGGATGATATTATGCACCCTAGTGGAAGAAATACCTAAAGCCCCTGCAATCACTCATTGAGGAACATTGCTCTAAAATTGTTGGATTATTCTTGCAAGTCCCATCCTTGCTCAAGGTATAGGCTTTTCCTGGAGGGTCCTTTCACACCCAAGCATGAACAAGAATACAACGTCCATTATTTCCATAAACAATCTGCAAGGTTGACTCATGAGACCAACATACGTTTCCACTGTGCATCAGTCCATTTCAGATGACCTCAAACCCAGAGAAGTCGACAGCGTTTCTGGATGATGTACAGACTCCCGCAGTGCATAGTACAGTCTTAACTTGCATATGTGGATTCAGCAACATCCATTGACAACATTTTGCCAGATCCATCACAGACGTATGCCAGTTTTTAAGGCAGTACTATCTGAGGGATCTGAATTGAGGTTTGTACATCAAATTCTTATTTCAAAAAAAACAAGGAAAATATGCTTTTCCATGATATGGACCCTAGTCAATAATGTCTTACATTACATTCCCTTTCTACTGCTTGTAGAGGCTTGAAGTTAAAGTCGTGAGGAGATGATAATGTTACATACTGTGGATTACTGCCAGTCATGGAAATGGATAAAGTGTTGTTGTTTTACTTCATATGCACTCTGACAGGCATCGGCAAGCATCAGCTCACACACACAGCTGCTTGCCATGTGTTAGTCAAACATATCAGGTGGCAGATAATAAACCACACCAACACATGCTGCTTGGATTGTCCTTAGAAAACTGCTAGAACAGCTACATAACTTTAAAGAACTTTAAAGAAGTTTCTTTATTGTCAACTTGGATAACGCTTCGCAAGGTGACTACAAAGTTGGGGCTGCAGCTGCTTGAGCTGGGTGCTTCATCATTGTGTGTCTAATGCCGGTGCTGGCTGTGTGCTAATTAAAGAGGGATTGTGTGGCCTGGTGGTCCGTCTCAGAGGAATGAGCTAATTAAAGAGCTGACACGAGACGGAGGGGGACACACTGCCATTGCTGACTCAAACTGCATCACTGTGGCAGGCATCAATCAAAACCCTTAGATCCAATTAGGTCAGAGTTTTGATGAAACTAGAGAGGGTGACCATACCATAGGCTGTTCATCAACTGTCTGCCAATAGATTTACTCATTGAGCTGCGTAAATTTACAGATAGGTGACAAATGAAAAGAAAAAATCACATAAAATGCAAGAGTAGGAGTTGTGAGATGCCAGGACAGCTCCTTGGAATAGATTCTTTGGTACTCATGGGTGGATCCAGCGGTGGCCTTAAATTCTGATTGGCCCCTTGAGTGCATCTCTGCAATCACTCACCTGCATGCACGCCATTGAATGATATACAAAGGTATTGCATTTTGGCAAAAATCGTCACTGTAAATGCTAAATGTGAACCATGTAGATCGGAAGTTTTTCATTCTGATCCCTGCTGTCAACAAGGAGAATTCTGAAGAAGAATCGCCGTCCTCTGCAGCAGATCATGTTCATTTATTTACACACGTAGTAGTTACAGCACATGAGAAGTTTCGAGAGTGGTGAAGTTGATTGTTTTCACATGTATGATTTCTTTCTTCAGTGGGTTTCAAATATCACTGTTTGCAACCAGAAACAGCTACCACTTCATTTTTGTCTGGAATTGATGTAGAACACTTCGATTTACGTGGACAGAGAGTTAAACAACTGTCCTCAAATTACATTGTAAGTGGTACCCACTGGGGTCCAAGCACTAAACATCTTTAAGCAGTCAGTATAGGCCTGTTAGCAGGTAGAACACAAATACTGGGCAGTATTTGGGTAATGTGTTAAGTATCAGGTTTTTAACAAATAAGCATAAATACTGGGTATTCTGATATGACTTGTATTGGCATAGTTGTTGAACTTAATACAGGGGCTTTTTTCTGAAGTTGTCACCTTATTCATCACTCAGTTTGCATGTCTGAATATTGTACTTATAAAATTACAAACCTTGTTTTTCACCATGTTCGCTACTGAATGAAGACCACATCGAGTGTGGTTGATATTTAATAAAGGTTTATCTTTAGAGATATTATGAGATAATTATAGAGCTCTTTAAACTTAAAGACACAGAACGAACAGAAACTTTGGCCCCATTAAGGCCTACACTGTACTTTATAGTGACCCTTACCTCCACAGGACGAATGGAAAATGGATACGAAACCATGCCAGCAAAGTGCACCTACAGCATAGAAGAGTCACAGTAATCCAACCTGGGGGTCATGCATTAAGGACTATACACCACACATGCACTCTCCCCCTTGTGGAGAAAATGATGAAGGGTGATTCATCTGACGACACATTGATTTCACCCGATTAGTCGACAAGAAAATGAAACTGAAGATGGTTTATTTGTGGTTGAGAAGTTGAAAAGGTGATAACGAAACTAACTACCCCCGCTCCCACCCCCGACTAACATGAGATGGTTAGCTTTTTCATTTTTTTGCCTCTCTTGACAACCCTCTAGTTTGCCACAGGGCTCAGATTCATCTGGGAACCAAATTAGATGCTGACAGAGATGCAGTCCGTGATGAGCTTGTTGTGCTTCTAGGACAGAATAAGCGAGATATCAATCGGATACAACTGTATCATATATAAAACAGAGAAAAACTAAAATATAGTAAGAACCATAGATAGATAGAAAAAAGAGAATGGCAATGACAACTGGAAAATATTTCTGAAGATTAAAAAGCTATAAACATGTAGATCACACATTGCGGATGACATTATGGCAAATAATATAAGCTGGCAATTTGGCGAACTTGTAGTGTTGAATGTGTAGCGTGCAACTTTGTTTTTGATTTGCGTGGCGTAACTTGTGTGGTGTAACTCTACATGCACAGAAATTATGGTGCAGACAACTCGCAACATGAAAATCAATGTAAATCCAGCCTAAGAGTGTAGCAGGGTCTCTTCCCTTAGATGGATGGGGTGGTGGGCTGACAAATTCTATACGGTAGGTGTTTCTGATAAAGTGACCAGTGAGAGGCGCTACAAGGTAGGTGTACCTACTAAACCGGCGACTAAATCAGCGAATCTGCTGGCAGAGGAGTTGTACACGACATGACATGATTGAACAAATATGAGGCAGTCTGCTGGGCCTAAGAGCCTGCAAGACATGTAGCATCTCCTTGTCCTGCCCTGTCACTCTTGATCACATAATGTCACCTTCTGATCCCTCAATATACTGGAGAGCCACTTGTGTGACAGCATCAAAGTCTGGCTCATTTTCTTGCCCTTACACACACAGACTCTCATACACGGCTGGCTCTGTTTTAAGCCCCGGAGGCTGCCATGCAGTGTAAATGATGCAGAATAATCTCCTTTCACCCTCAGCAGTACACAAAGGCAGTGGAGAGATATGAGACAGAGGAGTTGGAGCTGGCAGAACTCACTGCAGTGGAGGACAATGGCAAACCTCTAGCAACTGGCTGCTCTCTGAACTGTCCCACAGAGCTTTTGTACCATAATTAACATGGTTCACTGTCAAACATGAACCACTAGGTCATTACAGACAAAAACGAAGCTTCTCCCAGTGCTGCCTCAATTCCACGTGACACTCACTGTCCACCTGAATTGTACTTGCACTCACTTGCTACTAGCCAAGGCTGGGCTGAGACTCTCAGACCAGGAGTTACATGAGGCATGATGCTCCTCAAACTCTAAGGGTGTGTCCTGAAACCTAGTGAGCTCTCTTAGTAGCCGCTGTCTACGCACCAACCGTCATCTATCCTTGTAAGACCGATAAATGAGACGCTCTAGTTAGACAGCATTGATGCCACCGAGAGCAGCTACAGCCTTTGTGAATAAGATTTTGAAACACCCTGATCTAACTGGTGAACCAACACCCTAACCTTCTTACTTCCTTGCTGACAAAGCAGAGGTTTTCTCCCTGGTATACAGCTTCTCTCCCTATACGAGCCTTTATGAATGCTTCGAGCGCTGACCTGGTCCCTGAAAAAGGGGAAAGAAGTCGTGTATGAGAACACGGACAACTACCTAACTAGCCATCTAACCGTTAGCAATTTGCAGAAAAGCATCATTTAACCCTCATTATTCTGCCAAATCATTCGACACACAAACAACCAGATCAACGATTAGATCACGCTACTTCGTCATTAATTAACGTTTGACAAAACCTATTGCTGGTTAAGCTACTTGGTCATTAGTTTGTTAGCCAACTGGCTATTCAGAACAATAAGCCTAAATAACTTACATTTGAAGATGGCTTCGCTGCCTGGTGAACCACTCCTGCCCACCATCTTCAATCAAAAGTTGTGCCTCGTTGCATTCCGGGATTGCCTCAGCGCCTGAGAAAACATCCGAGGCTTTCTCGAAATTCAGTCAAAATAAGACACCTCAGTAGGCAGCATATTTGAGGTATCTAAGAACTGGGACAGCCTATTTGTCGGGAGTGCGCATATTGTGAAATGCTGTCTATGTAGAGAGCTCAATAGGTTTTGAGACACACCCTAAATGTATTTCTCCTGTACTACCCCCCCCCCCCCACCACAGCACTGTTTCTCATCTTCATTTCTTGGTCTTCTTTGCTGTTTACTTGCTACACTGAGATACCCAAGGTGGCTAGCTAGTGATAACAAGAAAACTGGCCAAAGCTTTTTATCTTAAATGAGACAAGCATGACAGTGAATATGCTACAAACCTACACTATCTGAGTAAGTAAAGGTCAGCATTTCTTACCACCTACCTGCTCAGATATGTCCTCATCCTCCTTAAGTAGCTTTTTCATTCTTGTCTTCTCTGTGCCACCTTGGTTTTTTGCAGCTCTTGTCACTGCTGTCCATCTTCACACAATTAATGTATGAAAACTGCTACATTGCTAATGCGAGCAATGAACTCTGGGAACCATTGCCAAATTCACACCGCTGCACTGGATTTGGTAAGCTAATCTCACAAAGCTGATCTTTGCTGCTTATTCAAATTTTTGTTCCACCTTAAATAATGCAGTGGTTACATGCTAGCATCAGCACTGGCATTTGAATGTACTTGCTACATAATTTAAGGTGGAACCGGAAATTAGAATAAGAAGCTAACTTCAGGTTCACCTAATCTCTATGCACTGTATGAGACTAAACGATCAGCAAGCTGGAGCATCACTTGAGGTGGGTTGGGAGCTGCTGGCTTTCACCCCTAAATTACTACAGATATGCACTTGGATGCAACATGTATAATGTGTCTGTGCTTACATGCATGAGTTTATACATTAGCTCACAGCAAACTGGCCAAACAGCTACCGGGAATTCTCCCAATTCACCCGATGACCCACTCTGACACTGTTATGAGCTGCTCACCTTAGAGGTCCATTAAAGCCTATAGGTGCACACATGAATCTTAGGCTAGTTTACATATATTGGCCACCCCTATTACATAGGTTCATCTTGCTAGTGTTAATTAAATTGATTGTCCACCAGTTTAACATATTAAAATCCATGTCCTCATTACCACAAGAACATTTCTGACTAAAAACAAACTATTTTCATGCACAACATTTTCCTCTGGCTAAATTTGTACTCTCAGTGACTTAATCAAATGTCAAAATGGTTCAACTTTAAACTACAAGAAGTGGACCAGTATGTGTTTTCAGTCAGAGGCAAGATTTCCAAAAAACCTGCATCCCAGATGGTCTTCTGGGAGGCTCACAGACAGATGAACAAACAAGCTACCATGGATGCTGCTCTAAAGAGAACAGTATCTAGACAATACCAGCTTTCTGGGTGCCTAAAGAAATCTGACTAAGCATGTTGGAGGCAGAATATAGAGCTACAAAAGTTATTCAAGGGCAGAGGAGCAAGCAGCGAGTCTAAGCAGGCACAATTTGTTCTAACATCTCTTAGCAGCTCTCAAAACTCTTGTCCATGAAATGCAGACTTATTTTCTGATGCACATTACATAGACAAAGATAATCAAATACCTAAATAACCAGGAACATTTGGAAGACGCCTCTTACAGAAGTGCTTCGTCGTCCACTTAACTAGTGAGTGAGCTAGTACAAACTATCCTTGAGCTGAGACGCTGCCAGAAACAAAAGCCAGGGCTTATATCTAGAGAGAAGGATACAGAATTAGGACATAGCAAATAAGTGCAATACAACGCATTTCCATAAATGTTCAATTAGAGCTCACTTAGGCTAGGTTCACATAACAGGCCTCCTGAAATGACCCGCATGAGCTCATCCTACTCAGTAACGTCACGTGAATGAATCACGTTCATCATCAGCACAAACTAACGAGCAGAACGAGCTTCGCTGAGAAGATAATTAACTCTGATCAGCTCTCAGCTTCATTATTAGAGCGAGACGAAGGAGAAAAAGGTGAGATGAGCTGCTTTTCCACCGTTTACAGGCTTTAACTTCTGTTCGGCGCTGCTGCCATGGTAACGCTGAATGATGATCAGGCACAGAGGAAAAAAAAGCACATTAATTCCGATCTGAGTGTCACACTAAGGTCGCACTGCCACGAATCAGATATGTATCCGATCTACGACTACATATGAAAGTGGCTCAAGTTGGATTTGAAAAGATCTGCGAGACCAAACAGCTCTGAAAACATCAGATCTGAGTCACATTAGGGCGAAAAATTGGATTTGTGCAACTTCAACCTGGTAACATGAATGTAGCTTTAAGTGTTTCACAAAGAGATGGGCCTTCAGTTTGCATTTGAAGACCGCAAGGGACCAGCTGAAGTCCGTTCCACCACCTGGGTGCCAGGACAGAGAAGAGGCAAGCGTCAGGGACTTCAATCTGCTGCAGGAAGCCAGTGAAGGGAGCGCAGCAGTGGAATGACATGAGTGAATCGGTCATGCTGCTGATAAAGTTAGCTATCCAGCTGCCGTTACCGTTAGCAGAACGGCAGCGCTCACCTCAAACTCTCAGACTCAGGTGTGCTATTCTTAAAGAAGCGATTGAGCTGCTGATGGCGGATCCTTTATTGCTGAACCATTTACCTTCCGAAAACACTGAGGGAAGTTTCTTTCAGCATATATGTTGGTGTATGACCCAAACTCTGCTTGCAAGACACATTCATAGTCCTCCAGACTAAATTGTTGACTGCATTCTGTCATATTTGAATCCTATTTCATATCATCTGGACGTTTTGGCTTTGATTTGCCTGTAAGCAAAGTACGTCTGATGTCTCTTGGTAAATGACGGCACCCCTCGCTTTCACATTCTTGTAAATTTTGCACTCAGACATGGCACAAAGGGGTAGCATTACTGGTTTCCAATACCTACAGGCTCATAAGTAAACATGCCCATAGGAGTATCTGGCTGCCGCACTGCATTGTTGTCACCCACAGTCTGCTATTCGATTCCAGGATGACTAACACAAATTGTGCATCAACAGATGGGCTACAATTTCTAACTGAACACCAGCAAGATGGAGATACAAGGTATGGGTTTCTCATAAAGTGGCCGGTAAATGAATATATGCTGAGAATGAGCAGCCTAGGTATAAAATGTGTTAGCATGTGCTAACTGTGTTAATTAACCCCTCGCTCAGTGGGACGTCATAGAGGCTTGGCAGGTACAATTCTTGAACACACACACACACACACACACACACACACACACACAAACACACACACACACACACAGTCAGTCTATTACATAACTTTCTATATGTATCAGGTTTCTGGCAAACTCACACTTCACCTGTTCACCTATACCTCAAATAGCAAACACTGCACAATATATAGCAAGACACTGAGTACAGCTGAGTCCAGGAACAACCGAACACTTAAAAGTCGTGAATCATTACATTAATACTGCTCTACCTTTCAAATGTAATTATGTAACTACATATTTAATGGAAAAGTATTTTACACAATTAGCACTTACTTTTTTTTTCTTATATCAAAAACATATAAAATAATAATTTGGTAACACTTAGTAATAACAGGTCCCTATAAATACAAACAGTCATCATCTAATGGTGTGTTTATAATATAATAATATCATATAATTATTATTTTTTACTTTAACAGTGCTACTACTTGAACTATTGACCATTTACTTACTTTACTGTTAATGTAAGTCAATTTAGGTCATTTCTTTTAGTCCATTCATCATGAAATTTACCCATAATGTAAAGAACAACAGGTCAAATTATGTCAAAAAACCGAAAAAGGTCAAAAATGGAGATTTTCTTCCGATATCTTCAGTGATATATTAACCACTTAATAGTAAATATCTCAGCATTTGAGAGAACCTTGTGCCTCACAAAGTAACAACATCATAAATACAAATAAAAGAATAAAGAAACAAATTCTTATTAAACACAATTCTGATTCATTTCCCTTAACAACTCACAAGATGTTTCAATTTTACTGATTACAGAAGGTTATTTTCTGAGATTGATGTTTTCTGTTAAATGGTAAATTATAGTTTAGAATATATCATTTATATTTTATAAGGGGCAGTCATGGGCTGGAGGTTAGGGAACCAGCCCTGTGACTAGAAGGTGCCCTTCAGCAAGACACCCAACCCCCCCAGTTGCTCTCCGGGTGCCATGGATAGGGCTGCCCACCACTCTGGGCGAGTGTGCTCACTGCCCCCTAGTGTGTGTGTTCACTAGTGTGTATGTGGTGTTTCACTGCACGGATGGATTAAATGCGGAGGTAAAATTTCCCCACTTGTGGTACTAATAAGGGTCACTTAATCTTAATATAATTTAATAACAAGCTGTCTTGATCTCATATGAAAATCTGTGTGTTGGTGGTATAAATGGTCACATGACCAGAGCCCTTTACTTCAAGCATGTACTGGAGAAAGATGGTGGCATCGAAGCTCTACAATATGATGTCTTTAAAGGGTCTGTTATTGATATTTTTACAAAAATACACTGTCGCATTCGTATTGTTTTCATATGAGATGTAAACATGTGACTGGCCATGGTGGGATAGCACATTGGCTACATTTCCTGATTATAAACTAATCTGAGTTTTCTTTCATATAGCTTGACTTTATCTGAAGTTTTGGACGTAGTACAGCATGATGACCCAGCAGAGCAGGGGTCACAAACTCAAATTACCTGGTGGCCACTAGCATCTGAGCATGTTTGTCCATGTATGAATGAACTACCTTGTTAAAAAGACACACTAGGGGCTCCCGAGTGGCGCAACTGTCTGAGCGCTGGCCCTATCATCAGGAGATCGTGAGTTCGATCCCTGGTGATGCTACGGCCGTCCGTAGTGGGGAATCCAAGAGAGCACAATTGGCCTCGCTCTCTCTGGGTGGGTAGGATGGCCCCTCCTTCTCCCCCCATCACTCAGCGCGATGCTAGTCAGCGCAGGCGTCTGTTAGCTGACGTAACAGATCTGGCGGTTGGCGCTTTCCTCCGAGTGCGTTCAGCTGTCCAATGACGTTGCGTGAGCGGCAGCTCGAAAAGAAGCGGTGGTGCTTCACAGGTCTCGGAGGAAGCCTGTGTTAGCCTTCACCCTCCTAGCGTTGATAGCATCGTGTGATTGGGGGAGTCCTAACTAGCGGGTGGAATTGGAGACGACTAAATTGGGGAGAAAATCGGGTAAAAATTAAGACACAAAATCAATCATATTATATACAACAGTGTATCTGAAATATTACAGATCCAATATAGGCAACCGAGGTATATATATATAAGCTTAAACCTTAAAACTCTACAATAGTAAAGCTTAAACCTTAAAACTCTACCATATTAAAGCTTAAAACTTAAAACTCTACCATATTAAAGCTTAAACCTTAAAACTCTACCATACGAAAGCTTAAAACTTAAAACTCTACCATATTAAAGCTTAAACCTTAAAACTCTACCATAGTAAAGCTTAAACCTTAAAACTCTACCATATGAAAGCTTAAACCTTAAAACTCTACAATATTAAAGCTTAAAACTTAAAACTCTACCATATTAAAGCTTAAAACTCTACCATATGAAAGCTTAAAACTTAAAACTCTACCATATTAAAGCTTAAAACTCTACCATAGTAAAGCTTAAACCTTAAAACTCTACCATATTAAAGCTTAAACCTTAAAACTCTACCATATGAAAGCTTGAAACTTAAAATTCTACCATAGTAAAGCTTAAAACTTAAAACTCTACCATAGTAAAGCTTAAACCTTAAAACTCCACTTTTCATCCATTGCCATTTTCTTCTTTACATACATCAGAAAAATAAATATTCTGTTCACAAAATACCTTACCATGGAAGTTTTTAGGACAAAATATTAGGTACATTATGAACATTCGTATTTTTCATAAAGCCATTTTTTGGCCAATGTGGACATATCATACATCAAACAGGCTGACTCTCAAGATTATGATGACCCATTACATTCTAAAACCTACGACTGTCGAATTAAAATCAAAAGAAAAAGTTATTCCAAACAGGCGATACCGCCCTCACAACACAGGAGCACCCGTGCGTAACGGCCGCTGCCACTCACAGGTACGTCTCACACACAAACACATCAAAGCACTGCGTACCTTAGGCTGTCTTCTTCAAAACAAGACCAAATATGTGTCTTTCCTTCAATCCACTTGTTAGTAATCCTCATTTTTGTGCAAACAGAACGTGGAGGGAAAACAGTCAGTCAAAATAAAACACAACATAAATACAAGCTGAGACTCTAAGCTTTCCAATGACACGCCTTCCAAGTCTGTAGACCAATCAGGCAGCAAGTTATAGAGATAGAGACGCACATCTGAGAGGTGCAACA
Source organism: Colossoma macropomum (assembly GCF_904425465.1). Taxonomy (NCBI): domain Eukaryota; kingdom Metazoa; phylum Chordata; class Actinopteri; order Characiformes; family Serrasalmidae; genus Colossoma; species Colossoma macropomum. The sequence continues at coordinate 556,962 of NW_023496042.1, forward strand.
TAAACAGGAAACATGCCTCAGAAAGGCGCTATACAGCGAATAGAGAGGTGCATGTCATTAGTTTGTCAAGCAAGGTATAAAATTTTAAGATTATACGTTTTAAGATGTTGCCATAAAATATAGATACATGTACTTTTGATGCAGTGGAAATTAGTTCATTTATGATGTAGAGGCTGGGAGACTTTGGAGACCCCATGAGGTCATTTGGAGAGGCCACTAATGCAGGACATTAGTTAGAATTAAACTGAAGAACTTCTAATCAGTTGGAGGAATCGACTCCAAATTGTGCGTGGTGAAAGTAGACCCCTGGTTTTAAAAGCAGGAAGTGTTGGGCGACATGAACCCTTTAATTTGTAGTCACTGAAATATAATTTATAAAATAAATTTAGGAAAGCGCCTAATTTTTTGTTGTTGTTTTCATCATATTTTGATCATTACAGATTAATTTCAGTATCTTACCATGAAGGCTTTTCAGTAACATTACAGCACGAAATTTTCTCTAGTTTATGTACTGCTTGAGTAAAAAGCCTCAATATTTGGGTGAGTAATTTCAGGTGGAAAATGGAAAAAAGGGCTGGCTTTTTAAGGGGGTACTACATAACACTTATATAATGCTCTGTAATGAATGAAACCACAAAGGCAAATTTCACTATCAGCCTAAAAGAGAATAATAGCTTAGTTAGTTAGAGCTTAATTACAGTTATGCCTGCTCAGTGTACAGCGTTCATGCTGCCACAGGGTCTCCTGTCGTTCCTCTTGGATGCAGCGCTCTATTTTTACTTTTTAATAAGGTAGTCATCAGTCAAAACTGCTTTTATGGGAAGTATTTTATGTAACCAGCCACTGTGTCTGATGGGTGAAGTAAATATTTAGCCACAGAACATAATATTAAAAAAAAAGACGTGTGGGCCGGATTAAAGAATAAATTGTAAATATATAACAGGCTGTATGGATGCGAGACGACATCCATCATTATATCAGTACACTGCCTCAAATTTTTTAGATGGTTCACTGTGTATGAATTCAATTATAATAATATCTATTGTTTATTGATTGTGTAAGTGGTTCTAATTTATCAATTGATGCTCATTTTGACTTCTATTTTCACAAACTTTTCCAAAAGCATCCGCTGAAAAGGCTTCAGTGGCCACTTTATTTGCAACACCTACCTTGCACCTCCACTAACTGGCCATTTTATTGGAAACACCTGCCTTGTACTTCCACTCACTGGCCACTTTATTGGAAACACCTGCCTTGAACTTCCACTAACTGGCCACTTTATTCGAAACACCTGCCTTGCGCTTCCACTCACTGGCCACTTTATTAGAAACACCTGCCCTGTGCTTCCACTCACTGGCCACTTTATTAGAAACACCTGCCTTGTGCTTCCACTCACTGGCCACTTTATTAGAGGACTGTTATGGGACTGGCCAAGGGGTAAAATTCATGCACTCACATTGCTGGATAAAAATTTGGCCTTAAATGGGTTAATATTTCAAGAAAAACACAGATGCATTTGAGACATGAAAAGGAAAAAAAAGACTATTTTGACCACCTGTCTAAACAACAGCTCTCCATCTGCTGACTGAAAGAAGAGTTTACAGTCTGTCTTATGTTCTGCAACTGAGATAAAGAAGCGGCCCACATTTGCATCTGCAAACAATAAACAAACTCCACTGTTTCATTAGCGTCCCATTCCTTCTCCTCTCATCTCTCGGTCCCATCACTGTTTCAATCGCATTAAAAGTCTTTCAATCCCAGCCAATTCATGTTTTGCCATTTCTGGACTATTTATATTTGTTTAGCTGCAGCTTTGATCACCACAGGCATGAGCGTTGAACAAATGCAAACAGTGTTTTTTTTTTTTTTTCATTTTCTCTGCGTCAGTGCTCAAGCACACCCTTGTGGTCAGAAATATACTGCATCACTGCATTACACTCGCCGGACACTTTATGAGACACCCCTGGCTTGTAGCTCCATCTTGCTGGTGTACAGTTAGAAACTGTAGCCCATTTGCTGATGATCATGTTATGTTGTCATCCTCTAGGACTTCATTAGTGGACAGTTTCTGACCACAAATCCACACCTGTTGGTGGTGATAATCCACTCTCAACCTAGCAGTGACATTGATGTGTAAAAACCTCAGCAAGACCATGAGCACTAAAGATACAACCATGTCAGTGTCAGTGCTGATGGTCCACCACCCAAAAGTATGTAGAGAAGAGCAGTCCTGTGGTCAGAAACTGGCCAATGGTAAATGGAGCAGAGGGTGGCTGATAAGTTGTTGGCAACACATATGCCATAGTGTACCTTTACAGTGTATACACCTATAGTGTATACGTTTCTAATAAATTGGCCAGTGAGTAGTAGTACAAGGTAGGTGTTTCTAATAAAGTGGCCAGTGAGTGGAAGCACAACGCAGGTGTTTCTAATAAAGTGGCCAGTGAGTGGAAGTACAAGACAGATGTTTCTAATAAAGTGGCCAGTTAGTGGAAGCACAACGCAGGTGTTTCTAATAAAGTGGTCGGTGAGTGGAAGTACAAGGTAGGTGTTTCTAATAAAGTGGCCAGTGAGTGGAAGCGCAACGCAGGTGTTTCTAATAAAGCGGCCAGTTAGTGGAAGCGCAACGCAGGTATTTCTAATAAAGTGGCCAGTGAGTGGAAGCACAAGGCAGGTGTTTCTAATAAAGTGGCCAGTGAGTGGAAGTACAATGCAGGTGTTTCTAATAAAGTGGCCAGTGAGTGGAAGTACAATGCAGGTGTTTCTAATAAAGTGGCCAGTGAGTGGAAGCGCAACGCAGGTGTTTCTAATAAAGTGGCCAGTGAGTGGAAGTACAAGGCAGGTGTTTCTAATAAAGTGGCCAGTGAGTGCAGATGTGAGTGAGAAAACCTGCTGAATTGCTTCAGTCTCCTTCCAGTCGAGCTGTGAAACAGCTGTGTCTGATGAGTATCTCCTAACTGAATGTGAGCAACAGCACATCGTGGTCATGACAGTGTGAGAGTTTATCATTAGACATGTACAGTTCAAACACATTCCTGTGACGAACTTCACCCAAAGCTCTCTATCCTCCATGACACTGAACGATAAGCCGATACTCCATCAAGCTTATCTGAAATTCCAGCCCGTGGTGTCTCGGTGCCCAAGGAGAGCGCGAGAGTGTTGTAGGAGATTTCTTCACAAATCACGTCTGCTCGTTTCATCCCCTCTGCTCTTCTGTCCCACAACACTTCATTATTCTTCCAGTAGTTTCTTTAACTTTTTCTCTCTCATTTAGTCTCTAGCTTTAAACTTCTGAACAGCAGTTCTTGATAAGAGTGGCAGTTCCCTCTAGTCTCCCTGGCCTATCGTTTGAAAGTACAGTAAGTTAATCTACATTAAGTATGTTATTTATTTATTTTTTTAGCATTTTACAAATCACACAGATACCTCAACAACTAAATATAGTATATTTTCTCATTTTTTATTGCACCCACTCTATGCCTTTATTACAGGGGTGCACAACTCTGGTCCTGGAGGGCCGGCATCCAGCAATGTTTGGAGGTTTCCCTGTTCAAATACACCAATCATGTTATGTTGTCATCCTCCAGGACTTCATTAGTGGACAGTTTCTGACCACAAATCCACACCGGGTGGTGGTGATAATCACCACCACCAACTTAACCTGGCAATTAACAGATAAGTGTAATCAGGTGTGCTGGAGCAGGTAAATCACCAAACCGTGCTGGACACTGGCCCTCCAGGACCGGAGTTGTGCACCCCTGCTTTATTACATCTTCCATTCATTTCAGGAGATTTAATTTTGAATTTTCTCCCTAATTTGGAGATATTAGACTAGTTAGGACTCCCCCAGTCATACAATACTACCAGTGCTAGGAGGGCCAAGGCTAGCACAGGTGAAGACCTGTGAAGCGAGCCGCCATATCTTTTCAAACTGCTGGTAACGCAACGCCATTGGATGGCTGAACACGCTTGGAGGACAGCACTGAACACCAGTTCTGTTACGTCAGGTAACAGCCACCTGCACTGGCTAGCAACACGCTGGGTGATGGGGGGACATCCTACCCACCCAGAGAAAGCGAGGCCAACTGTGCTCTCTTAGACCCCCGACCACAGATGGCTGTAGCATCACCAGGGATCGAGCTCGAAATCCCCTGATAATAGGGCCAAAGCTTACACAGTTGCGCCACTGATGTTGAGGTCTGGACTCTGGGGTGGACATGCCCTTGTTCTGAGGACACCAGCAGCTTCTTTGTTTGGTTTGCAACTTTCATTTTCCTTTTCTTTCCTTTTCTCAGTAAGAGCTTCTTCCTCTGGACCTTCAAACCCAGACCTCAAACAATCCCCAGTCCCTCCTTTTGGCTTGTGATCTATACTTGACATGAAGACAAACCGGTCTGGTCCTGATCCGGTCACTCAGCCCTGGTAGCGCTTGGTAAAAGCTCACTTTGAATTGGAGTCTTTGTCTGCACATTTAAAGATACAGAGTGATGCAGGAAACAAGGTTTTCATTAAACTTCTCTCTTGTAAACCTTAAACCTCCCCCAGGAATTTGTACCCAATAACCTGCCGCCAGTTTAGCACAGTTTGGATCTCTAATTAGGCCATTAGGCCAGAGAGAGAGAGAGCATGAGTGGAGCGAGACCGCAGTCACTAATTAATTACAGAAATGAAGGAAAGGGGGGAATCAGAGGGACGCAGGGTTCCTGTAGAGGAGCACTGAGAGAAACGTCCCTGAGAAAGATGGCGAATTCACAACAGATGGTTTTATGTAGGATTACTAGTAGTACCACAATAGTAGTGACCAGAGGACCTGCTTGGACTGCAACCATCTGTGCCAGTTAACCCCTTAAAATCTCAGGCTTAATACATACTAAGGCTTATTATTTAGTAACTACAGGGACCTCAGTGCAAACTGGTTGAGCTATTCTTAGGTAATAAAACTTTGGGCCACGTAAGACATTAAACACTTTCTTTCAGTACAGTTTGTGTCCCTGCACTTTCAGCACAGCTGCTCTCTTTAACTTACAACGATAGAGGGATATCACTGTCTTGGGAAGTCACTCTCAGAGATATGTTAGAATAGGCCTTTGTACCGGTTCTTGACGATGAGTTGTGACCCTCAGGTTGAGAATACTGGTTTAAACACTGTGTGCTTTGGGGACACTTGATAATTTATGCTAAGCGGCCCTTTGTGGATTTAGAAGACACAATGTCTTGGAAATCTGGCATTTACTGCAATTATGTAATCTCTTTTCCTTTCTTTATATTATGAGTTTGCCTAATAAAAAGCACTAGAAATGTGCTAATTTGTTTCATTTGTTCGTTTAGCCCAAAGAAAAGCCCAAAGAAATCAGCCACTTGGTAAAAAAAATGGGAATAAGAATGGGCCATAAAAATATAATTAGTGAGTCCCTAAGTGTTAATAATCAGTATTAGCAATAATCAGTACTTTCATATCGGCGCTCCCTCAGAGATATTAATGAGAACATTCTAAGTTCCTTATAGGAAAGTCTGTCCACTTGGCTACCATCTTGGCAATGCAGTTATGTCCAATAAAACAAGATGGGGCTCCTATATCTTACAATGTGAAGAGACCTATAAACCTGAATGTTGATGCTTCATACATACTTGAAATCACCGGTAAAATCTGACAAAAGTCCATGAATAGTTTGTAATGTTTCACTCAAATACCGAACACATTTTCCAGGTTGCTCTGGCTTCTGCTTATGTGCATATCTCCAAAATGAGGGAGGCCTTTTCCCACTTCTGGCATAACCAGCAAGAAAACTGGGTCTTTTTATTGAAGGGCAGGATGTTCTCCATAAACAGATGCCATGCTGAGCATTAAGAGCTATCCCATTCATTTTCAACCAAAGAAGTATCTCCTCCTATCATATGGTTGGTAATACATTTACATTTAGAATCATCAACCTCAATACTTGATTTGTAAATAAGCTGGAGAAGAAACTGGAGGTGTTCCAAACCCTAACATATACCATCCACAGGCCAAACAACATCCTAACACCAACACCAAGACACAATGAGGCACATGTTCATATCTACAAAACAACAGAGGACAAAAGACAGGCACTGTACTTGTTTGTGGAGGTATGACAGGACAGGAAGGGGAGGCAATGAAAGTTCATCCTTACCTAAAAAAGAAACAGAAGAAGTTTCAAAAATGATTTCTAATCACATTTCACACATTTGAATGATGTCTAGGCAGTTCTTCATGTACAAGGAGATTCACTCAAAAGAGGCCCCGAATATTCTGTTATAACTCTTGCTGGGGCGAATCAATCTGAACAAAACAATGTGGAATGAGCTCAACAGTATATGGAGCTTTGAACAAGCCGGGATGCCCCTGAGTCGGAGTGCTGAGGTTACACAAACGTCATACGTTACACATACGTCAAGGTATGTAGCGTATTTTTTGGTTCAGACTGCTTCATCCTAACGGGAGTTACAACAAAATATTCGCGGCCTCTTTTGAGTGAATCTCCCTGTATTAAAACAAGCTTAACATAATTAGCGACTCAAGCCTTGTACAAGTTTAGACAGCACTTTCACTTCCACTCCCTAACTACCTTATGAACTCTACCTACCTGAAACTCCACTATACAATTACAGAATGTAGCCCATCTATTGCTGCACAATCTATCAGCCCCCCTCTACCACATTAATCTGTGGTCAGTTTCTGACCACAGGACTGCTAACATGGCTAACAAACTTTACAATCTCTAACAGCTACAATCTCTAACTATACACCAGCAAAGTGGAGCTACAAAATAGGGGTTTCTAATAAAGTGTCCAGTCAGTGTAGTGGTTCCCCAGTCATCTGATTTTCTACCAGTAGGAAGGCCATGCTTACACCAGTTTTTATAAACATGCCCTTGCCAACTTGGACTCTCTACTCGGAATTGGCACAAGGGGAGGAATGGACAGCGAGGAGCAAATGTTTCAATCAGAATGCATAGGACCTCAGTTAGCTTAACATCAGGAAGCTAATTAGATATGGGAGGCAAATCTGGGCAAAAAAGAAATTAAAATGAAAACAATAAAATGTAAATGCAATAATTCTTTTTCAAAACATCTGTGCAAACATCCTGCCAAAATTGAAAATGGAATGAAATACCTACATTTGCAATTTCATTTTTCACATGAGCATAAGTCATTTGTGACAAAAATAAAAATAAATGTAAAACAGCTATTTGTCATTTCATTTTAGTCGTTATTCTGGTTTTTCATGGCCAAATCTAAAATGAAAAAGCTAATAGAGAAAAGAAAATCCAAGCTTCACTTTGGCTTTGGCTTTTCTCCATGAAATGCAGAATACGAGTCAAAACTAAAATTAAAATGCAGTGTTCATGCTCTTATTTCTCTTTCACAACAATCGGCTGCATATCTGACAAAAGCAAAATGAAAATGCAAAACGGATAAATCAACAGCAAAGTGACAGTTTGTGATTCAGTGTTCGACATCGATGCACTTTAAGCATCAAAATGAAAAGGCAAATGCAAACAAACATCGTCGCCACCTGCTGGTGATTTACTTTTCATTTGCCACCTTTGCTTTTTCATTTTCAAGTTGACCAACATGCAAATATATGTTAATTAGCACTAGGCAGGGCTACGGTGTACAGACATCCTCAGACCTCAGAGTCAGAACGGCAGCATTCCTCAAGCTAAATGACTTCGAGTCTCCAGAAAAACCATCGTCATGTCTCAGATCTGGTGAAACTGAACATCAGACCAAACGGCGTCAGACCAATTTTCAATTTTGGCGGGATATTTGCGCAGATGTTTGGAAAAAGGAATGGCAAAAAGAGGTTTGCATTTACATTATATTGTTTTAATTTTGATTTCTTTTTTGGATGGATTTGCCTCGAATAAAGTAGATAATCATGCAAACATAATAATGCAGAATGTTTTTAGAAAAGCCTGAATACAACGTTATTAATACTGTGGAAAACTGCTTTGTCTGGATATAAGCATTGTTTCTTTTTGTTCTTGCTATCTGTGTAGCCTTAAGAGAAGGAACGCCAAAATCCTTTTTAAGGTGGAATGGAAAATTCAAATAAGAAGCTTAATTCAGCCTCTTCAGAAAGTGTTCACGCAAACTGCTGTCAGCTTAGCGCTAACAAACTCCTAGAATCCTGTAGGGATGCTAGCAGAGGTTAGCATTATCATCAAGGTGGGTTTTTGCCTCGTGTTTTGACCTCCTTTGTGTCCTCAGTCACAACTGGTCACATACCAAGATGAAGCAAATGCAATGCAGTAATGCCACTGCTGTACAATTCTTGGGAAGGACTTCTAAGGGCAGATTTACTATGTTTTGCACCACTGAAAACCCTATACTGGTTTTAAAAAGTGGCTCTTGTGATTTCCTAAACAGGTGCAAAGTCTCTTGACAGCCTATAAAAAGACTAAAGCATTTTTTTCTTCTACCAATTCACATGTTGATATATTCATATGCATGGAAGATCTTAGTAGATAACCCGCTAAATTGGCCGCCCTTACCAGTGCATAGTGTCAGCAGGCTCCCTGTAATTAGAACCACTGTTAGTAAAACTGCCTCGTAACATTATATTGACCTAGCACTGTTAATTGCACTGGATAAGAACAGCTGCTAAATATGCAGGAAGGAATTAACTGCTGGTCTGTTTGTGTCTGTGCAACTTCTTTCCTTTCATAGGGGTTAAACACTCCAATTTTATAATTTACTTGCACTTCTAGTCCCTGTTCTAGTCCTTGCTGCTGCCAAATATGACTAAACTAATCTGCTGCCAGATATTGGCACCATTGATGCGTCTTCATAGCCTCGTAGAAGAGATTCGGTGGCTGTGTTCCCCCAATCCAACACTGTCCTAAATCCCTTCAAACTTCAGCTGGCAGTCTAAAATACAACAGTTAAAGGGTCCCGAAGGGCTCAAGTAAGAAGAGCTTTGTGAAAAGTATTGATTTGTTGGAAGCATCGCTCAATTCCTCCATGAATATATGTTCTCTTATCGCTACGTTATGGCATTTGTTGGCCTTCTGGGCTTCATGCTTTTGTGCAAGTGTTTGATTCAGGTAAAGGAATCCCTGCGTGCACAGGTACACACACACACACACACACACACACACACACACACACACAAGCACATCTACACAAGACATGCACACCACCACTAATTAACTCCCTTCCCCAAACAAATTACTGTGCAGCGATAACTGCATCTGTGAACTGGCACGAAAGGCGCCTGGCGGAGAGGCGTGACGGCGTGCCAAGGAATTATGGAGGCAAATGGAAACGAAAATGCAGCTGCCAAAGCGCACTCACAGAAATAGAAGAGCTCCGAGGGCTGGCCAAGAAAAGCACGGCAGCAGACGCGGTACGATGCGGGATTAAGGGGGTTACGCTGCAAAAGACGGATCTGCTGGCAGGACACAATAAGTCTCGATAAGTCAGGAGTTCATAGTTCAACCACTCACAGAAGGATGGAGTAAATTCCACGCAGTGGTTTGATTCATTGTGAGAAAACTTCAGACTTGCAACATGCACTCCTGTCTCCCCAAGTGCTGCTGTCGAGCTGCCGTGTGTGTCCAAGTGATACAGCTTGGAAACCTGACTAGATTATGAAGATACTTGGTCAGTTTAAAGGACTAACTGGACAGATCGGCTCTATCAAGTTTCAATAATTTTACCCCAGGCGATGTTTGGTGTTTGAAATTTGCTTCTGGCGCCACAAAAATAATGTAATGGAAGCTTATGTCAGACTAAATCATCAAACACTGGCCTCATACTGTGTCCAGTTATTCTGGCTCATTATGGCTTGTTTTTCTCTGAGCACTATATCTAACCACTATGGCTGCTGCCACTGTTAAAAGAATCCCTCAACAACTCATCGTTTGAGACCCAAATTTATGTCTAGTATGAAAAAGCAAAAGAAGAAAGCTGAATACACACATCTTCGAAGCCGCTTATCCTTCTGGGAAGTGGGGGGAGACAGAGCTTATCCCAGCGGTCATTGGGCGAAAGGCAGGAAACACCCTGGACAGGTCGCCAGTCCATCACAGGGCAGACACAGACATACACACTCACACCTAGGGGCAATTTAGCATGTCCAGTTGGCCTGACTGCATGTCTTTGGACTGTGGGAGGAAACGAGAGCACCCGGAGGAAACCCTACACAGACACAGGGAGAACAACTCCACACAGAAAGAACCCAGGTCGCCCGGCCGGGGAATAGAACCCAGGCCCTTCTTGCTGTGAGGCAAATACAATCAAATTTTGTTTTACTATTTAGCGTGTCCACCCTTTTGATTACAACTTGCACTCTTTTCACAAGACTTGCTTGCTTCCAGTCTTCAGTCTTACAAGTTGGGTCCATTTTCTGCATTTAAGTTACCCCAAACACATTTAGTGATGTTGAGGTCTGGACTCTGGGGTGGTCAGTCCATTGTTGAGCTTCTTTCTCAGTGAGGTTCTTCTTGATCAGCTACACATCCTTTCAGACCCATAGCGCTGAGTCGTCTTCTCACAGTGGAAGGATGGACAGAAACGCCTGTGGATGTTTTCAGATCTGAAGCAGCTTGATTTTCTCCTCTCTCTCAAAGATGAAAGCTTTAAACACTGTTTATCTGCAGGGGAGAGTTTTGGTGTCTACCAGGTCTAGTAAAGTTAGAAGCCTCATTTCTAGAACTCTTGTTTTGTCCATGCTTTTTCTTTATTACACCTTCCATGCTTATCAGGAAGCTTGCTTTCAGTTTTTCAAAGAAATCTGCAGGAATAGTTTTCCACATCTACAAAGTTCAGTCAAGTTGGTTGCATTTTTTGCTTCTCATGATTCAAATAATCTAAGTAGTGGCGTCCCTGCTAACCCGACTGCTGTATATTATCCTTCATAAAACAGACACACACCACAGAATAGTGTATGGTGCATGGCTTTTATAGCATCTTATACAGCATATCGCTGTTGTCGGAAGAAAATGTCGTGTTTCCATTTTTGACGTTTTTCAGTTTTTGACATAATTTGAAAATACCTGATGCCCTCTACATTGTTTGTAAATTTCATGATGAATGGACCAAAAGAAACGACCCAAAATGACTTGGAAAAAAGTCTGGTTCCATTGACTTACATTGAAAGTAAAGTAGGTTTTTTCCTTTTCCTGTAAAGTTCTGATTTTGGATATACAAGGTTTTCTTCTGACAGCAGCGATATAACTCACTTCGTTAAGACGTTGAAGTCATGAATGTATGTTGGGAACTGATGGAAATCAGCTTGAGTGCATTCAGGATGGTTTCGGGAATGGGCCGCAGAAGCATTAAACATGAGTCTATCCTCATCCAGTAGAAGCCCTCTCTGTTCAGGAACATCTCTCCCTCAGGAACTCCGTCTAAGGCTGAAGGCCTTTTCTTCCCATCTCTCCCTAATGGAATTACTCTGAAACGTGGGGAAATGCCCTCCAAACGTAATTACAATGGATATCAGTGGTGTGTCCTAGCCTGGTAACTGTGCACCCTGTGATTGAACAAAGAGGTAAAACAGAAAGGTAGAAAGGAAGAGGAAGCATGAGTCATGCTTTTGGTCAGAGGAGGATTATTAGCAAGGTCATTTTAGAGGGAAGTACAATATTGGTGTAGTGGGGTTTCCTTCTAGATTAGGTGCTAAAAGATTCAAATATTGAAATGTGATTGGATCGTGTGGAGAACAGAAACGAGAGCATCTAAGCCTCTATAATAAAATAGTGGGAAGATATCATGCATGTTCTTGAAACTACACCATAACTGTGCTGCTGGATTGTACAAGGTAGTGAACCACCAGTGGCAAAAGCAGTGTCCTATGCTACTCCAGTAAAGGTCCAGTTCAACTGAAGTAAGCTCATCATTAATTCATTCAGTCCTTCAGGTCCAACTCTCATCTTTCCTCAAATTTTTAAAGACCACAAAACAGATAACATACAACAATCTGTCCAATCCCGAACTTGAATCTCGAAGCTCCCTTTGCTGCACATTTTACCACTTTCCCTGCTTCAAAACACCCACTTTAACTCAGTAACTGTTTATTAAAGAGGTATTCCACTGCTTTTCTAAATGTCTGCATAATTAAATATTTAAGATGTACACAAAGTCTAAAGCTATGTTTCCATCTAAAGATCTTTCTGCAAAACATTTTAATGCTTCAAAAAGTTGATTTAGGCTTTGAAAATGGAAACTGTCAGTAATACAGTGCTGATTCAAAAAAGATTCATTCAATTTCAAAATGATTTATTTCACTTGTAAATCTTTACAGATCAATGCAGTGAACTGTAAATGGTTTAAATGAACATAAAGTTTATTATGTAATTTTACAAGTGCTCAATATGAACCTCCTCCAGCTGGACGCAGAACATCCACACCATAGTCAAACTCATCTCTAACTCAATCGATCATGTCGGGTGTCGCTGTACTAATGTGTCTGTGCTAATTAGATGTCAATAAGGATGAGTATGGAAAAAGTGGACAGGTCATTTTTAAAAACAAAAGCTTTCTTAATGCTCTATAATGTTCATACGATACTCGTCTTTCTGATAGATTGCGATTCAATATAGGAAGAGTATGGGAGGGGTTATTCAATTCATTGAATAATAACTAATAGCTTAATTATAAACATAGACTGTTAGCAGCAGCCCTATTACTGGTATCTAACTATCACCATAAACACCACCAGTCTTCAGCTAACTTAGTAAAATCAGAAGTAGTTATGTAGTAATAAACTGACAAATTCACCGTGTAGTCCTTAGCTCAAATATGGACATGAAATAGGCCTTAATAGCACACGTTGTCTGAAAGTGTACACTCCCAGAGGAAGCCTGTTTTCTTTAGACCGCGCTCTAACTCTCAGTAAGACTTGTTAGCTGGAGTTTGTTTCTGTTTGCGGCGGCTCGGGGAATTTCATCCTCTCTATCACTTTTTTCCTCCTCTCACTTTCAGCTCCGAGTCCAACTGGCAAGCTCACCGAACCCTCCAAACCCTAAATTATTCATCCGCTCCTCATCAGTCGCTTGCACTGCTTCAGTCTTTCTGTACTGAGGAAAAAAAAATAATTACACTAAATAAATTCAATAATTTATTTAAGGATGAACACACTTTTTCGAGCTTCTCCAGGCCTTTGCCGTTGCATGTTTTGAGCTAAAGAACAAGGAAAAGTTTAGCGCACCGTTGCACTTTACAGAAATGTTAGTTAAGATTTGATTAACCTTCTAATGCATTAGTGTGGAAGAAAAATCTGCAGATCCATACATGCAAATTCATTTACTACCAATTTTGGATGCTTTTCATTGGTTCCCAACAAACACATACAATCTTGGATTATTATTGTGGTGCATAATGCATAATATGCAAACTGATGGTCCCAAAGAACAAGGAAGGGGAACATCTCTTGGTATGCTAGGACATGCAGTACTTTTCTGAAAGTTTGCACTTGCTCATCCAGCATTTCTTCTGACATCAAGGCTATTAATTAGGAATAACCCTCGGTATTAATATTGGCTGAACTCATTACAAAGGTTTTGGATGGAGCACCATCTCTCCAGAGAATGTAGTTCCACTGCTCCACAGCTAAAAGCAGGCCGCTTAGCCGATGGCTGGCACTGGGCATGTTAGCCTTTACTATGAAGATTGTACAAACTGTGGTTGTGCAATTTAATGCCTGTATCAGCAATAGGGGCACCTTAAAGTGGTTGAATTTGCCACTTGGAATGGTTGTCTGTTACCTAATCCCACTGCCATATCACTGCTGTTGGAAGAAAACCTCGTATCTCCAAAATGCTAACTTTACAGGAGAAGCAAAAAACCTACTTTACTTTTAATGTAAGTCAAAGGAACCAGACTTTTTTCCAAGTCATTTTCGACCATTTCTTTTAGTCCATTCATCATGAAATTTACAAACAATGTAAAGGGTAACAGGTATTTTCAAATTATGTCAAAAACCGAAAAACAACAAAAATGGAGATACAATGTTTTCTTCCGACAACAGCGACATCTTACCTTTTTAAAGAATATAGGAGTTCAGCCACACAGTTCAACTGTACGAAATACATTTTGGTGCAATTTTAGAGGTATACGGCTGCATAACGGTGGGATATGGGAAGTCTAGTCTACTACGCCGTAAACTTAGACTATATAACATCAATAATTATGTGGCACTCAGATCAGACACCGTTTTTTTTTTTCCTGCAAATGTTGCTGGACATTCTATTTATTTGTTGAATTTAACATATTAGAAAAAAAAAGAAGAAACATAAAATGTGGCATGTGCAAAAGTTATGGCATGTCCCCAAACTGTTAAACTCAGCAAATAAACAGAAGTCGTGCACTAAAATGTGCAGAACAAATGCCATATTTAAGTTTGAGTTTATTTAAACCATCAAAATATGCACTTTGACAGCTAGTGTACAACTGTATATTGCTACTGCACAAGCTCAAAGCCCATTCAGCTTACTGGCTGAGTAAGTCTGCTATCTGAATACTGCTCCTAAAATACCTGTTACCCTTTACATTGTATGTAGATTTCACTGAATGGACTAAAAGAAATGACCTAAAATTACTTGGAAAAAATTCTGGTTCCATTGACTTACATTAAAAGTACTTCTCCTGTAAAGTTATCATTTTGGAGATACAAGGTTTTCTTCCAACAACAATGATGTATATATCGGCTTGGATTACTGCTCGTGTTCACAGTCAGTGATGTATCGAGTACTTCCAGGAGGCCTGGAATGGTGCTGCCCATTTGTCTGTTGACCAGGGTTGGCCAAACCTTTGCAACTGTACGTGTATTTAACCAAGTGAAAGAGTTTTAGCTGGCTAACTTTCAAATAAAGTAAAAATAAATTCCTGATTTTGAACAAAGTAATTAATATGATTAATCACTAGAAGTGATTAATATGATGCTATTGTTGAAAAACTGAATGGAAATTTTAAAACAGTAGACTGTAGTAGAAATATAGTCTATACTGGCATGAGTGAATTTATAGTCTGGAAGCTGCGATTGTAAGGGTTACTCTCTCTCTGGAAGCCGACACCCACGCAAAAGAGACATCATACCACAGTAAATGGTTCATTGCACAGCCTTCTGGCACCTTGTACTGCATAGAACCTGCTTAATAAATACATAAAGAAACTCTCCAAGCAGTTCAACTGACCAGTGTGTTACTCTGCAGCTTTGAATGTAAAAAGTTGGAAACTGCTTTGCATCAATGACTTCACAGCCCACCCCACTGACATGGTACGTTACCCCATACAATTCAATTATCGAATGTGTACTGCATGTGCTTATGTGCTAGAGAGGTACTGCCCTCATGTCTTGCGTGGATGTAAAGAAATGTTAAACAGGCCTCAGCCTTAGTGGGACTTAAAATGAGGAAAAACGCAGGCCAAATAAATGATCATGTGACTTTTAGTGCTATGTTAATTACATTTACATGCAATGACAAAGTGTTTCTCAGGCTATGAAGTGTTCATAAGGCTATATAACACCTACAAAAGCTCACATTTTTACATAAGTCAGCTGTCATAAAGCCTTAATGGCTGCGTTTGTCAACATTGATGTCATTTCACCCAAGAAAGTGTTACGGCTGATGCTTTCAGGATGAATGTTTATATATTTCTGCTGTCTGAAGAAAAAAGTTGTATCTCCAAAATGGCTACTTTGCAGGAAAAAGAAACAAATGTTCGTCACATTAAACAGAAGTTAATGGAACTAGATTTTTTAATTTTGGAGCGTTTTTATTGGTCCATTCATTATGAAACTGTAGCATTTTCTAAAGGGCAACAGGGCATTTTCAAATTCTGTAAAAAAAAGTACAAAACGACAAAAAATGAAGATACGAGATTTTGTTTCAGCAGCAACGATGTGTTTAAATTACGACAGCGTTTTAGGGCCACCGTAAATTCACATAAAAATAGCAGACTTCAAGAATAAAGTCGTAATATTTCGAGAACAAAGTAGTAGAAATACAACGTTAAAGTGCCATTAATACCAGGAAAGGTCGGATTATTGTGGCCAAATTCTTTGTAAAGGGAAGGCAGCACCTCCTCGTGTTAAAATGAGGGGTGTTGAGGAGCTGGTGGAGGAGAATCACAGGCGGGGTCGTCTACACGGCTATCGGGTGCTACATCTCCGTGCCATTCAAAGAGGGCATGAAGTTTCACAGACCATGAGAATGATAATCAAAATGATTGTTCCACAAAGAGACATGAGTGTGTGCAACTCTGGCGTCAGTACAGCAACCGAGACCCCAACGCACTATGGCAGCCCCCCTACAGTTAGCCCACTTTATCCTCAAAATATTACGACTTTATCCTCAAAATATTACGACGTTATTCTCGAAATATTACGACTTTATTCTGAAAATATTACGACGTTATTCTCGAAATATTACGACTTTATTCTGAAAATATTACGACTTTATTCTCGAAATATTACAACGTTATTCTCGAAGTCTACTATTTTTTATTTTATTAACAGTGGCCCTACAACGTCATCAGATTAAATAGCTTTTGTCAGTTTTCATGAACGTAAAGTGCAAGTTATTAATTTTTCAGTGTCAGAAATAAGCAGACATTTAAGCATATATTTAACAGAAACTGACACAAAAGCCCCATCAAATTGTTCACTATTTAGCGTCCACTTTTACCTTTATTACTTTTGTTCAAAAAAATCGGAAAGGATATTTTTCCACATCTCCAAAGTTCCAAAGAAGTTGGCTGCATTTTCCACTTCTCACAATCCAACTAATCTCAAACACATTCAAAGATGCTGAGATCTGGGCTCTGGGACGGACAGTCCATTGTCCTGAGAAGACCAGCAGCTTCTCTGTTTGATTAGCAAATGTTCTCCTTATTTGTCTATTTCCTTTTCTCTGGAGCTCTCAACAGATGAAAGCTCTGAGTACTGTTTATCTGATGGGGGCAGATCTAGGTGACCTATCCTTTAATCGATTTTGGAAAAATCTGTTTTTTTTTCACTTTCCCCTTCCACATGCAACTGGACTAACTCATCTCCTCAGAAAATGAGTAGCTGGTACTTAACGGCCTTTCTGAATTGAAATGAAATAAATTAAGGATGGTCTTTGATTTTGACACGGCACTGTAGATGTTGTGTGGCCACACACCCACTGCCCTTCACAGATAAATACGTACATTATGGACAGCCTGTCTTAGTCAGCACACACTCCATTTTAGATATACTGCAGGCACCTAAGGCTTCTCCAGGGCAGCAGAGGACGTTTGGACACACCTTGAGCGCGCTCCTTCGCAAAGGTGAGTAATAAAAGCAATTAACGTCTCTAATTGCCGTTCTAAATCACATTTTCGCACTCCGCGGATTTGATGGACTGAGCTCGGGTTACGAGCAGCTTCAACTGAATGGCCGCTCGTAAAAGGATTTACTGCCGCGCCTGGCAGCCTCTAGAAGTGTAAATAAATCTGCAGAATATGTGCGGGACGGTCATATTTCCTCTGCTCCCAGAGGGCACATCCATCCAGCAGCTCTTGAATAGCGCTTAAGCAGCTCATTACAGGGCACTGTCTGATCAGTCAATAATCGTCATCAAAGTTCTTCGCACAATCCATCGTCGTCAGCACAAGGGGATCTCGGACTATTGTGACGGAGCTCCAGCTCATGAATTTATGATGGTTCTGAGGGGAGGTATTATCAGAAATCAATGGCAATAGCTCTGCTTGTGTTGATCGCAGCGGGGAAGGAATACAGTGTTGGGTAAAAAGCCATCCAGTTAACTTCTTGTCATTGAGCAAAGCGACAGCGGCATGTTTTATTGAGCAGATAAGTGAAGTTGACTGAGGTAAGCTTGTTTTCATGTGTCAGCGGCTCACAGGAAGAATGAAACAGACTTCGTCTCGCTACCGCAGACAACCAGGGCTGTTTAGAAATGATATGACAAAAGGAAAAGATGGTGATCACAGCCACGCAAGAATGAAAATGTGTCCTCAGTTGTCCGTGGTGTCTGACTGCTGCTACAATAGTGTGTAATGCAATAAAAGAATGACAGGGAATAGCAGAATGATGGAATACCCTCACATCCACTGGCTTGCACAATTCAGCTGACACACTGTGTGTGACAGCAGAGGGGCTGGAGTCTGTAAGTGCAGTGGGGGAACCCTAAGGGTCTTCTTTTGCCTTCGGAGAAGGCCGAATAATAGGGCTGTAATTTTTACTTTATAGAAATTTCACAGACTCATCCTGCTTGTAGAAATACTCGAATTGCACTGTTACGTTTTGGTAGGAACAAAAGGGTTAAAATCTTTTTAATGGACTTTTGTCCAATTAAAAATCTGTGGTGGTATTTAGGTGGATATAAAAGAGGAAGCTATCTCTAATGGGATCCGGACTGAAGGCCTAATGCAGGGGTCGGCAAAATGTCCCATGCAGCTCTTTTACTGTCCTGTTGTGGCTCCACAGCAGAATTAGATTTGGAGGTAAAAATAAAATAAAATAAAGTAAAATAAAGCTCTGTTGATCGTTCAACACAGTTTAAATAAATAATAAATTGTCTTAAATGCTGGAGTTAATGTAAAACTACTAATTCACGCTTTAACCAGAGTGCTGGTCACCATAGCAACGCAGACAAAAATTTTGACTAGCTAGTAGCTAACGAAACGGCAAAGAAAGAGGTTAAAGATGAACCTCGATAATTTGGAGACGAATGGACTTATTTGCATTTATAATCACTCCAGCTGGTTTCCTGATATGTTTAATCTGCAGCAAGAAACTGACAAAAAGTTGCAAAACTTTAGTCAGCTTCTCATTCGAATTATCCTGTTCCACCTTAAATGCTACATCAACCTTGTAAAAAAGCAAAGGCTGAGAGACGTTTTGCAAGAAACTATTCCACTTTGAGGAAAAGTTTCCTGCTAGAGATGTGAGAAAATCAGCTATGTCTGAGCTAAAGCTTAAAGCAGAGCAAAGTAAGTCTGTGTTGTCGTTTATATTTTTTAGCCTAGACTAGAACATCAGCACATACTGCAATACATTTACAGCCAAGATGATAAAATGACCATAAATGTTGTGGCTCCCAAGGTGGTTAGACTTTTGTTGAAAGGACAAAATGGCTCTTCTTAACACTTGGGTTGCGACCCCTGGCCTAATGCATTAGACAAACCTCCAAAATGACAGTGGAATCAGTCAATGAAACTGATAATCAGCCAATGAATCAATCAATCAAACAAAAAACATCACACTAGATCTCCTGGAAGGCCTACATATGCCACTGAATGTGAACAAGTCTAACCAGGTCCCAGGTAATTGTTAGAAACAGAAAACAGCGGCGACAGCTGCCAGAACTCTTTACTGAGTGGTTAAATGTCTGATACAAGCTTCAAAACACAGAATGTCTACAAGCTTGAAATGTCTCTATTTATCCTAGAATGGTTAGCTTTGTGCTACTAGAAATTCACTAAGGTGCTAATAGGAATTGTAGAGATGGATAATAGGTGTGTTAAGCTTTGAGCTGATGTGGACAGAACTGGCTTTAAGCATGTGCAGTAGGAATAGGTACTTAAACAACATATTAAGACTCATTTTCCCATTAATGTAGTCATATTGAAGAGTATATGAAAGGAGGACTGCGATGGACTGGCGACCTGTCCAGGGTGTATCCTGCCTTCCGCCCAATGACAGCTGGGATAGGCTCCAGCACCCCACCGCGACCCAGAAGGATAAGCGGTTTAGATGATAGATGGATGGATGAAAGGAGGAGAAAAACTCTAAAGGTTTACACGTGCAGAGCCAGCTTTCACCTCAAGGTTTCATGTTGTGAAAGTGTTTTTTACACATGTAGTTCTTTTTAAGTGAACCTGAAAGGGAACCAGCTGCAAACGACCTCAGTGCCTTTTGTGTGTACAATGCAAGCGAGTTTTAAAAAGCACTCAGTTCTCTCTTTGGTCCTTTTTAGTATTTGTGTGACTTCTGATCACTTCTTGTTCACCAGACAACTCCTTTAGAACTCTCCAGCTACTACTCCGGTCAAACATTCCAGTGTGCAGCCAGAGCTATGCACTGACACAGTGTCTGGTTAACCCCAAAAAATGTAACAGCCCTGGATTCAGTCTTACATGGATACATACACCGATCAGGCATAACATTGTGACCACCTCCTTGTTTCTACACTCATTGTCCATTTTATCAGCTCCCACTTACTATATAGGTGCACTTTGTAGTTCTACAGTTACTGTAGTCCATCTGTTTCTCTGCATACTTTGTTAGCCCCCTTTTACCCTGTTCTTCAGTGGTCAGGACCCCCATGGACCCTCACAGAGCAGGTACTATTTGGGTGGTGGATCATTCTCAGCACTGCATTAACACTGATGTGGTGGTGTGTTTAGGTGTGTGCGCTGGTACGAGTGGATCAGACACAGCAGTGCTGCTGGAGTTTTTAAACATCTCAGTGTCACTGCTGGACTGAGAATAGTCCACCAACCAAAAATATCCAGACAACAGCGTCCTGTGACCACTGATGAAGGACTAGAGGATGACCAACACAAACAGCAGCAGATGAGCTATCGTCTCTGACTTTACATCTACAAGGTGGACTGACAAGGTAGGAGTGTCTAATAGAGTGGACAGTGAGTGGACACAGTGTTGAAAAACTTCATCAGCACTGCTGTGTCTGATCCACTCGTACCAGCACAACACACACTAACACATCACCACCACGTCAGTGTTACTGCAGTGCTGAGAATGATCCACCACCCAAATAGTACCTGCTCTGTGAGGGTCCATGGGGGTCCTGACCACTGAAGAACAGGGTAAAAGGGGGCTAACAAAGTATGCAGAGAAACAGATGGACTACAGTCTGTAACTGTAGAACTACAAAGTGCACCTATGTAGTAAGTGGAGCTGATAAAATGGACGATGAGTGTAGAAACAAGGAGGTGGTCATAATGTTATGCCTGATCGGCGTATATTACAGCAAAATTAAAGAAAATAATTTGTCATTTTAGTGTTGAAACCCCATCAGTTTTCCCTGCTGGTCCTGAGGTCCTGACTTCATCTATTTCATAAAGTTAATTTACTGCATAGACAACGTGATTAAAACAGTCATTTTTCTAAATGTAGTCTCAGCTGAACAATCCTCATAGCATCTGCTTTTCAGGCTTAGATGTGAAGTTACACTGCTTATAATTTAATCAGTGTAGCTCATTTTACAAATTATGAATGTAATAAAAATGAAAAGATTCACGTTTTGCAAACAGGAACCCACACAGGTTTACCACACACACAAATCTAAAGCTGACAAATGTGTTAAAGTTTTTGTTTTTGGAGACTGGTAGAAAACAACACCTTTCAAAACTCAACAAGCACATATTTTGACCAAAATATATCCATATGTGCTACTGAAGACCTGAAAATCAGCTAGCAACAGTTGCTAAGCAGTGATTGGAGTCTGAAGGGCTAAAGAAAATGGGTTGGGTCTTGAGATGGCTCGGTCCCTCATGTTGGCAGTCTAGCAATGCCCATGCCCTGTAGTAGAGTACAAAGCTTTTCATGTAACATAATGAATACTACACTATATATTATTGATGAAGAGTAGCATACAGTATATACTGTATCGCTGTTGTCGGAAGAAAACCTCGCATCTCCAAAATGGTAACTTTACAGGAGAAGGAAAATACATACTTTACTTTTAATGTAAGTCAATGGAACCAGACTTTTTTCAAAGTCATTTTGGGCCGTTTCTTTGAGTCCATTCATCATGAAATTTACACACAATGTAGAGCAGAATAGGTATTTTCAAATTATGTCAAAAACTGAAAAACGTCAAAAATGGAGATACAAGGTTTTCTTCCAACAACAGTGATATGCTGGTGAAATATACAGTGTAAAGTATATTTCGAACACAGCTTTTAATTTTAGCAGGCTGCCCACCTCGAAATGACTTGAGGTCACACATTACAGTGATTTTACTACACGTGAGATAACCTAAGTTTAACAATAGTAAACTGTAACATGTGGCTTCTCACTGTCTATTATTTTAACATGACTGGGGCTGTGTATGTGCCCGGAGAGTCCATCTCCCAAGGGTCGTTGTTGTTTGTGGGTCGTTTTAGAGGTGTCTGAGTTCATATTTGGGTCATTCTACAGAAACGTCCATTTTTGTGTCCCTAGCATTTACAGATATATTACACTTAAAAACATGTTAGGATTACAATTTATTTATATTTTTAAAATAAAACAGTAAGTTATTTTAACAATTACACCTTCTTGAGCATCAATTTAGCAATATTGGTTTTTAAATCAGTTATCTAGAACTCCAAGCACCACAGAAGAGCTCGTCCTCACAGTCATGTGTGAAGGCTGAGGCCATATTTTGAAGAAAAAAACACGCTTTTCTGCAATTTTAACTACAGTAATCAATACATGACTATGAAATATATAAATTAAATGACATAAAGAAAACAAATGGCAAATAAATATTATAAAATATACAATGAAAGTTGTGGTCCTCAGGAGTCGTGTCACTGGTGTTACTGCGTAACATTAAAAAAAACTCTTATTTTGAAATAAAAATCACACTGATGACATCACTTGACTTCCTTTTACCTGTTTTCTGAGGATCTATGAAGAAAAGCACATGGTGAGTCCACTGTGTCTCTCAGTTATCAGAGATTTTCTCATCTAGCTCATGATTTCATATGAAGCTTTTAGCTGAAGTCACTGGTGTGACCGACTCTATTCTGAGGTAGTTATGAAAAAATAGAATACAAATGGATTAAATTACATATTTTAGTGGATATTCCATGATTGACAACATGTGGTTTGATGCTCTGTAGCAGCCATTTTGTAAAATGCATTTTTCACTAAAATGTCTCTGGTGTTTCCTTTATTATGTGTAACACCAAAAGGATTGGTAACACCAGTGACTCCTATGGAGAGATAGAAAAGTGGACGTTTCTGTAGAATGACCCATTTACATAAGCAGAAAACACATCTCACTGGTCTGGCACCACTTTAGATGCTGGAACCACCCAAGAATATATGTATAACATACCAAAACACTTAGGATGCAGACTAGGCTGTGCACCCTTTTCTGTTTATTCCTATTGGTTTTCAGGCATGGATGGGGGCTGTGCAGTTCAGCTGACCTTCAGTGACTCCACTTTGGACAGTACTTCTTGTTACCTCATCTGCTCCTCCACACAACCTACCAAAATATCCACTATTACCCGACTATGCTTATAAAACAGTTAGCAAAATTACAGCCTGCTTTTTGTAAACAGCATTTATAAGTGGAACACAAGCTTTTAAGTTCCACTTCCAGGCTTCTGACTAATATGTATCCCAGTTTTAGGGTCCCTCTGGGGGGACAACATCTAAGGACCCACAGTTTTTAGGTTTTGTTTTTAGATTATTAGCTGATGAAACCTTTAGGAAGACCAGCTAAAAGTCTGTTGGCAATTACCAAGTCTAGAAAAAATGCGTTGAAAGCAACAACACCTTCCTCTGCTGCCCGTGTCTAACAACAACAACTCCCTAAGGCCGTAGCTGGTCATTAAGCAGGATTATCCCAACGGTAGGTGTTCACAGCTCATGACCTTGAATCAACAGCCTTTTACTGTTTGTTATTCCTCTCCGCTGCTGGAGGCTGATGTTCTCCCAGTGAGGCGGCTTCAAGGTTGCCTGTCGGTCCTGGTTTGGACACCTTCAGGGTCAAAAGACAAATTAGGCGGGCCAGCGTGTGGTGCAGTGCTTCGCAGCTGACACTTCATTTCAGTCAAGTCCTAAGTGTGAAATTGAGAGCGCCACACGTCGTTTTTAGCTTCTAGGCTTTAAAAAAAGGACAAAATTCTTCATAACCAAAACAATGTGTATTTACACAGATTAGACATGGCATTCTGACCACCTCCTTGTTTCTACACTCACTGACCATTTTATCAGCTCCACTTACTATATAGGTGCACTTTGTAGTTCTACAGTTACAGACTGTAGTCCATCTGTTTCTCTGATACTTTGTTAGCCCCCTTTTACCCTGTTCTTCAGTGGTCAGGACCCCCATGGACCCTCACAGAGCAGGTACTATTTGGGTGGTGGATCATTCTCAGCACTGCAGTAACACTGACGTGGTGGTGGTGTGTTAGTGTGTGTTGTGCTGGTCTGAGTGGATCAGACACAGCAGTGCTGCTGGAGTTTTTAAACACTGTGTCCACTCACTGTCCACTCTATTAGACACTCCTACCTTGTCAGTCCACCTTGTAGATGTAAAGTCAGAGACGATAGCTCATCTGCTGCTGCACAGTTTGTGTTGGTCATGCTCAAGTTCTTCATCAGTGGTCACAGGATGCTGCCCACAGGACGCTGTTGTCTGGATATTTTTGGTTGGTGGACTATTCTCAGTCCAGCAGTGACATTGAGGTGTTTAAAAACTCCAGCAGCACTGCTGTGTCTGATCCACTCAGACCAGCACAACACACACTAACACACCACCACCACGTCAGTGTTACTGCAGTGCTGAGAATGATCCACCACCCAAATAGTACCTGCTCTGTGAGGGTCCATGGGGTCCTGACCACTGAAGAACAGGGTAAAAGGGGGCTAACAAAGTATCAGAGAAACAGATGGACTACAGTCTGTAACTGTAGAACTACAAAGTGCACCTATATAGTAAGTGGAGCTGATAAAATGGACAATGAGTGTAGAAACAAGGAGGTGGTCAGAATGTTATGCCTGATTGGTGTATTATTGTATGAATACTGTATGTGGAACATCACCATGGGCTGGAGCCTGCTCGCTTCTACTGATGAAATGGTGTAGCAGTGAATGGGCCAGATTCCCTCTTTGAAATTCACTCAAACATAGAAAATAACTCATCATATCAGAACTAAATATTGTGATGCCTGGTGCACAATATGGATCATAATTCTGCACCAGAATGTTCTGTCCATTTGACGTCCTTTAACTTCCCAAAAACTCGCCAACTAATGTGAGTCTAACATCCGTAATCGATGGGGTCCCAAAGGTATGCCTTGTGGTCCAGGCTCATGAGGATGTAGGATGTGTCTGCGCTTCAGATTATTGATCACATACAGCCTTATTTTTTGAGCAATTCAGAAAACAACTGGTGAAATATTTAACAGCTTAAAAAAAGAGGGAATAAGAAAGTAGCAGTTTTTAAAAAAGTTTGGAAACTTTTTAATTTCTTACACACAAAATAGTTTTAAATACAATGAACTAGACATAAAAAGGTATTTTATATGACAGTCAATTTTTCTAACATTAATGACTATTACATAATAAAAACTATACTGTAATTATCTATTTATGGTGTTTCTTGTCAAGTTATCTGCCTTTTCGTTTCATCACCACCTTTCAAATATGAGGCATTCTGGCTGTTAATTATATTAGAATTAAATTCTCAATGTCACATAGCTTTCTCAGTCATTATAGAATCATCTTTAGCTGTGGACATCATTCTAGACCCTACATTGGTCACAACATCTACATCCTTTTATTTCTTTTACATATTCATAGCTTCCTACTACTTAGGACCAGAATTTTAGAACAAATTGGTCTGATATATCGTGGAAAACAGTGGTTTCAAATCTTTGAACAGTGGTTCCAAACATGTGCATGGTAATGTATAGTGATTGTCCACTTTATTAGAAACCCCTACCTTTTACTTCCTCTCACTGACCATTTTATGAGCTTTATTACACAACATAGCTCATCTGTTGGTGCGCAGTTTGTTAAGCACCCTCTAGCCTATTTATCAGTGGTCAGTTTTATCATTTCATTGGTCAGGACTGATATTTGCCCGATATTATCTGGATGGTGAAACATTCTCAGCATCACCACCCAAATATATGCAGCCAAGAGTGCCTCTTTGGTCAAAACCTGATTAGACATTCTCTAATTCTACACCAGTAAGTGAGTTGTAGGCCTCCCTATATCTATTTCTGTGTGTACCTCTTCGATTATCTCTCCTTCACTCAGCATGATCTTTCATGCAGCAGCTGACAGGGCCTAGCAGGTGTTGTGCGGCATTAGGATTAAAAATATCTGACCATGACCTCCAGATCTTGTGTTGGTGGTATGGCATGGGTTTAGACTATGGTATAGCAGTGACAGCAACATGGAGCTCGTCAACACCGGACAGTCACTTCACTTGTTTCAATTTCCCACCCTGCCTTGAGCCTGTCTGGCAAAAATTTAACATCACAATACTTCAAAGTATTTTCATAATACATAATGTATCACAATATTTAGTTTTTGTGTGCTGGAACGGACAAAACACACATTACAATGGGAAGCTGTTGATGCTGGATGTATGTAAGCAAAACAAACATTACAATAACAAAGAAAACACAGGCAAAAAACTAGATGCAATTCGAAAGATACTACACTGAAGACAAGACTAGAAACACCTGGGTAACAAACAAACATGTGCAGAAACATTAATAAGTAGGTGGGACTAGGCAGGAGACATGCATGGGAGGGGCTGGAGAGGGCGGAGACAGGACAAGTAAACAGCGTCAGGAACAGCTGGCATGGTTGTGATATTTTTTTTTAAATTATTATGTAACGTTTGCAGAAACGCTATTTAAGGAACAGGGGAACAAAATCAAACAACTACAAACATAAATTACTGAAATATGCTGACAGCCAATCAGCTACTTACAGCCATTTTTACAGTTACTATACACAGGTGGTTGTTGTTTACAGGCTCACTAATTAGTCTTTTTCATGATACATGCAGTTGTTCATTAGCCACGTTTACATGCATCCTAATAATCCGTTAATAATTAGAATATGTTCCATGTATACAACTCAATCAGAACAGACTAGTCCGATTGAGGCCATTCGGAATACAGTTTCTATCCGACTGAACGAGGTGGGTAATCCTGTAAATAATCTGTTAAATAGAAGAATAATAACTAGTAAACGCCTGTATCTGATTACATTCCCTATCAGAAAGTTTAAGTACATTCTGATCATGTTCGTCGCATCATGGTGAAAGTTTATACCGTTCAACATGGCGGAGCAGAAACTGGTCTGCAGAGGAGACGAAGTTTATGCTCTGATCTTTAAAAGACGGCGGTGGGACGGACGTCCAGCTTATGTGTCTCAGAACACGACGTCTTCCTCTCGGCCTTCTTTAATAAGGACATGTGAAGGACGTTTTCCTGAGTCTGACATCATTTTAAAGCAAAACACAAGCACTGCTCACTGCTGCTCATCTCACTCTGACTGGACTCACGTGATGCGGGTTGTCATGGTATTATCTACAATAAGTGGTACTCCATGCATGCGCGTCATTTTGGATCGGACACACCACCACCACGCCAGTGTTACTGCAGTGCTGAGAATGACCCACCACCCAAATAGTACCTGCTCTGTGAGGGTCCATGGGGGTCCTGACCACTGAAGAACAGGGTAAAAGGGGGCTAACAAAGTATGCAGAGAAACAGATGGACTACAGTCTGTAACTGTAGAACTACAAAGTGCACCTATACCTGATAAAATGGACAATGAGTGTAGAAACAAGGAGGTGGTCATAATGTTATGCCTGATCGGTGTATATATATATATATATATAGTAACCCTTAACCTTGCTTGAATCATATTGCTGTGATGGGGGCACTGCTTGAAGGACATCTTACCCTTTCATTCTCCAATATGGTCTTATTTTCCCCCAAGAGAGAAAGGACGGGTTGTGACATGTGGCGCGTGTCTCTCACCGTGCCGAACGAGCGTGTCCAGTGTCAGATTTAATATGAGCATCTGCCCTCAGCCGCCACGGAGACCGGAGCCGCCGCTGACAGCACATCTCTCACTGATTTGTCTTCATACTGGCTGATGAAACACACACTTTTCCAATTTCTCCTTAAACCGTTCTCCCGCAATCTCTCTCTCTCTCTGTCTCTCTTTTCCTTTTCCTCCTTTTCACTCTCTAATAGCATAATAGCACATCATTTCTTTCTAGAACCTGTACATTATGTGCAGGTTCTGTAAACCTTAGAAACCTGAAAATTTCAACTATAAGCAATTGCAATTGTAAAGTATTTACATGTGACAGTCACACATGCAATACGTTTTTATTTTCAGGAGACCCTGGGCTACTCAGATATGCCATTGTTTGACATGTAAATGCTAAAAGAAATTTGATATCTTTATGAATTTGAGTCATTTCTGATCAAACATTTACCTAGCGCCTGCTAAATTTAGTATTTTTTTTAATTAAAGAGATCCTGAAAACAAGTGCAGTTGTAGCTATCTTTGTTAGTCTGGAGTGTCTGTGAGCTGAAAGTGCAGTAATTTTGATGGTGATTCATTCTGTGGTTATTATGAGTAAAAATAAACAATTAGCATAAGGGAGACGTTTTTTTTGTTGATTTTCTGTCCTCTTGGATTCATGCTCAGTGCTAGAACTCTGATTCACAGGAAGACAGGCTTTACTTTTAATTACAAATTGAGTTGCATATTTAATATCAGACATTTTTAATACTCAAAATCTATGGAAACTGAAAGCCCTATGTTTATAATATGAAGGCTAAAAGCAGAGATGTGATATATCAGTAGCGAGTGGGGTTTGGGTGATTTTGGAGCTGGATTTCTGATTGATAGATGGTCACATGTGGATGAAATCACTCTGGATGGTGTAGCAGAGTCTGAGTGATCTGATGTGTGAATCATGTCGCTGTTTTAACCCTTTGTTGGAAGATGAAGGCCAAACAAGAGAGCAATAATATCAGGATTTTAGGTGATTTTCCGAGCCGAATTACTCACCAATGCTGACGTCACAGCTTGATGAAGTCATGCTTGCTAGTTAGGGGCGGGTCTGCTGAAAGTCCTGATGTGCGGATCATGTTTGTATCTTAAACCGTTCTGAAGTTATTAAGGCGAGAAGTGACCTCCCGTTCTCCGGGATCCTAAGGGTTAAACCTTTCCAAAGGCTCTTCACACTCACACATCTCATTTACAAAGATACGTCTCTGAAGAACCATCCATTAAAAGGTTCGTTAGGGTTGCAATTCTCAAACTTTTTAGTATAAGGTTGCCTTGGGTGAAAGTTAGTGCCACTGGAACGTTTCTTTTCTGGAACCTTTATTTTTAAGAGTGTACACTGCGGCGAGAGAGAAGAATTAGTCCTACATTGAGCCAGAAAAAAGTCAGTCGTTTTCAATAACGCGAATGGTATCTCTGCAAAAACTGCGGTTAGGGCTCGTGGGCTGAGAGCAAAAGAGCGCGCTGGGCTGATTTTGGCCCATCATATCGGCTGAGATCAGACACCTCCGCGGGCATCTCCAGCCTGGTCTCGGAGGAGCTGGGAGAAAGGTGGAATCAAAGGGAGCTGCAGGGGGAGAGTTCTGGGAGAGCGAAATCAAACACGCTCCCACTGAACGCAGGCAAGAGCCCGCCGCTGTTCGCCTGCCATGAAAGGTGCGATTCGCTCGTTTGAAGACGGACACACACACACCTACACACACCCCCCAAAGCGTCTGAAGTAAGTGTCTATAACCAGCAGTCTTTTCTACAGTCCTTGAACTCTGATTTCAGCGAGTTTTTCAGAGCTTTACTTTTTATTTACACAGAGTTTTTTTCCCTCCCGCCTTTTCTTTGTCCCTTCTATCCTTTCTTCAGCCATACTTCTGTGCTCTTCAACCCGTTTCCACATGACGTATGGTCAAGAATGATCTGGCCTCATTAGCTGGGCAAACAAAATGCCATATGTAACTTGATGGGTTGTTTTCGTTACTGACTTTCTGCTTACTCAGGGGTGCTCGATCCTGGTCCTGGAGATCTACCTGCTCCTACCCTAATCTAGCACACCTGATCCAGTTAATGAAGGCATTGAGAGGCACCTTAGTATTCGAGCCAGGTGTACTGACCCTGAACTCTCCAGAGTGGTAGATCTCCAGGACCAGGAATGAGCACCTCGGGTACTTACTGTTATGGGCTGGACATTATTTGGGTGATAAACCATTCTCAGCTCAGCAGTAACATGGACCTAGTAGTGGTGTTGTAGGTGCTGGGGTTTTTATAGAAAACGAGAGTGGTCCACTTTAAAGTCTGCTACCTAACCTAGGCCTAACAGCATCCAACAAAGAATTGAGTTTTGCAGTAGTATGAGTCGGGCCTGGCTCGGTCGCAGCTATGGGTTGGGTTTGGGCTTTAATTTCATGCTCATGCAGACTTCTAGGTCCACAACCCAAAAATGGTGGTCAGAAATGGATTATGGATGAAGGGATAGTAGAAGGGATAATTGAAAGTGGCATTACTAAGACTATATATATATATATATATATATAGGTTGGTTTATTTCTAAAAGGACTCTAGCCATTTTTTTTTGACTGTTCATGATTAGTTTACGAAGAGCAGCATTAGTTGGGGGCTGACAGCTTAGGAGGCCGGAGGTAGCTTAAAGCTTAAAGAGCTCTGTTAGCATCTCGTTCCTTCTGTTAGGCAAGCTGCGGCTACATACAGCAGTGAATAAAGCCGACAGTTTGTGTCCTTTTTTCATACTGGAAAACAGTATGCTTATAACTCGACTTCAGCTTGTGCCTGCGACCAAATCACCGCCGTGATGTTATTTCACGATAACACACTCCCGCTCGTGTTCTATTGCTTAAACGTCATGCGCATTGGCTCATAAAGAAGGTCCAGCTCGATGTTTAGGTTTCAAATGCTAAATCAATCTTATACTGGTGAAGATATGATGACAGTAGTAGATCATTCACCTTCAGAAGACACGTCCTTCACCAAGTTTTTACTGTGTTTTCTTTGAATTCTCAGCCGCTCACAATAATCAAATGCATCTGCTCAGGGAAGGGGTACGAAGAATAGCAGCCATTACATACATAAACACTTAGAGAAGTCTCCAAATCCCCAAATCTTACATAGTGCAGCCTCCAAATCCCCAAATCTTACATAGTGCACTCTTACAATTTAAATGAATATTTGACAAACAAACAAGGGGAAAATTCTAATTTAATTTCTCAGCTCACTTCACAGCCCTAGAGCACAGTCATAGAACTAGCATACTAAGGCTACGTTCACATTACCAGGTTGAAGTGGCACAAATCCGATTTTTGGCCCTAATGTGACCCAGATCTGATGTTTTCAGAGCTGTGTGGACACACAAATCTGATCTTTTCAAATTAAGGCAAAAAGTCAGAGTTGTGCCACTTCAACCTGGTAATGTGAACGTAGCCTTAGTATGCTAGTTCTATGACTGTGCTCTAGGGCTGTGAAGTGAGCTGAGAAATTAAATTAGAATTTTCCCCTTGTTTGTTTGTCAAATATTCACCGATACGTATCCGATTCATGGCCATGTGACCTTAATGTGATGCTCAGATCAGA
Source organism: Colossoma macropomum (assembly GCF_904425465.1). Classification (NCBI taxonomy): domain Eukaryota; kingdom Metazoa; phylum Chordata; class Actinopteri; order Characiformes; family Serrasalmidae; genus Colossoma; species Colossoma macropomum. The sequence goes on from NW_023496042.1 coordinate 588,298, forward strand.
ATTCATGTGCTTTTTTCCACTGTGCGTGCGCCATCATTCAGCGTTACCATGGCAGCAGCACCGAACATACGTTAAAGGTGGAAAAGCAGCTCATCTCACCTTTTTCTCCTTCGTCTCGCTCTAATAATGAAGCTGAGAGCTGATCAGAGTTAATTATCTTCTCAGCGAAGCTCGTTCTGCTCGTTAGTTTGTGCTGATGATGCACGTGATTAATTCACGTGACGTTACTGAGCAGGATGTGCGTCTGCGGGTCATTTCAGGACGCTGGTTCGTCACATTAATGACAGATTTTGAATCACTTACCTAAACGAGTGTGAACCATCCTGTCAGAGAGATCGGATTTGAGCAAAAAAAATCGGATTTGAGCACTGAGGCTTGTAAAGCGAACAAAGCCTCAGATTGTAAGATTTTTTATTGTTTTTGTTTTTTAACCATACTGGTTCTTTGAATGAGCACCCTGTGTTGGCCATGAACTGCAGTAATCAGCTCCATGTGGGAAAAGAGGCTTTCAGGCCCTGCTGTGTCAGGACATAGCGAGACGGAGTTCTGGCTGGGACGTGGAGCACACAATGACAGCTGGAGCCGAACACCAGCCATATGGCTGCTGCAGCCAGCCACACACAGCTGTGGGATGGAAGCTGTCAAAACTGCAAGATGCTGCTGAGACGTTCTGAATTGCCCTCTCCATTCATGTTTACTTTAAGAGTCCTGAGAGTAAAACCATCAAATGGGGAAATAACTGTATACACGAGAACCACTGGCACTAGAAAACTAGAAATGTACTCGGTCCAGTGGTACTTTAGGGTGTTCTCTTCTGTGTTTGGTAACACTTGCAGCTGAAGCCAATGACAATTTAGCAAATTCTTTCCTCTTCCAGATGAAGATAAATCCCCAAACATGATTATAGGACTAATAAGAGCTCCAGAGTACAAACCAGGGGCCGTATTACAGGAGCTTCCTATCTGACAGGTCAAGATTTTTCACAAATTCGTATTACACAAGCAAACCTTATCATAATTTAAGAACCTTATCTTATCTTACAGCATCTTATCTCAAGTTGGGAAATCTTAACTTACTCGATTGAAGTCGACAGTCAACTGTCGTGTCTGTTACCTAGCAACCGACCATACATGCACGGGTAAAACCAAGCAGTTGGCCAGACAGCTAACGTTAGCTACCGTTACTGAAGTAAACAAGGTCAAATAAAACTAAAGCGTGATAAACTGAAAGTTAAGAATATTGTATCAACGATTCATGCTGTTTATCAGAGCATCGCCGTCTCCAGTTTCAGTTTCAGTCTCCATTTCCCAAACGCTTTAGCCGAGCGCGCTAACGTCATTCCTCCTAATAAACAGACCCACGTTCAGCTCTGTCTCCTCATTATTCACCACCATCACTGTAATACATTTAATCTGACGAGTTTTTATCAAACATTAACAACCGAAGGTAATAAGAGGGGACAGTGGGGATTGTGTCTGCAGCATCTGAGTTTTTAAAAAATGCTTACTCAAGTCAAAGCATAATTTTAAATGTAGATAAATGTAGCATCATTATCCTACTTACAGTGAACTGTGCTGCCTGTCACTATAAAACAATAGAAACAGACGGTTAAAACAGAAGTTGGGACGCTCTGGGGTTTATCTTAAAGTTAAGAAAATATTTAGGATACTTTGGCAACTCAGGATGTTTCTGTAATACTGTTTTCTTATCTGGAAATAAGAGAAGATTATAGACTTAAGAACTGTTGTTCTGTAATAGCTTCTGTCCTAACTTCAGCCTTAACTGAAGTTACCACGACAACAAAGCAGATTAGATATGATTTCAAACTTAAGAATTTTCTGTAATATGGCCCCAGAATGGTATATTGATGTGTTGATACATCATATACAGAATAAAGTAATCACAGAGAGAGGGCACCTAGCTAAATACAATTTTATGCTTAAGTGAGTATTTAAAAAATTCCACATATAGACTGTAAAATTAAAAAGAGTCCCCTACCGTCCATAAATTTCTATGTTAGGCTTACTAGCAAGGAAAGTAGCTAATTAAATGCTGTAGATTGTACTATTACAGCAGCAAAAAAATGACCAAATAAAGACAGTTAAATCATTAACTATGGTTGGTATTATGGTTCCAGCTGTCTCTCAAACAGGAAAATGAGCTGGAGCTGAACCAAGTCCAACTGCTGGAAAACCCCCCTAAAAAGAGTCATGGAGAGTACATTATGAGAGAGCATCATGGAGGATTATCTGGATTATTATAGTAATAAAGGTGGCACTTTCATTATGCCAGGTGGAATAAGAGCACTTAACTAACCAGCAGTAAATCTCCTCTGTTTCTACTCTTTTCTGGCTCCAGGCACTGTGGCCATATTAAAAACCTCAGCGCTTAACCTGCCCTTTGGACTGCGGGACTGTGTTAGGGGCATGTCTGAAAAATGTGAGAAACTGAAGACATACAAGGTGAGAACTGTGAAAAAAGAAAAGAAGGGTGAGCAGCCGGGGGGATGGGGGGGGTCCATTTGTTGACAAACAGCACACACAAGATAACCAGGTTTCCACGGCCAGGTTGGCCCATACTGTGTTTGTTTAAGGGTTGGACAGATAACATGGGCATAAACAGAAGAAGGTCTCTCTTACTGAGGTTAGCTCTGGGAGCACAGGCCTTATTTCAGGTATTCACTGAGCCATTTGATCACACAAGAGCAATGGCAGGATTCTGGAACAGCCTCTGGCTTTCAACAACAGAGGGCTTGGTGATAGTATTGCTAATAAAGGCTCAGAGATTCAGCATGAGCTGCTGCAGTTCTGGAACACCAAACTTAAGGCTGTAAATAAAAGAGAAATATCACGAAAGAGCGCTGTCGCCTCAAAGCAGGACAGGCCTGGGTTTGATTCCCCGGCCGGCCGACCAGGGTCCTTTCTGTGTTGAGCATGTTCTCCCGGTGTCGGCGTGGGTTTCCTCTGGGTGCTCCGGTTTCCTCCCACAGTCCAAAGACATGCAGTCAGGCTAATTGAACATGCTAAATTGCCCTTAGGTGTGAGTGTGTGTGTAACTGTATGTGTCTGTCTGTCTGCCCTGCGATGGACTGGTGCCCTGTCCAGGGTGTATCCTGCCTTCCACCCAATGTCTGCTGGGATAGGCTCCGGTCCCCCCCTGCGACCCAGAAGGATAAGCGGCTTAGAAGATGTGTGTATGTGTGTCTGGTATGCAGCAGCATTAAGGCAGCTGCAGTAGTCTTTCTAAGCTCAGGTTTAAACTAAACAGATCAGACTCTGACCAAAATGTAAGACGCAGACACTACACTGCCCTCCGGTGGAGCACAGAGTTCAGGCTCTTAAAAGGGGATTCTGGGCTGAAACTAGAATTCAATCTGATGTTTGCCATGTAATGTAATATTGCATAACACATCATTATATCCTTCAGCCTAACTGGTTTATAGGATTCACGGTTTTGTATGCTTTATGTGTTTTCGTCCATCAGTGTGCTCTTTTACTACTCATGCATTAGGCAAATGTGTCATACAACCCTTAGAAATCTACTGATGGCAGTAAAGAAATCCACTGATGTATGTAGAGGCTAGTAGTTAGGTTAGTGAAAAGAAAAACAAAAACAAATAAACGAACAAACAACAAGCCACCCGTCCTCATGTAACTGGTCTAAAGCAGCTGTAATTTTTCCAAAAATCATATTCAGTTCTTAACTACCACTTCCCTCCAGGACCAACACAGGAACACAAGTCCAAAACAGTAAAATATACACAGTGCAGACAATACAGTGCAATAAATATGAGAAAAACGTACAATAAATACAAAACACAGGCAGTACACAGTACTGAAGGATAGGTGGAGTTGTGCAAAGGAGGATGTGACATACTATGACATATTAGCAGCTTAGCAGATAGCCTAGCAGATATGAGCATAGCAGTCACTGAGGTAGCAACCAGAGCAGCAATGGAATGCAGTATTTGGTTGATACAGTATCGTAGCAGCCAATATTGTTAAATCACTGTAGTTTCTGCAGCAAGTCGTTGTTAAGGTTGGTTACCAGCTGTTTTCTTAGCTCTTGCAGCGTCTGGCGATGGTAACATAAGTCATGGTGATTTCTGTGTATTTGTGATGGAAAACAACTTGAAACTTGAACTAATAACACAAAAAGCACCATTTGTCAGACCCAGACAGGCTGCTGCAAGGCTACCGCACCGCCATCTTGGCTCAAGTCTCAAACAAAAAAAACAACAGTATTCTGATGAAGTTATGATGACAATAGAAGATAATTCACTCACATCCTCAGAAGACACGTCCTTCACCAAGTTTTGACTGACCTCTCTTTGAATAACACACTCGATATCGTCTGATTCGTCCACTCATTGGGGTCCAAAGCGTAACTGCTGATAAAAAATGTTCCTCCACAGTCTACATGCAATTACACATTTCCACCAGAGAGGTCTCCAAATCCCCAAATGTTACATTTTACTGCTTTAAGTTTATTTATCTGAGGAGCAAAACTGAAATAGCAAATTTTGGATGCCAAACATCCCAGTTAGCAAAATTTGTCTGGCTCACTTGTGGGCCACATCCTTTGTTTGCTCTGGCCCAATATACAGCTGGGTCCTCGGCCCAAATCTGGCCCACACACTGTATAGTGAGTAGAACTAAATGATATGGCCTAATTCTGGTCCCAATCTGTCCCAACTACTGGTCCATAATATTCACATCAGAATCGTCTTACAAATGTAGACACAAGGCAAAACGGTATGAAGCTGTCCAGGATATGGTCCTATTCTGGCCCACATGCCTAACAACTCCCCGTAAGTCAACCAACACTCACATAGAAAAGCCAGAATTGGCCCAAAACTGTCTGCTATCTGTAATGTCTTGGCTGACTGACTGTATTTAGGGTGAGTGAAAAATTTAAATTTTTGCAGAACAGTTCTTTTAAACAGACATCCAACACAACGCTTTCTGGAAGACCTTCTAATAATTGAGAAGTTTCAGCTCCTGTTTACTCTCCCAAAGCTACAAAAGACAAAAGTTCCAGTTGGTTCCTCTGGATAAATTAAGGATAATGTTTGTAAATAAAGACAAATGTTGTTTCCATGAACACAAACAAACAAACATGCTTTCCAATAGTTATTTGTGTCTCATGAGGGTCTAGCAAAGGAAACTGTCAAGATATCTCCGTCCTAATTACAGTTCCACAAGCTGATCTGTCAAATGACCCATCTCAAAGCGAGCCTGATGATGCTGACAACCTTTCAGTGAAGACACATGCTATTCTAATTAAACCACTGCTTCATTTCCAATCTAAAGCCAGTGCATGTGAGGATCCTCAGTCGAATTCTAAATGTAGTCCATAAAGCACGGTGGCTGTTTCTCTTTATAAATGTCTATTAACAGTATAACCACAGCAGAAGGTTAAGACTGAACCTGGGCCAAGTCCTCAGGCTACTTCTGCCATTGTGCTCTGATGAGAGTCTTTACTGCAGGCTTTACTGTAGTTTTCCATCCTGCATTCAAATAAAATTCAAGAGTGTAACAAAAAAGTTTGTGAAAACACTTCTAACAAACACAAAGCTACACTACCTACTGGAATGTATAGTGCCAACAGTAAAGTTTGGTGGAGGAGGGATAATGGACTGGGGCTGTTTTTCAGGGTTCCAGTGAAGGGTCATATTAATGCTACACCACACAAAGACATTTTAGACAATTATGCTTCCGAATTTGTGGCAACAGTTTGGGGAAGAGCCTTTCCCGTTCCAGTATGACTGACAAAGTGAGTTCCATAAAGACATGGCTTGATGAATATAGTGTGGAGGAATCACATTCATCCTGCACAGAGCCCTGACCTCAACCCCCGCTGAACACCTTTAGGAAGAAATGAAATGTCAGTTGTGAGCCAGTCCTTCTCGGCTAACATGAATGCCTGACCTCACAATGCTCTTTTGACTGAATGGACATAAATTCCCATAGACACATTCCAAAATCTTGAGACCTTCCCAGAAGAATGGAGGCAGTTATAGCCACAAAGTGGGGGTCTACTCCATATTAATGCCCATAGTTTTGGAATTGGATGTCCAATAGATGTCAGGTGTCCACATACAGGTGTCCTTTTGGCCACATAGTGTATGTCTATATATTCAATACATGCACATATGTAGATGAAATACAGGTAACAGTGTAAATCTTTAATATTTACATTTGTCAAGCATATAAGGAAATATACTACGAATGTAAAGGCGATGTAACAATGATTAAAGACTGGTTTTGTTACATGAAGCCACACAAATATCATAAAATGCCAGACACATTTAGGAAATGGGGCCTTTTTCATTCTACATGTTAAAATTCCTACATTGAAACTCATGCAGTGCCCTTCATCTAAGCTTATACTTAATAAAAAAGGATGAAGACTCTTGTTAACATGAGAAAACAGGCATTCGGTTCAGTCTCTCTCCTGTGTCCTTTGAAGTCTGTTTGATGGGGGGATATAAACATCAAGTTACAACCTGAGCTCCGGTAAAAAGCTCTGTAATCTACTGATCTGCTCGAATTACTGTCAGGATGAAAGTGATAACTTCATTTTACTGATTCATTTGGCAGCAGTGAGGCAAGTATTAAAAGTGCTCTAAAAAGGCTCTTCTGTTTCTCTCAATCACTGCCTTTATATTCCTGTCCTGCCTCAGGCTGGGAGTTATTTACTATGCGCTATTGTACCAAGTGTAAATACCCCAGCTCATTAGCTGCCTGTATCAAATATCTTGTTTCTATTGTGGGATTAGACTGGTTGTCATGGGACAATGGGTTTATAAGTTCAGACAAAAGTCGAGCTAGCAATAAATCCTAAACACATATTAGCTGTAGATAGCTCTAATCCATAGCAACAAGCACGACGACTACAAAGAAAGCTCTGTAGAACTTTCCAGAGTAGTATGTTCAAGACCGCCCACCGTTTTTCAACTTCTAGTTGGTGTGAATTAATAAATAACACCTCATTTTCATAATTTAACCCTCACTATCGACTTCTGTTGTAACATTCTGACCACCTCCTTGTTTCTACGCTCGTTGTCCATTTTATCAGCTCCACTTACTATATAGGTGCACTTTGTAGTTCTACAGTTACAGACTGTAGTTCATCTGTTTCTCTGCATACTTTGTTACCCTGTTCTTCAGTGGTCAGGACCCCCATGGACCCTCACAGAGCAGGTACTATTTAGGTGGTGGATCATTCTCAGCACTGCAGTAACACTGACGTGGTGGTGGTGTGTTAGTGTGATGTGCTGCTCAGACACAGCAGTGCTGCTGGAGTTTTTAAACATTGTGTCCACTCACTGTCCACTCTATTACCTTGTTGGTGCACCTTGTAGTTGTAAAGTCAGAGACAGTAGCTCATGTGTGTCAGCATAGTTTGTGTTGGTCATCCTCTAGTCCTTCATCAGTTGTCACAGGATGCTGCCCACAGGACACTGTTGGCTGGATATTTTTGGTTGGTGGACTATTCTCAGTCCAGCAGTGACACTGAGGTGTTTAAAAACTCCAACAGCACTGCTGTGTCTGATCCACTCAGACCAGCACAACACACACTAACACACCACCACCACGTCAGTGTTACTGCAGTGCTGAGAATGATCCACCACCTAAATAGTACCTGCTCTGTGAGGGTCCATGGGGGTCCTGACCACTGAAGAACAGGGTAACAAAGTATGCAGAGAAACAGATGAACTACAGTCTGTAACTGTAGAACTACAAAGTGCACCTATATAGTAAGTGGAGCTGATAAAATGGACAATGAGCGTATGAAATAAGATGACCATGAACTGTGCTTGATATAACACTGCAGTTTGTGAGGAGCCGGGAGATTAAGCTCAAGAAGGCCTCAAATGAGGAGTTCGTCTCAAAAAACGCTGATGTGGCTAATAATGAATGAAAGCCTGTAGGGACCAGTTAGCATGATCCCATTTATCTCATGCTAACTGGCCCCCTAATAGCATTAATTCATTATTAGCAAGTTTGGTGCTTTGAGGTGCCAAATTCCTTTAATTCTAAATAGATGTCAGAAGGCATGAGTCCCCAAATGTGAGCTGTAGTTCTATTTTGAAATCACCAACAGAAAATAGTTAACATCTATGTTTATCAGAATCAAAGCAACAAACATCATACTTGATTTCTTTTTTGCTCCTTCATGATTGGCTGGTTTGACTGGTTCAAGGTCTGTGTGCCAAAATCAAATGCATTGCCCTGCTATTATTTTATTGCTTATGTGCAGTTATTAGAAGTTCATGCTGCAAGAACAATATCAAATGTTAAAACAGACCAAATATGTGGAAAGTACAGCACTGACATGCTGCTAGAAGAGGGGGAAATCATGCTCTGATGTTCCTTCGTTTGATGCGGATCATTGTAAGATCGTATTCCCGCCAGCAGCCATTTAACCACAGTTCACACTGACACAGCCCAAGACCTGTGATTTTTGGCAGACCGCAGTTCTCTCCCTTGGTAAAGTGTTTACATCTGCCAGTATGGACCGAAAGTAAAAGTTTGACTGGCTTGCACCAAAAAAGGTACCTGTGAAGGTAGCGCTGGGCGATATGACCTCAAATCAATATCACGATTAATTGAATGTTTTACCTCAATTATGATTAATGAACATTTTTTTTTGGCCCTCATAGTTCACTGACAAGGTTAGTACTGTAAATATGTTCTGCATATTTTAATGTAAATCATCTCAACAGCCAGATCGGAATTCACGCGGCTTTTACGTCAATCCAACTCGACATTCCTCATAATTTCGCGCTGCTGAGACTAATAAACATTTGGGGTGATATTTCTGTACAAAAATTAGAAGAGATTTATCCAAAACCCTCCGTGTTTGAGGAGATTACAAAAGAAATGACCGAACGCGGCTGCAGGAGAACGAGGCTGCAGCATCAAAGAACAGTTAAAAGTCTGAAAGCAAAGTTTAAAGAATCCGAGGACGCGAACCAAAGAAGTGACCACGCCCTTTTCACGGTGACCTCTATCACATTCTGGGTGATGAGCCCAGCTGTCAGTCAGTGAAGCTTCAAGATGGCTCCTGTGATGCTGGCGAAGATGAAGCTGATCCTCCGGGAGCGACTGGCGTTCGTTGGCTGTCGTGACTGTTTACCTCTGGATGAGCCGTGAAGCAGCGTGACGCGTTGTTCTTTTGCGCATGTGGGTCAGTTTAGGAGCTGATCTGTTCAGACTGATGTCACATACAGATCACATTTAAAAGATAATGTGAACAGCCGAACAAAAACATCAGATTTGGTGAGAAAATCAGATTTGGGCCACTTTTACCTGCTGTGTGAACACATTCTTAGCTTCCATGTCACAGACTGGACGTGGCGGAGTCCAGTGACTACATGAGCAGTGGTACGTTTTTAAGGGGACCGTACATGAACACACAGAGTAGAGAAAGGATTAACAGAATTAAAAAAAAATCAAAATAACCGACGTGGGCAAGATTACGTCAGTCAGAGTTTCTGAATGTCGGTTTCAATTACTTTTCGTTTAATCGCCCAGCCTTATGTGAAGGTCCTAAATACAACCTGAGAGCTCAGGTGATGGTGTCGTATTCCAGGCATATCACAAAAAACAGGAACCATCAATCTAGCACGAAGAACATTGCCAAATTACCAACAGAGACTTTGTCAGCAAGTATTTATTGCTGTTTTGGAAAAGTTTTAGACTTGTCAGTTAATGTCTATTATCAACTTCATCAGAACAAAATCATCTTCCAATGTAAATGTCCTACTGTGAAGTACTTCTGCAGGCTCCAATCAACTTCTCAACTTAAGTGGCTGTTGCTCTACTCTGTACATTAATAATTCTATCAGAAAGTCTGTTGAGTTGTCTGAGAACAGAATCCTGGCTCAAAACTGGATAAACCCATGCCAAGGCTATGGGCCGGAAGCCATCCGTCGTCTTAATGATGCAGTCACATTTGGGGTTTAACTCAGCAAAGGCAGCATATGAAGAAAACAGAGAATGTGAGGTGAAACTAGACGTCTGGTGTTCAAGGCCCGATCCTATTTCACCCCCCGCCCCTACCCCTTAGCCCTTAGCCCTCGTCTAGGGGTAGGGTGTCTCGATGTTTGTTGAGATAGAGGGGTGGGGCGAAGTGTTAGAGTTACATCGGTTTTTCAGAGGCACAATCCAAACAGAGTGTTATGAAAAAAATGAAAAACCAGCAAGATGGTTTCAATGCATTATGGTCCTTTTCTTCATAACAAGCATAAAAAATTGCTAGGACTATGCTAACGTCTCGGTAGCTAGCTAGCTAAATTTCCCGTTCTCCATTTAAGGTGGAACGGGAAAATTCGAAAGAGAAGCTGGCGAAAAAAAAAAATGACGTCAGCTTTATATCACCAAAGAATTAAGGGTGGGTGATAATGAATCATTTTCATATCCCCCCTTCTTTGAAAGCATATGATGCCCTTAATTTACCTTAACCCCTAAGTCCCAGGCTGATTACATACTAAGGCTTATTATTTAGTAACTACAGGGCTTTCAATGCAAACTGGCTAAGCTATTCTTAGGTTTAGTGTGGGTACCACTTTAAAACAAGATTACCCTCATAAAGTGTTCATGAATGGTTGAAAATGAATTTATTAGTGATTATTAATTAGGTCATAAAGACCTTAAAATCATTAATGAGCAGTTAAAACACAAATAAAAAGGGCAACAGTGACCTGTTTGCTTAACATTTAACCCACATTCATTTAAACTGTTAAACCTCAGATTTTGATGTTTCCTGATCTTATTTTTTCTTCTCCAAACTAATATTAAATCATGATAATAAATGCTTTATTAGGGTCATCTTATTCTAAAGTGGTAATGACGGATGTAATTAAACTTTGGGCCCACCGGTGGGCCCTGGCCATTTAAGGAGTTAAGCCCAGCACCAAGGTTGCTGAACTTTACTCTTTTTTTTTCTGAACCCTTATTAGTCTTCACGATAATTGCATTTTTTCTCCAAAACATTTTTTTATGATTTAACATAACATACAAAGTAACAGAGCCCAGACTTAGGCCACCTGTGTGTAACTCTAAGACTATTATATTAGAGCAATAAAAAAAATCAATTCACTTTTCTTGCATAAAATAGCCCTTGATTTATTTTTTTTGGACCTGATTATTAAATTCGACAAAAAATAAATAAATAATGTGTGCAGGGGTCCTTTTGGAGTATGTTGCCTTGAGGCAACATTGTGCGGCAATGGGAAAAAAATGATATAAAGCCATGTTCCCTGAAGTGGTGAGACCTGGTTTGTGACTGGCTAAATCCATTCCACTGTCGGACAATGTTGCTTCTAGGCGACAAAACTTTCAGCAAATTTTCATAACAAAAAATAAGATATTGAATGGTAAAAATGGGGTTTAAATGTTCCCAGTCAGAAAAATTATTATGACCAAGTACATGCTTTTTATTATGAAAATTTGCAGAAAGATTTGTCGCCTAGAAGCAACATTGTTCCAAATGTTCCAAATTTTATGCCAGTGCACTCATTTAAAAAGCATACAAAATGCAAAATATTATTAACCCTCCATTGCACTATGTTGCCTCTGGGCAACAAACTCATTTTCCTCACTTTACAATAACTTTATACGTATTTAAAGACAATGATAGGGTTAACAATATTTTGCATTTTGTATGCTTTTTTAATGAGTGCACTGGCATAAAATTTGGAACATTTGGAAGCAAAGTGTAGTTGGCCCAGACGTTTTGTGCTAGAACAATCAAATCCATTGCTCTGTTGCTCAGAGCAGACTTGGAGTAAACAGCCTGAGTTTAGTTTATCCCTCTGTGTTCAAAAAATGATGCATATAGCTGGTGGGTTGAGCTGTTGATATGCCAACCTATCAGTAAAAAGAAGTTAGTTTTACTCCATAAGGAATCTGAAAGCACTGCTTTAAAAACTACAGGCTGCAGCAGAACTATTCTACCATTTTCAGCATTAAGACAAGACAAAGACATTGCAACTTTAAAACCAAAACTTCTTTGCTTTGGAACTACTGAGGCACAACCTCGTCTCATCTTAAGTGCATAAAGGCCATGTGGTTAAAGTTGGTATGATGAAAACTTGTTATGCAGGTGCTGGACCTGTGGAAAGCCTCAGATTTGCATAAGGAGTTCACAAGCAACACAGTCTTACAAGCTAGACTTCGTGGGTTCTATCACTCAACATGGTCAAGAACCAAGAACCGCCTGTTTGACAGAAAAAGGCCTTTTGAGTGACAATATGTCCAAATGTTTGTAGACACCTGCTCATCCAACATTTCTTCTGAAATCAAGAAAATTAATACAGAGTTGATGCAGTAGCAGCCTCTACTCTTCTGGGTAGGCTTCACACTAGATGTCGGAACATGTTGTGAGGATTGGATGGCATTCAGCCACAAAAGCATTAATGAGGTCAGGTACTGATCTTGGATGATTAGTTCTGGATCATGAAAAACATTCCAGCTCATTCTGAAGGTACTGAATGGAGCTCCATCACTCCAGAGAACCTGGTTGTCAATGCTGAGGGGGCTCTATACCCCTCTGGTCGATGCTTGGTATTGGGCATGGTGACCTCTATTAGTCAATGCTTGTGTATGCTGACTATACAAGCTGTGTGCACAAGGGATGCCAATATACTTTTGGACCTTTAGTGCATGCATATTATAGTACATCAGGGTGGGACTGACAAAAGCCAGATTGTTCTGGTCAACTTGGCATGCAATAAATGTCAGCCCATGTACCTCTGTGGGCGGAGTTTTGTAGGCTAAGACTATGGCTTGCTTAAGCCCTATTGGACGGGATTTGTTTACATGAGAAGGTGGGGTAATGTAATTTTACTGCAAACTCTCGGTGATTTTAGTCCTGTCTGAATGCGCCATGTCAGTAATTTTTACAGACTGCACGCTCCCTTGTCTGTGAAGATTCTGGTGCCTTTTTCCTTCTGTAAAACGAGCTGTAGAAATAAACTCAGCCCTATCCCTAGCAGTTGGGGGTTAGGTGCCTTGCTCAAGGGTCATGTTCAGTCACATCCTGTCGACCCAGGGGATCGAATCGGCAACTTTCCGGTCACAAGGCTGGTTCCCTAACCTCCAACCCTGCCTGCCCACATGCAGGTTAGGGTAAATTAAATAACGGCTAAATTACAAGTTTTAACATCTTTTCTACTCTTTTCTGGAATGAAGGCGGCATGCAAATTGGGTAGCCACTGTAATCTCTGTGATTGGCACCGAGATTTCTTATCCTGTCCTAATCACTCATTTACATTTCAGACGTCCAGTGTTAAACTGACGTTACCCCATCTCCCCATGGAAAACTAGTCCCATCTCAATAGGGCTTTACATGATGAAGCTTTCATGTAATTTAATGCAAGAAAATTTCATGACGTCATCAAGGAACCGATCACATGATCACGCCAAACAGCATCATTTCAAATGATTGATTTAACTGGATCAATGCACAAGACAAGTTGCTTACTGCCAGATCCAGCTTACTTCCAGGTTACTTTAAGTTAAAACAACACATCCGTTTTACAGGGAGGCGCTCCTGGCTTAAGGAGGACTACTGATCAGCGGTGGGGAGTCGCTAGTTACACTTACCTAGTTACATGTACTTAAGTACAATTTATTTGTAATATTTAATATATGACGCAATATGTACTTTAATCACTAACAAATGAATTTTTTGTCTGTTTAATTCCATTATGTTGGTGACAGAATTTGTACTGCTTTGCAGTTTGATATTGACTTTTTAAGCTCAATTAATGAATTAATGTTAGACTGAAAGAATTAAAAAAGAAGAACAGCATCTAAAAATATTTCTACAGTTTCCTATTTCCTAAGAAATTTTGTACTAAAAAATTCTGCAACAGTTATTTGAGTCACTCAGTACTTTCGTATGTCTGTTTTTTTTTTTGTGAGTCATTGTTTCACGTATGTAACAATACTTTTGCCTAAGTATGTGTTTAGACCACTGTTCTGACCTGCTACTTATGAATCATCATTTCCATCTGCTAACAGTTATAGATGGGAAAAAAACAACACTTGGGTGAAAGTTATGGAGAGAAAGTCAGGGGAAACGAAAAACCCAGCAGGGGTGCTGAGTTTCTGAGGGGTGACCAGCTGAGAATTTCTCCAGTGTGTCTCATTATAGCCGCCTATTACCAGCTTTGGCTCACAGCAGCACTGTGGATTCCAAACATGCCAGGATAGGGATGTAAATAGCTGTAGATTAGATCACACTGCGCGTGAGAGTGTGAGAGTGTGTGAGAGAGAGAGAGAGAGAGAGAGAGAGAGAGAGAGAGCGTTCTGTATGGATGAGTATATTCCTTTTCACATAAGTACCACAACTATGCACAGAGATATCTATGCTCAGTAAGCTTCTACTATCAAACTTGTCAGTTGGAGATCCTCACTTCGTCTGCTCACTCCACATTCCAACTCTAATGTATCTAGATAAAGTATGATTGACAGCTGGACAGAAAGTCAAGTATAAGAGGCAGGCAAGGAAGTCTTCACCGAGATCAAACGCAGCAAATTCCTTGATATCCAGATGTCAGATGTAGGAGTGCGACTGCAGAAAATCCACTCCACGCTTGAATTTTTATTTTTAATCCACGTCTATAAATATTCTTTCTCAGTTACAGAAAGAAACGAAAGTTACTGCAAATTTCAATTATATCTGACTTAGAGGTCATGGAGGCAAGCAGAGAAGTTCTGCTGAAAGTATGGATTGTTTGCTTTTAATTGATTTCATTTTGGTTTTTTGGGGTTTTGACCATATTTTCTCTCCAATTTGATTGTGTTCAGCTAACCTCCAGCCAGGTCTCCCCATCACACAATGCTAACAAACTGGGAGGTAGAGGTCTGCATTCCTACGGGACCTAGTAACCTAACTTACTTCAAAATAAAAAACAAAAATCTAACGTTTTTTTTGAGGCACAATCACTGAACCATTCCTCTATACAGAACCTCTCCAGATCCTTCGGATTCCAAGGTCCTCTATGGGGTTTAGGTCAGTGGACTGGGGTTGCCATAGCAAAACCTTAATTCTGTGGTCGGTGAAGCATTTTTGTGATGATTTTCAGGTGTGTTTTGGATCATTGTCCTCAAGATCCAAACTATGGCCCAGTTTGAGCTTCCTGGCTGAGGCGGTTTTGATTTTATTACTGCTGGTAGCTGGTGTCTACCTGAGTCTATGATACCATGTATCCAACTATATTGTTCTGGGACTTTAGAAAAATAGCTCCACCATTTCAAACATCCACCACCATACTTCACTGTGGGGATGGGGTACTTTTCTGCATGGCTATCTTTGTGTTAACTCACCTCTGGTGTTTGCTGCCATAGCCCACTATTTTGGTCTCATCTAACCAGAGAACATAATCCCACTCAAAGTTTCAGTAAACTGTAGGAGTTTCAGTTTGTTGGTCCTTGACAGCAGAGGCTTTCTTCTGGTAACCCCCCAAACCGCTTGTGTTTATCTAGGTGGTGATTGAGTGTAGTGTGGGAAATGTTCTGACCTCTGATTTCTGCAATTGCCCATCTGTGCTCCTTGGAGATTCTTTGTCCACTCAAACTATCCTCCTCACTGTGCGTGGGATCAGTATAGACACACATCCACTACCTGCAGGTTCTTAACAGGTTCTAGGGTTGCCAATACTTGTGGCACAGATAGTTTTAAGAAAAATATTTTTTTTTTCAGGACAAGATTTAGATTTTTCTTTCAATAATTATTTGTTAAATAAAGCATAGATTTTTGCTAACATTTTAAATGACAGCTCATGTTGCACATGATTACCAGGTGGGCCAATATTTGTGGAGGACGCTGTAAAAAATAAAAAATCAGAATATAATGAAAATGAATAAACTCATTCTAACTGGTTGTAAAGCAATCAATAATGTGACCAACACCGAGTGCTCTTAACAAAGTTGAATACATGACAACAATGCTGACTAAAGGCAAGTCCAGTGTAGCAGTCCAGTGTCATTTTCTATCATGACTAATGCTGATGGAGACCAGCTATACAGCACTGCAGGAAGAGTGGCAAAAAGCGTTTAGGTTGCACCTTTTTTCCACACGAGCAGGATATCTTGCAGGAGCGGTACTAAAACAATTGGTCCCCTGCAGACATCTACTGGGAGGCTGAAGGCCAGTATGTGTTTCCTCCAAGACACATGAAGCACCACAGCATCTTTTTAAACTACCACTAACTCAATGTTATTGGACAGCTCAACATACTTGGAGGAGAGCACTAACATGGCTGTAGCGTCACGAGGGATCAAACAGGGCAAGTACTTACTCAGGAGGCCTCGTGTTGGACCCTTAAAAAAAGAGTAAGCCATTAAATCTGCCACCAGAGGAGTTACATCACATGAATATCAAGCTCAGCATGTAAAACCAGAGCTTTCTGTGAACTACTGTGTTTTCCATCACTCTATAAAAGATGCTTCTTTTCTTGTCGGATGTTGAGAGCTCAGTTCAGATCAGTAAGAGCTTATTATTGATATGTTTACTTAGAATAAAAGTAAGGTGTGACTAATATGTTACTTAGGCCCAATCCCATTTCAACCCTAGCCCCTACCACTTTGCCCTTACCCCTCCGTTTTGCGCGTTCATGTCTAGGAGTAGGGTGTCCCAATTTTTGTTGAGATAGAGTGGTAGGGCGAAGTGTTAGGGCTACACAGCCCTCCAAACAGAGGTTTTTCAGAGACTCACTCCAAACAGAGAGTTACGAGAAAAAAAAAAAAGAAAAACCAGCAAGATGGCTCAATAAGAGACCAAAGAAACCCACAAATCTCCATTAAAAATTACGATAACCACTGTATTATCTTAGTTTAATGTCATTTCAATGTATTATGGTCGTTTTCTTCATAACAAGCATAAAAATCCTGCAAATAGTATGCTAATGTCTCTTTAGCTAGCTAGCTAACTTAACCTTAAATAGTCCATCAGTTCTGATGCCTGAAGCGCCAGAATGTAACTGCTGCTCCATTTAAGGTGGAACGGGAAAATAAGAACGAGAAGCTGGAGAGTATCTGACTTCAACTTCATATCACTGAAGAATTAGGGGTGGGTGATAATAAATAATTGCCCCCCTCTTTGAAGGCATATGATACCCTAAATGTAACCAAAGCCCAGCAGTGAGGAGCTGAACTTTACCCTCCTCTGCTGTCACTGCAGACTGGCAGGGTTGCCTACAGAGCAGCGCTAGTAGCTGTTAATGAAGTACTGCTCTTCTTTATTTGAGTGTTGTTCCATTTCGTAGGGAAGATTTCAACCACTACCCCTTATAACTCAACTCCCGGGGGTTAGGGTGACACTCGAAAACAAGGGGTAGTGGTAAAGAGAAGAAATGGGATTGGGCCTTAGATTCTTATTCAACAGTTTTCTTGTTCAAAAAATTTGTTTGTGACAGAAAATCTTAAAATTGTTTGTTAGATGCCAAACATATGAAAATTAACACATATCAACACTGAAAAATAAAGTGATTAGGGATTCAGGTATTATAATAACTTTGTGTCAATGAGCCTCTGATGTCTCTACCCCTATTGAATAGCATAGCATAGAACAGTAGAGCGCAGAGTATAGTATCTAAGAGTTACTGGTGAACATATCAGGCTAGGCTTCTCAGCAGTCCAGCACCTCCATACCTCCCCTGCTTTGGTCAAGAGACCCCGGGGATCAATCTGAATCAGACATTTACAGAACCTTGACTCACCGGTGCATGCTGGGTGATTTCATCTCACACTTTAAAAGATTGAGGGTCATAAGAAGATTGATGCCAGCTGCTGAAACATGAGGCTTAGCGGAGTGTGAGAAAATGAAAAAGGCTGGAGTTTGTATTTCTCAGTTTACGAGCACTGCAGCAAAGGAAACAAATATATTACAACTGTGAACTTGCTTAGCTTTGGGCTATGCCTAGAAGGGTCTGCAGAATACAGATAAGTGAAATGTGATTATAAACACAGATGATATAAAATCCTCATAAAGTTGTCATTGTGTTGTATCTGTGCGTATGAGCTGTAATATGTTTGCTAAAGTTATTACGGACTTTGTCAAGCAAAATAAACACTCTACCAAATGCAATCACTCACAAAACTGCAGGCCACAAAAAATGCACTTATAAATGTAGTTTATCTGTGGCCATCATCATTACGTCCTGAAGAACATCATCGTTTGCTTTGTAAGAGCAGTAATGTAGGCAAATATCCCATATGGCTTTTAAGGTAAAATTTGGGGAATAAATATTATTTATTATACAACAGTTAGTTCCGGCCACATAAGCTGATTGGCTGAGAAGCGTTCTAACCGGGCTGTTATGGTGAAATAAGTTTTTTTCACACTGTATCACTCTGCTGAGACGCCATTGCTAAGCAATGACTTTGACAGCTGTAGGAGACGCTCAAGCCATTTGAACGTTTTTACTTCTTACTTTGTCACAAACAGAAAACGGATGCTTTTAAGATCACATTTGACCGACAGTCGATTTGGTCAGACTCTGAAGATGAGACGACACTAAATGGGCTGAAAGATGCTTTACAGACTGACTGGAACAAAACATTAATATTGATCTAGCAAAAATTGACAAAACTGAGCTAAACCTGATATTGCGTCAGTTTTATGGCTCAGTCTGATTTGGTCAGACTCTGAAGATCAGACTACACATGTGGCGAATGGTACTTGGTTCATTTCTGGCTGATTCCAGGTTGTTCAGCTGTTCTTCTGTCACAGCTGCTGACTGAAAAGCTGCTCAGTGGTGATGACAGTTTGGGAATTTAGTGTAAGGAGCTGGAGAACGAACTGCTGGCTGTGCAGCGAGTGGGCGGAGTTTGTTACTCTGACGTAGCGACAAGCTGCTTGTTAAGGAACTATAATGTGGCAGAAGGAATTGCTAACATTAAAACATATTAAACGCTGCGTTCATGACCCAGTTTATTAACTTCTTACTTCATTTATTTAACTGTTGTATAAAAGCAATAGAACACTCGAGGTTGTGTGTTATTGAGAATGACATCACGACTGTGATGATCTACGGCAACCAAATCACAGCCGTGATGTTATTTCGCGATAACACACTCCCTCTCGTGTTCTATTGCTTTAAAATAGAAATTTATATTAATGATTAATGAGATCTGCATAAGTTGGTAAAATGAGTGAAGGCCATGGACTGTGCTTTGCATGCATGGGTTCATCTGGATTCTGCCTCAGCATTCTTCAGTGGCATCAATGACTAGCTCAAACGAGGTGATGTTTTACCAAATTCAAATCTCAACAACATGACAACCACTGTGATTGGGTCCACTGTGACACCAGCCAGTCAACCATATGTGTTTACCCCATTAGCTAGACCTGAGGCCTTTCTCATGAACCAGAATAACTTGTTTAGCCAGCTTCCTTTAGACTTATTTGAAACCCTGTATTTTCTGTTTCACTAAGGTGGATCGCTTTTTACCGGGTTATATCACCCTGGCAACTTATGTCACAAGTCTGAGACTTTGCATTATGAACAGCTCTTATACAAACCAGGGCCAACCTCCTGACCAACCAGGGACTGATGTATGTGGGTTGAATCAGGTGAAGAGCATCAGCTTTTAGCAGAGGAAACGAAGCATACTATATAGATATTAAGAATATAAACAAATTCTTTCTCCAATAAGCACTAAGGCAGTGGCAGTGATGAAAGCACTGCTTTTTTGCTATTATAAATGCTTTGCTTTCTGCATATCTACATAAGTTTATTGCGCCTTCTTTGAAAAAGAAACTACTGGACTTAGTAATGAGGTATACCACAGCATTTAGAAATGATGCTGATGCTTGAAAACAGTGATGTTGTTTCAAAATTTTGATGTGTTACATTTGTATTCCACATTCCACCTCATTCCACCCATTTATATTTTAGATGGGTTCACTGTTTGGTGGTGCTGGATCTCATCGATAGGTGGTGTTGACAGAAAAAAGGAAAAATCAGAGCCGGGCAAAAGCACGAAAGCAGCAATGACTAAGACCTACACTCACCTCAGAAGGACAGTTCGATTTCGGCTTTCGCCCCAATACCAGTCACTCATCTCTGAACTCTCAGATATCCTCTGAGTGTTATTTGAGCATCACTTAGCTGGAACCAAGCCTATCGTTAGCTTAGCCAAAACGCTACAGTCCCAAACACCACAGAACAGGATCGATTTCAGCTTTCTGGCACTCCAACACCAGTCTCTCTGCACCTGCCCTCTCAGATATTAGTTTCATCATCTACACTTGTTTTAGCAGAGCACCAGTTGGTCAAACCTGTACTGTGGTGTGTAGCAATGTTTGGGTCTGCAGCACGCCAGCTAAGATAACACTAACTTAGGTGATCAAGCCACAGATAAACTGGTTTAATTTCACTTTTCTGTCCCTATAATGCACCAGCTGCTTGACCTCAGTCCCTCAGATTTTAATCACTGTTATCCAAACTTGTGTCAGTGCTTTAGTTAGCCAGAACTGATTATGTTCTTTGGTGAGCAGAGCTGTTATCTTGCTATCTAATGCTAACCAGCTCCCCTCTCCTATTTGGACATGTATTTATCTAACGACGGCCTAAAAATTGTGCACTCAGTTATTTGACGACCATGTAAACAAACTACTTTTTTTGATTATTACCGCTTTTGAAATAACAATACAAGACAGAACAAAAGTGGCATAAATGCTTCTATGTCACTTATGATGCTTCTATATGCCACCTCCCCTGCCCCCAACTGCCCCACCCTCTATATCCTGCGATAATATCTGTAGTTGGTTTGAAGGTATGAAATAAGTGGATACTAGCAAACCGTACTGTTTGTCATAAACGCCAGTGTATTTGTTAGGTTTGTGAAGCTGAAGCTGTCAGGAACCCTGTCTTCGTAAAACAGACCATCAGGGATCATTTATAAGGTTCTACTCTGGATAAAGTCTATCCGTGATCTGCAACAAGACAGCAGCGCTGATATATTAAAGTGATAATATGCGAGAGCCCGCATGATTTTACTGTATTAAAGGCTCAAGCTGGACACGCAACGCAATTTTAAGCTGCTTTTACACTGAACACTAAATGAATGAATGAAAAGTTTCCCCGGGTGGAGCTCAGTGAGGAGGACAGCCGAAAACGGAACCCACTGCGGCAGACCCTAGGGTAATTTTTCCAATTTTGGGCGATGCACTTTGGCCAATCGTTTCACTGCGGCCAACAGGAGAGCAGCAGGCGGGTCTGGTGGTTCCTCTCGCCTCCTCTTGAGTTCTAATGGAGTTGTGGTCTGAACAAAAAGTGGTCTGAAATCTCAAAAGACCAGAAAGGAAACCGAGTCCTCTTTATAGTTCACTTACATTGTGAAGACAAAATGAACTGAGGTTGTTTGCAGTTGGTTCCCTTCCAGGTTCACTTTAACAGAACTCAGTTCGGATCTTTTAAAACGAACTATATGTGAAAACACTGTTAGTTGGCCTTGCTTTGTGAATTAGGCTCTTGTTTCATTTGAGCAGTTATCGTTGTACTTCAATCAGCTGTTCCTTCTGCATGTCCAGCTTGCTTTGTAGTGCGTCACTTTTGGATAGAGTTCAAAACAAAGACCAGCGTCCAGTGCCTTAGAAAAATCTTCAAATTTATCCAGGTCACTAGAGAAACTACTGGACCAATATGGATTTTGCCAAAATGGCGTGTGCAGATATAAAGTCAAGCTAAGACGCTGTGCCACAGGTACATGAACAGGTACAATGGTGTTCCGTCTGCCTTTTTAACTGAATGAAACAAGAAGCAACTGAAATCCAAAAGACATATGGCTCAGTTCCAAATTCTTCCAAATGATGATAGGCATAAGAAACAAGTCCCTGATCAAGAAGCAAAGACAGCTAAACAGAGGAAGCCAAGTGGTGATCCAGCAAGCCACAACAATACATTCACACACAAAAAAGACGGAAAAAAAGCAGTGGTGACATGAGCAATGCAGGCAGCACCGACACAGTGACAGCATGGGAGGAAAAGCACAACACAGAAAGATCTGCCAATGATGCAGTGACAGAACATCAGAACAGAACATGCCTGTTGAAATAAAGGACCAATTGAGCTTCAAGTCCAGCTTCCATCTCGGAACTGATAAAAAGTGATGAAACTGCACAAAATCTTTGTACTTTGCAAAAATCAGAGTCTACCTGCTATGCTTTCCATTTCCAGTCAAAACTGCCCTTAAGCACAAGTTATTAATTTCTCATATTTCTGATGAGATCAGCTATAAAATGGACTGGCCAGCCCAGAGCCCAGAGCATCACTGAATGTGTTTGTGATTACTTGGATTGTGATAAGCTGGAAGTGCAACCAACTTCTAAGACTGATAAAGCTATGTGGTTGGTGTAGTGTAGTGGGTAACACCTCTGCCTTCTATGCTGTAGGCTGGGGTTCAAACCCCACCTTGGTAATCACCCTACACTATACCAATAAGAGTCCTTGGGCAAGACTACTTTCACCTGCCTGTGTAAAATGATCAAATTGTAAGTCGCTCTGGATAAGAGCGTCTGCCAAATGCCGTAAATGTAAATAAAGCCTTTGGAGGTGTAGAAATATTTTCCAGCAGATTTCTTTGAAAAACTAAAAGCGAGCCTCATGAAATAAATGGAAACAGTACCAAAGGCAAAGAGTGGACACAGTAAATACTGAAAAACAGTTGCTGAAGCTTATGTTTAATTTACTGTTAAATATACAGTAATGTGCGATAGTCTTAGGCATTGTTAAAACCATTGTTAAAACCATCTTTGCAGAATGTGTTTTTGTCTGTACAAACAGCATATATCATTATAGTAAATGCAAATAAACATAGAGTAAAAAGTAGCAAAAATTTCTTATGTTCAAAGTATCTGATATTTGATGAAAGTTTGAAGAACCAGGTGTTGGATGATAACACCTGGTCCTTGTTTGATAACACAAATAATATGGGGTTGCAATGAGGAGAGGTTTGGAAATTAACAAACACACTGACAAAGCACTACTTATTACTTAACATTTTACATACTGCACTACATTAAATCCAGTTAAACATGACTAAATATCTTTGTAATTAACTGGTAGGATGATCTTCATGTACTGATTATATCAACAATATGCTTGGAAATGCATATTTTGTATCATGATAACAAAAATTAGCACAACGACGATAAAATATTGTATTTGCCCATCTCTAGGAGAGCAAAAGAAAGATGGATAGAAAGGTAAAGAAATGAGGACTTATAGCTGGTAGCTGGAAGGATTTACAAGGTCATTAGGGACAAATGAGGGAGAGGAACACTGAGGCAGAGCGAATCAAAGAGGAATAATCTGACCGCCCTACTGAAGCTTGGCTTCCAAAGTCTTGCTTCCACACCGTTGTTCCATTACAAGCTGACCATCATGCGAGCCGACGTTTCGGCAAGTACGATCAATCATTCCCCTTTATGGTCTGTGCACTTCTGGGGTCTGTAACATATAACAAACTAAAAATTGCATTAATCTTCTGTGTCCCTCCTTTAATTAAGACTCTGTGTGCAAGAAGCTCGGTGTGAATGGAGCTATTCACTAGTACACAAATGTAAGAGGGAGAACAAGAGAGAGAGAGAGAGAAAGAGAGAGAGAGAGAGGCACGGATGTCCACAAGTTCAAGATGAGATAAAAATGGCTGGAGCTTTTTGCTTTAGCAGAAGCAGGAGGAAAACAGCACGGCATACATCAGTGACATTACTTTATAATGGTGGAGATCGGTGGGGGAGACGGAGAGAGTCTCAGCAAAACAGATAAGGAGTGAAGCTGGTGCCAGATACAGAGACATTCATACTAATGAACAGATGAAGGGACAGAGCACAGTGGGTGTGTGTGGGTACGCATGCATAAACACACACACACACACACACACACAATAGAGAAAGTCTGTGTGAAAGCAATGAAGCCACTGAGCATCAACTATCGCCTTTATAAATCCTAAAGAAGACACCCACACACGCCTACATGCAAATTAAGAAAACATTTGTAGGGTATGGTTTCTTTACGGAGCTCAGGTTATACATATTCTACACAAATTAAGTAGAGCTGGCTGGGCTGGCTTTGAATACTTGGTATACCTCAACCTTTACTCCAATACTTCTTCTCAAAGTGACTCTTAAAACAACGATATTTACATTTCAGAATCAATCACAATGTTATGTTGATTGCTGCAGTTCAAAATATATCCAGTAGGCAGCAATAACGTCTTAACAGTCAGGCTGAATCCCACCTGTGTGTTGCTACAGAAACCACGATTGTAGCCCTCTTATCAGAGACTTAAACTTAAGGCCGAACCACGTCATCTAGTTTTAAGACACGGTACAGGGTGATTCAAAAAGATTCATCCGATTTCAAAGCGTGAGGCGTCTAGGAACCAATCACACACTAATTGAAAGAGGGGGTCATAGAGTTTCTGACTGTCACCAGAAGTTGGCTCCCTTCAGTCTGAGAGGAGATGGAGACGCCTGAGCAGAAAGCGTTCTGCGTTCTCCACTTCAATGAGAGTGAATCCATCATAACTGTGCAGTGTGATTTTCATGGGCAGTGAACCTCCAACAGCTCAGAGTGTTCGTCGTTGCTTCCACAACACTGGATGATCTCCGAAATTGCACTGAAAGAGCTGTGAGTGCAGCGACACCCGACATGCTCAATCGAGTATGGGATGAGTTTGACTATAGTGTTGATGTTGTCCATACAGCTGGAGGAGGTTCATACTGAGCACTTGAGCACTTGTAAAATCAGCTCTCCAGACAATAAAGCAGACGATTGAGGAAGTTTTGGAGCTACTGGCCAATCTTAGGCTACATTCACATTACAAGCCTTGTTGCTCAAATCCGATTTTTTGCTCAAATCCGATCTCTCTGACTCAATGGCTCACACTTGTATAGGTAAGAGACTCAAATCTGTCATTAATGTGAACAAACTGGCGTCCTGAAATGACCCGCATGCGCACATCCTACTCAGTAACGTCACGAGAATGAATCACGTGCATCATCAGCACAAACTAACGAGCAGAACGAGCTTCGCTGAAGATAATTAACTCTGATCAGCTCTCAGCTTCATTATTAGAGCGAGACGAAGGAGAAAAAGGTGAGATGAGCTGCTTTTCCACCGTTTACAGGCTTTAACATCTGTTTGACGCTGCTGCCAGAGTAATGCTGAACGATGGCGCACGCGCATTGGGGAAAAAAAGCATATGAATTCCCATCTTAGCGTCACATTGAAGCCGCATGGCCACGAATGAGACACATGTCCGATCTAGGACCACATATGAAAGTGACTCAGGTCACTTC
Organism: Colossoma macropomum; assembly: GCF_904425465.1. Lineage (NCBI taxonomy): Eukaryota > Metazoa > Chordata > Actinopteri > Characiformes > Serrasalmidae > Colossoma > Colossoma macropomum. The sequence goes on from NW_023496042.1 coordinate 613,624, forward strand.
AGATCAGATTTGAGCCACTTCAACCTGGTAATGTGAACGTAGCCCTGAATGTGAAGAGGACCACCCTGGAAAGTGCACGGCAAATACCTCGCTCAGCTAGTGCACCCTGTCCTACTGAACGTAGTGCCGAGCTCAGAGGACATGATGCAAAGCAATAGAACTGGTGAAACTGTGATGACCTCCACCACACAGAGTGTGGATCTCAGTCTGTGGCCTAAAAAGTCTCAGTCACTACCAGAATTCACCACAACAAACAAGTTCGAGGCTCTGGGCCTCTTTTAACATTGCCCTAGCCAGAGGCTAATGGCACTCGGATAAGTATCACTATACTCACACACTTGATGATCAAACGTGACATGCCACCATGGTATACCAACCTCTTACCACAAATTTTGTAATGAGCATTTTTCTTATCGTTCAACAGAGGCATCTCCGCTGTTCATGCTTCAGTGACCATGTGGTACTAAACATATCCAAGGAAAGAACCTAGTTTCCTTTAAAGTATTTCCCTAAAAACTATGACTAGGCCAGGTGTTTCTGAAAACTGCTATATCATGATATGTTCATGATTTTATGACAGTCATTAAAACTATACATAAAAAAACAATTAATGAAATGACTGGCAATATATGAGCAACTAAAAATCGGCAATATGTGAGCAACTAAAAATGTATTATTTATTGCATATTTGTGCATTTTATTGTATCATGTGTTGGCATGGTTTTATAAAAGCAATGAGCTGCTCAAGGCCAAGCATTACAGTGATTTTACCATCGGTAAGAGGGATAAAATCACAGCACAGCCTCTGGTGGCTTATTGCTTTAATAAAGCTTTATGATAGCATTTAAGCTGCCCTGAAGGCACATAACATGGACCATTCCACCCTACTGCAACAAAAAGGATCAAAGATGTACTACAGCATTTGCATCTATGCAAAAAGCAAGACGCCATTAACTAAGGGAAGAGAAAAAAATTGCTGGAAAGATTTAAAAGCAACCAAGTGGTCATAATGACTGCTAACAGCCAATTCGGCATCCAGCAGGCAGGAAGAGATGCTGGCAACAAAACACGAGACGTCTTCCATCTTATCTTATACTTAAGGAACATAAAACTGAGAACTAAGCCACATCATCGTGACGCCATGTCAATATGATGACAGGAGAAATAAAGCAAAGAGATGTGGAGATCAAAGGATGATGAAACAAGTGTCCCAATATCTTAATGGAAACTCATGCCGTGTGCCAGCTAATGAACTGAGTTATAAATGTCCATGTGACTCATAAACCTCATTGATCCTGAGATCAATTCACATAAAGTGCTCAAAGAGTGGATTATGAGATAATGAGACCTGATTAGCCAAGTGCTAAACGATGTGACGGTGGATAACAATAATTATCACACTTGCCAATGTAGCCTTTTCAAAGCAACACACAACTGCTATTTGCCAAACTGATGTAATAAATGTTGTTTTTATTGTGTAAAGCACAAGTTTGTGTGGGAGCATGTGTGAGCGTTGTTTGTGTGTGTGTGGTACACATTGATTTCCTGTTTCTCTCGGTCACTGTGTCTGTGCTGGGCCTGCCTCTAATTAAAAGGCGACAGTCGGAGGGGGGGAAAATGCTTGGTTACCTTTATTGAAATTAGCTTCCCAGGAGACCGTCCATTGGACACCATTAGGGCTAAGATGCAGCTAGTGCTACTGCTCCACTTACTATATAGGTGCACTTTGTAGTTCTACAGTTACAGACTGTAGTCCATCTGTTTCTCTGCATACTTTGTTAGCCCCCTTTTACCCTGTTCTTCAGTGGTCAGGACCCCCATGGACCCTCACAGAGCAGGTACTATTTGGGTGGTGGATCATTCTCAGCACTGCAAGAACACTGACGTGGTGGTGGTGTGTTAGTGTGTGTTGTGCTGGTACGAGTGGAACAGACACAGCAGTGCTGCTGGAGTTTTTAAACACTGTGTCCACTCACTGTCCACTCTATTAGACACTCCTACCTTGTTGGTCCACCTTGTAGATGTAAAGTCAGAGATGATAGCTCATCTGCTGCTGCACAGTTTGTGCTGGTCATCCTCTAGTCCTTCATCAGTGGTCACAGGACGCTGTCCACAGGACGCTGTTGGCTGGATATTTTTGGTCAGTGGACTATTCTCAGTCCAGCAGTGACACTGAGGTGTTTAAAAACTCCAGCAGAGCTGAGAATGATCCACCACCCAAATAGTACCTGCTCTGTGATGCAATCGATTACACATACATCAATGTATGTAGCGTATTTTTTGGTTTGGATTGCTTCATCCTAACGAGGGTTACAACAGAATATTCGGGGCCTCTTTCGAGTGAATCTCCCTGTAACATATCGCTGCTGTTGGGACAAAACCTTTCTCCATTTTTGGCGTTTTTCAGTTTTTGACATAATTTGAAGATACCTATTGTCTATAAATTTCATGATAAATGGACCAAAAGAAATGACCTAAAATGACTTGTGAAAAAGTCTGGTTCCATTAACTTGCATTAAAAGTAAAGAAGGGTTTTTTTCCCTCTCCTGTAAACTTACCATTTTGGAGGTACAAGGTTTTGTTCCGACAGCAGCGATATATTGTTCTTTTGTAGCAGTTTCAGCTTTCCCTCTGACTGAAACACTGGACAGGCTACCACTTGAATTCAGTCAGTGATGTATCTAGCACTTCAGGAAGGCCTAAAGTGATGTTTTTCTCACAAAACAGGAACAATCCATTGGAAATCAGGACACAATTGGCTGCCATACCATCCAGTTGGTTATTCAACACTGTCTGCTGCTCTCTCTCTCTCTCTCTCTCCTCTCCTGTCAGTGTCCTCCTCATTTGATGTCATATTTGGCCAATTTGTAGTCCAGGCATCAAGTGTCACTCTACACAAAACAATGTAAAAGAAACAAAATTTGTGTCTGCTGGGGCATCGCAGACCTTGTTGTGTACATCAAAAAATCTGACAGGGCGCAAACGCTGTTGCACACTTTGGCTGTGTAGAAACTTAAAGTTCTGCGTATGTATGTGTGAACAGGCAGCTTGTGCCCCGTAGAAACAGAAAGGGTTGCCAGCTATTCACAACTAGGATCAATATACGTTCATAAGATAATTCATTTTCAAGGCTGCGATTCATTTAGAAAGCTGTCCAAGTCGAAAATGCATCCTGCGACGCTGTAATTTCCACTCGCGCTGCACATTCAGACTAGCAGGAAATTTTGGGAAGACTGTGAATCTGGCAGCCCTGCGTGACAGGGAACTCGCACGCATGATGAATGTAAGCAGTATTTCTAGTCCCTGCAACTTAAAATCGCTACTGTCAATGCAGCCCGTTTACCTTCGCAAAAGCACTGTTGTCCCTTGTGGAACCAGCCAGACGGAGTGAGGAGGGTGAAAGAGAGGGCTAAAAATCATTTGGCGTTGCTGTCGATTTGCAGTCTCTTGAAATGACTGGCATTACGCATTTGTCACACCCAGGAAATAAACTCAGTGCTATGATTGGTTGAACTCTTCTTCTTCTTTTTCAGAAAGCTAGACACTGCTGCCTCTTGCTCTTAGGATTTGAGTACTGCATCTGCACAATTAAACTCAGGCATCACTAGCTTTTTGAGCTTTTTGTATAGTTCAGAACTGGGGTCTTTAATTAAAATTCAATAAGGTCAGTTAGAGAAAATTTCCCCAAGCAAAGCTCCGGAACATCATAATGTCTACCTCATTATAATTGAGTGCCATACACTGTTTACTGAAGTAGCCTAGTAGGTATATCAACATCTTATACAGTCGACAACTGAATGTCAAATCAAATAAAACACAATTCAGTCATATTTCAACAATATTGTCAGTTTTCTCTTCTTAGATCACGCCATGTCAAATAACTTCCCTCTCACTTTCTTTTCCGACCGCAGTTTCTCACCTGTGTGTGCGTCACTCACTCGAGCCTCAGTGCTCATCATAATGCACAGATCTGATTGGCTGAGTAGCATCATGTGTGATATTTACAACGCATGCGATTGGTCCATGAGTTTCCCAGGCCACTAAAGCTACCGTAAAAGCTAGAAAAGTTACGCCGATAAAAATAGGACCACCCCGTCGAAATTAAATAATTCTCCATAGTTTATCAGTTATAGGTCCAGGTCTGCAGAGGACAGCGCCTGGGTCCGGACTCGGACCGCAGTCTGCTCATTAGTGACCTCTGGTTTAGAGTGACAAATCACACCAGTGTACTTTAATGTGAAAATGCATAAGGTTGGCAGGTCTATAAATATAGTTACAGCTAGTATTTATAGCAGATCTCCCAACAAACGCATGTATAACATTATTCCTATATGACTTCGCTGTAGTCTTTAACATATCGTCACTGTCCAATTACAAAAAGTATTTCAATTTTCTGCAGTTTTTAGTTTTCTACATAATTTGTGTGAAAATTTAATGATTAATGGACCAATAGAAATGCTTCAAAATTGCTTGGGGAAAAAAAAAAATCATGGTACACTAACCTACATTAAAAGTTTTGAATATTTTTGCCCTCTCCTGTTAAGTTTACCATTTTGGAAATACGTGTTTTTCTTTGGACAGCAATGATATTCTTTAATAGTCAAGGTATTGGCCATTGACCATTGAAAAACCCACGCCGGCTTGCTTCTTTTTAATAGGTGTTCAAAGCAGACGCATAGTTGTCTGCTGAACAAAGCCTTGGACATCACTGATCAGGTGTTTTTGGAAAACGAACCAAACATCAATGCAGTGCCACAGAGTAAAGTGAGCTAGTTTTTTGACACATATTCTGCAGCTTAAGTGTCAAGGCTAACACTCCTAGTGCTGAGCGAATTCAGCTGAAGTGATGACCCAAAATCTTGACTACTGGGTGGTAGAAACTTTGAGAATCAGAATGTTAAAGATGCTTACCCTGTTTGTGAAGCCCTTTCTTTGTTTCCTTTCTGTGCCCTGTGCTTGTTGTACAGTTTCAATGCCTTCGTTTCAGGAAAAAAAACGGAGTCTCTCAGTCCAGACTAATTCCAGGATCATTCAGTCATACTGTGAAAGCAACCTTTGACACACAGGGTTACATCTATGGATTTATGAAGCATCTCTCTGGTCCTCTCTTTTTTTTTGTTGTTCTTCAGTCATAAGGCCGGGAGAGGATGATTGGAAAATAGCTCAGATAGCTCAGAGCTATTTTCTCTGGAGGTCATGAGCTCCCTGTGGCTTCACTTTGAAGGCTAATGTGTCTCTTCACATACACAAAGCACTCTCACTGCCTGGAATTCAATAGAGGTTAACAAAATTACAGGTGAAGGCAAAACACAGGGTCACCATAAGCCACTGAGGATCACTGTGTATCTTGCAACATGTAATGAACAATCTGAGACAAATGTCTTTTTTTTTCCATTTACGCCTTAACCCCTTAAATGGCCAGGGCCAACTGGCAGGCCTACGCTATTAGACTGCTCTATAACCTAAGAACAGATCCACCAGTTCGCATTGTAGTTACAAGTCCGTGTAGTTACTAAATAATAAACTATAGTATGTACTAGACCTGGGATTTTAAGGGGGTTAGTCCTGCAAATAGCATTTACTCTCATGGAACAATTACTTTGAGGGAGGCAAAACACAAAGTATAAAAATTTTATTTATGGGCTTTTATTAATTCATCAAAATCTCAGGAATCTCAGAAATCAATCAGAAAAATCCCCAGAGGCTAAGGTTCGTAGTAGGATGGATAGCACTGTTAAGGACTTTATAGTAGGTACGGTGGAAACATCTAAGAATCCGATGACTGCAGAAAATCTGATTTTGTCAGTAATGCAATCAACATGCGTTTGAGTAATCAGATAATGGGGAAACTCTGGGTCTACATAAGTCAGGCAGTAATCAGATTTCTCTTTGCAACCAGCCAATAAACTCACAGAAGAAGACGTGACGTAAACGTTGTCTAAAACTCAAACTTCATGCCATAGCTTTTTTAAACACCACACCACCTCACCCGAAAATATGAACGTACGTCATCTAGTAGATCAAGAATATTTAAATCCTTCATTTCGTCAAAGCATGTAGTTGGTTTCAGCTGGTTTTCGCTCCAAAAGTGTTTTGCTGCATCTTGCAATGCGCAGACTGAGAAATCTGAAAGAAATCACAGTAAGAGTTCACATGCACTGAGAAATCTGATTACTGAGCTAAAATCCAGCTCTCTGATGTCTTAATCAGATTTCTAGACCTTACAACGATCTAAGAAATTAGAGTGTGCTCGTTACATGGTCATTTGAATAATCAGATAACTGCCCAAATCTGATTATGATCGGATTACTGGGTGCATGTAAACGCCCTTTATGCTGGTTCTCTTTTACAGAGGGTCAAAGGAGCCTAGGATGAACAGGAACATTGTGATGGAGATCTAGAGATGGAATGAAAGTTCTAGACACACAGGCAGTGCGTCCCAATTCAGGGGCTGGATCCTTCGAAGGACACGCCTTTGTAGGCTGCTTAGACCTGCGAAAGCTGAACCTTAGTTGTTTATTTCATTTTTTAGAGCTGGAGATGCTTCACCGCCGGCTACTGACGAGACTTTTTTTTTTTTTTACATTTCTATCATTAGTCATTTACCTCAGTGTAAACCCAACACTTGTATTTAAAGCTGTCTCTTCAGCCACCGTTCGCTCCTCTGTTGATGCCGCTATGTTCTCAAATCCTCGCCGACACGCAATGAACCTTGGGATATGCTGGCTGGTGAAGGATCCACTCTTTGGATCATTCATTGCCATGGAAAAGAAGGACGCATTTCTTGGCCACATATGAAGGAGTCTTCAAAATGGGACGGCCTAGTTGCGCCGCTGTGATGCAATCGGCCTTCAGATGCAGCCTCCGAAAGATGCAGCCCCTGAATTGGGACACAATGAGGAGTTGACCACAATAGATGCTAGTCCATACAGCAGGAAATTACCTTGAGATGAATGCCTGAGCATATTTGTGAGAGAGGAATGAAAACTTCAATCGAGTGATGTTACGTGAAAATGAAATAAGATGGTTAAACGAGAAGGTAAAACGAGAGAATATTACGGGTTTGTCACGTAGTAAGGGATAACTGTCAGTAATTTCATCAACTGTTCATTCTAGACTATGCTGAAAACAAATAGCCAATGAAGATTATTTGTGAAGTCCTTTCCAGTCAAATCTGATTTCCGATCTAAACCTTATTTTGGGAAATCCAGCTGAATTTCTCAAAATAAACTCATTTTCCACAGACTAGTGCACAATGAATACAGGAAAACATTATCGTTCACTTCACAGATGTTCAGCTCATATTATCAGACACGCTGACAGGCGCTATACGCTAAAGATACGCTAAAATAAGAAATTCCACGGAAAATTTAAGTGCTAAACCTGAGCTTTATGAACATAAGAATGCATGCAGATCACATGCATGGGAAGAGCCCCAACCCTATTGTGCTGTCCAAAGGTGTCTGTATATACAAGAGCGCAGTGGGCCATTTATCAATCTTGTGTGTGTGAGAGAGAGAGAGAGAGCAGATCGGCCTACGGGCCATTTATCAAACCTGGCTGGACTTATAGATGATGAATGAAGCTTCCCAACCAGCTGCACATTTCCATTAAACATAGAGGGAGGTCTGCTGTCTCCTTTTATAACATACAGCCTGGACAGCTCAGAGTGAGACACTACTGAGGAACTGAGGGAAGATCACAAGCCATAAACAAATAGACACCATGCAGTATTTCAGAACATCAGTCACTGTTTAGTATTTAAAGTAGGCTTAAGTTAATTGATTAGGCCAGGGCTGCCAAAAAAATGGCCTATGAGCCAAATTAGAGACCTGAGGATGTTTGATTTGAGCCCATAGAAAGTTACCCTGAACCTCTTATCCAGACATATTTTAATACTATATACAAACTTTCTTTCCTCTTCTTATTTTCCTTTAAAAACTGCATTTGGGTCCTCCTACAGAAACGTCCATTTTTGTGTCCCTAGCGTTTACAGATATATTACACTTAAAAAACATGTTAGGGTTACAATTTATTTATATGTTAAAATAAAACAATAAGTTATTTTAACAATTACACCTTTTTGAGCTGTCAATTTAGCAATATTGGTTTTTAAATCAATTATATAGAATTCCAAGCACCACAGAAGAGCTCGTCCTCACAGTCATGTGTAAAGGCTGAGGCCATATTTTGAAGAAGAAAACATGTATTTCTGCTATTTTAACTACAATAATCTATACATGACTATGAAATATATAGATTAAATCACAAAGAAAACAAATGCCAAATAAATATTATAAAATATATAATGAAAGTTGTGGTCCCCAGGACTCGTGTCACTGGTGTTACTGCATAACAATAAATCTCTTATTTTGAAAGGGATTTTCTGAGGATCTATGAAGAAAAGCACATGGTGAGTCCACTGAGTCTTTCAGTTATCAGAGATTTTCTCATTTAGCTCATGATTTCATATGAAGCTTTTAGCTGAAGTCACTGGTGTGACCGACTTTATTCTGAGGTAACTGTGAAAAAATAGAATACAAATGGATTAAATTACATATTTTAGTGGATAATCCATGATTGACAACATGTGGTTTGATGCTCTGTAGCAGCCATTTAGTAAAATGCATTTTTCACTAAAACTTGGTAAACACCAATAAGGATTGGTAACACCAGTGACGCCTATGCATAGATAGTGGACGTTTCTTTAGAATGACCCATTTACAGTCATATGTACAAGTTTGGGCGCCCCTTGTGAAATGACATTTCTATATGAAAGTAAGCTTTGCATGTAAGTGTATGCACTTTTATTTAGTATGACGTTCTAAATACATATTTTTTAAAACTCAATTTGAAAGCTATCCACCTTCTTTATTTGTGTCTCAAACCCCAGGAAAGACTTCATATACCAGTTCAAGGTCTCCCCAACCATCAATTTGAGACACGTCTGTTGTTCTGTCTCTTTGGCCATCAGCTCACCTCAAACATCTGATAAGTCACTTTCCTAAATACTGTCCTGACTTTATGACAATCGCAACAGGGTCCTAACCTCTGTTTTAACCTTCAGCTTCTATCATTTTTAAGCAACATGGTCAGGCAGCAACATAATGGCGTTGCATTTATTGAGATTGCAAAACAGTGTTTTGGGATGCGAGACTTTTTTTTGTTAACTGATTCAAAAATCCTGGATCTTGCAGACAAGTGAATTTAAAACTTGCCCACCAGAATCTAAAACTAGCCCACGAGGTCTTTATAATAACAATAGATTACTGACCTTGAATGAATAGTTTAGGATTTCCTCGTTTGACATGAGGTGCTGTAAAAATATAATTTTAAAATTAAAATCAGAATTGATTCTGTAATACGAATTTGTGAAAAATCTTATCTGGATCTTGTCAGAACTTAACATAACCCTAAAGATAGGAAGTTTCTGTAATATGACCCCCTGGACTAGGGTACTAACAGTGCTATGAAGTGTTCACAATGCAATGTATGAAACATTTGTTCCGTATTCAAACATTCATGTGGAGCATAGAGGAAAAGCATATATTTAAATGTATATATATATATATATATATATATATATATTTGTAATTAATAACATTAATTAAATTTGTTTTTTGATTATTAGAAAATCAGCACATATATTAATTAAAATTTGACATAGCAGGACGTGATTTAATTGGATGACACAGGAAAGGTCTTCATTAACGCCCACCTGCGGCCTGCTGAAAAGGGAGAGCGCGTTCACGTCCGTCGGCACGCCGGAACAGTGTAAATGCAGCGTTTGTGAGGTTGAGTACAGCAGGTGGAAAAGACTGGACAAAGCAAGCACAACCAACTGCAGGGCCAAAGCATATCAAAACAGCAACAGCTTCAACACTGTCAAATGTAACTATGGACTTAATTAACCCTTTAAATGGCCACTGGTGAGCCCAAAGTTTCTATAATGTCTATAAACTAAGAACAGCTCAACCAGTTTGCACTGAAGTCCCAGTAGGTACTGAATAATAAGCCGTAGTATGTAATAAACCTGGAATTTTAAGAAGTCAAACTGCAGAAAAGTAGATGCAGAAAACAATGTGTTTGTGGACTAGACAAATCAAATGGACCCACAGATTTAGAAATATACAAATGAAACATTAAAAATCTGACATTTTAGAGAATACATGCTCAAAATGTGCATTGTAAATGTAAACTATAAATGGTTTAAGTGAGCATAATGTTTGTTATGTAATTTTATGAGTGCTCAATATGAACCTCCTCCAGCTGTACGAACAACATCAACGCCATAGTCAAACTCCCATACTCGATTGAACATGTCGGGTGTCGCTGCACTCACGGCTCTTTCAGTGCAATTTCGGAGAACATCCAGTGTTGTGGACACTGTGAGCTGTTGGAGCTTCACTGCCCACGAAAATCACGCTGCACAATTATGACAGATTCACTCTTATTGAAGTGGAGAACGCAGAACGCTTTCTGCTCAGGGGTCTCATCTCCTCTCAGACTGAAGGGAGCCAGTCAGAAACTGTATGACCCCCTCTTTCAATTGGTATGTGATTGGTTCCTCATGGTTATAAAAATATGGCGCTTTGAAAGTGGATGAATTTTTTTGAATCACGCTGTACAAATAAAAGATTTTCCTACACTTCAATGCACTCGAGTTTAGAATGCAAACTAGCTCTGCCTATATCAGCAAACCATAACAGCACTCTCTTAATAGTTGTGATCTGTAGCTAATTGGCCTAATTAGGCAGATTAGGAAAGGTGCTTGTTTCCTTTAATTAGAGTCAGACATTTTCTCTCTACAACATTATTAACAACTCTGTGATTTGCCTACCAAATTGGGCTACTTTTGATGTAGGAAATAGGCTTCTTGAAAAAAAAATCTCCTGACAGTTTTTTTATGCATCTTTACCCATGGGTTTATTTATTTATTTATTTATTTATTTATTTATTTATTTAAACAACCTATCTCCCTGCACAATGAGTCTTAAACAATGAAACAAAGGGCCTGGGAAGGCATGTTGTTTTCTTGTCTAGCTCTCTCTTGTTATGCCTGGCAAACCAATTATTTCTTCTAATCCAGCACAAACCTTAGCACTCACTGTATTATCTTCTTGAGAGCAAAATCAAAGGGCAAAATAAAGGCATTCCTTCATCACCCTCAGCGGACAGGCATTGAGAAACTGACTGGACAGCAGACTCTAAAATGACTCATGGCTCTAAAATGAAACAGCATTTCACAGATATCATCAGTACATAAACAGCACGGCCAAACTACATGTTGTATTACAAAGGGAGCAAAATCGGTCCTGCTTAATTGGATTTAATGCAGCACACTATGTTAAACTATGAATAAAAATCCCAGTACTGTGTTTTTGATAGTGTTTTTTTTTTCCAACATGACTTTACTGTTATACAACCCCATTTCCAAAAAAGTTGGGACGCTGTGCAAAATGTAAATAAAACAAAATTCAATTTTGTACAAATCATTTAAACTCTATATTTCATTAAAATAGTACAAAGACAACATATCAACTGTTGAAACTGAGAACTTTTATTGTTTTTTAAAAAATATTTAGCCATTTTGAATTTGATGCCAACAACACGTTCCAAAAAATTGGGATGGGGGCAACAAAAGGCTGGTAAAGTTGTGTAATGCTAAAAAACACCCGGTGCTTAATTGGCAACAGGTCTGTAACATGATTGGGTATAAAAAAGCAAAGAGCTTTTGCTTTTCATCATCTACGGTACATAATAACATTAAAAGATTAAGAGAATCTGGAGAAATCTCTGTACATTAGGTACAAGGCCAAAAACCAGTATTGGGCCCTCAGACAGCACTGCATTAAAAACAGACATGATTCTGCAGAGGAAAATCACTGCATGGGCTCAGGAACACTTCTGAAACTCACTGTCTGTTAAAACAGTTTGTTGCTGCATCTACAAATCCAAGTTAAAACTCAAACGCAAAGAAGCAATGCTGCCACCTTCTCTGGGCTCGAGCTCATTTAAAATGGACTGAGGTGAAGTGGAAAAGTGTCCTATGGTCTGACGAATCAACATTTGAAATTCTTTTTGGAAATCATGGACACAGTGCACAGTTCAAAAGCCAGTATTCATGATCGTATAGGGATGCATTAGCACACATGGCATGGGTGACGCGCACATCTGTGAAGGCGCCATCAACACTGAATGATACATACATGTTTTGTCAACATATGCTGCCATTCAGACAACGTCTTTTTCAGGGAAGGCCTTGATTATTCCAGCAAGACAATGTCAAACCACATTCTGCATGTATTCCAGCAGCATTGCGTATTAAAAGAGTCCGGGTGTTAAACTGACCTGCCTGCAGTCCAGACCTGTCACCACCTGTTAACATTTGGTGCATTATGAAATGAAAAATACGATAAAGAAGACCCTGATCTGTTGAGTAGCTGAAATCATTTATCACACAAGAACAGAAAAACATTTCACTTTCAAAGCTACAGCAATTGGTCTCCTCAGTTCCCAAACGCTTACAGAGTGTTGTTAAAAGAAGAGGTGATGAAACACAGTGGTAAACATGTCCCAGTCCCAACTTTTTTGGTTGTCAGTATTAAATTCAAAATGGGCAGATATTTACTATAAAATTTCTCAGTTTTAACATTAGATATGTTGTCTTTGTACTATTTTCAATTAATATGGTTTAAATGATTTGAACATCATTGCATTTTGTTTTTATTTACATTTTGCACAGCGTCCCAACTTTTTTGGAAATGGGGTTGTATATTAAATATCTACATTAAATATAGTAAACTGTAAGCCTTCTTCATGAAAGGACAATAAGCATTTCAGTGGCTTTGCATATTGTCTAGGATCTCATATTACCAAGCACAAGAGAGCAGGATTTTTATGTTCAAAAAGCACCAAAACCCTGCATGAGCTTTTCAGGAGCCTCTCCGGTCTGTCACTTGTCAAATCTGTAACTACGATACAGTGAATAAAGACATTTGGGGGGTTGTCACACTGTGAACAGCTGTGAATAAGGACGTTCTACTGGCAGAATTGCAGAGATAAATATTACATTACAGCATGCTTCAGGCTAATGGAAACATCTCTGAACCTTCAAATCGGCCGTTTTACATTTCGCTGATTCTTCTGCTCAAGGCGACTTACATTACCCCACTGCAACAACAGACCCCCAGAGGGAACTTGGGGGTAAATGCCCAGCCCAACCCATGATCTCTGGACTCACAGGCACTGACTCAAGCCAGACTGAAGTGCCACTGTTGGGATCCATCTGTGTGGTGTGTTCTGCTCCTCCACAACACCCGAGCTGACATACAGAAACTGTCCCTCAATTCTATCTGGTGTCTGCAATCGCCCCTTCATGTACAGTTCATAAGGGCAAAGGCCAGTAATGTTAATAATTTAAACTCTGGCTGAAGCATGCCTGACATGTTATCCAGCTTCTAATTTATGATCCAAGTCTGACTCAAAGTTAACTGGCCCACAGGCGACAAAAACACTGCCTCATATTTATGTAAGTTCATTAAACTATGTAAACAAATGAGCTGGATGATGTCAAAAATGCTAATTGCGCTGGACGTCTATCACGAACAGTAAACACTGCATTATAGTCTTAGTTCAAATTAAAAAAGGACTTTTTTCCTCAGTTGTCTGTCAAAGAATAATCATGCTAATCCCACCTGTGCTTTAACACATTTTTATCTTCAGATGGTGGATAGGTTTGGCTGAATGGATTCCACTCTATGGTGAATATGTGCATGTCACGCCTGCCTCTGGCTCGGCTGGAACTACAGCAGACCTTGCCGCCTCGGACTGCATTTCCCAGAACCCCTTGCTCCCTCAAGTGACTCAGGAATTATTGAATTATGAATTCAATTCTGAATTCTGAATTAATTATGAATTATGATCTCTTGAACCTGTTCTTTGTTATTGTGTTTGTTAGCTCAGTACATAAGCCCAGGCTTTAGCATAGGGTCCTGGTGAAGTATCGTCGCCGTTTGTTGTGCACACTGAGCCTTTTCTCTTGTTTGCTGTTGCCTTATCATGTTTGACCTGTGCTTTGATTTTGGATCGCCCATTGTAAATAAACCCTACCAAACTAGCCTTGTCTGGCTTCGTCTGCAAACCTTACAGTGCACATCCCAACATGCAGGATAAAAATAATGCCACACAAAGAAAAACAATGGCAATGCTTGCTAAAGCATGCTAAAAACATGCTTAATATTCACAAAACAGTTTACATGGATAGGCCTAGGTAGGATTGGATCTACCCAGACTGATCGCAGGCATAACCAATCAACAAAGACAGAATATTTAAGATGCATTTCAAGATAATGAAATTTGATTCATTTTCTGCGAGTGCTGTCATTCTGGATTGATGAATCGCGCTTCACTGTCTGACACCCTTTTGACTGAATGGGCACAAATTCCCATAAACACACTCCAAAATCTTGTGGAAAGCCTTCCCAGAAGCATGGAGGCTGATATAGCCATAACAAGAGGGCTGACTCCATATTAATGCTCATGGTTTTGGAATGAGACATCCAGCAAGCTCGTATAGGTGTGACGGACAAGTGTCCACAAACATTTGGTGTTTGTGTTTCATTTCAGTGTTCCATCAATGTACTGTTATGACATTATAAACAGCTTAACTCATAGAATCACACAGATTTACACACTGTAGAAGCCTTTGGACACCTGAATGCTTTCAGAGCTTTAAAGCCAGGGTCATAGCATAACAGTTATACTCTGACACAGAAAACAATTACTACAACACATGCTATAAACTGGGCAGAGAGCGTCCTCAATCCAATGACGCATCTTTGATTCCTCCATGCGGACAGCCTTTGGACACCATGACCGGCCACACAGGCACTTCCTGTCTCCAGATGGCCCCTTCCAGCCAGCAAGAAATCTTTGAAGGAATGGTTCACTCACAAATGCTAACACATTTTAAAGACAGCAGTGACAGGTTAGCATTACGAATGTAATATACTAATGGTCCCATACTAGCCTTAATATATCATTAGCTACGTTAGCAACTAGTATGGGACCATTAATAGAAAAGTCTTCAGTTAAAATCAACACTGAGTGGTGAAATTGGCCTGTACTCCAAGAAGCCTGAAAGCACACTTCAGAATCGCCCAGTGAAGGCTTTATTTGAAATGAAAGCTCTTGGTGCTCAGGGGGAACAGGTAGTATGAGGTCTGACAGTGGAACATTAGTGTGTGGATGTGAGTGATACTGTACTCTATAAGTGGTTAAAGCTGACTTCTCAGCCCGCAGTGCAGAGTGAACGTCATTCCTTTTCCAGAATGGTCCTAGCAGATGAAAAAACGGCTATCTTACTATGCTAGACAGGGTACCGTGTCCTGGCCTGCCACTGCGGTGATTATACATTTACATACACCGATCAGGTATAACATTATGACCACCTCCTTGTTTCTACACTCATTGTCCATTTTATCAGCTCCACTTACTATACAGGTGCACTTTGTAGTTCTACAGTTACAGACTGTAGTCCATCTGTTTCTCTGCATACTTTGTTAGCCCCCTTTTACCATGTTCTTCAGTGGTCAGGACCCCCCATGGACCCTCACAGAGCAGGTACTATTTGGGTGGTGGATCATTCTCAGCACTGCAGTAACACTGACGTGGTGGTGTGTTAGTTTGTGTTGTGCTGGTACGAGTGGATCAGACACAGCAGCGCTGCTGGAGTTGAAACACTGTGTCCACTCACTGCCCACATTATTTGACTCCCCTACCTTGTCAGTCCACCTTGTAGATGTACAGTCAGAGACGATAGCTCATCTGCTGCTGCATAGTTTGTGCTGGTCATCCTCTAGTCTTTCATCAGTGGTCACAGGACGCTGCCCAAAGGACACTGTTGGCTGGATATGTTTGGTTGGTGGACTATTCTCAGTCCAGCAGTGACACTGAGGTGTTTAAAAACTCCAGCAGCACTGCTGTGTCTGATCCACTCAGTATGTGTTGTTAGGTTATGAAAAACACTACAAGACTCTAAGGTTCTAACTGAAAGGTGAGCATAAACAGTATGAACAGGAGGTACAATGTTTAGAATCTACTGAAACGCAATGATGCACCGAAATGAAAATTCTTGACTGAAACAAAATAATAAATACTAAAAGTTCAAAAAGCATTTAAATATATTCCTTCATAGTTTCCCAAAGGCATCTAAAGCTGAATTCCAGAGTGCCACCATTATAATGACAGAAAACACTTTTTTTTTAAAATAAGTTAAGATAATTCTGGATTCAAAATTAAAAGCATCACTGACCAGAGATGGGGCCGATTCAATCCAATATCGGTATTGGGTCCGATACTGACATAATACTCTCATCGGATATCGGGCTGACAGGGCCGATCCACTTACCGATCCATATTCTAGTCCGCAGCTTGTGCTGGACCATGAACCTGCCGTAACATAACATAACGTAACATGGAACGTCACCAATCCATATTCCACTCCACAACTTACCATGAACCTGCGACAACTTCAGTCTGTAACTGAATGAGAAAATAAAATTAGCTGTTGGTTTGACTGAAATGTTGTTTGTTTGCAGATATTTTAGTCTGGAATCGCCGAAAAGCACCGCTACTTGTGATGTGTGTAGAGCCAGCGTGCCGAGGGATAGAAGCATGGTCGCATCATACAATACAACCAAATTAATCACCTGCAGAGATTTCACATGAAAGAGTACCAGGAGTTAATGCTAACAGACAGGAGGCGCCACCAGGAAGCGACTCTCATAGATGCTTTCCAGAAACACGATAAACCTCCAGCAGACAACCTAAACCAGAGGTCAGTCCGGACCCAGACATCGCCCTATACGGACCTGGACCTATAACCGATAAACTATGGAGAATTATTTTTCTAGCCTTTACAGTGCCACTTTAGAGGCCCGGGAGACTGACAGACCAATCGCATGGGTTGTAAATATCACACATGACGCTACTCAGTTGTTGAATGTTGTTGAAATATCACTGAATTGTACTTTATTTGATTTGATATTCAGTTGTTGACTGCATAAGATGTTGATATATCTACTAGGCTACTTCAGTATACAGTATAAGCCCTGAATCATGATGCAAGCTGGATATTATGATGTTCTGGACCTTTGCTTGAGGAAATTTTCTCTAACTGGACCTTACTGAATTTTAATTCAAGACCCCTGACCTAAACGCTAAAGGGATCATAGAGAACTTGCTCAATTTCATTATACTCGATGACCCACTATCTGTAGAGGAAAATGTCAGAATTCGCAGCCTGTTGGAAACCATAGAGCCCAGGAACGATCTCCATCCAGGAAATACATTTCAGAGACTGCTATAACTGAACTGAACAATCAAGTGTTATCACAGTTAGCGCCACAGTTAGCTAGATGTTAAAGCCATGAGCTTCACAACTGATATTTGGACCTCAGATTTGAACCCAGTGTCTCTCACAAGTCTCACTGTACACTGGGTGAACTCGGAAACATTAGAGATTGATAGATTTAACACCTGAAACACCAACAATAATAATGATAATAATACAGTAAAAAGAGCTCTTGTATCCGAACTTGTATCGGTATCGGCAGCTGCATATCGGAATCGGATTGGAACTGAAAAACTGAGGATCAGCCCATCACTATCACTGACAACTCACTCATGACTGCCTCCAGGGCTTGAAGGCTATAATTAGAACTTTTCTCTCTCCTTCTAACCTCCGTCCATATATCGTTTCCATATATCGTTCCTTCTCTCATAAACGGGCACACTCTCACACCAGACTCGTCCAGCTTGTAAATGATCCAGCGTCAGTAGTGCAGCGCTTCACCTTGCCAGAAGCGATGGTGATTCATCATTGAGGAGGGTGCTGAAGTGGTGCAAGGAACTGTGTAAATGTGTGTGTTCTGTGTTCTTTAACCCTTTAACATTACACCTCAACCAACTGTTTGGAATCACTGTGTTTGATGATATAAAACCCACTGTTCTGCAGGGACATGCATACGATAATTCTGTTACGATGCTAGTGCATAATATAGCTTTATGACTTTTACAGGTTTATTGATGTAACATCCTGTCACTCTCTATCCTGGTTTTTCTCTGTTTTTGCCTTTTTCTTGGTTTCCCAGTGCCATGTGTTTTTGTTTGTCCGCCATGTGCCTTTGTTTTTTGTTTTTGTCTGTCTCCTCCCTGGTCCTGCCCCCTTGTTGCCTGCTCCACCTGCCTGTAGTCTGCAGCCCCTCCCTCTTACTAGCCCCAGGAGTTCCTTGTTTCCCCTCAGAAGATTTATACCCCAGTGTTCGCTCAGCCCCTTTGTCTTGCATTGTCTATATACCCCATTGCTGTTGCCGGTTTTCTCTAGTCTTAGGTTTAGTTCTGATTTCTTTTGTTGTGTCTCACCATGGATTTATCTGTTCTCCGTACCTTTGCTACTGAGTTTCTGGACTCTGTTAAGTCTGATTTAAATAAAAGCAACCTGCACTTGCATTCAGCCTCTACACCTCCAACATTACAATTAAACTACTTAAATACTAATAATAATACTTCAAAAATAAATGTTGAACAAAGCTGTGGAACATCAAGAATAAATGTATTGTAATATAACAAAATGATAAAATAACAACATTACCACCCGGAGTCCCTCGTATTTAAGAAGTGAACAAATCTTTAGGCAGAAAATTTGTCAAATATTTAAGTAAATAGACAATTGTAGTATATTGCTTATCATTTAATTCATTTGCATCCTTCCCAAAATATTTCACATTAAAATTCTGTAGTCTCAAAAAAGAAGGAATCATCAGAATCCACAGCCAATCAGCTGTTTATACTTCCTTCCAGAGTGGAAACAGGTGTGTTCTAGGGGAGAAAACATGATGAACCATTACAGGGCCGTGGAACTTCAGGCCTGGAATTGAGCATCACTCTTCTGAACAATGGTTTCAAAGGTGTCAACCCGTATGATTTACCCATTTACAGTCCTCTTTAATTGCAATCGGTATACAGCCTCATAAGGCTGGGATACAGGAAATCTGGTGAAATACAGTTTTCCCATAAACTCTGGACAGTGATCATCAATAATTCTGTCATGCTCAGATTTGTTTTTTCACTTCGTTTTATTACACATACTGGCCTAAAAATGAACCTGATCACACTAAAACTTATGTTACTATATTTAGTAATTAGCAAGACAACCAGATGAATATATCACTGTAAAGAAAACGTGATGAATTATGTTGTTGCCAATAAGCTTAATGGTAGAAATGTACAATATGGGTAGCAGCGTATCGGTGAATTTTTACATTTTGGAGGATTACCGTCTCTAGAGGTTGACACCTACATGGCTAACTAACTTGGCTCTTTATCACAGCCCAACATAATAAATGTGGTCTTGCCAAAGTGCCTCTTTTACAAAACTGCTGCAAAAGGAAGTGCAAAGAAAAGTAAAATAAATGTGAATATCAGCAAGTGTAACAACAACTGGAATAAAAATGTAAGCACCAAGAAGTAGAGCAAGGGTACCAATCACTGGGTATTAAAAAAGTAATAATATTACTTTTTAATATTATTAATATTAAAAAAGTAAGAGGCAGAGCAAATGTACCAAGCCGCTAGTAAAAATATCAAGTGACATAAATCTAACCATTACTTGGGTTTAAGTTTTCCTTTTATCAAGAGAGCACCTGGTAGAACAACTTAAGATGTCCAAATATCTGTTGTAAATGCAATGAACTGTGCCAAGTTTAGAGAGAGTTTGGCACTGAACATTGCTGGAAGCCTTCATGCACTGTGATTGAACACAGTGAGCCAAACCGTAGACTGCTGAACCACAGATACAGAACCGTTAATACACTACCATTCAACACACCCTCAGCAATGTAAGTCAGGGTGTTTAATAGAGCATCGTCAACATGGTGGAGGAGGAAGGTTGTTTCCAATGCAAGAAAGAAACAGCTTAAATCTCAAAAGTGACCGACTTTCAGAGACACTGGATGATAGGGCTGGGCAGTTAATCGAAAAGTAATTGAAACCGACATTCAGAACCTCTAACCGATGTAATCTCGCCCATGTCAGTTATTTCAATTTTTTAAAATTCTGTTAATCCGTTCGTGTCGTCAGATTATTTAAACTTTGCTTTCAGACTTTAAACTGTTCTTTGACGCTGCAGCCTCGTTCTCCTGCGGCCACGTTCGGACATTTCTTTCAAAATCTCTTTGAACACGGAGGGTTTGGATACGTCTCTTATAATTTTCGTACAGAAACATCAGCCTAAATGTTTATTCGGTCTCAGCAGCGCAAAATTATGATTGTTGAGTTGGATTGACGTAAAAGTCGCGTGAATTCTGATCTGTCTGTTGAGACGATTTACATTAACCTATGCAGAGCATATTTACAGTACAAACCTTGTCAGTAAACTATGACAGCAAAAAAACAAACAAACAAAAACAAAATAATCATTCATTAATCATAATCGAGGTAAAACATTTCAATTAATCGTGATATTGATTTGAGGTCATATCGCTCAGCACTACTAGATTATGACAATTTCAACGGACAATTCAATCTGTAATTAACGCTTATAATAACGATGGTATCTTAAGTCGAATCCAGTCACTGCCTTTCTCCCTAATCTGTCTCTTTTCCAAAGGCTCAAAATCCACTGCTATAAGCCAGACAAGCAATAGATCATGAAAGCAGTACATCTGCTGCAGCCCACATAAAGCACCGATATGATAGTCTTTCAGAAGTTCTTTTTTTAAGAGTCAGCAAGTCAAGGTCACACACCATCACTCCCACCCTTTCACTGCAAGCTTTATGTGCCTTTACACTGAAGAGAACTGCGGGTGTATTTCTGCAGAGAGGCAGAGGCTGCCACCCTCCACCTCACCTACACAGGGCACATTTTTACACGGACTCGCCACCGTGCCTTGCCTTACTATAGATAGATGGTATCTTGGTGCCGCATACTAGTTTATGTGATTGTATTGTTTATATGGTATTGTACTATGTGATGTTCTGTCTATTGTCTATTGTGTGCACTATTATGTATTTACTGTATTATTGACTGCTCACTGTTTTACTCACTGAGTGACTCAGTAGGCTGAATGAACAATACCTTTTATGAACTCGAGTCATGCTAAGAGGACATATATCATGAAATGTTAATTCGGGTGTAGATAATGCTAAAGTAGGCGAGGAAAATACTGTTGGAAAGAGAAGAGCACAGATTTCCTTACAGATCTAGCACAACTGCTTTTTAATTTCAGTCAAAAATGAAGATTTTGACAAAGCATTTAATATATCTCAGTGATCTTGCAAACTTTCGGGCTCATATCAAGTTTTTTTGTATGTTCCCTTTTCTATATTTGTATATATATTGCATATTTATGACCAACGGCTCTTGTGTTAAACGTTAGGGTACAGTTCTAAGCAGGCCTGGTTCCAGAACACAATCACAGAGGGAGAGTAAAGAGAAATAGGCTATGTTCACACAGCAGGTAAAAGTGGCCCAAATCTTTTTGTTTGATTTTCTCAACAAATCTGATGTTTTTGTTTGGCTGTTCACATTATCTTTTAAATGTGATCTGTATGCGACTTCAGGCTGAACAGATCAGTGCCGAAACTGACCTGCATGCGCAAAAGAACAGAGCTTCACGCTGCTTCACGGCTCATCCAGAGGTAAACAATCACGACTGCCAACGAGCGCCAGTCGCTCCCGGAGGATCAGCTTCATGTTCACCAGCATCACAGGAGCCATCATGAATTTTCACTGACTGACAGCTGGGCTCATCACCCAGAATGTGTTCGAGCTGAAAAGGGGCTCGTTACTTGGCCACGGCCACTTCTTTGGTTCGTGTCCTCGGATTCTTTGAACTTTGCTTTCAGATGTTTAACTGTTCTTTGATGCTGCAGCCTCGTTCTCCTACGGCCGCGTTCAGTCAATTTTTTCGAAACCTCTTCGAACACAGAGGGTTTTGGATAAGTCTCTTCTAATTTTTTGGTACAGAAGCCTAAATCAGCCTAAATGTTTATGAGGTCCCAGCAGTGCGAAATTATGACAAATGTCGAGTTGGATCAACGTAAAAGTTGCATGAATTCCAGTCTGGTTGTTCAGACTGAGTCGCATTGCCGCATAACATATACGTATCAGATTTCAGTACCACTTATGAAAGCGTCTCAAATCGGTATTGGAAATGTCAAAGTCAGTGTGTTTATCTGTTCACACTGACACACAGACACACATCTGTGTCAGATTTGGGCCACTTTTTCCTGCTGTGTGAACAAAGCCATAGAAAAATAAATTGGGTTTCACCAGGAATATGCGTGATTATTAAAAATATATACCATAATGTGCAGCTACCATTTGTTTATAACCATGTGACCACACATGAAAAAGTACTGGAATATCCTGTGCTGTAACTGTTATTTTGTTGTTATAATACTAACCGTACCTGCTGACTATGTTTGAATAGTTTCCCCGACCTTGCTAACGAAAGAGGATACAACATGAGACAATGTCTGGAGTGATCACATGAACTTTCAGGCTTTATTAGGCCTATAAGCACTATGCTGAGCCATCCTACATACCTGAAAGTTACCTGCGCACTACAACTCTGGTTTTAGGTATGAGTAAGGCTGTCTAAATATATTTCCCAAAGGCTGGGAGGTGCAAAAAATCACCTGGAGCCACATTCACCAAATCTCTCCTAAGAAAACAATTATGAAGAATCTTAGAACAAACACTGGGAAGTTTATCAGTATGTCCTTGAATGCAATTCTCTTGAAAAAAAAAAGAAAAAAAAAAAAGGTTCTCAAATGTTTTCCCAAGAAAATCCTAATTGTTTTCATTTGTAGGCTTTTTGTAGGCTTAGGCTTAATCACTTAGCACCTGAGGACAGCAAAATGAAAGTAAAACAAAATTAAACCAAGTGTTTGGCAAACAAGAACTAGAAGTGATAACAAGAAGTGATAGGAAACAATCCTTCTTGGTTTATTTTGTGAAAGTTAATTATGAAAGTCTTTACAAGTTACAGTTTAAGAGGTTAACCTTGACAGTTCTTATAACGTAACACTATAAGACTACAAGACAAGCCAAGTGTGAGACTGTCATAAGGTAAAGAAATTATTCAAGAACATTTTTTTTTAACAAACCACTACCAATTGTTCTTTAGAGACAAGTTAAGAAAGAAATGTAAAAAATTCTTAAGATTTTTTTGAGGAACAATAATTTATCTCAAGCTTTTTTAAAGCATGTAGATACATTTTCTTTCATAAGACACTTTTGTGAATCAGGGGCCGTATTAGAGAAACTTCCTATCTTTTTGTCTTAACATCTGACAGGTCAGGATAAGTTTTCACAAATTTGTATTACAGAAGCAAATCTTATCTTACATCTCATTTAGGTATCTTATCTTACAGCATCTTATCTCAAGTTAGGAAATCTTAACCTACTTGATCAAAGTGAACAATCAACTGTCATGTCTGTTACCTAGCAACCGGCCGTATGCGCAATCAAGTTAGTTAGCCAGACAGCTAGCTACCGTTACTGATGTAAATACAAAACTAAAGTGCGATAAATTTTAGGAATATGACAATATGCGACAGTGCTTTGTGCTGTTTATCAGAGCGTCGCCGTCTCCAGTTTCAGTTTCAGTTTCCCAAACGCTTTAGCCAAGCGCGGTATTATTCCTCCTAATAAACAGCCACACATTCAGCACTGTCTCCTCATTATTCACCACCATCACTGTGATATTTTATCTGACGAGTTTTCATCAACATAAACACACAAAGGTAATAACAGAAGATTTTGTCTGCAGTGTCTGGGTGTTTTTAAAATACTGTTAAATAAATATAACAACGTCATGTCAGTTATAGTGAACTGTGCTGCCTGTCACAGCATAAACGATAGAAATGGATGGTTAAACAGAAGTTAAGACCTTCTGGGGTTTGTCTTAAAGTTAGGACAGTATTTAGGAGACTGAGTCTAGTTAGGATGTTACTGTAAAATGTTTTCTTATCTGGATTTAATGGAATCGATTATGAACTTCAGAACTGTTGTTCTGTAACAGTTTCTGTCCTAAATTCAGTCCTGACAGAAGCTGTCAAGGTGACTAAACAGAAAAGATAAGATTTCAGACTTAAGAAGTTTCTATAACACGGCCCCTGGACTCTGGTTTTTAGCTTCAAGAATGGCACAGGTTGGAAACAGCATCCCACTATCACAACCTTAATGGTAGAACTTTGAAGAAAAGAACAATTCACAAACTGCTGTGTCTTCACTAAATAAAACGCAGGAAAGAGCACGTAAGCTGGATAGACGTTTTGGCCCTGCTGTTTGGAAAAGATGCATTTGTTTTCTAAAAGGAATTACAAGCAGACAGGAACAACAAACCCTCCAGCAACTGAAAAGCAGATCCCTGCAGCTTTCTCTGCCCCACCAGCTTCCCAAAGAGACATGAGTGAGAGGATTACACTCTGCTGTAATGGTTTACTCCAAGCCTAAGGGACACCACATTCAGGAGACTGTTCACTATTGGAAGACTGGGAGCACAAAGGACACTTTACACACAGTCTTTCTACAGGTAGCTTCCTGTCAATGGGATTGCAATGCAGTCACACAGTCAATGGTTTGGTGCATCAAAGATTTTTTACAGCACTGCAATCCAAATGTTTGCTCTGGCAGTTTGACAGTGAGACCTCTCAGGGGAAAAAAACACTCATTTGTAGGTATGAAAAATATGAAGGTATTTCTCGGTATGAAAACCTGAAAGATGTGGTGAATTAAAGAACCTGTAAAAAAGGCTGGATATGGCGTCCACTTTCAAGACGTCTGATATCATATGTACTTAGGCCCAATCCCATTTCACCCCTTGCCCCTACCACTTAGCCCTTAGCCCTCTGTTTTTCATGTTCACGTTTTGGGGGTAGGGTGTCCCAATTGTTGTTGAGATAGAGGGGTAGGGCGAAGTGTTATGGGTTACATCGCCCTCCAAACAGAGGTTTTTCAGAGACTCACTCCAAACAGTGTTATGAGAAATAAAAGAAAAAACGGCAAGATGGCTGAACAAGACGAAAGAAACCCCCACATGTAAGTAGTTTCTCTGTTAACAAATTACGATAGTCATTTTTTTTATCTTAATTTAAATGTTGTTTCAATGTATTATGGTTGTTTTCTTCATAACAAGCATAAAAAATCGCTAGTACTATGCTAACGTCTCAGTAGCTAGCTAGCTAAATTTCCTGCTCCACCTTAAATAGTCCAGCAGTTCTGACGCCTGAAGCCCCAGAATGTTACGGCTGCTCCATTTAAGGTGGAACGGGAAAATTCAAAAGAGAAGCTGGCGAAAAAACTGACTACAAAAATGATATTTAAATAATACTAATGTTAGTCATTATTATACGTTATAATAATATAATCATGAATCGTTTTCACATTCCCCTTTTTTGAAGGCATATGATTCCCTAAATGTAACTAAAGCCCAGCAGTGAGGTTGTTGAACTTTACCCTCCTCTGCTATCACTGCAGACTAGCAGGGTCGCCTACAGAGCAGTGCTAGTAGCCTGTTAATGAAGTAATGTTTTATTTGAGGGTCCCATTTTGTAGGGAACCTACAGCAAATCTTAAAAGCACTTGAGGTGGAGGAGAAAATGCTGTAAAACGCTTCACCAACATACTGGCTTGATGTTATCTGTATTCCCTGTTAGTAGGATTATGATCTTTGTGCTTTTTTTGCACCTCATTTGATGACCACAAAAGCAAGACCTGCTCTTCGCCAAGTCACATCTATGAAAGCTCCCAGGGGTATTTCAGCAATAAACATTAACTTTGCATTTCACAATCGGACTTCCCACTGGAGCTGGGCCATTTTGAATCTGATGCCAACAACTTGTGCCAAGAAAGTTGGGACAGGAGCAACAAAAGGCTGGTAAAATTGTGTAATAATAAAGAAAAACACCTGTTGGTTGATTGGCAACAGGTCAGTAACATGATTGGGTATAAAAAAAGAGCATCTCAGAGAGGCTGAGTCTTTCAGAAGTAAAGATGGGGAGGGGTTCACCACTCTGTGAAAGACTACACTATCAAATAGTGCAACAATTCAAGAATAACGTTTCTCAAAGCAAAATAGCAAAGAACTTTTGTTTTTCATCATCTACAGTACATAATAACATTAAAAGAGTCAGAGAATCTGGGGAAATCTCTGTATGCAAGGGACAATACCAAAAACCAGTATTTGCTGGCTGTGATATTTGGGCCCTCAGACAGCACTGCATTAAAAACAGACATGATTCTGTAGTGGAAATCACTGCATGGGCTCAGAAACACTTCTGAAAAACACTGTCTATGAAAACAGTTCATCACTGCATTTAAAATGCAAGTTAAATCTCTAAAATG
Source organism: Colossoma macropomum (assembly GCF_904425465.1). Lineage (NCBI taxonomy): Eukaryota > Metazoa > Chordata > Actinopteri > Characiformes > Serrasalmidae > Colossoma > Colossoma macropomum. Next base: position 640,040 of record NW_023496042.1, read on the forward strand.
CAAAGAAGGAACTTAATAGAAACAGGATTCAGAAATGCTGCCACCTTCTCTGGGCCCGAGCTCATTAAAAATGGACTGAGGTGAAGTGGAAAAGTGTCCTGTGGTCTGACAAATCAACATTTGAAATTCTTTTTGGAAATCATGGACACTGTGTCCTCCGGGCTGAAGACTACTCAGCTAGTTATCAGTGCACAGTTCAAAAGCCAGTATTCATGATGGTACAGGGGGGCACATGGCATGGGTGACATGCACATCTGTGAAGGCACCATTAATGCTGAATCATATATTGTACAATGAATATCAGCATTCAGTTTTAAACTGCAAGAACACCTACTGAGCTCATAAGTCTCTCTACTTATCTATTATTCAATGGAAATAAAACTAATTATGTTTGTTAAAAAACATGTACAACAATTTGAGCACACAGTTCAAAGCATGGTCATTTTAAAATACAGAATTATAGCCCCCTTCCCTCCTTCTAGGTCTAGAAGCCAGAACTGACAAGTTTAATTACTGAGAGATATTCACTCCCACAGTTTCTATGAACCCTCCAGTGGACTGTAATCTGAGTTGGAGCTGATTAATAAGTTGATTTTTAATTTCGACTCACCCGCAATTTTCTTTAGGACTTAAATGTCACATCACAGTCGGGGTCAAACACAGTGCCGTCTGCTTCGGCCCGTTTCTCTGATTGTCCCTTTAGTATGTAGATGTGTGATCAGACCCGTTCTTTGTTTGGTATTATTATCATTATTATTACTATTATCAACACCATCATCATTTATAGTGTCAGTCATGCTTAATAGTCAAAATCGAGTCTTTTTAAACTGTCCAGCAGAGTAGAAAGTCTTGGTTTGAGCTGTTGAGTTGAAAATAAATAAGCATAATAATAAGAATCATAAAAATAACCATAACCATTTTAATAATAACAACCTTCATCATCACCATGAAGGACAAAGGTTAAGCACAACTACTAACAAAATGAACGAACACAGGTGAAACAGACATTAAGGAGAAAATTCAGTTGAAAAAGAGAAGGGAAACGTGGAAAAAATGGCAAAATGGAAAAGTGGAAAGTGCTAATTCTTGGTAGCATAGCGCCATCGTGTGGCCAGTCTGGTCCGAGCTTAAACTCACATTTGATACTCATAAACAGGGGTTATCATCTGTCAGGGGTGAATATTAAACACATTCCAGCGTTTCTCCATTTTTCCTTACAAAGCACAAACCAGCTTCTTGTTCAGATTTTCCCGTTCCACCTTAAATAGCGCAGCAGGTACATTGTGGTGCCTGAGGTGTCAGAATGGAACTGCTGCACCATTTAAGGTGGAACGGGGAAATCTGAACAAGAAGCTGAGGTACCAGAACGTAATTACTGCGCCATTTAAGGTGGAACGGGGAAATTCGAACAAGAAGCTGAGGTGTCAGAATGGAACTGCTGCACCATTTAGGGTGGAACGGGGAAATTCGAACAAGAAGCTGAGGTACCAGAATGTAACTGCTCGCTATTTAAGGTGGAACGGGGAAATTCGAACAAGAAGCTGAGGAACCTGAATGTACCTGCGGCACCGTTTAAGGTGGAACGGGGAAAATTTAACTTTCCACTCGACGTTGGCAAAAAAACAGCCGTGTTAAACTCTGCGCTAAAGCCTCTTATCTGAGGTGGAGGAGTCGGTCCAATTTCCCGCGCTGAGGATTTAAAAAAAAAACGACCAAAAAGTCTGTCAGGAAAACCAGAAAACAGCATTTCGCCTCAAAAAAGCACACAAAAGTAACGTCACACGAAAATGTGAGTGAAACTCAGCTCGACTCTCCTTAAATCCGCCCGTTTTTCCGTCTGAAAACTGACTCGGGGTTTCAGCAGCAGCTCTGAGGTAACGGTCGCTCTGCTAATCAAACTAAGCCAACTTTAACGGCTCCCCCCTCCGGGTCCGTCCTCAGAAGTGGCCGAAGTAAAGTTAGATGTCGTGATTTTTGCCCCCTTGGAAGTTTCTGCCACTCACCTGCCTGCGCAGCCCCGCTCCCGAAGGCCAGAGCCGAGAGGAGAAGACCGAGGAGAAGCGAGCCCGGCTGAGGCTCCATCGGGCGGAGAGGTGGACGGTTACGACCGTTATCCATCTCACCCTCTCATGTCCGCTGCTCGGCTCGTAGCGGCTGAATGAGGCTGAACTCGGGGCTCCTCCGTCCCTTCACTCCCTCACAGCGGTGAAACTTCACTCCGCACCGCCTGTGTGTGTGTAAGTGTGTAAGAGTGTGTTTAGTGTGTATCACTCGGTGTGTGTTTGTGTCTGAATGTCGTCGCTGCTCCGGGATGAAGTGTCGAACCCGCGTCGCGTCGCCTTATAAGCACTCGGCGAGTTCCAACCCCGCCCACCGCGCACCTGATTGGACGGCAGCGGATTCCCACGCGCAGCATCCTCTGTTCTGTGCATTATTTGTTTTGGTCGTTTTTAAATTATTATTTATTATTTATTTATTGTTTTTTACTGTTGTTTTTTATGCTTCTAGACGTAGAAAGAAGAGCGCATGTTATTGATTTCTTTAGAGGAAGTCCACCAAAATAAAAAAAGCCTTATGGGTGTTAAAAATGAGCCACGTATAGTTATTTTATACTGAAACACAGCCCAGCGTCTTTAAGCGAGCTTTCGGTGCTGTTATTCATCTATAAGCAGCTGTTTGTTTTTCTCAGCCGATTAAAACATCAACATTTTCTAAATACCGTATAAACTACACAGTTTATTGTTTCTGATATTTTGACAGAAGCACTGAGGTTTTTACAGCTATTTACACTGGTTAAAAATCTGTCACTGGTTTAGAAAATGATACAATTTAGTTATGAAATACAGCCAGCAGCTCCGTAAGTAGCCTAAGCTGATTAATGAATGAATGAATGAATGAATGAATGAATGAAGCATCATATCTGCTGAAAAAAATCACAGAAGCCACTAAAAAGTCCTGCAAGTTCCTAATAGCGTCCAGTAGTCACTAATGGTATATAGTGTCTGTCCTGATGGGTTTAAGGGTTTTCTGATTCCAGATGCATATGATGGTTTCTTGATGGGATCTTGAGGTTTCCTGCTGGACTCTAGTGGTCTCTAATGGTAATCAATAAGCCAATTTGCATTAGAAAGAAAAACCATCAGGTTATAATCTTAATGGTTCTAATGTTCTTTTTTTCAGCAGGGATTATTATTATTATTATTACTATTACTATTATTATTATTATTATTATTATTATTATTATTACTATTATTATTATTATTATTATTAGTAGTAGTAGTAGTAGTAGTAGTAGTATAACTACTACTATTACTAATATTACTATTACTACACTACTACAGCTAATAATAATAATAGTAATAATAATAATAATAATAATAATAATAATAATAATAATAATAATTGGATTTGAGGCCCTAAACGACTGTTTTTGCTGCCCTGGTTTAAATCATTAAAACAGATCATGAACGACTACTTTCATTTCCTATTGTGTCTAATAACACAAACAGTGATCATATAGTTACAACCATGATTCATAGCGTTTAAAGTACCAGAACAGTCTTTTAGCATTATAGGAAAGATGCCCATATGGTTTTTAATCCAGCAGCGCCATCTAGTGCTGGTTTGTGCAAAAACAGCCAAGCACAAAGAAGACTCATGGGTCTCATACCGGCTACATAAAGACTATATAGAAAGCTGTTTTAGGCAGTTTAGTAACAGAACACTGGAAACCAGATTTACTTGAAATTAACAGGTAAAGCTGATATCTGACACTTTAGGCTCTGCGGATCTGATTTCTGAAGTGTGCAATTCCAGCCTGTCCCTGAAACACCAGTTGAATATTGTTATTAACCATGTTATTACTATTCATGTCCAATAAACACAAGGAAAAATGACAGGACATGCTCTGATTGGTCTAAAGGGATGGAATTTTGTATAGCTATACTGTGGATGATGACTAATACCTGAATTTTGTGTGTTTCGTTCACAAATTTGTATGTTTTTGGAAAATGAGTAAAATGTTGAAAGTGTGTTTATCACAGTATATATGTGTACATTGTTGATCCATCAGTGAAACATTGATATTATTCAGTTATCCTCTGTTTTTGAGCTGTTTTCTTATTATACTAAGGTGAATATTTGGTCACACAGTCTGGTTTTTGCAGGAAGAGCAGAAAAAGTAATCGAGTGAGGAAACATTCATATCGCTGTTGTCGGAAGAAAACATCGTATCTCCAAAACGGTAACGTAACAGGAGAAGAAAAAAACCTACTTTACTTTTAATGTAAGTTAATGGAACCAGAATTTTTTTTCCAAGTCATTCTGGGCCGTTTCTTTTAGGCCATTCATCATGAAATTTACAAACAATGTAAAGGGCAACAGGTTTTTTCAAATTATTAAAAAAACTGAAAAACAACAAAAATGGAGACATAAGGATTTCCTCCCACAGCAGATATGTATGTTAGTATGTATGAGTGGTGCACTGGTACAAGTATATCATGCTTAACAGCATTGCTGGGGCTTTTACACACTCTAACCTCACTGGCCACTTTATCAGAAACCCCTACCATTATTGGTTTATAGTTAGTGACTGTCGGTTGTCTGTTGATACCCAGTCCTCTAGTCCCTCAACAATGGTTCATTTCAGACCATAGAGCTGCTCTTGGTTGGAAGACTGTTCTCAACCCTGCAGTAACTCTGAAGTGTATAAAAACATCAGCATCACAGAAAAAAAGTTTTATATAAGTGAACCGATGGAGTATGTCTCAGAACATAGCTGTACTTTAATTTTATGACTACTATTAGTTCAGAGGTGCTTCTGTTTATACATATAGGAGGCTCATGTATGTGTATACCAAACATAAGAAACACTGTGTGACTAAGTATTAATTTTAGGCCATTTCCTGTTGTTTTTGTCATAAAAACGGTCCCATCTGACCAACAACGACATTTAACTAGATCCAAAAAAAACTCACTTCTTAGCCCTTTGGTTTGATTGATCAAAACATTTCTTCAGATCTGTGCCCAGGCACCAATCAGTCAACGTCCCACTCGAAGCCCCGATAACCATACTGAAGCTCTTATTGTGAACACAGTCGTCACCTTACAGCAAGAAGGGCCTGGGTTCAAGTCCCTGGCCAGGTGACCAGGGCCAGCTCAGTGTGGATTTTGCCTGTTGTCTGTCTGAGCTTCCTCCCACAGTCCAAAGACATGCAGTCAGGCCGACACACTGAGTTGCCCCTATGTGCGAATGTACACCGATCAGGCATAACCATTATGACCACCACCTTGTTTCTGCGCTCATCGTCCATTTTATCAGCTCCACTTACTGTATAGGTGCACTTTGTAGTTCTACAGTTACAGACTGTAGTCCATCTGTTTCTCTGCATACTTTGTTAGCCCCCTTTTACCCTGTTCTTCAGTGGTCCCCATTAGTGTGTGTTGTGCTGGTCTGAGTGGATCAGACACAGCAGTGCCCTGGAGTTTTTAAACACCTCAGTGTCACTGCTGGACTGAGAATAGTCCACCAACCAAAAATATCCAGCCAGCAGCGTCCTGTGTGCATCGTCCTGTGACCACTGATGAAGGACTAGAGGATGACCAACACAAACTGTGCAGCAGCAGATGAGCTATCATCTCTGACTTTACATCTACAAGGTGGACTGACAAGGTAGGAGTGTCTAATAGAGTGGACAGTGAGTGGACACAGTGTTTAAAAACTCCAGCAGCACTGCTGTGTCTGATCCACTCGCACCAGCACAACACACTAACACACCACCTCGACATCAGTGTTACTGCAGTGCTGAGAATCATCCACCACCCAAATGGTACCTGCTCTGTGAGGGTCCATGGGGGTCCAGACCACTGAAGAACAGAGTAAAAGGGGGCTAACAAAGTATCAGAGAAACAGATGGACTACAGTCTGTAACTGTAGAACTACAAAGTGCACCTATATAGTAAGTGGAGCTGATAAATGGACAATGAGCGTAGAAACAAGGAGGTGGTCACAATGTTATGTCTGATCGGTGTATATCTATGTTTTCTGCCTTCTGCCCAATGACCACTGGGATAGGCTCCAGCTTACCCCATGACCATAAAGGCTAAGCGGTTTAGATAATGTGTGTGTCCTCTGTAGAGGATGTGTTCACTTATTTTCACTTAGAACATCAATAAAACATGGAATTTAACCAGAAGGGGCAAAACTTGTGTGTGAAGTGAGACACATTCAAAGGTGAAGTCAGTAGAATCCATCTTTAATATACTTTACAAATGGATATACAACTCTAAGGAAAGGAAAGGGGGAAGGGGAGAAAAGAAATTAAATAAAGTAAATTCTCACTAGCTTCGTAGGCTTATGGCTGAGTGGTCCAGTAGCCCAGTGCATGCTACCAAATCAGACGTTCTGTCTCTGTTTCACACATACACAGTGCTGGTGTCCCAGTGTTCGCTTGCATACGCTTGAACATGCACACATCTGCAAAGCTGAACGTGTATACTCATACAGACGGGAATAAAACGCATTCAGGAGTGCGAGGAAGTCGAAGTTTTTCATCAGAAACGGTTACAAGAGTCTCTTTATTCGGTCAGAGGCACCTGCGAAAATACGGACAGCAACGGAACAAGCGGCTTCGTAAAACTCACAGAAACTCCACCGAGAAAAAAAAATATTTATATATAGATATTCATATCCTGCAGAGCACGTATTGGCTAAGCGAGCATCGGGAGCCTCCTCTCCTTGTGTGCGATTGGTGCATTTCCTGCGACGTGTTGGGGTCTGAGGGATATCAGGTACAAAGTCAGATGAATGCGGGAGCTTGCAGGCTGCTGCAGTCAGCGTAAGGTCACAGAGGCACTAGCACGTGAGGTGACATCAGAGAGCGTGTGTCTTATCGTTGCTGTGAATAATTTACCTTTAATCCTTTATTAACTGATTTCTTTATTAATTGCGCATTTCTCTTTGTTTTCATTAGCTGGCAAAGCAAACTGGATAAAGCAGAACCAGCTTTACGAGAGATTGTGGGCTTCTGCAAAACAGCCCTGAGCAAGAAAAAAACAACAAAAAAAACAAAAAAAAACAAAAACAAAATTAAAAGACAAGCCCACCAATCCCACTCCCAAACCTTCAAGCAAGAGCCTGCGATTCAAGCCACGGAACGTTTCGCTCTCTTCGTGTTTGGAAATGTTTCGGGATTTTGTCTCTGCGGCGCTCAGGGCTCGTGGGTGGGCGTTCGGCTGCGAAAGTCGCGGGCGTGCATGAGCGGCTAGCGCAGCTGACCGAGACATCATCTTGCATAGTTTTTAATGAAGTCCTGCACTTTGCTCCTGAAGTCATCCTGGAAGAGAAAGACGGGGAGAGATTTTTGATGTTGAAATACAGCACTGGATTGGTCCAAAAAACGAAACAAATAAATATATAAAACCAATAAATGTTACACTTATATAAACTTCTGGCATTTCGCTGTTGTCGGAATAAAACCTCGTATCTCCAAAATTATACCTTTACAGGAGAAGGGAAAAATCAACTTTACTTTTAATGTAAGCCAATGGACCCAAAGTTCCAAGAGCTGTGACGTCAGCATCAGTCAGTAATTCGGCTCGGAAAAATCACCCAAAATCTTTTTGGCCTTGGCCTTCATATTCCAACAAAGGGTTAAAACAGTGACATGATTCACACATCAGATCACTCATCAGACTCTGCTACACAATCCAGAGTGATTTCATCCACCTGTGACCATCCATCAGCCAGAGATCCAGCTCCAAAATCACCCAAACCCCACTCGCTACTGTTATATCACATCTCTGCTTTTAGCCTTCATATTATAAACAAAGGGCCTTCAGTTTACATTGATATTGAGTATTAAAAATATCTGATATTAAATATGCAACTCAATCTGTAATTAAAAATGAAGCCTTTCTTGCTGTGTATCAAGAGTTTTACACCACCTAATCACCATCAAAACTACTGCACTTTCAGCTCACAGACACTGCAGTAGAAAAGTACTACTGCACTTGTTTTCAAGATCTCTATAATTAAAAAAAATACAAAATTTAGCAGGCGCTGGGTAAATTTTTGATCAAAAATGACCCAAATTCATAAAGATATTATATTCTGTTAGGATTTACATATCAAACAATGGCATATCTGAGTAGCCCAGGGTCTCCTGAAAATAACAACCTATGGCATGTGTGACTGTCACATGTGAATACTTTATAATTGCAATTGTAATGACTCAAAAAATACCGAAAATTCCAAAAATGTTAGGTTTCCAAGGGTTAACATTACACCACATTAAATCGTTAAACGAATAATAAAAAAAGATGAGTTATGTAACTACAGCTAACAGGGTACGAGTGATGACACAACATCATGCTAACATAGGTTTCACGCATTCATAGCCACGTTATGTCTGTCTGGTCAAACTCCCTTCATTACTGTAGGATAAAGTGCTTCACTGAGCTGTGCTTTTCACCTTGTCCCGTAAGTGATGCTCTGCAGCGTCTATGTTCAGTGGGTCATCAAAGTTCAGAAGATCCTGTTGAAAACAAAAAGGCACATTATTTATTTTCATTAGTTTAAACACAGGCGCTTCCAAAAACATAAACGAAAGACTCTCTGCTTCTTTTTTTTCATTTAAGAGAATAATAAAATGACTGAATCGAATGCTTCTGTCCATCTGCTCTCAGAGTCACATTTGAAATCAGACAACTTGTCATGCGTCTCAAGAGAACCCCAAGACTACAAACTGTAAACGGCACAAATCTGTGAGAAGAATTGTGCAAAAACATAACAGTTCAATTCATTTGAAATGTTAAATAGTTTTTAAAAGAAAACTTGGTATCACTTTACTGTTTGGTGCTGTTCATAAGGCTACATGACATCTACATAAGCTTGTTAAGACCACTAACATAACCCTACATAACTGTTTATTACTGCTTATTCTAGCAGACGTCATTTGCTAAACATGGTTACATTTGTCAATGTTGATCAAAGTCAGCTAAAGTAGCGCTCATGACAGATGGAATAAGCATTTATAAACATTTATGTAGGGTTATGTCAGTTGTCATGACAAGCTTATGTGTCACGTAGCCTTATGAACAGAACCCTACGGTAAAATGTGTGACCAAAAACTTGAAGTCTTACAAAACTTCACTAATAAAAACTGTGTGGCTTGTGGCTGGTTAACCTTCCTAGTATATGAAACAATTAATCTGAAGTAAAGCTGCTTTCGAATCCTCCAGTAAATCCTCACATTCATCTAAAGCGTACAAAATGGAGCTGGTATTTTTGTTAAATACTACATATACCATTGCTTTGCTAAATTCTACAGTAAATGCTACTGCAACATTGTTCGGTATGTTAATTGTTTATTTTTGCTGAACATCTTCTTTATTATTTTACTAGTGAAATAAGCATTTCTTATCTATTTACGTATAACGACAACATTTACTTGAACAGAGACTTTAAAAAGAACACACTACTCTGAATCTAAGAGTCAGCCTAAGTTCGGACATTCTGAGAAGAGGTTTATTAACAGTCTTAGGGCGTTTCACACTTCAGCATTTTTTTCCAGACCTGAGGACGTTTGCCCCAAGACTTTGGCACGTTAGCCAAGTGTGAAAGCTGATTTTGAGCCCATGAGTAGTTTGGAGAACTGATCTCTGGTCCTCCTGCAAGCACTGTGATCTGATCCTGAAAAATGCATGTTTCATGGCCAAAAAGATTCCCAAGTGAGAACGTCTCAACGTCAGTAGGTTCCTGCACTAAGACGTACGACACATGCAATAACCACTGCCCATCACTGCTTGAGTGTCAGGCAGCCTACTAAAGAAACACAGCAATAAATGTACGAGCATATCGTCAAATGTCATCCCTTTAGTGGCAGGAACAGTAAAGGGATGAAGCTTGTGCCCTGATGTGAAGTTTCAGAGGAAATTCTCCTGCATGAAAATAAACTTGTAATACTCCCTCAAACATGCCCAGAATCGTTCCTGGGTGTTTGGGAAAAGCGTGAAAACGCCTGGAGAGTTTACTGAGACACACAGCAGAAAGACAGAGAGAGAGAGAGAGAGAGAGACACATACTGTGGCACTTACAGTGAACAGTGAATTCAATCCCCACACCACATCCTAAAAAAGAACAGTACAGATTAGCACACAAATATATACTTAGCACATTGCATTTGGCATCATGCTAATGCCAAAAAAAAAGTGCTGCCATCTTGGGAAAGCAGAACCTGTACACAGCAAACGCTACATGACGAATGACAGCCCAAGGACAAGGAATGGGACTGAGTTAGAAAAATAAGCTTAGCCTGAGCTCAGATCAAAACCAGGGGCCATATTAGAGAAAATTTTTAAGTCTGAAATCATATCTTATCTGCTTTGCTGTCATGGCAACTTCAGTTAGGGCTGAAGACATTACAGAACAACAGTTCTTAAGTCTAAAATCTTATCTTGTTTCCAGATAAGAAAACGGTTTTACAGAAACTTCCTAAGTTGCTAAAATATCCTAACTTTAAGATAAACCCCAGAGCGTCTTAACTTCTGTTTATTCGTCTGTTTCTATTGTTTTATGCAGTGTCAGGCAGCACAGCTCACTATAACCAGCCTAAGGACGCTACACTTATCTACACTGAAAACGCTGCTTTGACTTGTGAGTTTTTTCTAACAGCGTTTAAAAGCCCCAGACGCTGCAGACACGAATTCCCTCTTATTACCTTCGTGTGTTAATGTTGATAAAATATTAGAGATGGTGGTGAATAATGAGGAGACAGAGGTGAACGTGTGTCTGTTTATTAGCAGGAATAATGTTAGTGCGCTCGGCTAAAGAGTTTGGGAAACTGAAACTGTGGACCAGTGACTCTGATAAACAGCACGAAGCACTGACACAATATTATTAACTCTCAGTTTATTGCGCTTTAGTTTCATTTGACCTTTTTTACCTCAGCAACGGTAGCTAACGTTAGCTGTCTGGCTAACTAACTTGATTACATGTTCACGTTTCAGCTGTGCGCATATGGTCAGTTGCTAGGTAACAGACACGAGAGTTCTTTGTTAAGATTTCCTAACTTAAGATCAGAAAAGACGCTGTAAGATAAGATTCCTAAATCAAGATATTTGCTTCTGTAATACAAATTTGTGAAAAGTCTGATCTTGACCTGTCAGATCTTAAGTTAAGACAAAAAGATAATAATACAGCCCCAGCATCTTCAACATAGTAGTTCTGCTTGCTAGCCAACATATATGGGTCATTCTACAGAAACGTCCACTTTTCTATCTCTCCATAGGAGTCACTGGTGTTACGGATCGTCATTGGTGTTACACATAAGAAAGGTGTCACCAGAGACATTTTTAACAGCAAAAAAAAAGTACTAAATGGCTGCTACAGAGCATCAAACCACATCTTGTCAAACATGGAATATCTGCTAAAATATGTAATTCAATCCATTTGTATTCTATTTTTTTACAGTTACCTCAGAATAAAGTGGGTCACACCAGTGACTTCAGCTAAAAGCTTCATATGAAATCATGAGCTAAATGAGAAAATCTCTGATAACTGAGAGACACAGTGGACTCACCATGTGCTTTTCTGCATAGATCCTCAGGAAACAGGTAAAAGGAAGTCGAGTGATGTCATCAGTGTGATTTTTATTTCAAAATAAAGAGTTTTTTTTTGTTGTTGTGCAGTAACACCAGTGACACGACTCCTGGGGACCACAACTTTCATTATATATTTTATAATATTTCTTTATTTCTTTATAATATATCTTTATGTCTTTTAAATCAAATATTCCATAGTCATGTATAGATTATTGTAGATAAAGTGGCAGAAAAACCTGTTTTTTAACTCAAAATATGGCCACAGCCTTCACACATGACTATGAGGACGAGCTCTTCTGTGGTGCTTGGAATTCTATATAATTGAACCAATATTGCTAAATTGACACTCAAGAAGATGTAATCGTTAAAGTAACATCGTTTTATTTTAAAATATAAATAAATTGTAACTCTAAGATGTTTTTAAGTGTAATATATCTGTAAACGCTAGGGACACAAAAATGGATGTTTCTGTAGAATGACCCATTTAGTGAATTCAGAGAGCAAGATCAAAACGGCCATTAAGCACAAGTTATTCATTTTTCAGAAGATATTTCTGAAGAGGTCAGATATAAGATTCACTTGAATGAAGTAGGAGAAATATAAGGGAAGGAAAATGTTAAACTAAAATAAAACTCTGGAGTTTAAAAAATGGTTAAAAGCAAGAGAGAAAATGGGACCAAAACTGTCCCCATTAAGGCCAATTTGCAGTCTAGGTGAAAAGCAGCGCTCGACAAAAAAAAGGAGGTAAAAGACGCTAAATTCGTGTCTGCTAGGGTATCACAGACCTCGTCGCATACATCAAATAAAACTGAAATGGTGCAGACGTCGCGCGCTCTGACTGGATAGAAACTCAGTTTCTAAGTTTCTAAGTTTCTAAGTTTCACAATGTGCTGCTGTGTTCACTTTCTAGCTGCTCGGTCACTGTAAGAAACAGAACAGGGCGCCAGCTGTTCAGAACTAGGATCAATACACATTTATAAGACGATTTGTTTTCATTTTCAAACCCTTTTCCGCGACTGTGATTACTTTAAAAAGTAGTCCAAGCAGAAAACGCACCCGCGGAAGTGTAACTTCCCCCACACTGCACTTTCAGACTAACCAGTCGCTTGCGCAGGACTATAAAAGCCTACAGCGCTGTGATGTCTGTTGACCACAGCTTTTTTTTGTCAAGCGACACTTGCTGCCTGGACTATAAATTGTCCATTAGATGAACAGTAAAGCTTTCATCTTTGAGAGAGAGGAGAAAATCAAGCCGCTTAAGTTTCTGTCCATCCTTTCACTGTGAGAAGACAATTCAGCGCTATGGGTCTGAAAGGATGTGTAGCTGTTTAGAAGAGCCTCACTGAGAAAAGGACATTTGCACTAAAACACTAGAACAACAGAAAGTATGTATGGTTTGCATATCAGTGTAAATAAGAAGTGAATCAATCCATCATTACTTTACAAATGACTAACTCTTCTACTGCACAGAACTATTCTGTCGCACTTTGGTGTTCTAGTGTCTTTGCTGGCTATAAGAGCCTCACCTTTAGCGTGCGCGTTGGTGCCCACCCCGTGCCCATCGATTGAATGCTCTCGCAGTAAGCTGCAAGAAAGGTTCAGTCATTTGGTTTGAAGTGCGCAAGAAAGGTTAAATGCCGCTTTGATGTATTTTTAAGTAAATAAATAAATAAATATTGCAGTAAAAAATAATGATTTAATAAACATGAAATAAACTCTACTGAGCACAAATAAAGCATTGTGACTCTCAGTTAAATTAAAACTAAACTAAAACAGTGAACAACTGTAGAAAAAAAACTAATTTACTACGATGGAAAGATGCATATCGACATTCCAGTGACACCCATGAACGTAAATCAGTACCTCAGACAGATCTCCCCCGTTTCTGCAATGTTTGGATGCCATATTCTTGTCAAGCACTTAACTTTAGGAGGCTTAGAATCAAAAAAAAAGAAAAGAGATGTGAGAATTCAGTATAGCCAAAACTCCAAACCCAAACTTACAAAAACTCATGTTATATATACAAATTGTATTGCCTATGCAGATTCCTTACTCTGCAAAAATGTCTATTGTTCTCAAAATCTGCCTTAAACTTAAATTACATACTAAGGCTTATTATTCAGTAACTACAGGGGACTTCAATGTAAACTGGTTGAGCTGTTGTTAGGTTATAGAAGTGTGTAATAAAAGTTTGGGTCCTGGCCACGTAAGGGATTAAGCAGCGAGTTTAATACTGATTAGAAAGTGCCATTCCTGTCACTGTGAACAAAAACAAGGGCACTTACCACCATATTATAGGCTTCAGGGACTTCGATTTCAAACTGAAACTTTCCACCTTGGTAGTAGCCTTCATCTGCGGGGAATTAATGAAGCAGAAGGAGCACTTCTATTTAAACCTTGAAGTATCTAATGGATAATTTAAACGCACTATAAAAAGCACAATACAGGTAAGACTGAGCAGCTTCCGTTTACAATTCGTTTTCACTGGTTAATGAATCTGCAGCCAGCTATTTCTGTTTGAGTCTTCACTTCAAGGAGCTGATGGAAGATTTTGAATAAATACACCCTTAAATCAATAAGTAAACAGATTAGATATGTAATCAATAAATCAAATCCTTAAGCATGGACTAAAAGGGAATATTACTTTCTTACTAAGAGGTAATATAGGAGAAGATGAACTTAGATGACTTTACTTGCAGGTGCACCCTCAGTGAAGCCATATGGGTCCATATGATATATGGTCCAGTACTTGTCGGCCTTGTAGGATGAGATAAACTGGTACAAACTGGCTGAAACCAGCTTTTTTTGTGTTGTACACAGTAAACTTAACCCTGCATTCACACCGGCAGCAGCGCGATGCGAGAAAGCAGCCGGAGGTCATTCATTTTCGATGAGAGCCGGCAATTGCCGGCTACAGGAAGCAGTGCGAACGTTGGCGACGCGAAGTGGGCGGAGTCAGCCAGTGAGTTTAACTTTGGAGCGAAGCGATGTGGTGACTACCAATAGGAATAGAGCACTGAGCAGCGCAGTACGCACTTTATCTCCGCCACTGTGAAACAGTACGCTCCTTTATAGGTCCTAGATAATTTTTCCTACTAGAGATTGAATAATGGAGGCGGTGCTTTTGTCGCAAATAGACGAAAATCGCAAAGACCAAATACCGTTTTCCTCACAAACTGACTGCAAAGACACAGGGATTAAATAAAATAAGCACACAGGCGATTTCTCACCAGGATTTTTATTTCTAGCGGGAATGCATCTGATTTGTACTTGGCGTCAGTGAAACCATGGCAACCAATGGTCAGTTCAGAGTTCAGAAACACCCACAGATAATGAGTGACCAGCGATTTGGGCAGCAAGAGGTGAAAAGTCGCTGCCAGTGTGAACGTACGGGTAAGAGAGGCCAAGTGATCGGGGAAGTTTTTGAATGGGGAGTAATGGAACATCAAGTTTGAGGTAACATCATAAAACCCCAGATAAGTTATATGTAAGGCGCTGACTGAAAACTGTATTTGCGCAGGTGGGTCTCTCGAGACCTGCATGCCTTCTGACGCTGGAATAAAGAAGCCCTTTTCCCTCCTTCCACAAACTCAGCATCTGAAGTCTTTTTTCCTTTTTGACATCTTTTGAGAACTGAGACTTGAAACAGTTATTAGTGGAAGTGTTTAGCCGGTATTAAAAGATTTATTGTTTAATGATATTATGTTAGAGGCCTGGGATTGAAGGGGAGCCCTTGGTACCGACACAGCACTTCACACAAAAACGCCAATAACATTAATAACAAATCAACAACACGGCTGGTACTAACATTAGACGATATGGCAAAAATACTTGAAGACTGCAACAACTTTTATTCAATATTTATATACTGTGGTGCAGTAACCCATTTAAACAGGACCAATTATGGATTATCGTAATGAAAAATGGTCAGTGTTCCCTAACTACTGACAATATCCACAGTATGCTCATATTAGCATATTGTATTGTGACAGACAATGGAAATCATGCAAGTCTCCACTTGCTTTAATTCCCTATTAGACACATTCATATTTGTGGTGACAGCACTATTCGATCAAAGAAGAGAGACTTACCTGGAGTAATGGCAAGCTGAAAGTGGTGGAGCTTGTTCACATCGTGAAACGTGACTTTACAGGTGTCTGCACCAAGAAAAACACTTCACTGTTAGGGCACAGACATTTCTAATGGATTAGGTCAGTGTCTCCCAGTGTCAGTCATAGTGAGTGACCTCTCTTTGCAATCTCTGACACACCTGACGACAGACATGCTACAGCAGGAAGAACACTTGACTACACAATACAGCAGTGGATGGTACAAGTCAGCATGGGAAAGTCAGCATGTCATTTTTATAATAGGAAAAAAGATAATTATTTCAAACAGAGCTGTCTTCAAGAAACACATAAAATCCTTCCAAATGAGACTTGAACCAATCAAAATGATGACGATCCAGTGGAGTTTCTGTTGATGCTTTGATGAGTCACAACATTCCCATGATCCAGTAAGCAAACAACTGGGGTTAAAATAATGTATGGCCATCTTTAACCATGTTATATCATGGGTTCATTGAAAGATCACATCATGTAGGCTTATTTCAAGAGAAGAACATTCATAACAACAACTATCTGAAGGTGAACACTATGTAAGAATGGGTTTACTCACTAGGAAGGTTGGCCTCCAGCTCTGCCACCTCTGAAAACAGAAATACTGTATTAGAACAGGGCAAAAATAATTCAGGCAACAGATCGGCATAGATAGATAGATAGATAGATAGATGGCTGGATAGATAGATAGATAGATAGATAGATAGATAGATAGACAGACAGACAGACAGACAGACAGACAGATACTGAATGACAATTTGGAAGACATATATGTAAGTTTATGTGCAAGTTAAAGTATTAGAGAGAACATTAGGTACATCGACCTTAGATCTACACTCACTGTCCAGTTATCAAGTTATCAGCTCCACATAGCATATATATAAGCTAAAGGGGCGTGGGGTGTTACGGACAAAGTATGCAGAGAAACAGATCGACAACAAACTAAACTACGAAATGCACCAATATAGTAAACGGATCTGATAAAATAGGCAACAAGTGACACAATGAGGTGTACCTATTAAAGTGGCCAGTGAGTGTATTTAGACCAGATAATAAAGAAAACAAGATCAAAAAGTCTGAATTTAACCAAAGCTTTTATTCTGAAATTGCTCTCCAGAAATGCAAGTCATACAAAATGCTAATAAACACGAGGTGCTTCTTTTTCACCAACACACGATACCAAAATAAACAGCCATGAACTCTTATTAGCTTCTGCGTCCTTCAGTTCTAAGACCCAGTCGGCTGTTTCAGTGTGTTAGGAGTTCCTCTCTAAGACCTGGTAATGCCACTGCAGCTCTTTGGGAGTTATAAATAGAACTTCCTATTCTAGCACACATCATATGACACATACATACTATATTCCAGCACAAAGCATGACTTACAGAGCTATATGCTTACAGCACAACACGAGTCCCTTTTAAATGGTTCTGAGTGTTTTACCCTACCTAAACACTGCCTGTAGTTCCATGTCAGCTATTTTTCCCCACAAACACTCATCTACTCATATTCATGCACATGACAGCTGGTAAAATGTTGAGGTGGACGTGGTTTAGCAAAAAGCAACAGACATAAAGTGAACTAAACTGAAACAAACATAATTTTTAAAAACAATTTAACCAAGTATCAGTCTACTTCGTGCCAAAATAAAGACCCATGTAGTGTGTAGAAATGAGTTTATCTAGAGTTCATCTAAAGTAACTAATCAGAATTCCTTCTGGTCCAAATAAGAGCTTTGGCACAGGTCTAACCTCTGAAAACACATCATCAAATCATCAAGCAGAGGAAGGGATTCATGTATAAACTGTTACTCTGATTTCTTTCGGATTTCTCAGTCTGCACGAGATCGGACGTGGATGTCTCGAGACGCAGCAAAACACTGTTGGAGCGGCGATGAAACCAAACAATAAAGGATTTGAACATTCTTCATCTTCTAGATGATGTAAGTTCATATTTTCAGGTAAAGTGGTGCAATATTGTTTAAAAAAGCCGCGATTTAAGTTTGAGTTTTACATTACGTTTAAATCACGTCTAATCTAGTATCTAATTACTCAAGTGCATGTAAACGTGTTGTTCGGATTACTTACAAAATCTGATTTTCTGCAGTTATCAGATTTATTGAGTGCATGTAAACGCACTCGATAATAGCAGAAACAATTAATACTGTCAAAAATTAAACGGGCCCCAACAGTTTTAGTTCAACAGTGCTGTAGTGACTGATGTGACTGTCCACTGTCAGCTCAGAATAGTGCAAAACATAAACATTTAAATAATGTAGACACTGCAGCACCTGTGGAGGTGGGGGTGGTTGCACTTCCCAGGATTCTTAGCGATTGCAGTCAATACCAGCCTTAACATCAGCCAATTTTGTTGTCAAAATAATACAGTGGTCATGCCCTGGGGCTGAGGAACTCGAGAAACTGGTCAGCGGGTCAGTTACTGATAACAAACCTTCTCATACTGACTTCACTACAGTCCTGACTCCAGCTGCTGCCTCATAAAGCAAGATTTCTTGCTTAGCCAGCCAACTTCAAACTAACTTCAGACTTCGATCGATCTATCCTGGGATCTTCTGTCTCACAATGGCGGATCACTTACACCTACGTCGCTATGGCACCTCATGCTGCACACTTAACCTGCTTCAGGTTGTTTTTTTCATCTCAATTATTGTAAGTCACTACCTATTAGGGGGCAGTCGTGGGCTGGAGCTTAGGGAACCAGCCTTGTGATCGGACGGTCGCTGGTTCAATCCCCTGAGCCGACAGCACGTGACTGAAGCGCCCTTAAGCAAGGCACCTAAACCCCAGCTGTGTGTGTGTTTACTAGTGTGTATGTGGTGTTTCATTGCACGGATGGGTTAAAATGTAAAAAAGTAGGTATTTATATAGGTTTGTAAGTAAAAGGTATTTCCCTTATTTAAAAACAATATTATTTCACATGATTGATGCTGATCATATCATGTAGCAGTTGATGACATAACATCACAGTTTGAAAATAACAACAACAACAACAACAACAACAACAATAATATAATAATAATAATGCTACACAAATATATAGATTAAGAAGCAATTATTATGCCTAAAAGCACTAATACACTGGCAGTGGTAATAACTGTGCTTTTAGCTGTAATAAAAGCCATGAGAATTGTTTTACTTTCTACATATTAACATAGTAAGATTTCTTTTTCCTTCTTTGAAGAGAGAAGCACTCTACAGCGCTCCATGTTTCACTGTCTGTGAACGACACACTTTCATCAGCACAGGACGCTTAATCACAGCCTATATGTATTGTGTGTGTATCTTGTATGTATCTATATGCGCTTGTTTTGGTTTTAGAAGCTGAAGATTAGTCAGAAGTCGGTTTAAGTTGAGCGTGCTCCGTGAGAGCGGCCCCTGACAGGTCACCACTCATATTCCAGCTGATTATTCCAGGGAACAATGTGTTCTCGCTGAATTACAGAGCACTTCAGACCCACGTAATCCTGAAACTCATGAAAACTATTAACCTTCTGCTTTGCAACACTTCACAAACCCCTGGCATGTAGTGACCCACCCTTAATACTGAAAAGTGCTAATAATACTTAAATTTTTTAGGATACTTTCAATCTCCACATACCTTTAATGAGCAACCGGTCTCTGATGGACACTCTGTGTGAGGCATCGTGGGAGCCTGCAGGGCTTCCGCCTGCTCTCACTCCTTCCTCCCTCTTCAGCTTACTCGCCAACGTCAGCATAGCTGAGCAACACACATGCGTGCGCTCACACCCACCTGCCCGAAGACGATTTGAACACATGACACAAACAGCGAGGCAAGTAAAGAATTCAGCTCCTGGCAATTTAGACCTAGGCCACCCAGTATAACACGTACAGTGAAGCCTACAAACCCCCTTAGACAAATACTTTTTGGTGAACAACCGTCATCAGTCAGGAGTTTATCAGAAGGGTGTCAATGGGAATGCTGACACTAGATAAGGACCTTCACCAGGCCTGTATCAGAAACTGACTCATGTTATACAATTTCACACTCAGAGGTAGTGCTGGGCGATATGACCTCAAATCAATCACAATTAATTGAATGTTTTACCTCGATTATGATTGACGAACAATTATTTTATTTATTTCCCCTCATAGTTCGCTGACAAGGATTGTACAGTAAATGTGTTCTGAATATCTTAATGTAAATCATCTCAACAGCCAGATCGGAATTCACGCCGCTTTTACGTCAATCCAACTCAACATCCATCATAATTTCGCACTGCTGAGACCGAATAAACATTTGGGGTGATATTTCTGTACAAAAATTAGAAGAGATTTATCCAAAACCCTCCGTGTTTGAAGAGATTTCAAAAGAAATGTCCGAACGCGGCCGTAGGAGAAAGAGGCTGCAGGAGAACGAGGCTCCAGGAGAACGAGGCTGCAGCGTCAAAGAACAGTTAAAAGTCTGAAAGCAAAGTTTAAAGAATCCGAGGACGCAAACCAAAGAAGTGACCGCGCCCTTTTTACGGTGAGCTCGAACATATTCTGGGTGAAGAGCCCAGCTATCAGTCAGTTAAGCTCCATGATAGCTCCATGATGGCTCCTGTGATGCTGGTGAAGATGAAGCTGATCCTCCAAGATCGACTGGCGCTCGTTGGCAGTCGTGATTGTTTACCTCTGGATGAGCCATGAAGCAGCGTGAAGCTCTGTTCTTCTGTGCATGCGGGTCAGTTTAGGAGCTGATCTGTTCAGACTGATGTCGAATACAGATCACATTTAAAAGATACTGTAAACAGCCGAACAAAATAATCGGATTTGGTGAGAAAACCAGATTTGGGCCACTTTTACCTGCTGAGTGAACGTAGCCTTAGCTTCCATGTCGCAGAGTGGATGTGGTGGAGTCACGTGATACACGCACGGTAGTAAGTTTTTAAGGGGACAGTACATGAACACACAGACTGGAGAAAGGACTAACAGAATTAAAAAAAAAAAATAAAAATCTAAATAACCGACATGGGCAAGATTACATCGGTCAGAGGTTCTGAATGAGGTTTTAATTACTTTTCGATTAATCGCCCAGCCCTGCTCTGAGGACAGTGAATTAACAGATTTGACCCCTGACAGTTTTAACATTTGATCATGAGATCTATGTCATATGGCCACATACACCAATTTGTGCAGAATTCTGCAGAATTTAATTGTTGAGATGTAGACAAAGTCATTCAGAGTGGACTGACCAATAGACCAGTCCACTGTAGAGAAACTCAGACTTCTTTACAGTGGTAGTGATAGGAACTGGTTTTGGATTCACAAAGGTGTCTTAAGAAAGACAATCTTCTTAAATGTGGGCTTTTTCTTAACCTCATTCTTAAGAAAAAGTTACAAGAAATGGTTATTCTCCAAACAACCTCCAAAGAATTATCTTCTTTTCTTTTCTTAACTATTTTCTTGAGAATAATATTTTGTTTCTTAAATGCTTTCTTAACCTTAGGACAGCCTCTCGCATTGCAGGCTGTGAGAGTTGACAAGATAAGCATCTAAATTTATCGAACACGGAAGCTGCCTCTGCTGCTCCTCATCTGCGTCACCCCACATTTAACGGATTTTCCAAGGAGGATTCTTTTCCCTGTTGGCTGTTTTTTCCACCATCACCTCCAGCTCTTATCTGCTCATTTTTTAAAACACTTGGTTTGATGTTTTTCCTCCATTTTGCAACCCTGAGTGTATTGACCTAATAAACAGTTAATACAAATTCAAACTGTATCTCGTGTCATTTATGGTCTGGGGCAAAATGCAACACAGCCTACATGAGAAAACAAACAAGACTGTCTTAAGAAAATCTTAAGAGAATGATTAAGATTCTCTTGAGAGAATATTCGAGAACTTCTTAAGTTTTTTTTTTAAGTTTTTTTTGAGATTTGCATTTAAGAACATTTTTATTAACTTATTAGTGTTTATCTTAAAAACCTTCACAAGTTGTTTTTCTTCAGAAAGCTTTTGTGAATCTGGCCCCGGGGGTTGTGGTGACTACAACACAAATATAGCCGTTTTATTTACTATCCAAAACCACTAGTGAACCTACACGAGTCTACTGAGCTTTATATGTAAAGATGATGGTAAAATAGCGATAAATCTGAAAAAATATGTTTTCTTTGGGGGCTATTTTGCCTCACAATGCCCTGCATGTACCCCTCCACCATGAACGGAGTCAAAACCTTAACATAAAACTACCACAAATCAGTGTCTCAGTCATCAGGCAGTGAATTCATAACCATTTCATGTAGTAACTTTCTGTGAGGAGCTTTTAGAGGTGGACGTCTGGTTCCTATCACCACCACTGTGAACAATTCTGACTCTGTAAGTTTATCTAGAACAGAGTGTTTCACACCAAACCACTCTGAATGACTGTTTACATCTTAACCATTAAATTATGTAGAATGTTTGAAAAATTGGTGGAGTTCCACTTTAAAGGAGATAAAGACCAACTACCAAAACATCTATCTTTGTCTAGACTTGGATAACCAATTACAGACAGTGGGAAGATAGAAGGAATGGTTCCATTTAGAACCACAAGTTCTTTACAGAAACATTTCATACTTCGAACTGCTTGAATTCATACTCGAAATGGTTACTCAGCTTGATGGAGAACGTGTTGTATACAGACATAGCTATTCTATAGAAATATATCTAGCACCAAAAAGGGTTATTCTATTGTTACGAGCTTGATGTTGTAAAAATAACAGAACCTTATTTGGTGCCAAAGAAAACCATTTTCAAAAAAGTTCAATCTAGAACAATAGAGAACACATTTTCCATCAATCTGAAGAACTACTTCACCATGCAAAAATTCCTTTAAGCATACAAATGGTTCTATATAGGACACACGGTTCTAAACGGAACCACTGACTTTACTAAAAAACCCCTTAAAGAACCATCTTCTTTTTAAGAGTGTAATTTAGGCCAAAAGCTAAATATTTTTAAATGTCTGGACAAAGAAATAACATTATAATCCCAGTCACTGCAGGTCTTATAAATAATACAGTATACACTTAAAAAGATGGTTCTTCAAGGGCTCTTTAGTAAATGGAATGGTTCTACTTAGAGCCTTGAGCTCTTTATAGAAATATTTCATGCTTAAATGGTTCTTTGCATGGTGAAATGGTTCTTGAGACTGATGAAGAATGTGTTGTATATGAATCTATTAGCACAAAAAGGGTTATTCTACAGTTACAAGCTTGACATCACAAAAATAGCTCCTTTTGGTGCTAGATAGGACTATTTTCATAAAGGTTCTATATAGAACCTTACACTACACAATCTCCATCAATCTGAAGAACTACTTCACTATGCAAAGAACCACTTAAGCATGCAAATAGTTCTGTATAGATAGATAAATAGAACCACTGACATTACTAAAGAACCATTTAAGAACCATATTTTTTTAAGTGTAATTTAGTCCAAAATGACATATTTTAATACTTCTGGACAAAGAAATGCCATAGCAATCCCAGTCACTGCAGGTCTAAAACAGCATACACTCAAAAACATGGTTCTTCAAGGGTTCTTCAGTAAATGGAAGTTCTATTTAGAACCAATGGTTCTTCATAGAAATATTTTAAGCTTAAATGGTTCTTTGCATGGTGAATCAGTTCTTCGGACTGATGAAGAATGTGTTGCACATGATTCTATATAGCCCACTATGGTTGGATATGGTTCTATATGGTTCTATTTAGCACAAAAATGGTTATTCTATTGTAACAAGCTTAACATCACAAAAATAGCAGAACTCCTTTTGGTGCTAGACAGGGCTATTTCCATTAACGTTCTATATGGAACCATACACTACACAATCTCCATCAGTCAGAAGAACCACTCCACTAAGCAATGAACCACTTTAGCATATAAACAG
The DNA here is from genome assembly GCF_904425465.1 of Colossoma macropomum. Classification (NCBI taxonomy): domain Eukaryota; kingdom Metazoa; phylum Chordata; class Actinopteri; order Characiformes; family Serrasalmidae; genus Colossoma; species Colossoma macropomum. The sequence goes on from NW_023496042.1 coordinate 663,643, forward strand.
TTCTAAACAGAACCACTGAAGTTACTAAGGAACCATTTAAGAACCATATTTTTTGGAGGATAATTTAGGCCAAAAATGACATATTTGAATATTTCTGGACAAAGAAATGCCACAACAGTCCCGGTCCCTAAATAGCACGGCAGCGCAGGTGGGCCAGTCAGTCTGAGGTCTGAGTCTGAGTCCATTTTCTGCTCCTGTTCGCTGTTTGACAGACCAGGATTAGCATTAGCGTTAGCATTAGCGTTAGCATTAGCGTTAGCATTAGCTAGGGATTCAGCTCTGCCGGCTGGTTTCGGCACAGCGAACAGGCTACAATTTACATGGAATGACCTCATTATTTGTGCTATTTAGTCCAAATCGCCTCTACAAGTGAGACACGCGTTTTAAATGCAGCTGACACAAAACAACATTAGCCTAGCAGCTAACTTACCTTCGCTCGTCAGGTAGCCGCCGGCGGAAGCTAACGCTAACGTCCAGAAACGCGGGGGTTTTTAGACCATAGTAAGACTCCGCCACCCGCACACAGCGCTCCCGTCGGGATACCTGTGCTTATTTCCCAAACGCGGCCGTCCGAGATGTAAAAACGGGGAAAGACGAAGATCAGACAGCGCTAACTTTGAAAACACCCCCGGCATCCGGCGGCGGACCGACTGCGCACCGCAGCCCCAGAGCGAAGGTTCCGCCTCAGCCAGGAAGGAGAGCCTCACTCTCCCGGTGTTTCTGTCGTTATTTTCTTATTTTTTTTTAACACAGAGGTATAAAAGGACTCGACCAAAACACCGCAATGGCCTTATATTTATCATACCGCCATCTTTAAGTGATAAACTGTCCGAAAACAACAGCATGAAACGTTTAAGACGAAAAATGTCCTCGAAAAACACACATTTTTTTTTTTTTTTGCTTAACATGTTCCCTATCGTGTACCAAATCACACAGTACGTGAATCATTTTTTTGTTAATTAATTAATTAATTAATTAATTAATTAATTTAACTAGGGAACATAATATTCACTGGACATGTGGGAGTTTTTGCAAATCCAGCACTGAACTGTTTCTGTGTTTACTGTATGTACAGTTGCATGAAAACATTTCTGAATTCCTGGAACTACCTGGATTTCTGTATGAATTGCTCCTAAAATAGAAGAAAAAGAATTTTCATAATATTTCTTAACAATAAACAAGGAGCTTTTCAACATAAATCATATGCACTGATTTACATCACTGTATCTGAATACATACATTTTAAGCCTGGTGTTGTGGACAGAAATAACATTTCTGAGACACAGGAAATGTTTTAGGTTGTGTCTGTTATCCTGTTATCTGTTATCATATAACTACACCGATCAGGCATAACATTGTGACCACCTCCTTGTTTCTACGTTCATTGTCCATTTTATCAGCTCCACTTACTATATAGGTGCACTTTGTAGTTCTACAGTTACAGACTGTAGTCCATCTGTTTCTCTGATACTTTGTTAGCCCCCTTTTACCCTGTTCTTCAGTGGTCAGGACCCCCATGGACCCTCACAGAACAGGAACTATTTGGGTGGTGGATCATTCTCAGCACTGCAGTAACACTGACGTGGTGGTGGTGTGTTAGTTTGTGTTGTGCTGGTCTGAGTGGATCAGACACAGCAGTGCTGCTGGAGTTTTTAAGTTGTATTGACTCACAAACCCCGTCTCGTCTCCAGGCTTTTTATTGTACTATTCTGTTTTAGGTTATAAAATGGTAAAAATATGTACTTTTCACCTGGAAAAAACTTATTTAAGGTTCACGATTGGGGAACATTTTGAGGAAACATTTACACTGTTTGTACTGTGACGAACGAAACTTGTATCTGCACAGAACCTTTATTTCTAGCAGTGTAGAGAGCTATGAACAGCAGCAGTGCTATAGATTTGGGTGTTTTAAGCATTTTTAGTGACTTATCAGAAAAACGCACAGAGGTTGTTGTGAATCTATGTGCATTTACCTACAGATTTACTACGTTTGATATGTCTTTTTACTCTACTTCATGTTTGTAAATGTAAAACTACTGATACAGAAATGGTCCCCCATTGGTGGAATCACCCCTCTCAGCTATACTCAGTTAGAGCTTCACACAAAATACATAGAGACAAAATATCATTTCAGTGGATTATGGTTCAGTTATGTTCCCTGACTAAAGGTACTGAGATGGACCCTTGAGGGTCCCACCCCAGTGACAGTTTAGTACTACTTATTTCTGAGAATGTACAGCTACACTTTACTTTGAGTGCATGAATCCATTTGACACCTCATGTTTGAATCATCCTTTTTTGGTTCATACATTTTAGTTATACCATTTTATCTGAATGCATTCATCCCAAATCTGGAGTATCTGGAATATCACACACAAGTTGACCTCAAATTCACATACATTTCCCGAAGAAATAAACACTTAAACAATGCTAAGACCAATTTAATCAAGCAAAGGCTTCATTGAGTGTTCATGACTCTATATAGAACCATTTTTTCTTGCTAGAAACCCTTGAAGAACCAGCATTTTTAGGTATGTATGCTAAAAATGAATGTTTTCTTGGAATCAATTTTGAAAAATGATAACGTTTAAATTTTATGAGTTACAGTGGCCTTGATGTGGAGTCCCTCATAGTCAGAGGTTGAAACCACCAACATCTTCCAACATTTTTCTTTCCAAATGTCTAAATACTCCCACACACATGGAAACAGAGCAAAACTCTTAAACTGAGAAACATTCAGAGCTTTAAAACAGTTTATTAAATACACAGTGCAGTAGTTTCACCTCATTGGCTGATACGTCCATCTAAAACCTACATTAGACACCCCAAAAATTTCTTAGTCATGTTTTCTTAGTTCCTCTAAAGAGTTTTACCTCACTATAGTCATCGTCTTTGGCCCACTCACTGTTGCCTTGTGACCATGTGTAGGAATGTTGTGTCAAACATCTTTGAAGGACAGAGCGAGCTGCACTAATTAGTGGCCTTTTTTTCTGAGAAGCTCAGCTCAGCTCTTCAAAAGGCAGAAGTGCGAACGAGACGAAATAAACTTCAGTGTTTCACCAGTATAACTGTGACAGAGGGAGATCTTTAGGTGAGGAAGAGACACTAGAAGTTTGAAGTGCTAACTTCAAAATATAAAAGATTATAAGGAGGTTTTTGGCTGTGAAAACTGATTGGAACGGTTGCTGAACGTTGTGCTAACATGGTAAATAATTATGCAGATATAAAACATAAACAAAATAAATATCATAATTGTGGCATAATTTTCTGTGAACTTAACATACAGGGTGATTCAAAAAGACTCATCCGATTTCAAATTGATTTATTTCACATGTAAATCATTACAGATCAATGCAGTAAACTGTAAATGGTTTAAATGAGCATAAAGTTTATTATGTAATTGTACAAGGTCTCAGTATGAACCTCCTCTAGCTGTACAGACAACATCAACGCCATAGTCAAACTCATCCCATACTGGATTGAGCGTGTCGGGTGTCGCACTCACGGCTCTTTCAGTGCGATTTCAGAGATCATCCAGTGTTGTGAAGCCAATGATGAACGCTCTGAGCTGTTGGAGCTTCACTGCCCATGAAAATCACGTTGGACAGTTATGACTGATTCACTCTTATTGAAGTGGAGAACGCAGAACGCTTTCTGCTCAGGGGTCGCATCTCCTCACAGACTGAAGGGAGCCAGTCAGAAACTCTATGACTCTTTCAATTGGTATGTGATTGGTTCCTAGTCACCTCACGGTTGTAAAAATATGGCACTTTCAAATCAGATGACTCTTTTTTAACCATCCTGTGTGTAATTCCACTCCATTTCATGCCACTAGAGGGAGCTAAAGGCTTGTTATTCTCTTTGGCAGATCTTGGCGACAGGGTTTTAGAGAACAAGTCAGTCATTTTTTTCTAATGGATCACATAACCACCGTCCAGATGGCCCTACTTTCTTCGTGTCATGTCTATTGTCAGTCAGAGTGATTCAGTTCAGAGTCCAGATGCTCGTTTCAGTTTGGATTTGCCATCACATGCCCCAGTGTGGGAGACGTCTTATTTGCAGTACAGTGACCTTCCAGGCCAAAGTCCTGCAGAGATTAGTGTTTACCCTCATCTAACACTCTGAATTCAGTTCCTGAAGGCTTTGCTAATTAGCTGATGAGCTGAATCAGGTGTGTTTAATGAGGAAGTGTGCTGAAATCTGCCCACAAGGACTGGATCCTGACATGTGTTCTGAAATATACTACTGCAAATAAAAAGACCACATAAACACGGGGTGCATATGGGTTTAATTCCAATGAATTTGTAGCATGTGCTCTGTTTGAAGTTGGCCTCAAATGCAGGTGCAAGACAACTTCAAACCAATTTATTCCATTAGATTATAACATTGCACTTGCAGGATGCCTTGTTTTAGCTCACTGTGCTGCCTGACTTAGACAGCAGACGGCACTATCGAGCTATACTAGCAACAGTGCTCCACAAGCTAGCGAGGTACAATATCTTACCTGCAGAGTCTGTTAGATGAAAACAGCTTCAGCCACTGAGATTTAATGAAATATATTACTCTATATTTACCATTTGTCTTGTATGCATATGAATATGAAGCTTGCATGAGATGGAAAAGACCCCAAAACCACCGTCCAGATGGCCCGTCTTTCTTCATGCTGTGTTCTTAGTAAATAAGAGCTCTTTCAGTTTCATGGTGAAGCTGTGCTGAGTCCAGATGCCGATTCCAACACCTGCCCCAATTTGATTTTCCCCTTATTTACAGCAGGATGTTCCAAAATACGCAGAAAGTCACAGCTGGTCCATGTGTGCTTGTGCTCTTTTTGTAGCAGGCCATACATGCAGGTGCAAGCTCAACTCGGACGACTTGCCTCTCTCAGAGGAGTCGGTGGGCATGCATGTCCCCTTGTTTTCAGACGGGGAGTTAGATGATGCACCACCCTCCAAACTCCAACCGATTTCTCCTGTGCTACACACACACAGCACAAAATACCATTTTCTGCACATTTTCATCTTCATTTCTTACTCTTATTTACTATTTATGTGCTACACTGAGGTAACTAAGATAGCTAGATAGTGCTAAATGAAAATTGATGAAAGCTTTTATCTTAAATGGAACATAATCATGGCAGTCTTCATGTTCCAAACAATGCTGGCTCAAGAAATTATAATTTCTCACTGCCCACCTGCTCAGATATGTCCTCATCCTCCTTAGGTACCTATTTCATTCTTGTCCTCTTGGAGGCGATCTTGTTTTTTGCAGTTCTTGCTGCTGCTTTATATGATTCACACATGTAAATTACTACATTGCTAATGCAAAAAAAAAAAAAATTACTGAACTCTGTTGTGTCAGCCGATACCAGATTCACACCATGGTACTAAATTTGATGCACTGATCTCTCGAGGCTGATGAGCTCCTCATTCGAATGTCAATTCCAGCCTAAGAAGTGCAGTGGTAAAATGCTAGGGCCTGTACAGGCGTCAGAATCTAACTGCTAAATCCTTCCAAGGTGGAACGGGAAATGAGAATAAGAAGCTAAATTCAGCTCCATCTAAACTCTATACACTGTAGGAGACTACAATCAGTTACAATCAGCAAACGGGGGCTGTACTGCTTGAGGTGGAGGCTGCTGGTTTAACCCCTAATTTACTTCAGATATACCCTCGGATGCAATGTTTCACTGCTGTCAGAACAAAACCTCGTATGTCCAACATGGTAATTTTACAGGAGAAGGAAAAAACCTACTTCACCTTTAATGTAAGTCAATGGAACCAGACTTTTTTCCAAGTCATTTTGGGTTGTTTCTTTTGGTCCATTCATCATGAAATTTACACACAATGTAGAGGACAAAAGGCATTTTCAAATTATGTCAAAAACTGAAAAACATCAAAAATGGAGATACGAGGTTTTCTTCCGACAACAGCGATTTATAGTTTGTCTGACCATTCCTTTGCATATAAACATGAGTTTTGGCCAAAAAACACTACCAGCCCATCCGGAATTGTCCCAACACTCCCAGTAACCTGCTTCAGCACTGTTTAGCATACAAAAAAAGGGAAAAGCTTGTGGAATTAGAGCTTTCTGTGTGCTACTGTGTTTCCTATTACTGTATAAAAAAAACCTCCCCGCTGTCTTTATTGATGGATGCACTGAGAATTTTTTGGTTTTTCTTTGGACAGCGATGATATGAAGACTCAGAAGACATGTGTAGGTTCACTGGTCATTCTGGCTTTTAAATGAAAAGGCTATTTTTGTTGTAGACCCCTGGTTTTAACACCACCATTATAAAGAAAGCTGGTATGTTTTCTCTTCAATGAACCATTTTACATCAAATCACTCTGAAAGACTGTTTATACAGTGATGGTAGAATATTTAAAACTTGGAGGAATTCATCTTTAACATGTTTTGTCTTTCCAGCTTTCAGTTTGACAGCAACGGTGTTGATGTACCATATTTATTCATGTGGAACTTATGTAGACATTTGAATCAAGTAAATTCAATACATCACTTTTTCAGTGCTTGGCCACCCCCCTCAAAAGTGACCAGGGCAGAACTTTCTGTAAGTCAGCAATACTGTGTGACAGACAATTCAGGGACAAGAGCTTTAATTATTCATTGGTGACTGGTCTGGTCTATAGGCTAATCAATCAGGCCAGGCTGAGTTTGGATGGGTTTATAGGAGTCAGAGCTGAGGGCTGGTCCTGAGACACCGCAAGGCACTATGGGAGTCCAATCAATCACTCCCGATCACATCCATCCCCTTCTGGAACTGACATGCCGAAACAAAGCGATATACACATACACTTCCATAGACATGCAATCACTGGCCACTTTATTAGAAACACCTTGTACTTACGCTCAGTGGCCACTTTATTCGAAACACCTTGTGCTTCTGCTCAGTGGCCACTTTATTAGAAACACCTTGTACTTCTGCTCAGTGGCCACTTTATTCGAAACACCTACTTTATACCTCCACTCACTGGCCACTTTATCAGAAACACCTTATACTTCCGCTCTGTGGCCACTTTATTAGAAACACATACCTTGACTTCTACTCTGTGGCCACTTTATTAGAAACACCTACTTCATACTTAAAGTAGTGCTATGGGTATGAAATGATGTGTAGCTGTCAAGATGCCTCACTGAGAAAAGGAGACGGACACATCAAACAAAGAAGCTGAACAATGGACTGACCACCCCAGAGTCCAGACCTCAGCATCTTGTAATGTGTGTAATGTGAGCAGCAGAAAATGCAACCAACTTCTAAGGCTGAACTTTGCAGAGTCTTTGAGAAACTGAAAGTGAGTCTCCTGAAAAGAATGGAAGCCATAATAAAGGTAAAGTGTGGACATAAACAGTAAATAGTGTAAAAGTTGTCAATTATATTTAGTTGTTGAGGCTTCTATGTAATTATCTGTTAAATACTTAAATAAATAATTGACACTGAAATTTAAATAAGTGAAGGGTGGTCTCTGACTTTTGCACAGTACTATATGTATACAATTACTAAAGCCAATCTGTTGAGCCCCCATCTACTCCATTCATTTGGCCAGCTCCTGACCACAGGACCAGTGTTGTCCAGGTATTATTTGGATGGTGGACCATTCTCAGCACATCAGTGACACTGATATGGTAGTGGGTCAGAAACTGACCACTGGTGAAGAGCTAAAGGATGACTAACACAAACTGTGCACCAACAGATGGGCTACAGTCTCTAACTGAACACCAGCAAGGTCATCAAGTGTCACTCAACCAATGCCAAAATAAACACAAATCTATTGTAATTATACATTATATGCCGTTGTACATAAGACAGAAATGAAAATAACACATATAATAATCATATCAGTCACTCACACCTTAGTCAAAAGTATATTTATATTTTTAAAATCTGCTGATCTGATGAGCGAAATATGAAAAAGGGAGATTTCAATCAGTGTGGGCGTGATTTTTATACACTGTGCCGCCTCACTGCTGTAGATGGTGGTGTGATGGTGTAGATGGTGATGCTGTGTGAGGAAGACTGAACAAGAGCCTTGATTAACATGCCAAAGGTCGAGAATGCTCTCCATTCTTTTTCCAAGAGATTGATTGAAATGAGTAGCTGTTAGACGTTAAGTAGGTGCAGGCCAGATTTGGAGAGAGAAACAGACTGATGTCCTTTATGTGTGTGTGTGTGTGTGTGTGTGTGTGTGGGTGTGTGTGTGTGTGTGTGGTGTGTGTGTGTGGGTGTGTGTGTGTGTGTGGGGTGTATGTGTTTGTATTTGTGAAAAATGTCCTGACTTTGACTGACTTTGTAGTAAGACCAGAGAAAAACAGGGCAAGCCTACCTTGTCAAAAACTTTAAAATGTGCCTGACTTTGTAAAGTGCCATGTGTTTTTTGTTCTTGAGATGACTGTGCAAAAGTTTGGCCCCCCTTTTAGGTATAATGCCTCAGAACTTTATTAACACTTTAGGCTTTAACTGACTTTCTAGGAACAGTTAGGCAAATCAAGAAGTGTCATTAGGTTATGGCAGCTGATTCCAGAGCATAATAAACCTTGTGCTAACACTGAACAACCATGGGTTCCTCTAAGCAGTTGGTTGGTAATCTGAAAATTAAGCTAACTGATGGTTGCAAAGCAGGAGAAGGCTATAAAAAGCACTTTCAACTGCAGTCTAAATCAGTAAAATGGCAGTTAAGGGGAACTGTGTAAGTCAAGATAAGATGTGGAAGACCAAAAAACCTAGATAAATCTACCCGTATGCTGACCAGAAAAGCAAAGCAAGACCCCAATATGACAAGAAAGGACCAACAAATAGGTCTAACTGACACAGGAGTGGTGGTGCACCATTCTATGCTGCTTGCACAAACATGCTCTGCATGGATAGTCGTTAGAAAGAAACCAAGAATGAATGTCTGAAGCATGCAAAATAAAATTTGAGAAACAAGTGCTGTGGACTCTTTGGCTGCTATCATTCAAAGGTATATTTGGAGACTAAAATAAGCAGCATTTGATGAAAAGAACACCTTGCCAACTGTTAAGTATTTTTATTATATTAGTATACTATACTAATATTACTATATTAGCTTGTTGGACATCCCCATCCCATTCCAAAACCTTGGGCGTTAATATGAAGTTGGCCCAAAGTCTCCACTCTTCTGGGGAGGCTTTCCACAAGAGTTTTGGAGTGTGTCTTTGGGAATTTGTGCCCATTCAGTCAAAAGAGCATTTATTAGGTCAGACACTGATGCTGGACGAGAGGGCCTGGCTCACAATCCATGTTTCGATTCATCCCGAAGTTCAGTTCAGTGGGACTGAGGACAGGGCACTGTGCAGGCCACTGCACCAAATCATGTCTTTATGAAGCTCGCTTTGTGCACAGGGGCTCAGTCATACTGAAACAGGAAAGGGTCTTTACCAAATAAAGTTGCCAACACATAATTATCTAAAATATCTGTATATCAGTAGTTAATGTAGCATTAACATTACCCTTCACTTGAACTAAGAGGCCCAAGCCATGAAAACAGCCCCAGACCATTATCCCTCCTCCACCAAACTTTACTGTTTGCAATATGTATTCCAGTATGTAGAGTCCTCTTGGCAACCACCAAATCCAGATTCATCCATCAGGCTGCCAGACATGATTCTTTGCTCCAGAGAACATGTTTTTACTGCTCCAGAGTCCATTGGTGCCATGCTTTACACCATTCCTGATGACACTTGGCATTGCACATAGAGGTCTTAAGCCTGTGTGCAGCTGTTTGGCCATGCAAACCCAGTTCATGAAGCTCCCAACATACAGGTCTTGTGCTGATGTTGCTTCCAGAGGCAGTTTGAAGCTCTGCAGTGAGTGACGCAACAGAAGATTTTACATGCTTCAGCACTTTGACCTCACTGAGCTCTTCGGTATGACCCATTCTAGAGCCAGCGTCTGTCTGTGGACATTGCTTGGCTATGAGCTTACACCACATGGCGATGGTTGTGCCCGAAACAACTCAATAATTAGGAGGGATGTCCTCATACCTCCGGCCATATAGTGTAACATTCCAGCTCCTGAAGTCCTAACCAATGGGAGAGTTTGATTGGCTGAAGATATCTAGATAGTACAGGAGTAAAACAAACAATGAAATAAGGGTTGTTCTACTATACTTACAGGGTTTAAATGCAGCAAGCCACAATGATGATTCTGTTATATAGAAATGAACTGAAAATTCCACACATATCTTTGTTTAGTTCCCTGAAATTGTTAAGCCTTCTCTGAAGGCCCAGAAGGCCATGAGAATTTCCCACTGTGTGCATGTCATATGCATGTGCTTCAGAATTGCTGAGTCGTGTCTAATTACAGATCAGAGCCACATAATGACACTTGCATCACATTTCTCAGCCGAGCCATCAATCAAAGTCACTTAGCGACAGATGCAGATACCTGTGGGTGTGGCTGTGCTTAGAATTTGGAATATTCATTGACTCATATTGACTTTTTGATTGACAGAATACCACCTAACATTAACACGCCGTAAAACTGATGACTATTAGAATGGACACTTGGAGTGAATGGTCATGCTAGAAACAATGGCTAGTGAAGCTAATCGTTAACATAGCAGTCTGTAAACGTATTGTCAGTTGCAGAGGTCAGGCTTTGTGCATTTTTCAGGCTATAGCGCTGTCACAGTGTCATAAAAGCTGGTGCTGGGCGTTGATCTATCAAGCTGTGGCTAATGGTGGAGACGCAGCCTTGTGTGAAATGAGGGGAATTGATTTGGCATTGATTTGTGCTCTTTTCTTTCTCGGCCCACACGCAAAGGGCTCACCTAAAGCAGGTGCCTAATGAATCAGGGCTAATGCGCCGTGCCCTCACACTCACCCCGAGGTTAAACACACATTTTCCAAAAGCAGTGACCTGTGCCGGCGACCCTCCGTCATCCTGTCCGCCGCTGAAGATCCAAATTGTCCCCGCTTAGAGAGGCATCAGAGAACAGCAGGACAGATGTGGTTATTGTTCAGAATGTTGGTTCATACCTGCAGTGAATGTCTACATGTTGGTCAGAGGAAATGACAACCGACTACTTAAGGTTTATAGTTTTAGTATGTAACTGTTGGTGACACCTATTTTCTTTGTCGGTTAGCAACAGCTTAACATGTTAAATGGTTTATTTTGAAGAGAACAGTATCATAAAAGTACAATACTCTACAAAGTACGAAGACCATCCTTGATTTATTAAATTTGTGGTCAAAATGACCATAAAGTATAAGTTCATTGTTCAACATCAGGTTAAAAGTAGAAAACCTACATGCTGTGCAGATATAGGTGAGGTTATAGGCACCTAAGAAAATTAGACTTAAAGCTAGTTAACTGGAGAGTAGGCATTCATTTGCTCAGAAAACTGTTGTACTGTTGATACATTACTTACATTAAGTATTCATATTACATACTTAACATATTATGTTGATACGTTACATGAAGTAGACTTTCTATGGTACTTCAATTAAGCAAAACCTAACCTTACCTAATCTTACTCAAAGCCTAACCCTCACCCTGGCCCTAATCCTACTAACCTTAACCTCCACCCTGGCCCTAACCCCAACCCTCACCCTGGTCCTAATCCTAGTCCTATTCTTAACCAAATCCTAATCCAGTGAAGCTCCAGGTACAGATTGGTGTGCCTGTATTAGCTTGTTGAGGATGTTGATGGTCTGTATTAAAGTTGTTACATGTTCATTTCCTGTCAAGTTAAACATCTACAGATATGAACTTGGACTGAGGGTGGTCTTTGACTTTTGCAGACCACTGTATTTGTGATAATACTACATTTTTTACATTTCTCTTAGAACCAAAACAGTAGGTCACTTCTAGCCTTCACAACTTCAGAACGGTTTAAGCTACAGACATGATACACATATCAGGACATTCAGCAGACCCACCCCTACTAGCTAGTGTAACATCAGCATCAGTGAGTAAATCAGCTCGGAAAATCACCTAAAATCCCAATATTATTGCTCTGTTGTTTGGCCTCCATATTCCAACAAAGGGTTAAAACAGCAACATGATTCACAAATCAGATCACTCACCAGACTCTGCCTCACCATCCAGAGTGATTTCATCCACCTGTGACCATCTATCAGCCAGCATGATCCAGCTCCAAAATCACCCACAACCCGCACTTGCTACTTTTATATTACATCTCTGCTTTTAGCCTTCATATTATAAACAAAGGATTAAAAATAGCGACATGATTCACACATCAGATCACTCAGACGAACCTGTCATCACTAGCCAGGGTGAGAGAAACCAGCTTTAACACCACACACCCCAGAAATACAGCACAAACACACAGCCAGATCACTGTAAAACCTGCAATTAGCTCTTTATTTACGCTTTAGCCTTCATTTAGGCAACAAAAGCTTTAAAAATGTAGTGTAATTGAAAGTATTACTGTATTAAATGTACTTAATTTTTCTGTGAAGTCATAATTAAATTAAGAACCTAACATGAACTGCACTGCTAAAAACACTATAGCTGAGGTATAATTCATCTATATTAACATCTTTATGTGCTTTATCTTTAAGTCCATTTGAAAATGAAATCATTAAATATTTTGGTGGAGTTAAGCAGGTAACGTGAAACTGAAAGTTAACCTACCTCCTAATTAATATTCAGGTCATATTGTCTTGTATGAGCCTATGGATGTGAGTTATATTAGATATAGCATTGTGCTGCTGTTCACTGTCTGGTTCAGCTTCTTCGGAATATGGAAAATAATTTCAACTTCATTTTTAATGTCTAACTTGAAAGCATACAATTGACAATGACAATTACCAGTAATGGTAACATGACACTGTTATATTACTGAACAAATTCGACATGATTTTATGTACATAAAATGACATTAAAATACAATTTTTATGATCTATTACCCAGCAATATATCCATCATGCAGCATTTGCAGGAGCTCTGCAGTTCTTCATGGAGATTAAGGCCTGCTGTGGAGGTCAGCAAAGAGCTGTAGCACTTTGTCCTTTTTCATTCAGTGCTCAGTGAAAAGCTTCATCTATATTTAAAGAGTTCTTTGATGGTGGGCATTTGCTGCCAGTTGCTCCTCCTTTAGCGAGAGTTCACTGCCTGAAAGCTAAGCTGCAAGAAGGATCTCGCAACAACATTTTTGTTTGTGCAACATGTTTACAAGAATGCCCATTTACATGTTTTAGCCCTGTTTTGCAAATATACCTCACTGTGAGTCAAAATGGGTCGATGTAAATGTTTTGTAGGCTGCGTATTTATTGCAGTTGGTGTTGCAGCCATTCTCAATTCTGCTTCTGCCAAGAGCGGATTACTGACCAGGCCTTTGGGACCAGTGCCCAGGGGCCTCTGACTGCCAGGGGCTTCGGTGGGGCCACAGACCACAAGCCCTGAAGTGGCTCAAATACGCGGGATAATCCACTGCAAACGTAAACAGGAGATAATGAGTACTAGAATGTGTACTAAAGAATAAATAAATTAACTAAAAGGTCTAGGGTTGTTTTCTGTTTTCAATTACTATCAACTCAAAGGATATCACACAGTACTAAGGCCAATTTTGTTTATTTTTACGAAATGAACAAATTTCCATTTTTGTCCAAAGGGTTAAATCTAAGTAACCAAATTAAACAGTGTTCTCAAAAAATATATTGGCAGTAAATTATAAAATTTAGTAAATATATTGGCAGAGCTGAAGAAAAGCAGGAATGTTTCATTCAACGCAGCTCTGAACCATGCTTGAGAACCACTGGTCTATGTTTTTGAAGGCAATGAAGTGACCCAACACCCTCTATTGTTCTGGAAAGACAGAATTTTCCATTTCTCTGAGGGATTCTATGTTATTTATTTATTTATTTATTTATTTTGTAATCAATATTTTCTCAACAAAAAAAACATTTAGATCACAAGAACTATATTCACAAAGTCCCAGGATATGCCCACAGAAGTCTTCACAATAGATATAAAATAGAATTAATAGGTACTATTCGATAACAGTAATGGAATCTGTGTTAGTTTTGAGAAATGGATGTGGGTTTGCCATGTTAAAGATCTAATAAGTGTTAAGAAGAAGAAGAAACTTCATTTTTAGAGTGTAGAACTAACCAATCCTGTTACCTCACTTGGCTCAGCTCATTAGCTCATTTACAACCTCTTCATGAGTTGAATCAGATGTGTTAGAGCAGGATAAGAATTAGGTAGGATTTAAAAAGGGTAGGATTAAGAGATACTGGTGCAAGGGCTCCCTAGTGGTGCAACCATCTAAGTCAGGGGTGCTCAAATCCAGTCCTGGAAGGACAGTTTTGTAGTTTCCCTACTCAAACAAACCCACTAAACCTGACAATTAACAGGTGAGTGTAATCAGGTGTGTTTGAGCAGATAAATCACCAAACTATGCTGGACGCTGACCCTTTAGGACTGGAGTTGTGCACCCTGGGTCTCAGCATTGGCCCTATTGTCAGGAGATTGTGAGATTTCCCCCAGCAACCTGTGGCCGGGAGTCCAAGAAAGCATATTTGGCCTTGCTCTTTCTAGGTGGGTAGGATGGTCCTCAAGCCAAATGGGTGTTGGTTAGGTAATGTAACAGTATTGGTAGTTAACATCCTCCTCCAAGCATGTTGCATCAGTGGCAGGTTGAAAAGATGTAGTGGTTGTACTTGTCTCTTGGGGGAAGCAAAAGCCAGCATTGTGTGAAATACTGAGGCAGGGCCTCCCGAATGGGAGCTTTGCCTCAGAGAAAATATGAGCTAGTCTTCACTTTACCAATTTGGTAGCACTGTGTGATTGGGAGCCCTAACTAGGGAATTGAGTGGTGGTAAGAAGTCAAAGCTTTGGTGTTCTGGATTTGATCTAAAATGAGTTTAGCTATTACTTCTCAACCTTGTCCTGGAGCAACCCTGTTCTGCAGGTTTTATTTTAGTATTTTCACAACTGTTTCAACCTATCGCCTAATTAACAAGCCTTTCTTGAACCGAACTGAGTGCGTTCACACATGCAGTTGCACCTGTAAGTGTTCCAGCTGTTTCCCATGACAGGGTTATGTTTGAACATGAGAGCTGATCCACTAATATTCTGTGCCTGGTTAAATTCCCTCCAATGGCCTTGTTGGGCTTGAGTATGAACAGAAAATAAAACACTGTCACAGGAGTAAACAGATATAAAACATTTGCTTTGGGCCACTAAACCAAGGAACACTGTGGCCAAATGTAAGAATTGTCCTGAATTATAGAAACGTTTATTGTATGAACAATTAACTTGCAGGCTTCAACCCAAAAAAGAGTCACATGTGGCTTTGAAAAAGGAAATGTTTATTACAAACTTTATATTAATAAGAACATCACTGTCACATTAGCTATTGCTATTGGAAAATTCCAATAAAATCTGCTTAAATGCAATGAGCTCTGTGTTCAATCAAACAGGACCTGGATGCTACACAGGAGGAAGAAATACATGTTTTGTTACTAATTTTGGACATTCATGAATGTGTGAAAATTCAGCTGGTCTTGTGGTTTGTAGGCAATTGTTAATGCACGTAGATAAAATGTGTGAAGAGCACTGGAAAATAACGCTGTGGTCGGAAAAAACCTCGTATCTCCAAAATGGTAACTTTACAGGAGAAGGAAAACACCTACTTTACTTTTAATGTAAGTCAATGGAACCAGATGTTTTTCCAAGTAATTTTGGGCCATTCTTTTGGTCCATTCTTCATAGAATTTATACACAATGTAAAGGACAACTGGCATTTTCAAATTGCATCAAAAACTGAAAAATGAAAAAATGAAGATACGAGGTTTTCTTCCGAAAACAGCGATAGGCAATGTCGACCTCTGTTGTCAGATAAAAGGGTCGTGTTTTGATTATATCAAAACATCCTGTGACTTGGCAGGAAATACTGTACATTGTAATGTCACAAGTCTTTGTCTACTCAGTATTGTAGGAACATCAGCTGTCTGTAAAATGCGCTGTACCACCCACTATGACTTGCCAACCCTCATAACAAAGCTTCTTCCACTGCGTACGTTAGAGATGTCCTGCATTTGCTGTATCTTTCTGATATGTATGAACTCGCTGGACCTGTCAAAATTCCAAAAACAAGCTGCAGGGAAAGGAGGAATTTGCCAGTTAATCTAGTGATGTTCTGGGTTTTAGATCAGAAAGACACTTTACTCTCTATAGCATGAATGTTTCACAAAGGATTCTTTGAGTGCTGCCAGAGAAGAACCACTTTTGGTTCCTTAAAGAAACATATTTGAAAAACGTGCTTGAAGAACCTTTCAAATGTTCACCAAAAATCAAATGTACCCCAGATGTAATCAATCCACCAGGACTTGTTTGGGGTTTGCTGTGAATTTAAAGATTTATACTGCTGTAAAATACTAAACTATGCGAGTCAGTGGTGCTCCAGGTCCAGAGCCACTGGGTTAGGCCATTTCTCTTCAGATCAGTTAAGGTCAGCGGCTCTGTGATCCAGTGGCGTTGGGGTGGGGGTGGGGGGGTTGTATGCAGAGAGCTGACGGCACTCAGCTGGAATGCCATTAGCCTGCCATCCTTCCGCTCGCGGCCCATCAGGACCGGTCACCGGGGGCGCTGGAGTGGAGGGGTTGTCATGGCGACGGCTCCTCCGTTATGTAACCCGTGATTGGAGGAGAATGGAAGGTGGGGGGGAGGAGACAGAAAGGAGAAAGCGCTTTGCAGACTTTTTCAGCAGGGCTAGGGTTCGCTTGAGGGGGAATACCACAGCCGTGACAGCCTGGCATAACAGTGGAAAATAGACATGCTTCTGAAAGATAGACTTGCTTTTGTTACATTTCGAGTCAGTGAGTTTTCTGCAGTTTGTAAGAACAGAGAATTTATTGTCTGTGATAATCAGTCATATGTTACAGATGCAGCAGATGTGGTTGAAAGATGCTGAAGTGTCCTTTTTTAGTCAATGGAAAAGGGTCAAATAAAACATTGCATAGGATAAATAATGGTATAATTCACACAAACATACAATAGGGTAGATATATTGCACTACTGTGGTAACAGTGGCAGTGATGGTCTCTGGGGAGCGAGTCAGAGTCGAATCTCAAGTCTCTAGAGTGTGAGTCCAACTCGAGTCTCTGGGGTACAAGTTCGAGTCAAGTCTCTGAGGTGTGAATCCAAGGTAAGTCTGGAGTCTTTGGGTAGTGAGACCAAATTGGATCTTTGTTGTGCAAGTTGAGTGTCAAGTTCCTGTGGTACAAGTTTGAGTTGAGTCTGAAGTCTCTGGGGTGTGAGTCCAAATCGGGTTTCTGGGGTGCCAGTGTGAGTCAAGTTTCAGGGATTCAAGTCCGAGTCTCAAGTCTCTGGGGTCCAAGTCCAAATCAAGTCTCTGGGGTGTGAGTGTGAGTCGAGTTTGTGGGGTGCCAGTGCAAATCACTCAGACTCAAAGTCTCAAGTCTGTGGGTTGCGAATCAGAGTCTCAAGTCTCTGGGGTGCGAGTCAAGCCTTGAGTCTTTGGGGTGCGAGTCTGAGTCTCGAGTCTTTGGGGTGCATGTCAGAGGATCAAGTCTCTGGGTTGCAAGCAAGAGTCGAGTCTTGAGTCTCTGGGGTGTGAGTCAGAGTCTTGAGTCTCTGGAAAGTGAGTCAGAGCCTTGAGTCTCTGGGGTGTGAGTCAGAGTCTCAAGTCTCTGGCTTGCAAGTCAAAGTCGAGGCTTGAGTCTTTAGTGTATAAGTCAGAGTCTTGAGTCTCTGGAGTGCAATTCAAAGTCAAGTCTTGAGTCTCTGGGGTGTGAGTCAAAGTCTCAAGACTATGGGGTGCAAGTCAGAGTCTTGTGTCTCTGGAAAGTGAGTCAGAGCCTCAAGTCTCTGAGGTGCAAGTCAGTGTCTCAAGTCTATGGGTTGCAAGCCAGAGTTGAATCCTGAGTCTCTAGGGTGCGAGTCAGAGTCTGAAGTCTCTGGGGTGCAAGTCAAAGTTGAGTCTTGAGTCTCTGGAGTGTGAGTCAGAGTCTTAAGTCTCTGGAGTGCGAGTCAGAGTCTTGAGTCTGGGGTGTGAGTCAGAGTCTGAAGTCTCTGGAGTGCAAGTCTGAGTCTCGAGTCTGGGGTGCGAGTTAGAGTCTCAAGTCTCTGGGGTGCAAGTCTGAGTCTCGAGTCTCTGGGTGCAAGTCAGCCTGATAGACAACTCACATATCTGAAGTTGAAAACAAATTGTTTTATCTATTTATCTCACTAAAGTTAATTCGGCATTGAACCAGGCAACATGCAACTTGAGTGTATCTTGAGTTCTGATCTCTGCTAATAACTGATGGTCTACAGACACTGTATTTACTTACAACTCATATAAAGACTGACCTAGTATCTGTGTACTTCACTGTACCTGAGCTGGCAACTAGGAGGTTGTGGGTTCAAATCTCTGTGCACTTAACCTCCAAGACTAGACAAAGTTTTGCAACGAAATTTCCCTAGTAGGATCAATAAAGTGCATAATTTCTGTCTCTCTGCAAATATTTTGCATTAATTACACAAACAGTGGAGAGGCATCTTTCCGTTATTATACTTGTAAACTATGAAAATCATTACCTTTCACAACAAGGCAGTCAGGTTTAGTATGTGCCTCTAAAGAAACAGATCAAAAGATTTCATTTTGTTTTTAATGTAAATGTGTAATGCAAATATACTTTTTTTCATTTTGCCTTCCATGTTTATTTATTGGGCAACACAGTGGCACAGTGGGTAGTGCTGTCGCCTCACAGCGAGAATGGCCTGGGTTCGATTCCTGGCTGGGCGACCAGGGTCATTTCTGTGTGGAGTTTGCCTGTTCTCCCCGTGTCTGCGTCGGTTTCCTCCCGCAGTCAGGCTGATTGGACTTGCTGAATTGCCCCTAGGTGTGTGTTATTGTGTTTGTCAGTCTGCCCTGCGATGGACTGGTGACCTGTCCAGGGTGTATCCTGCCTTCCGCTCAATGACAGCTGGAATAGGCTCCAGCACCCCACCGTGACCCAGAAGGATAAGCGGTTTAGATGATGTATGTATGTTTATTTATTTAATTTTGTTGCTGTTATACTATTGCACCATCATACTATTGTACTGTTTCTTACTACTATTACTGGTACTGTATCTCGTGTGTTTCTGTTTTTATTTTTTGATCTTACTCTTCTATTTTAAAGCACTGGGAGCTGTTACATGTATAGAAAGTACTCTATAAATAAAATGATTTTGTTTATTTATTTATTTTTGCACTTGTACAAGCCAGTGTTTTGACATGTTAACAACATGGACATAAGCCAAAATTTGACACATATCTGCCCAAAATTGGCAAAATCAGGCAACTTTTTTTTCACCTGGTGGAAATTTCCATTTTGTTGTTCTCTGAGCAACATTAGTGTCTAAAACAAGATGAGCTTTTCACAGGAATTAAATAGCACACAGTCAATATTAACTGTCAGCCGTGGTAAACTGGAGTGGTTCACTGTGATACTATTCTCCTAGTATTTCGCACTTTGAGAGGGAAACTCCCATAAATGCATAGGCAAAAGAACAAAGGAGCACAATTTAAGTGCCTATATATTAAATAGCCCAAAATAGGGTTTGCAAAGGAGCGAGACATTAGTAGAACAGCCACACAGACTGCTTACACCTAGTCTACTTATCTGTGCTAGTGATTTAAATGGCCTGGACGTATCAATTAAGTCCCTGCCTTTTCAGCAGTTGCAGTGTCACTGGAGACACCTTCCATCTGGCTTTAAGTACCTGTTCTTAAGGATTAAGCAGGAATGGCCCATTTTCCATCCTGCTCTCTGACCTTCTGCTGTTTTCTCTGGGGTGGCTCAGGACAAACACACACATTTGGCCAATCCAAAGGGGCGTCTGCCTGGGATTGAGATGCAGCCAGAGATTGATGGGTGGCAAAGGACCAGAAGGGCCCGGATTAATTTTTAATGGCCACCACATTGCCATTCCACCTTCCCTCCCCCTGCCTCTCCGCCGCCGAGCCTCTAAAGAAGCCAGCGTCTCAGCAGTTTCCTCTATGGAAGAGGAATATGGAAGCTGCAGGTGATTAGCATTAGCATGTGTTGAGAAGCGCTTTGCCATGTGTGTGGGTTGGTGGAGGGGGGGGGTGGTCTGGACGTACTGAGCGCAGCTGCCTCTTTGTAGGATTTTTTTGCGGGCAGCGGTCAGCTTTGGCAGGCCTTTTGTTTGCCCTCGCTCTCTGCCACTGGGGTGGACAGGCAGCCATGAGTCAGCACTGAGGAGGGATTTATTGCAGATTGATTAAATTAGCATTTGTTCGGAAAGAGCGACATCAGCTTGTCAACAAACACCGCCTCCCTCCCAATCCCCCCCTCGAGGCCGTACACCACTGCCTAAGCACCCGCTCACACACACACACACACACACACAAGCACACACACTTGTCAGCCAAAGACAAGTTTATTGCACGAGCTGCCAGAAATGATTGACTGGAGAGACAAGAGATAAGACAGACAGAGAGAGAGAGAGAGAGGGGCAGCGCATTAGATAGTAAGTCTCTCGCCCCTTTTCTCTCGCTCTCTCGCTCTCTCCCCCTCCCCATCTTTCTGTTTTTCCCCGTATCTCTCTCCGGCAGTGAAGGTAATGGGGGAAAAACGATGGCGAGGAAATATTTGAAATTGGACACAGAGACCATTAAAGCTCTGCTGACAAGCTCTCTTTATGATACGGCCATCAAAGCCATCTGCTATTTTCTGCTCAATTAAACCGCTATGAGATCTCAGATCAATTAATCTCACCCCGTAATGGCTTTATATCCTTGTTGGCCTTCTTATAGCCCAATATTTCTGTTTTGTATCACCACAGAAAGGCTCGAAAAATCTATACTTGTGCTTTACTGTTTTGCATGCCCCTATATCCAATGTGTGGCTTTATACAGGGAGATTCACTCGAAAGAGGCCCTGGATATTCTGTTGTTAGGTTGAAGCAATCGGAGCCAAAAATACACTACATACGTTGACGTATGTGTAGTCAATTGCATTACATGCGATGCTGGAAGTGATCTCTGTTTTCTGCCAGACACATGAAGGGGTACGGGGGTCTGCACCCGGAAGTTGCAAATGGAGGTTAAACATCATGACGGCTGTCCAGCACCTACTTCATCCCTCTGACTCAGGGGCATCCCGGCTTGTTTGAAGCTCCATATACTGAGAAGCACATTGCATGCTGTTTCGTTCAGATTGCTTCATCCTAACGAGAGTTATTACAGAATATTCGGGGCCTCTTTCATGTGAATCTCCCTGTACTTTATCAAGTTTTTCATGATCTTTTTCTATAAAGAGTGGCCTCATAGTTTAATGGATGTTTACATGTTTACATGAGGTGGTCAAAGCTTGAAAGTAAGCACTAAACCATTCTCAGCAAAATCTATATTCAATATCAAGTATAGTTTCTAATGTTTGTCCAAAAAACTTATCGTTTTGGTCGTAAGTGTAACCCATTCTGTCTATTATAATAATTTGAAGTTGCTACAGTTTAGTGTTCAGTTATTACACTTACAGCATTGCAGATACATCAGGCAATTATTGACCATCCCTGTGGTGCCAACCAATCCTGACTGGTCTCCTAGAAACTGATCTGTTTGCTAATAAACAGAACCAAGCTAGCATTAGTGTAACTCTTACCTCAGTTGTGCAACAAAATCAAAGTCCTTTTTTATTTAGCACAAAATGGATACCAGAAAACATGTTTTTTACCCTTTTAGTCAAAGAAAAAAAGCCAAACTGAGGTATATTATTGAAATAACCAGGAAGCTAACTTTAGCATTTAGCTTGTTGTCCTTCTTCTCATTTCTGTTATTTAAGTAACTCATTCTGTCCAGTGAAATGACGATTTGAAGATACTGCAATTATACACGCTAGAGGATGTTCTGCTTCTTAGAAGTAATGTTAGCCCTCAGGCTTCCATTTGCATGCACCGGCTAATGAAAACAAACAAACAAACAAACAAAAAACAGTTCAAACAGCCCCCCCCCTAAATTCCACTCCAAACAGTTCCCCCCACCTTCAAGATGACATCATCAGAAGAGTTTTTTTCTATTTTTAAAACCGGAAAATCTCAAGTCAGCACTTTGACTGAGCCACTCTAAACCTTAATGTGTTTCTTTTGAGCTATTCTGTGCTTTGGAGCTCTTGAAGGAATTTTAGTAGGCCAGCCCCTTCTGGGAAGATTGACCACCATTACAAGTTTTCTCCATTTAGAGATGACTTGTTGCAGTTTGCTTGAGTTCTAGATCTAGATTAGTGTTTTTTTTCAAATGTCTATTAAAATACACACATTTCCTGTTTACTTTCTATTTAATGTTATTGCTACATATACATATTGTAGTATTGACAATAAAGCTGACTTGATGACTAGATTCTAACATATGGCTTTGTAACTTTTTCCAGACTAATATATACTTCAATATATACTTATATACTAATATATACTTCAATTTTTTCTCAATTTTTCCAGAACTTCTTTAGATCACAGCGTAGTGTGCTGTTTGTTGAGTTTTTAGTCTACTTTGTATTGCTGGAATGTTCTATTTAAGTGATGTTTATATTAAACAGGGCTGGCAGATCCTAAGTATCAACTAAATGGTACTGTATCTAGTCTGTCGTCCATCTTATTTGTGTGTTTTATAAATAGCACTTTCGTTCATTTTTCTGGACTTAATCCAGTGTCTGTGACACTTTCTATTGATCAGGGAATGACCTGCACTGGACAAACCTGGCACAGGGATATTCAAAGTAACACGGAGGTGATGCTCACTAAACCTTGAGCTCAAACAGAACTTAAAGCTTATGAATTTCCAATAGTCTTTTATGTTGGGCCTCCACATGATTCCTGCTAAGACCAAGGTTCTGTTCTGATATCAACAACTCTCAATTTAAAACTGTGATATTGATGCTACATTGTCTAACTCATACACACCAATCAGGTATAACATTCTGACCACCTCCTTGTTTCTACACTCATTGTCCATTTTATCAGCTCCACTTACTATATAGGTGCACTTTGTAGTTCTACAGTTACAGACTGTAGTCCATCTGTTTCTCTGCATACTTTGTTAGCCCCCTTTTACCCTGTTCTTCAGTGGTCAGGACCCCCATGGACCCTCACAGAGCAGGTACTATTTGGGTGGTGAATCATTCTCAGCACTGCAGTAACACTGACGTGGTGGTGGTGTGTTAGTGTGTGTTGTGCTGGTCTGAGTGGATCAGACACAGCAGTGCTGCTGGAGTTTTTAAACACTGTGTCCACTCACTGTCCACTCTATTAGACACTCCTACCTTGTCAGTCCACCTTGTAGATGTAAAGTCAGAGACGATAGCTCATCTGCTGCTGCACAGTTTGTGTTGGTCATCCTCTAGTCCTTCATCAGTGGTCACAGGATGATGCACACAGGACGCTGCTGGCTGGATATTTTTGGTCGGTGGACTATTCTCAGTCCAGCAGTGACACTGAGGTGTTTAAAAACTCCAACAGCACTGCTGTGTCTGATCCACTCAGACCAGCGCAACACACACTAACACACCACCACCACGTCAGTGTTACTGCAGTGCTGAGAATGACTTTCTGCCATGCAATATAATGAATACTTCAATAGTGAACTCAGTATTCGAATTTTGGCACCTGAAAGTACGAGAACCTGTGCACATCCCTACCAATTTAGAACCATATTTACTAAGGAGTTCACAAAAACTTAAGCACACACTAAAATATAACAAGCACAGCTGGCTGTAGTGTGGAGATTTACTATGACTTGCTGTTTAAATAACATCAACTGCAACCTGGCTTATTTGAATTGCATACGTTCTAATATCTAGATCCACCCAAAGAGCATTCTGCCATAAATTGAAATGTATAGTTCCTATAATGCTTCACTCCAGCGAACATACTCACTCACATATGTTTTTGTAGATACTCATGACCATTAAATGTAATTATCAAGAACCGAAACATTAGATATTAGTTTCATACATTTCTTTAGATCACATTAAAGAGCAAGAACTGCTATATCATTTTGGTGGTGCTCACTAAGCAGAACAATTCAAAAACCCACTCTGTCATTAGGCCTAAAAGTCAACCTTCTTTTGAAATAACTTCCTCATTCTGATCTTAACTCTTCACCCAGAGGCCAGTATTTTCAATGAAATGCCTAACCTTGTCTTTACAGAGCATAATACAATTACCGCTGTGCCCGCGTCACCCGTACCCAGTGTCAACAGCTTCCTCTTACCTCCTCTCTCTCTCTGCTGCTTCTGAGAACCCTTTCCTGACCCCATCCATAATTGAATTAAAAGCGCATTAGAGGAAACGAATGGCCTGAAATTGAATTAGATGCTGACGAAGGCCACGGGCTTCCAGAGACACATGGCTCGCCGCTAACTTCTATGGATCCTGGGCTTAAACAGAAAGATAAGAAGGCCTAACTTCTTCTTGGACACGCCACAGTGGTCCATACATAATTGAGCCTAGAGCACTATCACCACCACAGCTCTCCCAGTTGAGATCTTCATTGCTGCAAGAGTCAACTCTAATTTGCCTCACTTGATCCAATAGATATCTTAATTAAGCTTTGACATTGGGGAACCCTTAAGGCCTTTCTAGGCCTTTAGAGAAGTCATTATGATTTCGGGTAGTAAAACAATTCAAGGCTTTAAGATTTAGTTCATTCTTTATTTAATAGAATCATCTCATTTGTTGTATTTAAACTCTGCAAGTATTCTAACAGTGCTCATAGTTCATTGTCACATTTTGGTTGGAGACAAAGGGGATAAATCCCTGAAAAACCCAGCACAAAAACTTCAATGAGAATTTTTTCTCTGTAGTATTTGGGTTAATACAGCCAAGTGAGCTGCCCAATTGTTTAGGCCTTCAGGAGCTGGACTGAAGGTATCACGTTAGATTAACTGCCAACATTATTAGGAAGTTTCAGTGGAACCATTCTATCATTCTATCACATTTTTTGTGAGAAAGAACATCACTTTTCTGGACTACTTTCTGGAAGTCCTGGACACATCATTGACCAGTTTTCATTCAGTTGTTAGGAGTGGAAAACAACAACAGCGCCTCTATTTTAGGGCTCTTTACTAAATCGGTAGCTTCTATGGATTGGTATAGTGCAGTGGGTAACACCTTTGCCTACTATTCTGTAGACTAGAGTTCAGTCCCTGCCTGGGTTAGCACCCTACACTATACCAATAAGAGTCCTTGGGCAAGACTCCTAATACTACCTTCACCTACCTGTGTAAAGTGATCAAACTGTAAGTTGCTCTGGATAAGAGCGTCTGCCAAATGCTGTAAATGTAAATGGAAGTCATTGTAAAACTGCAACATGCAAGGTAAAATATGTGTTTATGTTTTGTACGAGCTTCAAATTTCCATGATTGATCTAGAATGGATAAAAGATTAGCTTCAATGTCCTGAGTACCTACACATTTTATGGGCATCGTAGTTCTTTTATGGCTGGGCTTTGGCATAATTAATAAGAATTTCATAATTTTTCAGAGAGCAAAGTAGGTTGGGTGGTAGTAAAGACTGGCCATTCAAAATTCATACAACTTAACATGATGACACAAGAAAATATGCTACTTAGATTAAAGATGGCTCTTCTATTAGCAGCAAAACTCTTACTTGAGAAACAAAACTTGTTTTGTTGGGTTTTTGCACTTTTCTTTGGGTCAAGTGAAAGGACCTTTGTTCATGTAGCCACAAGTAGCAAGGAAATGCTTGTGTCTTCTTTGTCTATGTGAACAGCTTGTTTGTGAGCTTATGAAAATTCAACATCATATAACAGATGCCCTAGCATTGAGCTCATATAACTTCATACACACTTAGCCTGAACTCACATCGAACATCCTGCATATGTCTATATATTTTTCTGCAAGGATTTCTCTGCCAATTTTCATCAGTTTATTCAATTACTACTTTAACTACTATGAATCTGTTGTTTTGTTCTGTGGTTATGAGGAACTGAAGTGTGAGAAAGGTGGAAGGAACTGGAGGAGTAAAAGATTTCCATAACCGGGAGCGAGTTACCAGACTCCTACAGTTTAAAGGGTTAAATCACAAACCAGAAACAATATCAACTGATCTGAGATTTTCAATGTAATATGCTTGTTATCTATTGCTGACTGGAAGTTGGCAACATTCTGCCTCATTCAGCTTGCCAGGTAATCATTGTTATCCTCAACTGAGAGATACACCAGCATGTTTGAAATGGAAACCGGATCCCTCAGGAGCTCTTAAAGAATGTGATTCAACCATGCTACAGGCCAAAAGCTGATACGGTATGCAAGTAGATCATTTCCACCTCCCTCGCTCTGTCTCTCTCTCTTTTCAGCCCACCCGGTAGTTCTCTGCTGCACACTCAGCAGAAAGCTATGCTGCTGAATTACAGGCCAAAGCACCAGAGGCTTACTCTCTAATGAAGAGAGACAGCCTGTGTCAGGGTGTCCCATAAACCCCGGTGCAACACACACCTCCCTAGAGAGCTCAGCAGGAGCTCACGGAGCCTGGTGCCGATCACTAGTTTTTCTTTCCCTATCATAATGAAAGAAAGAGAGAGAGAGAGAGAGAGACAGAGAGAGAGAGAGAGGGAAAAAGGGCAGAAATTAAGAGAAAGGGAAAGGTAGAGAGAGACGGGGAGAGAAGAGAGAGATAGGGGACAAAAACATGGTGCTCTCTAGATCCCTTTATAGAGAGTGCAGGGCAGAAATCTAGGCCAACTTCATTGATCCAGAGGCTGAGGTATTATTAGCCATCACTGCAAAGGTGATATGAGAGCCTCTATCTAATATCCTGTATACTCAGCCGTCAGGGACACGGAGACTGGCTTAGAGACGCAATCGTGGCACTGCTTCTTCAGTGATAACCGCTTGCTTTGGTCCATGAGCCGTTACGGCGGTGTCCGTCTGTCTCTTGGGGGAGAAGAGTTGAATGGCGCGAGCCTAGCTGGCTGGCCAAATAAGATAAGGGAGTCATTGTGTACGTCCGTTCGTTGTCCAACCCCATCAAATATTCATGGGCAGCTGCCAATTCTGAAGTGAAACAGGCCAATTTGTTCTGGGAGACAGGGCGTCGAGATACGAGGGGGTGATATCCTTGGGCCCCCGGGGTCCAGCTCTGTGCAGGACACGCCTCCTTCCACAGATCTTTTAGCACCGGAGATGGACTGAAGCTGAGAGCGTGTGTCTCATGCTAATGGGGATTTGTCAATGGGGTCAATCTGCATCAGGTCTGAAGGCAGGTGCAAAAGAGAAAAGCAAAGGCGTGGGAGGGGAGGGGTAATCCTTGAATAAGTCAAATCAGAGAGAATAAGTCAAATCCAAATGAGGGGAGGGTTGGGGAGTCTCTGGTATGGGGGTTGGGATACGCATTAAGGGGAAGGTGGGACTGCTGGATGGGTTAAAAGATTTCCATAACCACAAGTGAGCTACCTCTGCTAGCAGGTAAACTGCTGCATTTTCACCATACAAACTCATATATACTCATTCAAAACCTTCATGTTTACTGGTTATAGCTGTTGAATAAACATGTGGTACAAAAATGTGCATATGTATATATATTAAATTGATATGAATAAACTGAATGAATACAAATATTACATTTTATTTGCATGCTCCATTCTGCAACTGACATTGACTCAAAGCAACTTTCTCAAAATGGTCTAGAACCCTTGTAATTAAGCTCAAGGCAACAGTGTCAGGAGAACCTCTCTAGGAGCATAGGGAAGAAACACTGAGAAGAACCAAGACTCAAAAGGATAAACTCCTTAAAATAAGGCTTCCTAAACCAGACCCCAGGGCCCCCAGATGGTCCACATTTTTCGGTCACCCCTATGTGTTATGAGATGGTTTGGAGTAAAAATGTGGACCATTTGAGAGGCCCTGTGGACTGGGTTGGGAACCACTAACCTAAAGGAATGAGGAAGAAACACTAAGAGGAACCAAAACTTAAAAGGAGAAACTCCCCAAGAGCATGAAGAAAAAGCAGTGAGACTAAGACTCAAAAGGAAAAGGTCTCTAACAGCATGAGAAAGAAACAATGATAGGAACCAAGACTCAAAAGGAAAAACTCCCTAAAAGCATGAGGAAAAGCCACTGAGGAACCAAGACTTGAAATTAGAAACTCTTAAGGCCATGATAAATATTGAAAGAAATACTGAGAGGAACCAGGGCTCAAAAGGATGAACTCCTTAAAATAGTACTTCCCAACACAGACCTCGGGGCCCCCAGATGGTCCACATTTTTCGGTCACCCCTATGTGTTACGAGATGCATTGGAGTAAAAATGTGGACCATTTGGGAGGCCCTGTGGACTGGGTTGGGAACCACTGCCCTAAAGGAATGAGGATGAAACACTGAGAGGAACCAAGACTCAAAAGGAGAAACTCTCCCAAGAGGATGAAGAAAAAAGCAGTGAGACCAAGACTCAAAAGGAAAAAGTCTCTAAGAGCATGATGAAAAAAAAAACTGAGCAGAACCAAGATTAAAAAGGAAAAACGCAAGAAAAAAAAACACAGAGCAGTCAATACTTAATGCTACATGTTAAACCTGGAACATCCAGGTGAGGCCTTTTCTCATAGCAGTATGGCCTAAATATGTAATCAGCTCCAAACTGATAAAGCAGACACAGAGAGCAGAAGAAACCAAAGCAAGAAATACGGTGAATAAACATTTACTGAAAATATGGGAATTACTCTTAATGCCTATAGTCTGAAAATCCTTCTGGGTTCATCCTTCTGGATACAAGAAAGCAGAAAACACCATAATACCTCCAAAAAGATTCAGTTCCTGAAGAACTAAAGCAATAACTTTTAAATAATAAGAGATGCTTGTGTGTGAGATGAAATAACAGACAGCCATAAGCTGCAGGTTTGAATTCTTGAGCCAATACTCGTCAGAGAATTGCAGATTATTAAAAAGATGAAAAGATAAGACAGGTACAGTTTTTCACTAAAGGGATGACATTGGAAACCTTTTCTCAATGAGACTTCAGAGGACTTGTGAATCAGTTGTACCTGATACTTACTTTTACTGCATTTAACAGACGCTCTTATCCAGAGTGACTTACAAGTTGTTCATTTTACACAGGTAGGCGAAGGTAGTGTTAGGAGTCTTGCCCAAGGACTCTTACAGGTATAGTATAGGGTGCTTGCCCAGATGGGGGATTGAACCCCAATCCACAGCATTGAAGGCAAAGGTGTTACCCACTACACTATACCAACCACAACGACCCTGCTATAGGAGAGACCCCTCGCGAAGATATCCAAGAACCAATAGATCACAAAAGGAGAGTAACACCCAATCAAATGGTTGCTTGAATAGCCTTGTCAGGCCAACACACATCAGCCTGAGAAGAGTAGCCCAGAGACCATCTGATGCTTCTAGTGGATATGTATGGCACACATGGACTGGTAGATCATAAAAGCATAATAACATCCAACCAAATAGTTGCATGAATAGCCTCGCCTAGTTTAGACACACGTCAGCTTGAAAATGGTAGCCTAGAGACCATATCAACACAATCGAATCTGAAGTTATATCTCCGCGACTGTGGAATCTTCAGCTCGTAAAAAACATGGCCCCCAGAGCGGCAGTGTTCCTTCCAGACTAATCACCCTACGGCTCGAGGAGATTACAGCTGCAGCCAGCGCAGCCAGAAAGCCACCGAGGGACCGGAGCTGACAAACTGTTGCCGCACAGTTTTCTTTATGGAGGCTGTAAATACTCCCTCCGCTAGAATTAGAGGCGAGAGATGTGCCAGGCTAGCCAGCTGAAACAATCCAGGAAAGAGGTACACAGTCCACTTTAGATTCACTCCTCCTTTAGAAAAACCTTCCTTAGTTGGTTCCTTAGTTTCTTAGTAGTTAGTCAGTCTTTCTCCTAGTTTTCATTGGTCAGTTTGGCTGCTTTTGACCAAATATTCTTTGGGTGGTGGACCAGTCTTAATGGTAGTGTTTGGCATGTTGGTGCTCCTGAGGTTTTTATGCAAGATATCAATCTAAGAGTGACTCTGTGGCCAGAAACTGACCATTAAAGACAGCCTAGAAGATGGCTAACACAAACTGCATCAACGAATGAGCTACAGTCTATAACTGTACACCAGGAAGGTAGAGCTACGTGGTAGGGATTCCTAATAAAGTGACCACTGAGCATGTTTATACATTTATAGGCTCATCCATAAAACTGCCCATCAGGCAGAGCACAGATCCCCTCAGGGCAGTGGATGAGGCAGCGAGGAATAAAGCAGTCATATAGCGAGGGTGGCAGGGAAATTAGGTCAGTGTCAGTGGCAGCAAAGAGTCATTGGAATCGGAGGAGACAGAGAAGTGTCGGACGGCCACGGCCTGGCCGCTGGTGGGCCAAGAGTGGGAAAACTCTGGGAGGAATTAATCACAACGGGTCCGGAATATCGAGTGTGACATTTCGGGTTTGCCCTGCAGTGACAGCGAGAGTGCGAAGGAGGGCAGGAGGAAAAGATAAGACAGATAATCAAGCTAGGGGAGAAGGGGGGGTCATAAAAGCCAAACAGCATGCTGGAGAGAAGGATGTGAATAAGACAATGCTATCTAGCTAATGAGACCCCCACGGATGTGTATGTCACGCCTCTGTGTGTAGGATTATTTTTGTGTTTTGCAAAGGATTATCATAACCAGAGGACTGCGGGTTTTGAGAAATTAGTTTGCGGGGGGCTTATTTCAACACTGCCTCTTGTTTTTCATTTTGGAAATGTAATTACAGATACAAATGAATTTACCTTGGAGTTTTCATTGAGGCATTTCATTAATCTTGAGTCACTAATGTGATCGTTATGGTGCTTATTTACTATAAAGCTCTGTTTATGGTTCTGTTTTGACTTCTTAGGCAATTCAAAACATACAATATGTTAAAACGGGCAGCTTCTATTAAGATGAGGTATGCAGAACATCCATCTATCCATCATCTAAACCGCTTATCCTTCTGGGTCACGGTGGGGTGCTGGAGCCTATCCCAGCTGTCATTGGGCAGAAGGCAGGATACACCCTGGACAGGTCGCCAGTCCATCACAGGGCAGACAGACAGACATACACATTCACACCTAGGGGCAATTTAGCATGTCCAATTGGCCCGACTGCATGTCTTTGGACTGTGGGAGGAAACCGGAGTACCCGGAGGAAACTCACGCAGACACGGGGAGAACAGGCAAACTCCTCACAGAAAGGACCCTGGTCACCCGGCGAGGAATCAAACCCAGGCCATTCTTGCTGTGAGGCGACAGCGCTACCCACTGCGCCACCGTGCCGCCCCGGTATGCGGAACAGTTCAACTATTTCTTTTTTTTCTAACATACATTGATGTTTAAGGCCCAATCCCATTTCACCCCTTGCCCTTGAGATAGAGCGGTAGGGTGAAGCATTGGGGCTACATGGCCCTCCAAATGGAGGGTTTTCAGATGCACACTCCAAACAGAAAAACCGGCAAGATGGCTGTGCAAGCGACCAAAGAAACCCACAAATAGAAGTATTTACTTCATTTAAACAATGTGATGACCATTGTATTATCTGAGTTTGATGTCATTTTAATGTATTATGGTCCTTTTCTTTATAACAAGCATCAAAAATCGCTAGTAGCATGCTGATGTCTCAGTAGCTAGCTAACTAAATTTCTCATTCCACCTTCAGTGGTGCAGCAGTTGCATTCTGGTGTTTCAGGCGTTGGAACTGCTGCACCATTTAAAGAGGAATGAGAAAATTTGATAGAGAAGTTGGTGAATATCTGACTTCAGCTTCATATTACCGAACAATTAGGGGTGGGTGATAGCAAATAAGTGTCACACCCCCCCTTTTGGAAGACATATGATGCCCTAAATGTAGCTAAAGCCCAGCAGTGAGGTTGTTGAACTTTACCCTCCACTGCTATCACTGCAGACTGGCAGGGTCACCTACAGAGCAGCGCTAGTAGCTGTTAATGAAGTAATGTTCTTTTTACTTGAGGGTCCCATTTCATAGGGGAAGATTTCAACCACTACCCCTTGTAACTCCAAGGGGCAAGGCCACTCTTGAAAACAAGGGGCAGGGGTAAAAATAAGAAATGGGATTGGGCCTAAATTTGTCATGCTCCCATTTCTTATTTTTATATAGTTAGTTCAGAGTAGTTCAGAATAGTAGTTAGTTCAGGATTGTTCAGAATATCTGCAACCAAATACCAATTACAGTGGCGGTCAATACTAAAGCTGGAGTGAGGTCAGTGCCCTTCCAGTTCTAGCTCGAGAAAAGCTGCAGTACTGAAATTACAGTTGAAGCATGCAAAAATGACTATATCAGCCAGAAAAACTGCTGTTTTCCTCATGCATGTATTTGACTTGCTGGGTCTTTCCCACATGTGACTGTAGCCTGGCAAGTTGGTCTTCTATGGCAGGCAAAAAAACTAGTACAGCATGAGGTTTAACATTTTAAAATAAAATTTTATTTTCACAATATTGACACCATAAAGACACATGGCTAATTTAACTGATCTCCCCATTTTCCATCAATTTGAGTTGCTCATAATACTACAACAAACAACAGTAGAGCAACATGATACATTTTATGCTTTATCTCTTAATTTTTCTGGTGGTTTTTAATCATTTTGTTGGTACATCACAGAAACGAATCATAGTTAACTGAAATATACTTTGAATTACTCTGGTAGTTGCTTGGAGCTTATATTCTTACTGCTGTGGCATAAATGATGCCTTTTTTCCCCTTTTTTCTGGCCACTGTGGCGGTCCCAAGATCTTCATCAGAAGTTTCTTTTCTAGCAAGATGGCCAAAAATAAGGTGAGATAAAACTGGAGCTAAAGTTTTTATTTAAGTAGAGCTGCATGGCTTGCAGGCCGGCAAAGTCAGGTTACTAACCAAAGCTAGACTTGAACTGCCACAGCAGGTTCAATAGGTGGTGCCTTCCCCATGTGCAATGTAAACTTTTTAATAAACATTATATAATTACAGTCCCCTCCTTTTGCAATATTCCGTGATCATTCCTTCTTTTTTGCTGCTGCACTTAATATGATTTTATATATAGTCTGACTTCTTGGTCTTGTTCTGCCAATTTTTACTCGTCCAAGAATCTTTTCAATGGCTACATAAATTAGTTCATTATGGTTCCACCTTTAATTAGTCTAGATCTAGAAGTTTAGAAGAAATCCTAATTGCGTAGGATTGCATAGCTTAGTTAAAGGTAGCTTAATTTAAGGCAGATAAAACCACCACAGTGGTAATTAAATCAAACATGTAATCATAGGGCAGGCTTATCTCATATGAATGTTTTTTTTTTTACTAAATTTAATAGCTAACGTGATTATGAAATGTCCTGTTTTGCAAACTGCCTATTGCTACACTCATTCAAAAGACGCTTGGGGACATTAGTTGGAAACCATCACCATCAGATAAACAGTACTTAAAGCTTTCATCTTAGAGAAAATCAAGCTCCACTTTTGCTTCAGGTCTGAAAATGTCCACGGGGGTTTCCACCCATCCTTCCCCTGTGAGAAGACAACTGGGTTGAAAGGACATGTAGCTCCAAAGAGGAAAGGACATAGAAAAAATTGACCAAAATTTGCAAATCAAACAATAAAGTTGCTGATGTTCTCAGAACAATGGACTGACCACCCTGGAATCAAGACCTCACTGAATATGTTTGGGATCACTAAAATCTTGAGGTGCAAAAAATATAACCAACTTCTAAGATTGAACTTTGGAGGTGTGGAAAAATATCCCTACAGATTTCTTGAAAGACTGAAACCAAGTCTCCGAAAAAGTTGTAACGATGGCAAAAATGGGCACACAAACTACTGAAAAGGTATTGAAAGGCGGTCTTGGACTTTTGCACAGTGCTGTTCATATAGACATAGATATCTGTAACTGATCTGTATCAAATACTAGGGTCATTTTTGTATCCCTAGCATTTACAGATATATTACACTTAAAAAACATGTTAGGGTTACAATTTATTTATATTTTAAAAATAAAACAATAAGTTATTTTAACAGTTACACCTTCTTGAGCCTCAATTTAGCAATATTGGTTTTTAAATCAATTATCTAGAATTCCAAGCACCACAGAAGAGCTCGTCCTCACAGTCATATGTGAAGGCTGAGGCCATATTTTGAGGTAAAAAACACATTTTTCTGTAATTTTAACTACAATAATCTATACATGACTGTGGAATATATAAATTGAATGACATAAAGAAAACAAATACCAAATAAATATTATAAAATATATAATGAAAGTTGTGGTCCCCAGGAGTCTGATCACTGGTGTTACTGCATAACAATAAATCTCTTATTTTGAAATAATAGTCACATTGATGACATCACTCGACTTCCTTTTACCTGTTTTCTAAGGATCTGTGAAGAAAAGCACATGGTGAGTCCACTGTGTCTCTCAGTTATCAGAGATTTTCTCATTCAGCTCATGATTTCATATGAAGCTTTTAGCTGAAGTCACTGGTGTGACCGACTTTATTCTGAGGTAACTGTAAAAAAATAGAATACAAATGGATTAAATTACATATTTTAGTGGATAATCCATGATAGACATCATGTGGTTTGATGCTCTGTAGCAGATATTTTGTCATTAAAAGTGTCTCTGGTGTTACCTTTCTTATGTGTAACACCAATGAGGATTGATAACACCAGTGACTCCTATGGAGAGACAGATAGAAAAGTGGACGTTTCTGTACAATGACCCACCAGTTTTAATCATGTTTCAGTGATATCAAAGCTCAGAATATAAAAACACATTAATGACATGATATTGTCTCCATATTGTCAGTCAACAGCGGTCCTGTAGTCAGAAACTGACCAATGAATGGAGAAGAAGGTGGTTGACAAATTGCACATTAAGAGATGGGCTACAGTGAGTAATTGTACACCTGTATAGTGCGGGTATACGGTAAGTGACCAGTAAGTGGAAGTGTAAATATTAAATTTAATATAAATACACAAAATAAAGCACAAATTAAGTCCTCAGAATCTCTTTACTTTTTCCAAACCAATGGCTGGTATCCACAGGTTTGACAGCTCTAGATGTTTGATATGTACTGATAACTCTGTGGTTGTATTAATGTAACTAGGGAAAAGGAATATTTGCTAATTATTCAATTATTCCATGTTTGCATGAGCACACATGTTCAGCGGCCCCTGCATGCTTTATACGTACAGCAAACATCCCTCCCATGTTTAATTCATGAGACAAATGGGTTAGTGGTTTACTTGTCAGCTAATTAAATAGTGCTGACATGTGGGTACTGAATTAGCTTCGTTGCGCTTAATGATGCAATGATACAATCTGCATTTCTCGGATTTCGTGCACGTGCTGGAACTCTAATGGATTTTAAATGGGCTGTGGATGAGGGTTAGGGGAACTTTGTCTCTGTGGGTAGTGGGGGAGAACTCTGCTACCGCCCAGTGCGAGGGTTAACTGGTCGTTAGTTAGTTAGAATGGGTAGCCTGTTTAGAATTTACTAAGGTCCTACTTTGTCTGCTCAGTGGGCACTTTACCAGCCTCACCAACTCCACAGGTGTTTCAGAGGGGTCCCTCAAGGCCCTCTAAACATCTCTATTTTTTATTTAACCCCTTAAATGGCCAACGCCCAAAGTTATATTACAAACTTCTATAGAAAGAGCCCAACCAGTTTGCATTGAAGTCTCTGTAGTTACTGAATAATAAGCCTTAGTTTGTGATAAGCCTGGGATTTTAACCAAATCATGCTTGTTATATTTCAACTCTGCAGGTATCTAATACTCTAATTTCATTATTAAGTTTGGTAAGACCGGTTGACCGGTGGTATTTAGGCAGATATAGGCAGGCTAAGGCCTTCAGGAACTAGACTAAAGGGTTTAAACTTTAGATTAACTTCCAACATAATAAGGAACTGAGAGTGGAATAAACTAATCATTTTTGATTTACAATAGGCAGGACTAATTTTGTGAGAAAACCTCACTCTAGGCCTTCTGGGAGACCTATATATGCCACTGACTATGAATATGAGCTGTATTCTAACTAGCTTTCAGTTATTGTTAGAAATATAAAGTAGCAGCAGCTCCATTTGAGGGCTTTTTACTGGAGAAAACTGCAACATGGTAAAATATATGTGAATGTCTGTTGAAAGCTTTGAGTAAAACATAACGAATGTCTTTTACAAGCTTCAAATAGCTGTTGAATCTAGAATGACCAAAATGAAGGACTAACTCAGACCATTCATCAGTTGATAGGCTACAGTCTGTAGCTGTACACTAACAACATGGTGGTTAGATTGGGGTTTCTAATAAAGTGGACAGTGTGAGCAAAACGAACACTGCAAATATTTTACAGTTTTAAATGGACTGCATTGCATATAAGAATGCTGTTAGTGAGATAATAGCTAATCCACTGATTTCTTTAAGCTGATTTTTTTCCATTTTTCTCTCACACTCAAGAATGTGGAAGACCATTCCTACCAGGGAGAGGAGGAAAAAACATCTAATGCAACATTTTCCCTCTGTGTTTCTGACAGCAGTATATTATAGTTTAATTTAGTATTATGAAGTAATTACTTATTTTCCCAACCTATTGACATACTGTGTCAGAATCATTTTCTCAAAACATTGAGTTTTTTTGTATTGACCTTGTTGGCATAATTACATAGTTTTCTCAAAACATTGACTTGCTATAAAAGAATTTTGACTTTTTTTTAATATTCACTGACCGTAGAAACATTGACTTAGTATCTATTAATAATGACTTTTTTTTTCAAAATGAAAACTTACTATGTCAAAACAATTTTCCCAAAATAATGACTTACTTTCTTGAAATTTAATAACTGAAGAATATCTCAAAATCCTGAGAAAATAAGTCATTAATTTGAAATACTAGGTCAATAATTTGAGAAAATAAGTCATTATTTTGCAATATTAAGATAATTATTTGGGACTTTTGTTACTGCATTCAGTACTGCTACAAGATTCAGAGAAGAAGAAAAAAGTGAGAAAAAATTCTCTACCTGATAGAAGATGGACTTCCATACAAAAAATATTGGTAACACTACTTTGTACTATATAACATTGGCATAACCATGTCATAAACATGATATGGCAGATGTCATACACAGATTATGTTCAGTAATATAACAGTATCATGTTACCATTTCTGGTTATTGTCTTGATGGATGCCACAATGTTTGATTTCATGAGAACTCATGACAGCATATGATATTTGCCATGACATGTCTATGGCATGGTTATGTCAGGTCCAGGCAACTGGAGAAATAATTGTTATTGAACATCTTTGGAAAATCAGCTGATTGTTGTAGCGCCCAGGAGTGGAGAAAACACCCAGTGTGAACAGCTCCCTCCTGTAAGCTGAGGCAATCATGACACCATCAGTGGATTAACTGCATCATGGACACACACACACACACACACACACACACCCACACACACTCTCTCTCTCACACACACACACACAGTCACACACACACATACATACCCACACACACACACAGACACACACACACACACCCACACACACACACACACACACACGCACACCCACACACTCTCTCTCTCTCACACACACACACACACTCTCTCTCACACACACACACACACACACACAAACACACACACCCACACACACTCTCTCTCTCACACACACACCCACACACTCTCTCTCACACACACACACACACACACACACACACACACACACACACACACACACACAAAACTCAGGCCATTGTTATCTGGAGGAAACATCTCCTAAGCAACTAGCTGAACCACTAAGCAACGGCTGCCCACGGCTGGCATTCATGCAGACAGCAAGAGAGAATGGAGGTCCTCAGTGATGTGACACTCTTCACACCTCTGTGTGTGTGTGTGTGTGTGTGTTTGTGTGTGTTTGTGTGTGTGTGTGTGCCTGAGAGAGTCAAGGAGAGAGAGAGAGAGAGAAAGAGCGAGAGAGAATGTGATCTATCATTATATCTGTTAATCTGTTAATCTTACAAGTCATCTGCTTACAAAGGAGAGCAGAGATAATAATGAACGTGTTTATTCACAAGCACACACATTCACACAAACACAATACTATTAACATTGTAGCAGTCAAGTCCACGTCAAGACCGAGACCTAGTCTAGTCCAAGAATTTGTAGCAGTCAAGTCCGAATCAAGACTGAGACCTGGACTCCATCAACAATGTATTATCCTATTTGGACCCTGCAACCCATTTGTACTTGTCCAGGCTGAAGCCCAGCTGCAGGGCTGTATGCTGCTTTAATAGAAGCCATGATTGTAGCCCTATCATACAAATAAAGTTTGTGAATGGCTTTTAAATCAATACTTTCAGCACCATCAACTGACTATGCTGGGAACTGCTTGACTGAGACCCATGGATAAATCAACAAGCAGCAAATGAACAAAAACAACAGCAAAGTGGAAACCTCCAGTTCCCCTCGAGAGTATACAGTATACAGTATAGCAAGATTCTACAAGCTGTGTGTCTTACCTTCAATCACAGAGGAATTGGAACCATTAACTATGTACAACCCCAAAAAGTTGGGACGCTGTGAAAAATGTAAATAAAAACAAAATGCAATGTTGTGCAAATCATTTAAACCCTATATTTCATTGGCACTGCTTCAAAGACAACATATCAAATGTTGAAACAGGACTTTTATTGTTTTTTGAAAAATATGTGCCCATTTTGAATTTGATGCCAGCAACACCTTCCATCAAATTCAAAATGGGCAAATGTTTTTCAGAAAAACAACAGAATTTCTCAGTTTCAACATTTGATTTGTTGTCTACTGTTTTCATTAAAATATAGAGTTTAAATGATTTGCACATCATTGAATTTTGTTTTTAATTTACATTTTGTACAGCGTCCCAACTTTTTTGGAAATGAGGTTGTGTGTATATATATACATATTTATATATATATATATATATATATATACACACAACCTTATTTCTGATATATGCACTAATTGGTTGGAATATGTGGCCATTGTTGCTCTTACTGAATGTTGGAGATGAAAGAACTATGTTCACTCTGTGGAAATCACATTTTTAACAAAATTTTAACAAAAATCTTTCTTTAGCCTCAAATTTGAGGAAATAAAAAGAAGTAACGTGATTAAATGTGACGACACAACTATGCACACAGATTAACCACTTACGCTCCCACAGACACAGATGCACATGCACATATGCATTCATATACACACACAGACAAACACTCTTTCATATCTCTGAGGAGTGTGAACTCTGCACTCATGGCACAAACATGACCGCGCAGTGGGAGAACGGGGGTTGAAGGGTGTGCCTCTGTAGCCCTAATGAGTTCCCACAGGTTTTTAATATGCCACACACAACCCTGACTGCCACTGCCACAGCATGAGTGGGTGGCTGCCATCAAGGGGAAGCATCCCTCTGTTCATGAAAGAAAAGAGAGGGAGAGAATAAGGGCATCAAAACTATCCCCAAAAATCAAATGCAGACTTTAAATTACTGCACAGAGAGTTCCACTCTCCAGTCTTAAGCCCTGCATGGCCAGGATTAGTTTTACTTAGGAAGATGGGGTATTGTCATTTTTACTGGTGTTTCTCAGTGATTTTAGTCTCTTCCAAATGCACCATATCAGTCATTTTCACCATATGTGCATCGGTAAGATTCTGGTGTCCTGAACCTCCTTAAAATTAGCTGTAGAAATAACCCTAGGTTAAACTAATCCTGTGTGAACAACAGCTTCTTAGGCATTTAGGCACTAAAAGATGCATTTACTTGTGTTTTCTGTACCTAAGATCAAACCAATGTCACATTACTGTCCCACCTCATGTGTACAACTCAGAACATATAAAAACTAGAGTAGTGCATTTCCTGAAGAAAATGCACAGTGATTGCGCAGCTGATGCCTATTGTTATATGGTTGCCAAAGTGTTGCTAGGCGGTTGCTATGGCATGAGAGGTGCACTAACTGGTTGTTAGGGGTAGTTAGTTTGTGCTAGTTGTAGTTGAACATGAATGGGAGTCTATGGGAGGAACTAAGGCTGAAAAAACGACACACAGAGGAGTGTGGGTCAGTATGGCTGTAGATTAGAGATGGAGGACCTGCCCTGAGTCAGGACATGCAGTTTGGTGGCTGTCAGTCAAAGGAAAGTATATGTCTCATTTGTGGACAAAAATGAATGGAAATAAATGGGAGGAATGAGGGATGGGCAAACAACACAGAGGTGTGCGGGTCAGTACGGCTGTGGATTAGAGCTTGAGGACCTGTTCTGAGGGAGATGCAGGGAGATGCATTTTGGTGGCTGTTGGGCAAAGGAAATGATAGGGCTTGGGCGAGGGCGAAAATGAATGGGACTCTATGGGAGAAACGAGGGATGAGAAAAAAACAAACAGATGAGAGCGGGTCAGAACAATGTTGAAATTGTGCTTGAGGGCCTGCCCTGAGAAACAGAGTATTTCGGTCGAGCAGAAGTACGGTAGATGGACGTGCAATTTTTTACCCCATTCATTCCTATGGAAAAAAAAGTTAGAATTTAACAAAGATTTTATGCAAACTGTACGCCAGATCAAAAAGCTGTATACAAGCACACCATCCCTGATCAGAACAAACAGTGCAGAGTTGGAACAGTGTCGAAATCT
Organism: Colossoma macropomum; assembly: GCF_904425465.1. Taxonomy (NCBI): domain Eukaryota; kingdom Metazoa; phylum Chordata; class Actinopteri; order Characiformes; family Serrasalmidae; genus Colossoma; species Colossoma macropomum. Next base: position 704,276 of record NW_023496042.1, read on the forward strand.
CAAAAACTGCGGGACGAGTCAGCGGACAACAAAACCTTTTGATTTTATGCAGTGATGTTAATTGTTGGCTGTCAATTCCCGAGCTAATGGTGATGCTAATGACACAGTGCATTCACTTAAGACAAATAGTTAGGGTAAACGAAATAACAGCTGAATGAATAGTTCTAGCATGTCTTCTTCTGTCTTTTCTCTATCGAGTAGATATTCGCATCTCTATCTTTTACACCGAGATTTCTTATCCCATGCGAATCAGTTCTAAACACTAGAGATGTCCTTTGGTAAACTGGCGTTATTCCCATGTAAAACGAGCCCCATCCGAATGGATCTTTACAGTAGTCGGCTAAATATAATTGATGTAAATATAATTACATATTCAAAGATTCACTGTGTAAGTTATGGGGATTTGGAGACCTCTCTGGTGGAAAGGTGTTATTGCACACAATGTGCAAAAGAACATTTTCTAACATGGGTTGCGCTTCGAACCCCTTACCTGTGAGGATGAATCTGATGATTGCGAGTGCATTAAAAGGCCTTTCAAAGACTTACTTTACTTCTGCATTAGTCAGGTGGTACAGAAGAAAAAGAAACATTTCAAATGTATCTGCCACAAAACACTTGTAATTTCTCAAAGATCCTCCTACCTTCAACCTCAGCAGAAAGGGGGTTTCTAGTCATAAAACTGGAAAAGATCACTCTTTAGGCTTTAGCAACATCACTAGGAAGTACGTGAGCTGATGTAGCAATGCAGGTACTGCAAGGTGAAATAAACTCTATTATTTAAGGAAATTCAGTCAGTCTGATCAGTTAAGGTTGGAGGTAGGCACCTATGTAGAAGATGACTTCCTTAGAACCCCATTTGTATTAAATACACCAAATTGCCCTTGTTGATGATAATTATTTGTGAGATTAGGTTGATTTGCTATCCATTACTCAGACTCAGGCTGGTGTAATTATTTTCTATGTTTACACACTTACTCCACTCCACCATTTCCCTTTTAATGTCTTTTCTGAAGTCCTCTTTTATGGCTTAGGTTGATCATCTCTCCTCCAAGTCATCCCCCTGCAATTATGTGTGAATTCACTGTTGTTTTCTATTTCAGCCTGTTTGGCCCCATTTTGGCCAAACACAAACACTTGCTGAAAAAAAAACACTAAAACTCACTAAAAAGCACTGGAAAAGAGACAAAGTCCTCAAAAAGGGAGGCAGTTGACATGTGGTGCAATGTTGGTTAAATGTAAGCCCGGCTGCGTCCTGTTCAGAGCATGGAGAGGAATAAATCTGCCAAACGAGTGTGTACGGCGTGTGTGGGTGAATAAACACAAGGTGAAGTGAAACCAAGGAGGTAGACAGGTTTACAGAGTCAAGGCCAAAATGCGGATTTACTGGGAGAGTTTGTGTGCGCTTGTTTTTCCCCCGACAGCAGAGAGGCTTCCTCAATTACGGTGTCACGCAGGATCGAACCCGGAGGCTCGTTTATCACGGGACAGACCGTAAAAGCTGAATGAAAAACGCCCAGAGACGAGTGTCACAAATGGTTTTCGGCTCCTACTGGAAATTTCCTGATTGCGTTTGGCTTCGCAATGTGAGTCTCTCTCCGACTGAGGGGCTTTGTGTTTGTGGATGATGGTTACACTACAGCAGCTAACACAGTGGAAGCGTTTCTTTGGAAACAGGCTTGGTTAGTGATGAAACTTTTGTGATTGACCACTAACAGTAGGCAATTTTAGACCTTTCAGGCTCTCTATTGGCCTCTAAACTGGGAAAAAGGAACTGCAATCTGTGGTTTTAGAGCAACACGCACCATAAAACAGAAGAGGAGAGTGGAAGGAATGTTGCATTAAATTCAGGAATGATATTTCTCCAAGGAAGCTCTGTTTACATTCCCTAAAGTACTGTGCAAAATTCAGAGACCACCCTTCATTCATTTAATTTAATATAGTTTTCATTTCCAGTCAAAATGACCATTAAGTACAAATTATTCATTTCTCAAGAGATATTTCTGGCACTCATAACAACCATGCAGGACCTGGGTGACCACCAAAGCTGCCCCCATCAGAAGAACAGTACTTAAAGCTTTGACAGAGAGGAGAAAATAAAGACACCAAACCCCAACATGAATGCATATGTTTGGGATTATTACAGAAAATGGAACCAACTTGTAAGACTGAACTTTGGAGGTGTGGAAAATATTCCTGCAGATTTCTTTGAAAAAATGAAGATTAATCTCCTAAAAATGAATGAAAGCTGTAACAAAAGCAATAGGTGGACAAATTAAATATGTAGCTGTTGGGCTTCTGCGTAGTTTTCAGTTAAAGGCATCAAAATAAATGTTTCTGTTCAGTACAGCTGATACCACATGCTGTGGTTTTATGCTTAAATTCTGGTGTTTTGGGTGAATTTTCCACCATATATATGCAATACTTTTTTCTAAGCATGGTGCCAATAACACTTGCAACACTGTGTTTACACCATACTATCAACTTGCATGAAAATTTTGTTTAGATCTCATTGTAAATGACTTCAAGACAAAATTTGAGTGGAAGGCACGTAGTCTCCACTTGACCACCACTTGATCTCCCTTTATTACAACTGTACTATGTTAAGAATTTCAAAGAGCATTTATTGTAAATTGTGCACTATAATTGTAAACCTTAATATTTCATACAGTAACAAACAACATATAACCTTTGCACCAGTCTATCCAACAATCTGCAGAGAATAAAGTTCTTGGAAGCTAATTCCAAGTTCCCTGTACTTCTGACCTATGGCTACATCTTTTATTCTCTCTTTAGGGTGTCCCATTGGGAAATCCACATGGTTTTAGTGTTTCAGCATGAGTTGCTCCTCTCTGAGCTCAGATGGGAGAGGAGGTCATTGTTGTCTGTGGCAGCGGCGCAGCAATTAAAGCAAAAGCCAGCCGACCGCAAATGGAGTGCTGGTGGCCTGAAGGGGGACCGTGTTACCTTATGATCTGACTAGATCAAAACCCCCAGCCAAGACCAAAAGGAAGTCATCTCGAAGACCCCCAAGAGTCAAGGACTTTCTTTTTTTCTCCACTGGTGTCAAAGTCATCAGAGATGGATTTCCATAGCTGCCTGAGCCTTTGCTGCCCTGTGCCATGCCGTACCAGGACAACAGGGCTTAAATTAGTCCCCCTCTTCCTCCCTGATGCCTCAGCGCAGGGTGTCCTGGGATGCTGAGAAGACTCGACTTCAAAACGGAAAGAGGCAGCTGTCCAAAAGTCATGCAAGAAAGTTGTAGAGCATACTGAGACATGGAGTCTGATACAGATGCATCAACAAATGCTGTCTTTTATGTATGTTTTTCCTTTTCCCTCAGTAGCAGAAAAAAAAATGTAGTGAGGTTAACGTTGCTTACCACAGGAAAGATATGAGTAAAAATAAGGATGTATCCTTCCTGTGTGTGCCTTACCTGTGTGTGACCCACACCAATAACACCCCTAGATTTTCACCTGTAATGCCGTGAAGTGGCACACCCTGATCTGCACACCTAACAGGGAATGTTCAGGCACTGATGAAGCTGCTCAAATGAGCACCAAAACATCTTCAAACTAGTTTAATGTGAAATGCTTCATTCTAGAAAATCTTATCAAGTCAGAATTGTTCACAGGGGTGGTGATAGGAACCAGATGTCTGAAGAGTTTGACACTTCTAAAAGCTCCCTCAACAAAAAGTTGTAACATGAAATGATAGAACAGATAGAACATGCAGGATGTTGTAAGGCAAAATAGTCACAATAAAACTCAGAAGATCATTTTGGGTAGTAAATAAAATGGCTGTATTTGCATTGTGGACATGAACCCTGGTTTCCTATCACCAACCTTTTGAAGAAATCCAAGTGAGGTTTCTCTGCAATGGACCATTTCACATCAAACCGCTCTCAATGACTTTGTTTATACCCCAGACATTGAAGTATGCAGGACCACTGCAGTTTACCTTGAATGTTAGACAATACTTGACAATTCAATGACCTGGAGATCTGAAAGCCATTTAACAGCATATTCAGTAGATCTTGGTAAGGACTAGGTGACTGACCTTTGGCAGCGAATGGCAATGAATTGACACATAAGGCTTTCTGTGACAAGTTATGACTGGCGAATCTGGTCTGAGCTACTGACTTTTTGTCCTTCTTGTCCTTTGCATTTTCTTTGGGTTTCATTTATTGGCAACATTTCCTACAAATTCTTTGCAAGACCAGGCTGGTTTTCGTACCCATTACTTTAGGTCACTATACTAGGAGACAGTTGCCCTCTGGCCATAACTCCTAACAATGGTGGTCAGTACACAATTACAGGTCTGGGAACAGCAGTGGACTGTCACACATCGAATATTTGCCCGAATGGCCTTATAGTCTAAGGCTACGGTTACGTTACAAGCTTCGTCACTCAATTCTGATATTTTGCTCAGATCCGATCTTTCTGCCTTGAAGGTTCATATTTATATTTGTAAGTGATCCATATCTATCACTAGTGTGAATGGATGCCTAAAAAACACCAACATATTTTTTTCAAATTAACTCACTTTATCTCAGCTGCCTCACTTACCGACCTGAAAAACAAATACATTCTGATCTGATTTTTCTCATTAAGGTTGCATGGCCAGATATGGGATGTGTATATGTACGGACACTTTATATCCTCCCAGCCATGCTCACTCTAGAGATTTTCAAAACATTTTGGCATATCGCTGGTCATACCTGCAGGCATGATTATGATCTTTCAACAAGAGAACACTCCCATTTCTTGTAAACCTCATCGCAGTCAACTGAAAAGCCACCAAAACTCATACAGGAGATTACTTCAATGTAGCCTGCAATACCTTGACATTGCTTGACAATGGCAGTAAAAAGAAGATAACAGGAGAGTTCCACTCATTATCACATGCATCACTTTTAAAAGAGCATTTAAGAGGCAGATGCAATTAACATAACATATAATAATTAGATTTGGAGTGGTTATATTACAATTTAAAATAAGCAATAATAGAGAATGAGGACAACTTGTCTATCACACTTGTTTGATCAGTGTGATATACCCCGCAGAAGTTCTTGTGAGTTTTTTCCTTTATTTATGCTTTTTTATGCAGCAACATAAACAGTCAGCTCACGTTTTAACAACAAAACAAATGTTTTCTTCCTCTCATCCAACTGGCCATCTGCATACCAATAACACATCAATAGCACACCCAGATTCCCACCTGTAATGCCATGAAGTGACACACCTGTGACGCCATTAAACTTGTATGGTCACATAGTGATCTTGAACTGCAGACCTATCAGGGAATGTTCATGCACTGATGAAGCCACAATGAAATGTTGTCTAATATTGATGGATCGCAAAATAGCTGACCTTTAAGAGGGTTAAACGACTGCTAGGACGGCGGTTGTAAGTAACCTCCATGAAGCTTTGATAATCTGGCCCCTGATCGAGGAGCAGATATGATTGGGCAAGGCCAGATTCTTGTGCTCTGAAAAAATCAGATCTTATTTATTTCTCACATTTATTTAAATAAAACAGGTTATGTACCACCTTCAAGCCTTCAGTGTGAACATAGCTTTAGTATGACAAGCTGCCGACACTGGATGATGATCGCAGTGGTACGTGGATTCGCAGTGTGACGAATTCCAAGCCATTGTCATTATGGTTGCATGGTCAAATAGCAGGCATCCAATTTAGGACCACATATTAAAAGTGGCTAATTGGAGAGGATCTGACTTGCAATGAACTGGACTGGATCCAGTTCCATACTGTTAGTGAATGCATCATAAACGTTGTTTCTCATTAAGCAAAACTGTTCAATAAATCCTCTAATGCTCTTCTCAAGCTGGAGAACCGGGCCATGGGGTTCCACATTTTTCCCAAGTCTGGCTTCCGCTGCGGGGAAAGAAATCGCTTTTCCTTTGGTCGACGTTTACCTGTCAAAATCAAAGCGCGCAAGACTGACAGGCACAAAAAGAGGTTTTTCAAACGTGCCTCGACTAGGAGGAAGCGGGCCTTTCTCTGTGAATTCGCCGCCTGACACTGATGTAGTGTTTGTCGACTTTACAGGCACTGACTGCTGGGAGAGCCTTCAAAGAGTAACAGGGTGACTTGACGGCATCGTTAGCTTCCCGTCTTCCCCTCCTTTATCTCTTTTTCTCATTCTCACTCTCGCTCCCTTTCTGTCAATGGCTCTCTCTCTCCCTCTCTCCCTCTCTCTCTCTCAGCATGGGCTGGTTGAACAGGTGCAGTGAGCGCAGGGACATCGTTAAACAGGCGAGGCAACACATTTCTTTTCCTTTCTCCAAGCGCTGTTGAGGCCCTTTCATGTATCATACAGCAAAACCGGTGTTCGTCTAACGCTGATAATGCACTCAGGTCTCTGAAGAATAGCAGGCTGTGCATATGTTATTCACAGCTACTGTTTTTTTTCTTTTCCTCGACTACACTTCCTTCAGCCTTGTGGAAGGCGACGCAACACCTCATCACGCACATTGTCATATGCTCCTAATTGTAGCTGCAAACTCAAGCACTGCTGGTTGCCTTTCACAGCAGCTATTTAGATCACTACAACACATCTCTGTGAACCGGGATAATTGTCTCTAACATGATGGATGGTTCTTATGTCTGCAGACATAATGAATGAAACCTCTATTCTTAGAAAGTGGAGTCTTCATGTAATTTCAATGAATTTGAATGTACTCAGGTTCAGTGTGGTGTAATACACTGTTATAGCCATGTAATAAAATTATAATATAGTTTTTATAACAGTGTGACAAAAGTGGAATAATAAAATAATCTGATGAATTGTGTAATACACTCAGCAGCTGCTTTATTAGAAGTTCATAACTTGTGTATCCCCCTCACTGGTCCCTTTATGATGTTGGCCTGCTTTGCTGGTCCACTACAGCCTCATTTCTGAAAAAGTTGGGATGCTGTACAAAATGTAAATAAAAACACAATGCAATGATGGTGAAACCCTAAATTTAATTTAAATAGTGTGAAGTCAACATATGAAATTCTGAAACATACATATACATATTTTGAATGTGATGCCAGCAACAAAAAAGTTGGGACGGTGGCATGTTTACTACTGTGCTGCATCACCTCTTCTTTTAGCAACACTCTGTAAGCGTTTGGGAACTGAGGAGAACAACTGTAGTTTCAAAAGTGAAATATTTTCCCTTTATTGCTTTCAGCTGCTATACAGTTTGGGGTCTCCTTTTTCATATATTTTGTTTCTTAATGCACCAAATGTTCTCACTGGTGACACGTCTGGACTGCAAGCAGGCCAGTTTAGCACCTGGACTCTTTTACTATGGAACAATGCTGTTGTAATACGTGCAAAATGTGATTTGGTGTTGTCTCGCTGAAATAAGCAAAGCCTTCCCTGAAAAAGATGTCGTCTGGATGGCAGCATATTTTGCCAAAACTTATATATATTATTCAGCATTAATGATGCCTTCACAGATATGCAGGTCACCCATGCCATGTGCACTAATGCACCCCTATACCATCACGGATGCTGACTTTTGAACTGTGCACTAATAACAAGCCAAATGGTCCATCTCCTACCAGAGGACACAGCGTCCATGATTTCCAAAACAAATTTCAAATATTGATTTGTTAGACCACAGGACACTTTTCCACTTCCCTTCAGTCCATTTTAAATGAGCTCAGGCCCAGAGAAGGCGGCAGAGTTCCTGGATTCTGTTTATGTACTGTTTCTTCTTTGCATGGTAGAGTTTTAACTTGCATTTGTGGATGCTCCAATGAACTGTGTTCACAGACAATGATTTTCGTAAGTGTTCCTGAGCCCATGCAATGATTTCCAATGCAGAATCTTGTCTGTTTTTAAAGCAGTGCCACCTGACGGCCCGAAGATCACTGCCAGTCAGTACTGATTTTCAAGCTTGTCTTTGCATAGAGATTTCTCCAGCTTCTCTGATTCTTGTAATGATTTTATGTACCATAGATGATTAAATCCCCAAGTTCTTGCTATTTTCAATTTTATAACCTTATTCTTGTTGCACTGCTTGCCCTCACAATCCATTGCAGAGTGGTGAAAGACTCGGAAAGACTCAGACTCACAGGGATGATCTTTTTTGAAACATGTTGCTGGCATCAAATTCAGAATGGGTATATATTTTAGCAAACCAATACCATTTAGTTGTAATATTTGATCTGTTGTTTTTGTAGTATTTTTAATTAAATATAGGGTTTAAATGATTTTCATATTATTGCATTCTATTTTTACTTAGATGTTGCACAGCATCCCACATTTTTTGGAATGGAAATGCGGTTACGGGTGAACAATTACAGATTATTAATCTGACAGCTGATGAAGGTCTAGAGGATGTGCATCAACAGACAATCTAACTGTAATCCAGCAAAGTGTAGATATTGCATTAATTACAGCCTCCAATCCTTTAAGGAGACCAAATACCTCCAAAGTTCAGCCCTAGAAGCTGGTTGTGTCTTCTGCTTCTCACGATTCAAGTAATCCAAACATATTCAATAATGCTGAGGTCTGGACTCTGGGGTGATCAGTCCATTGTTCTGTGAACAGCTATACATCTTTACAGATATATAATGTCTTCTCACAGTAGAAGGATTGACAGGAATCTCAAATCACCTCAGAAATATCTCCTTAATGGTGAATAAAAATTCGACTTATTGGCCATTTGATAGAAAATTAAATGAAAGAAGGGCTGTCTCTGACTTTTGTACAGTACTGTATCTCTCTATCTCTCTGTTAAGCTTAAAAAAAAACCTAATTGCACGGTCATCCATCGAACGCTTTAGGGCTAAGCATGATCTCCAGACAGGAACTGTATCTATACTGCTGAAACTCTGTCTCATACTTCTGTCTTGACAGCATTTACAACCCAACAGAGCAAGTGCATCGCTGCAGTTGACTTGTGGTTGGGCTGGCTCTGCCCCCAGTGTGCAGCTCCACGGGTTCCGTCATTTCATTTAAGATAAGACGTGGGTCATGTGGACCTGCAGCTGTGCACATTTGCGATATTGTTCTTCAGCAGCGGGTGTTGTGCTGATATGACACCTGTGTGTCTACGAGACGCATGCTAATGACTTTCTAATTGTCTACGTGCATTAGTGAATTATTAGAAGACAGTGCATCCCTGAATTTTTTCAAATGTAAAAGTGCTCTTGGCGCATTCGCTTTTAAAACGCACAGAGTCAACATCTCCGCATCTTCACACAGCCCTCAACTTAAAAGAAACCAAGCATTACGTTCAAGAAAATCATTGGCCAATTATGACAAATAATTGAAAATATGACAACTGTAGAATTCTCAAAAGAATATTCATTAAAGAAGCAACTTTTGAAATCAAGTTTGTAGTATTTTCTAGTCTTGTTGAACAACATACAGTATTATGCACCCTATTTACTAAACGCCAAACCGCTGCTTTACGCTGTCCATCGAAAAGGGCCACTTAGCTGGTCAAGATATACAATAATAAACAATAATACAATAAATAAGGACATTTGCTTTGTTTTATTTCAGTAAACTGACAAACTAAAGATAATAATGCCATCGATTTGAAAAAGAAATGAAAATCACAGTTTGGATAAAGTATGTTCTTCTTGTTTGTTGGCAACATTCTCCTCTTTCTTTCTCCTCTAATCTCTCTTGTTGCTCTTTTTTGATTGGCTTTCAGAACTGAATCCGTAACATTTAACTTTCTTATAAGTGGTTGAATAAAATAAAAGTGCTTTATTAAAAATGACCTCAAGCAAAAGAAAAAATTACTATTATTTAATTCTACTCAAAAAAGTACGGTTATGGGAAAAAATGTACTCAAGTACTGCATTTTCCACTAATGGAGATATGGACACAGTGGGGTCCACAATACCACCTGCATATTTAGAGCCCATTTCATTCATTTTTGCCCACTCACACAGTTATGTTTAGTTCTGCTTTAGTTGCATACTTATTGGGCGTGTTGGACAGAGGGCTGTCAATCACATGCTCATCAGAATATTAGGCCACACCCAGACAGATTGGTCTGATCAATTTTTAAACCATCTTTTATTGTATTTCAGTCTTTTTTTAATTCAAACTTTGCCAGGTGTGCAAAATGACACTCAATTTTTTATTATACAAATGTTTTTTAAGTTAATATTTTACAGTTAAGTGTCTCCAAACTAGCAAATGTTTCAGCTACTGAAGTCTGAAGATCTGCATCCATACACAGATGCCTCCAGACAGACACACTCGCACACACACAGATGTGCTCTATGCCCTTGCCTGGTGCTGAAGCTTGGCGCAGGCCGCCTACGCGCGCACGCCCACGCGCGCTTGCCACGGTACACATGTCAACCCACAAGAGCGCATTCATGAATATTTAAGGGCCTGTCGTCTACATGCGCTCCATATGTGTCACCCTCAACGTTGCCAGCAGACACTCTTCTCCTCAAATGGGAATGCTACCAGTCAAGCAGCCAGAGCTGGGCACTTGTGTGTGTGTGTGTGTGTGTGTGTGTGTGTGTGTGTGTGTGTGTGTGTGTGTCTGCCACATTAATACAGAGGCGGGTTACAAAAAATAGATAGGAAAAGGCTCTCCTGCAGCTTTGTGAGAAATCTAGGTCAGGGGAGAGGGCTTTCTGAGGAGGAGGTGGAGGATGAGGAGGAGGAGGAAGAGGATATTGGCTTGTCACCTTGGACAAGTAAGAGTGGGCTGAGAGGTCTAACTGATGAAGAGGAGGAGTAGAAGAATTCATTCCAATCCTTTCCCAACTACAGACAGGATGAACCAGAAGAGAAATCCAGAACTATTGCTAATGCATTCTTCTGCAGTCCCAAGTACTAACTAGTAAGTGTGGAGTCCAAAAGTTAGGCTGATTACTAAGATTAATTGGAGTAACAGGGTTAAATTTCACTGTAATATCACATGTTTATGCAGCAAAGTACACTGGAAAAACCCTCAAGTACCAGGTAGTTGTGTGAAGTAAAAAGGTGCTACAAATGCACAAGAGTCTTAGTAAGCACATAGTAAGTACCTGTTTATTACATAGAAATAAAGGAAAGTATTATCAAACAACTTAAAACTGCTTTTTTACAGTAAACCAATGTCTCTTACAAACATGCTGTGATTTCATTGTGCAAATAAGATGATTTTCCATTGCACATATAAAAACAATAACTGACCCAAATGGGAACTAACAAAATTTACAGTTCTAGCTCTACTTAACTCTACTTAATCTTCCACCTGCTTGAGACAGGCATCAAAATAACTGCAATTAATATTTCAACTGCTTTTTTGATCATTTTATGCCACTCCAAAGAGTCTAAAGGCCTCAGCATACTTCTTATGAAACAAACTTCTCGAGGGTTGTGCAAAGCTGAAAGCACCTTCGCGAGCTTGCAAGCTCGCATCATTTCTGTGGTTTTGTGTGCTTAATACCAGTTAGTATTACCGAATAACAGACTTAGCATTTTACATTTAGGAGATGTTCATTGTTTCTTTAATAAATGCACGTTTTACAGTGAAATATTAGTGTGTCTGCCAAAGCCGAAGCTCCTCAAAGTTGTCCACCAACAAACTTAAGAAAGAGGAAAGACATAGAAGGCTTAGTCTGTTTCCAACCAGAGTCTTTTTTCTTGCAAAAAAGAAAACTATTTTACAACATAGAGGATTCAGAGAGCTCTACGCCGCACCAACTTTATGCTTTTGCATCGTAACGCAAACTGCTGTGAGCGATCCATAACTCCATTCGCCAGTAAAGAAATTAGCTGCTCGGTTGCTCTCAGAATGGGGAGTTCATTCCAACCCTGTATGCTTTCGTGCACCTAAGTAATTGCATTTCAAAATGAACCTCTTTCGCCAGTGAGGCATGCTAACCGCCAAGCTGTTCGGCCATAGCGAAGTACGTACCGCATGCGGTAGGCCGTTGAACATGTGACACATCTAGTCCATTACATATATATAATAATGCATATGCAAATTCATGTGCCACTTATAAGCAATGAAGTATTAACATGTTCATGTACATCCAATGAAATATGACCATGCTAATTTTCTGCTACATGTATCCAGTAAAGAGGAGAACATAACGCTTTAGTCATGTGTGGTGTTTATGTATCGTATAATGCGTAAACAAGCAATTTTTTCTCGTAATTTTGAGCATTTTGGCACTTGACATTACGGTGAGGGTAGTGAGTTCCTTTATGGAACGTCTGACCCAGTATTACAGGCTAAGTGAGAGAAGATTCATCATAAGTGACTGAACTCTACTACGTGTCAGAAGTCATTTCTCTGACAGATGCCTGTCATATTCGATTTCTCAAAGCTCAGGGGGGATTTCATCTACCTCCAAATAGAAGCCCATATAAGAAAGCCTGGGGAATATTAAAAGCTTAAGCCAGGCGATACTGTCAGGCCAAATCCAATTGGATCAGTCTGAAAATATTTGATTCAAGACAAGACAGGCAGATAGCCATCCTATGTTGGACAAGAATGACTAAGTAAGAAGGTCAAGAAGGTTCTTCTCCTTTAGACACACAGGGTCAGATCAGGGGCTTAGCTATGGGGGGCTTGGGAGGCTTGGATTTCTTGCTGCTCAAAGTCCTTCAATTCCAATGAAAATATTACAAACTGTAATTTGTTTTGGCCCTCTTATAATACACGACGAAGCCAAAGACTCTGTTATTGCATTCTTGCGTCTTTTTTTGCCAAATTGACCGTCAAAACTTTTCTTAGATTGTGATCCATTTGTTTCAACTGCTACCACCAGGGCCTCGTGCCACCAGTGGTCACTTACCAGTATTGTATTACACTAATTTTGCACCAAATCTGCAATAAAGCATGGAGCAACTACTTACTATCCAATGGCAACGTGTAAACATAGCATCCGCCTGCTCAACTGCTTCTGCAGATTGTGGAGCAGTGCTAGTTCCTAGCTTCAGTGAAGCTGTACTAGTTCTTAGCACAGGCTAATACTTACCTAACTAGCTAATTTTCAATTAACCAACTTTGTAAGTAGTACAGAAAACAAAGTTCACTACTGTGACATAAAAAACAAGAACAACAAAATAGCAGTCTTGAACCACTACACCTGCACCCAGTGCTGTAAAAGGTCTCTGGTTAATTAGCCTTTACCCGCTGTGATGTGCTTTACCTGTTGGAGTAACTAGGCAGTTAAATGAAAGGTCATCAATAAAACGATGTATTTTTATATAGGTGCTGTGAAATTACAGGTTGGTATTAATGCATGCGATTTACCAAATTAGAACACAAATATTTTACACAAACTATATAAATGTTATATTTTAAATTGTGAAGTGGACAGTTTCTGTGTAGTTATTCTGTAGTTACAGTGAAATTACAGTTTGGTAACTCGGATTGTTTTTTGGGTTATACATACAACATATATTTAAATGAATTACATAAAATTTACTTGTACAGAAATGTGATGTTGCTGTAATACCATCATATTACAGAATGGTTTAAAGCCTTTGCTTGAGTTACCACGTCACGACACACGCATACTACTACAGCTAGCTAAATGTTAGAAAACTTGGCATTTCCTGTGTAGATACAGTACAAACACTCTCATGTGTGTAAATACATAAAGAACTATCAGATACAGTTGTGTATTTACATGAATTAAAAAACTGAAGTTGATACACACACACCAATCAGGCAAAACATTATGACCACCTCTTTGTTTCTACTCTCACTGTCCATTTTATCAGCCCCACTTACTATATAGGTGCACTTTGTAGTTCTACAATTACAGACTGTAGTCCATCTGTTCTTCAGTGGTCAGGACCCCCATGGACCCTCACAGAGCAGATACTATTTAGGTGGTGGATCATTCTCAGCACTGCAGTAACACTGACGTGGTGGTGGTGTGTTAGTGTGTGTTGCGCTGGTGCGAGTGGATCAGACACAGTAGTGCTGCTGGAGTTTGTGTCACCAGTGACACAACCACAACTTTCATTATATATTTTATAATATTTGTTTGGCATTTGCTTTCCTTATGTCATGTAATTATATTCCATATATCTATATATATTATATTCCATACAATATTAAAATGGCAGAAAACGCTCAAGAAGGTGTAATTGTTAAAATAACTTTAATTTTAAAATGCAAATAAATTGTAAAATGCTTTTTAAGTGTAATATATCTGTAAATGCTAAAGACACAAAAATGGACGTTTCTGTAGAGCGACCCACATATGAAGCTGGTCACTTTTCTGCAAACTGAACCTCACTAACATGCGACACCTAATTACTTTTCATTCACAAAGCCCATAAACTGCACATTTAGCAGTGTTTCAAATTGGTGCCTGAAAGTGGTACAAAAAGCTCAGTACACCAGGCCTGCAATATGTTTCAATACAGTGGTGAGTAATAACTAACCACAGCAAATTCTCTCAGTTTTGTTACCGCGGCACGCTATAAACAGAGAAAGCTACTTTCATTAGCTCATAAGTAACCATGCACACACACACACACACACACTCACTCACATAAGCAGATTGCTGTGTGTTAACGCTAAGCCCCCTCAGTGGCAAACGCAGGTTAAGTGTAAATGTATTTCCTTCCGTTAAGCGCTAACAGTTGCCCCTCTCCGCACTCATCAATAGAAATCATCCTCTATTAGCCCTGACAGGGATTTGATCCTTTTAGCCGCTAATCCAGATTTACATTCCCTGGATCTCGCTGTTTCAATAGCATTAGCATCCTCAGTGTGGATAATGCTAGCATAGCTTAACCCGGCCACCGCTTTGTGACAGAATTACAGGCAGCTAGGTCTAAAAAGGGTGGCTAGTTCAGATGTTAGAGAATATTAACAATGGCGAGGGATCATTCATTTGCCTATGAATGAATTTCATCACAGTTCACTCTAAATGCAAAAAAAAAAAAAAATTCTCAATTGTGATACAAATCATGTAATGTCGCTAATGCCAAATTGGCCCAATCTGTCACAGAAGAGATAATGGATTTAACACAGATGGCTGATTTCATACATGCCAGTAAAGATTTCCTTCCAGGTCCTTGGACATTTTATGGAAGATATACTTATGCATATGTTTCACATAAATATTCACATATAAATAAAACTGACTACATTATGTCCTGCTTTACTCTGGGCTTCTTTACTCTGGGCTACGTTTACTGTGCAACTGTTACAGCACTGTCGATGTCCACTGAGCGCCCCTACCTCCTTTTGGTAGAGTGATGGGTCTCAATGGATGGAACTTCATGCTGTGTTACAGCAGGTTGTAATGCAAGCAGATCCAAAGAAGGCTCAGAAGAAGCTGACTGGTTTGATGTATTTGTAAAGGTGCATTATGTTCTTAAGTTTTTTTCTGTGAAATGTGATGGAGTGAATGTAGAAAATGTAATTACTTAATAAAAAAACTTAAAGGACTTAAGTACCACAATGAAGTACATTACTGTCCACCACTAATTTATAACCATGTCTCTGGGCCTCAAAGCTTGCTGACAGGCCCCCTCTACCTGTGAGAATAGAGACCCACACAGTACAAAGCCAGGGTCAAGGTTCACTCAACAGGGGACAGTTCCTGCTGTTAAAAGCCTAAAGTGTGTACCAGAGTGTGTTGTGTACGCTATTGTGTGTGTTTGTAGACTTGCTGTGAGCTGTATTGGAGCGATATAGGTGTGATCTCTCCTGCTGCTGAAGGCCAGTATCTGCTTAGCCCTTCCAGCAACTCTCCACAGGGAACACAAACTCTGTGTGTGAGTGTGTGTGTGTGTATGTGTGTGTGTGTATGTGTGTGTGTGTGTGTGTTTTTATTTCATTTTTTTAGTGGGAGCTCTGCAGCTAAAGTGAAGGAATGAGTTTTTCATCTTGCCTTTTTCTTGTGTTTTGGGACTGTAGCATACCAACTACAAATACTCTTTCTCTCTCTCTGTGTGTGTGTGTGTGTGTGTGTGTGTGTGTGTGTGTGTGTGCGTCCATCAGGCTGAAGATGGATGTGGCAGGCAGTGTAAGAGCAAGAGTAATCTGAGATATAGAGTGAGAAAAGAGAAAAGAAAAAAGCATGAGAAGGTTCAAAAGCAGTTCCAAAACAGTTGATAAATGAGTAATTTAATGTTCAAAAGACACCTAGTCTAGGCCTAGTCCTTTGTCAGCAAGAATGTCCAAAAAATATGTGAAGAAAAAATATCCAGACATTTACAAAAAACGTTCCTCAACAACCATCTACAAGGACTTTAGGTATTTCACCCTCTATGGTGCATATTATCTTCAAAATATTCAGGGAATCTGGGGAAACCTGTATGTGTAAAGAGAACAATTTTATTCTCTGCGCCAAAGAGAAAAGGGACCAGCCAGATTGTTATCAGCGTACAGTTCAAAGGCCAGGGTCTGTCATGGTACTAGTGCCTATGGCCTTGGTAACTTGTGCATCTGTGAAGCCAACATTATTGCTGAAAGATATATGCACATTTTGGAGCAACATGCTGCCATCTAGACTACGTCTTTTTCAAGGACATCCATGCTTATTTCAACATGACATTAAAGCATAGTTGTGTAATTGGAGGGTATGATCTGCTTTCTTGGGACAGTTCCCCTCTTGTCACTGGGGTGGGACCCTCAAGGGTACATCTCAGTACCTTTAGTCAGGGAACATAACTGTACCATAATCAAGTTGTACTGACTCCACACACCCCGTCTCGTCTCCAGGCTTTTTATTTTACTGTTCTGTTTTAAACATTCAGTTATGAAAAGGTACAAATGCAAAATTTCACCTGGAAAAACTTATTTAGAGTGCAAACTGGACCTTAAACCCACTGTTGTACCTTTGAGGGAACCTTTACATTGCTTATACCTTGATGACTGAAAAATGTATCTGCATAGAACCTTGATTTTTAACAGTGCACCATGCTAACATTAGCTCGAATTTGCAACGAAAACACTACACTTGATCTCTCCTCACAGTATGACCTTTCACACATGTACCAAAGAAATAAATAGCATTTCAAATGAATAACTCACTCTTAATGTAGGCATTTCTCTTTAGGTAGAATGGCACTTTTTCCTTCTTTTTTGAGGGCAGAGCATGGACAGGCCACTAATAAGTTATGGTTCATGTCAACGTTGAGTGCTTTGATCAACACCTACTAGCCTGCAGCAGCAGAATGAATCAGATTGATAATTCACACATTACTGTGGAAATAAATGTGTGTACGCTTGTATGTGTGTGTACGGTTCATGACTCCTTCTGCCAGGATCCACTCTGGAAAAGCAGGAGAGAAGAGAGATGAATTATTCACATGCCTTCACTTCTCCTGGCGAGCTAGAGAGAGAGAGAGAGACAGGGGGAGAGAGAGAAAGTGTATATGTGTGTATTTTTTATGTGGGTGGGGGATGGATTTTCTTGGATGATATGTGTCTATGTTTGTGGATTGTGTGCATGTATGTATGTATGTGTGTTAATGTATGTAGGTGTATGCACAGTACTGTGCAATAGTCAGAGACCAGCCCACATTTATTTATTATGCAGTCAAAATGGCCTTTAAGTACAAATTATTCATTTTCCAGAAGACATTTCTGAAGAGATTAGATGCAACATAATCCACCTGCATAAGTACGGAGGATGTCAAAGGAAAAGAAGTAAAGAAAATAAAGACTAAAGCATGCAAGAGCTGGTAGACACCAAATCTGCCCCCCATCAGATAAACAGCACTTAAAGCTTTCATCTCTGAGAGAGAGAAGAAAATCAAGCTGCTTCAGGTCTGAAAACATCCACAGGTGTTTCTGTCCATCCTTCCACTGTGAGAAGACGACTCAGCGCTGTGGGTCTGAAAGGATGTGTAGCTGTCGAGAAGACCCTCACTGAGAAAAGGAGACGGACACATCAAACAAGACTGACCACCCCAAAGTCCAGACCTCAACATTACTGATTGTGTTTGGGACTACTTGGGTTGTGCAACCAACTTCTAAGACTGAACTTTCAAGGTGTGTCAGCAGATTTCTTTGAAGTCTCCTGAATAGAATGGAAGCTGTAATAAAGGTAAAAAAGGTAAAAAGTGGACTCACTAAATATCAAATATTACTGTGTAATTTTCTTTCAAACATATGTTTTCTGCTTTTTTCCTGATGTTGAAAATTGAATAACTTGTACTTTATGGTTGTTTTGACTGGAAATGAAATAAATGGTGGTCTCGGACTGTTGCACAGTACTGTATGTGTGGGCATTTAGAGAATCTGAGCTAGTATCTTAGTAGGAGGTTCAATCATTTCTCTGATGTGTGTAGGTGCTGTAGGCCAGACCCAAGGGGTCTATAGTCCTCCAGCAATCCCAGGATCCCCCACTGCTCTGACCCCCTCTGCACTACTTCCTTTCCCTTCTTTTTTTCCTCTCGAACCACTACGAAGGTCACCGGCCTGCTGAAATGAAGTGTTGCAGTGATACATGCTAATTCATCAGAGAAATAAATGCAGTCGCAATATATTCACAGAATAATTCCTAATAACCTATTAGTTTATTGGATGCAGTAGAGATTTATTAGATTGCTGGTATAATCAGTTATTCCTTAGGGTTAGTTAAAGAGTTATTCCATTTGCTATTCCATTCAAATGTAATTACATAATTACATATTTAACTAGTTTTGCATTTGTGGAAGGAAATACAGTGCTTGCCAGGCAGAATAATAAGAAGAAGAGATGAAAAGAAAGAAAAAACAAAGGAAAAGAGACCAATAAAGGAATAAACAAAGAAAGAAAAAAGAAAGAAAGAAAAAGAAAGGAAGTAATGAAGGATAAAAAGGAAAAATAAAGGAGTGGGGAGAGGTTGAAAAAAGAAGTGAAGAGGTTGTTCACTTTAGCTTCACCTGGATTTGAGCTGGTCGGCTCCAGTTTGCAGATTTTTGGGTCAGTCAGAGTCGACAGTTGGAGAGAGAGTCGTGTGTGAGGGGCGCAATCTCTGATATTTGGCCTCCCCATCGCGTTTCAGACCAGCCAGAGTTTATCAAACATGTTTGATTTTTTTGGACCCGACTGTGAGCGAAACCTAGTGTAAACTGATCAACGACAATCTGAACAGATTGCTGCAACGACCAATGAAAACTGAGAGAAAAGAAAACAACACAGCATGTAAACAAAGAAGAAAAGAAGCAAATACAGTAAGTAAACAGAGAACAATGGTGAAACGTCTCTTACGTGTAGATTGAAGCTTTTTGATGAGCTGAGTTTAAGGCTCAATCGAGTTCATACACATTTAAAGCTCTAAAAATACCAAACTGATCACATTTTTAAATCCATGATCCACTTAAACATGCAAACGGCAGAGAAAACAGCAGCAGCAGCTCCACGTTTGTTTATTTGTGTCTCCTAGTAACAGGAGAATGCAAGAGATTGCAAGAGTTCCCGTGAGTTCTGTTCGGTTTAGCATCAGCTGAAAAAGTTGAGTAGTGTGTGATCCCTGATCATTTAGTGTGTGATCCCCAAAATTTCAATCGACCCCAAAAACATCCGCAAAAACCAGTTGTGTGCTGTGAGATACCCAGTCTTTTTATAATCTGGTAAGACTTTAGAAGTTGTGTAGTGAACCCAAGGCTTTATGAAGCCACCCAGGTTCATGTTTAGTCTTTTGTCATCTTGGGACTTGACTACTGCAACTTGCTCCTGGCTGGTCTTTCTATGTGGGCCATAAGGCCATTGCAACTGATCCAGAATGCAGCAATCAAAGTTCATTCATGTCACTCCACTTCCCTTCACTGGCTTCCTGTGACTGTCCACTCCATATTTAAAACCCTGGTGCTTGCCTACAATTTCAAAAATGGACCAGCCCCTCCTTAACCGATAGCAATGGTCAAAACTGTGCAGCGAAAAAATGAACCTATTACTTGGTCATTTGTACTGTGTGGTTCTGTAAACACTGGTGCTGTCTTATATGTTTTATTGAGGCCCTGAAGGAACATTGTTCCCATTCCACTGTGTACTTGTATGTGGATGGAATGACAAAGTTCTTCCGGATCTCGACCTGCTTAAGATTCAAGATATCTTCCTCTGGCTCTCTCACTGTGTCTTTGCCTCTCTCTCTCACTATGTGTGTGCGTCCTGCAATCCATCACTCACTCTCGCTGGTGCTACATCACGTGTCTGTCTCTTTTTCTGTCTCGTTTCTCCCTCCTACAGAGAGGCTGGGTTGTTTTGGTGCAAAATGTCCCCTTGAGGAAGATTCAGACGACTGGCTCTTAACATAGACTGCAGACTGCAGTCTAGCCGGAGTGCCTCGCCGCACTGATCTAATTGCACTACAGTCGGTCTGAAACGGGAGGGTGAAAAAAAAGACATGAAACGCTTCACCTGAGGACACTGCAGTTGTGTTGTGGAGCAAAAACTGTTACCTCATTTAGACGCCTTGTTTTCTAGCTAGCATGTTTTCATCATGAGACAAAGTGTGTGAGTTTTTCAAACTGTAAGAAGCAACCGCAGGTTTTGAGTTTGAACAGCAGTGTGTTGCCTATGAATTTTGACCTAGTATCAGTTACATCTAGCAAAGATGAACTTCTTAGCAAGTGACCAGGTAAGCAAAATCTTGAGTGCTCTTAAAGGGCTTTTGCTTTGCCTGAAGTGCTGAAGTGGTGAATCCAAAAGTGACGACGTAAGGAGGTCAGATACAACCATGCTGGAAAAAACTGGCACAGACTAGCATGAATTCCTTGCTGGTCTAAGCTGGTTTGTTCTGGCTTATGCTGGTCTGGTGCTGGTTTAGCTGGTCACCTAGCCTAGTCATGCTGTTTGACCAGGATACCAGCATCAAAAATACAACATACAACGGTTTTGGTGGTGATCAGCATAACAGCTTTTATTGCTGCTGACCAACATCCGAAACACACCATACGTAGGTTTTGTTGTTAATCAGTTATGCTAGTCTATGCCGGTTTTCTTGCAGGAAATGCAGATGGAAGCTAGTTCAATACTGATAACACGAAAAGTACTAATATGTATTTCCTCTCTACCAGTTGCTAAAATACCAAGATGACCTTCTGTATAGAAGGCAACCCTAAAATTGCTAACATGAGTACCAATGAACGTAAGCCAGTATGTCATGAAATGTGGCATTTAGCATGGTTGTGCTAGCATGCTCTGCTAGATTTCGTCATTAGTCAGTTTAGCATTTTAGCTAGGTCCAGTTTGGCATTTTTAGCTACAGGTTTAGGTTACTTTAGGGTGCACAAATTGCCTGAGTTGGAAAGTAACACATTATATCTACTCTTATTACAATACTTCAGTACATTTTCCCTGTAACGATTCTTTTTTTCAGTAGAATGAAATGATAGAACATTTACTTTTTACTGAATTAATTTTTTTATCAAGTACTTTTAATAGATAACATTTTCAGCACATACATACTTCTAAACATACTTTAGAAACAACAATTTCTAAATAAAAAAAAACTGTTACGTAATGATTTACTGTGAGTGACTGTAACCTAGTTAACCTAGCTAATGTAAACTAGCATTCGAGATCAGCTGAAGGGCAGCTACTGGAAGGTACACAAGGTTTGTCTCTAAAATGGCGTTATTAATCTAGCAATCTACCCACAGAGCAAAGGTCAAGGCCAAACCAAAATCAACAGTAACAACAGTAAAGAGCACCAAATTGTACTTAGCCTTTAAGAGATTCTAAAGTATGATCATCTAATCGTGAAATTGTATAGTTTGATGCAAAACTTCAGTCTTACATAGTGCACAGAAAGAAGTGTGAATAGTGCACTAGCTGAAAACACTGAAATTAGTTTCAGGACTCAGAACTTTACTGTTTCTTACCCCGTGTCCTCATTTTCCTTATTATACAATTTATTTCCAATGAAATAGCCAATCCAACTTAGAAATACTGTCAGATCATGATTGCAGATAACTTGTTTTCCGATAAACAAACAAATCTGTTTGCACTTAAATGAAGACTCTTTTCTTTAGTAATATTTTTACTCAAGTTTATTATCAGCACCTTTACTTAAATTGGACTTTTCAGTACTCTTTCCACTCACTTTACAGACGTTCCCTTGTGCACATAGCTTGTGATCTCTGTAGAAAACCATTGCCAGTAGAAAGGGACTCTCCGGAGCAGCTGAACATCAGCCTAAGGTCACCACACCCAATGCAAGCATAGGCTAGAGGGGTATACAGCACCCACAGCATTGGCCTGTGGAGCAGTGGAACTGCATTCTCTGGACTAACAGAGCTTAATCCACTACCTTTGGGACGAGCTGGAGTGTTTTTTATGATCCCAGAACTGCTCACCCCACATCAGTACCTGACCTCACTAATGCTCTTGTGGATGAATACAAATAAATCCTCACAGCAATGTTCCACCCTCTAGTGCAAAACCTTCTAAGAAGCATAGTGAGTGTTACTGCAGCAAAAGGGACAAATCCATATTAATACCCTTCATTTCAGAAGAAACATTTGATGAGTGGGATTGGACATATAGTGTATTCGACAATTAGCTAACAGGTTTTTATCACCTCTCTGACTCAGTTCAGCTGTAACGGGTCCACCGCTAACTCAGTGTCATGTTTAGGCTTATCATCTGTGCTGCAGTCTTGTAGGTAAACCCGAGTGACCCTATGACTCCAGCTTTAAAATGAAGTATTGACTTTGCTCACAGTGTTTACTCTTAGATAAAACTAAGACTGCTGTCTCTCTAAGATGGAATCACTTCATATTAAAGGTGCACCAGACAAGCTTGAGCCATTGCTCTGTGAACTGAATTCCTATTAGGACCTAGTCTTTAGAGGCCAGACTGATGTCTCTCCTTTATTATAGTCTAATCATTGTGAAATATATGCTGAGAGTCTATTACTTTTTTCAGACTTCTCTGTGTTTGTGATTTACACTCTAGATTGCTTTTAATGTTTGTGGAGTATGAAGTTGAGGAAGATCATATATTCTGATATATAAAACCCCAATTCCAGAGGTCCAGAGATTTGCAAATCTCATAGACGCATATTTTATTCAGAATAGAGCATAGAACACATACGAGATGTTGAAAATGAGACATTTTACCATTTCATGAAAAACATTAACTCATTTAGAACTTAATGGCAGCAACACATCTCAAAAAAAGTTGGGACAGGGCCGTGTCTACCATTGTGTACCATCACCTCGTCTTTTAACAACAGTCTGTAAATGTCTGGGAAGTGAGGAGACCAACTGCTGGAGTTTTGGGAGGGAATGCTGTCTCATTCTTGTCTGATGTAGGATTCTAGCTGCTCGACAGTCCTGGGCCTTCTTTGCTGGATTTTTCGTTTCATGATGCACCAAATGTTTTCTATTGGTGAAAGGTCTGGACTGCGGACAGGTCAGTTCAGCACCCAGACTCTTCTGCGAAGCTATGCTGTTGTGATGGATGCAGTATGTGGTTTAGCATTGTCTTCCCTGAAAGAGACACTGTCTGGATGGAAGCATATGTTGTTCTAAAACCTCTATATAGTGTTCTGCATTGATAGAGCCTTTCCAGGTGTGTGAGCTGCCCAAGCCATAGG
The DNA here is from genome assembly GCF_904425465.1 of Colossoma macropomum. Taxonomy (NCBI): domain Eukaryota; kingdom Metazoa; phylum Chordata; class Actinopteri; order Characiformes; family Serrasalmidae; genus Colossoma; species Colossoma macropomum. The sequence goes on from NW_023496042.1 coordinate 727,771, forward strand.
CACTAATGCAACCCCGTTCCATCAGAGATGCAGGCTTTTGAACTGTGAGCTGATAACAAGCTGGATGATCCCTCTCCTCTTGAGTCTGCGGGACATCGTCTGTGCTTTCCAAAAAAAAAAAAAATGTCAAGTCAAATTTTGATTCATCTGACCACAGAACAGTTTTCCTTTTTCCCTCAGTCCATTTTAAATGAGCTTCAGCCCAGAGAAGATGGCGGCGTTTCTGGATCTTGTTGACATGTGGCTTCTTCTTTGCATGATACAGCTTTAACTTGCATTTGTGGATTGCATGGCAACTTTCTGGAAGTGTTCCTGAGACCATGCAGTGATTTCCAGTAGAGAATCATGCCTGTTTTTAATGCAGTGTCACCTTAGGGCCCAAAAAATTACGATCATCCAGTATTGACCATTGGCCTTGTCCCTTGCTTCTCCAGATTCTCTGATTCTTTTGATGATTATGTATTGTAGATGGTGGGATATCCAAAGTCTCCACAATTTTTCATTGAGGAATATTTTTCTGAAATTGTTCCACAATTTCTAGATGCAGTTTTTTGCAGATTGGTAAACCTCTGCCCATCTTTGCTTCTGAGAGACTCTGCTTCTTTAAAATGCTCTTTTTATACCCAGTCATGCTAGTTGCAAATTGCTCCTCCAGCTGTTTTTTATTAGTACCTCTTACGTTTCCAGCCTTTTGTTGCCCCATCCCAGCTTTTTTTGAGATGCGTTGCTGCCATTAAGTTCTAAATGAGTTTTGAGTTAATGGAAAAATGTCTCATTTTCAACATGATAAGTGTTCTATACTCTATTGTGAATAAAACACACAACGTCCAAGCTTTTTTGGAATTGGGGTTGTGTATATCAAAATATATTCTCTTCCTCAACTCCATACTCCACAAACATTGAAAGCAATTTGGAGTGTAACTGACAAACACAGAGGAGTTTGAAAAACAGTAATAGACTCTCAGCATATATTTCACATTGATTATGATCGGCAAGAGCTGAAGTGCATAACACTTAAAAATTGCCTATCCTCTGCTGCATCAATCACAACAGACTGCCAAACTGCCTCTGGAAGCAACATCAGCACTTGAACTGTGCATCTGGAGCTTCATTAAATAGGTATTCATGGCCAAGCAGCTGCACTCAAGCGTAAGGTTACTATGTGCAGTGCCAAGTGTCAGCTGGAGAGGTGTACAGCACAACACCGCTGGACTCCGGAGCTGTGGAAACGTGTTCTCTGGAGTGACGAATCACGCTTCTCTATCAGGCGGTCTGATGGACAAATCTAGGTTTCGCATATGCCAGGAGAACACAACCTACAGGAGTGCATAATGCAGACAGCAAAGTTCTGTGCAGGAGAGAAAATGTTCTGGGGCTGTTTTTCAGGGGTTAGGCTTGGCTCCTTATTTTCAGTGAAGGATAATTTTAATGCTACAGCATATGAAGACATTTAATACAGTGATTTGCTGTGCCTTTGCACAAAACAAGATCCATAAAGACATGGCGAGTCAGGTGTGCTGTGGAGGAACCCCAGTGGCCTGCACAGAGCCCTGACCTCAATCCCACTGAACAACTTAAATTGGAACGTTGATTGTCAGCCAGGCCTTCTTGTCCAATATCAATGCTTGACCTCACAAATGGTGCTTTTTCAAATTCCCACAGACACACTCCAAAATCTTGCGGAAAGCCTTCCCAGAGGAGTGGAGGCTCTAATAGCTGCATATTAATGCTCATGGTTTTGCAATGGGATGTCCAACAAGCTCATTTATATGGTCAGGGGTCCACAGACAAAAGAATACCAAAAGAAATGAAAATGTGAGATGGCACTTTTACAAGGTGAATGATTTTTGCGACCCCTTAAACTGAGCCCAGGTTATGAATGCATGAAGCGTCAGAGAGACTGACAGTATATTGCTCCTGAATCTGCTCCCAACTGGATCCTTTCTGCTCCTGGATGCCTGACACGGAGCGTTATCAGAATGATCCGCTAGCTTCTTGAGGAGCAAATATTGAGCGAGCAGCTCAGACATGTGGGCCAAACAGAGCCATCTGTGAGATAGCAGCTTGGCCGGCGAGCGGGACGGCAGAAGCGCATCATCGATTAGAGCTGCTGGGGCTCAGGGAGACTCTGCCATACACGCTGGGTGACAGCTACTCACCCAGTCCAGCTGGCCTATATACCTCTCTCTTTCCCTCTCTCTCTCTCTCTATCTCGCAACACTTCACTTACTCCTTCATAACTTCTTCCTTTTTTCCTCACACTGTCCTTCTACCCATCTGTTGATCATTTTCCCTTCTTTTGCTTTTCTGTCCTCATTGCTCCTGTAATCCAACTCAAACAGATAGGCAAAGGCAGAAAAGCCTATATTTTAGTTTTTTAATCCACTTTTCTCTGTCAGTTATGCAATTTTTCAAAGCATAAAAATGAATCTTACAGTTTTTGTTAGGCAGCAAACTACCCTTTATTGTTACTCTGATGAAAATGAATCAATAAAAAGTGTTTCATCATGCGTGACTGTCACAGTGTACCCACCAACAAAGGCAGCATGGAGATTCTTTTACACAGTGATAGGAAACATGGTAGCACACAGAAACCTCCAATTCCACATGCTCACCCATTTCACAGTGACTACTGTGGGAAATATTTGCCTGAACCGAATGAGATGAGTTTGCACATCATTTCTCAAATATGTATGGAGTTCATATTTCACGTATGGGTACTCACAGCCTGTGTCCAACTTTTAACCTCCATTATACTCTGCATTTGCCCCTACTTTAGTTTTTCTCCTTATTTTATTCTTCACTACTTTCACCACCTTAACCTCTTAAAATCCCAGACTTATTGCATGCTAAAGCTTATTATGCTGCAACTACAGGGACTTGAAAACTAGCTGAGTTATTTTTTCAGTTTTGTTTTAAAGCTGATTATTATAGCGTAGTATTTTGTATTGTTTTACATTTTATTTATCCGCACTCTAATGATGGCTCTTACTGTCACTGCATGGTAACAGGTGCTGTCCAGTTAGGTTTTATTCCACACTTTGGGTGTTGATGAGCCGATTTTTTTTCCAGCAGTAAAAGGAAGTATGTAATAACTTACATTAAGACATTACTTACACTGTATCAGCCAGCTTCGCTAACATTTAGCTAGCATTTGTGTTGCTAGTGCTGGGACACTGTCACCAGTTTCAGCTTTAAACCATTCTGTAAGGTGACAGTACAGCAGATGTCCCCTTATCTTAAAATGTAACGTTTATGACATTAATTAAATGTGTTGCATTTATACTAATATATAACTTGCATGACTGAAGAATTGATGTGTGGACCCACATACAGACCCTTGGAGATTAAATGGTTTAAAAGGATATGCTGCTTTATCATATGCATGTCTCACCCCTCCCTGAATTGCGTTTCTTGGCAGCATCATGTTAACAACTTCATTTATTGCAGTAGCGGAGTACTTGCACTTATGGGTGCACTAGGGCCTGTTGATTAATGGCAATTTAAGACACTGTGAAAAATGCAAAACATCCAGATTTTATTGCTACTGCTTAATTCTACAGAAAGAATAGAATTTCATATCAAATTCCAATTTCTTTGAACCCTGCAACATATCATTGACAAAAGCATGCCTTAAACATGTCCTGGAAGATTTCATATGCTGTCATAATTTGTCATCGCTGATTTTGTTCAGCAACAGTTAGTGTGTTTACATGCACTCAATAGTTTGATCATAATCAGATTTCTGCAGTTATCTGATTATTCAACTGGTCATGTAAACAGCACACTCTTTCTTAGATTGGAGTAACGTCTAGAAATCAGATTAACAAATCCAACAAAGAGGCTGGATTTTAGCTCAGTAATCAGATTTCTCAGCGCACGTAAACGCTTACTCAGATTTCTTTCGGATTTCTCAGTCTGCGCATTTGTGAAAAAAGACCGTGGTACTGGAAATAAGCAGCGTTGCCGTGAGACGCAGCAGAACTCTTTTAGAGCGATGCTAAGACCAACTACATGCTTGACGAAATGAAGGATTTAAATATTCTTTACGTTCTAGATGATGTAAGTTCATATTTTCAGGTAAAGTGACTCAATGTTTTTAAAAAAGCTGTGGTATGAACTTTGAGTTCTACGCTACGTTTACAACACGTCTTCTTCTGTGAGTTTATTGGCTGGTTGCAAAGCAGAAGTCCAATTACTGTCTGACTCATGTAGACCCGGAATTTTCCCTTTATCAGACTACTGAAGTGCATGTAAGCACAATGACTGGATGATCTGATTTTCTGCAGTTATCAGATTGTTAAGTGCATGTGAGCGCACTCGTGTCATGTTTCCATTACCACTGATTGTCCTGACAGCTTACATCAAATGTTAATTCCTGCTAAATACTTTATCTTTAGTTCCCCGTCAAGGCAACAAACATTATGGCATCTGTCATGACAATTACTTGTCATGGTAACCTGACACATATTACTAGACAACATCTGTCATGACAACTCATGACAACATATGTCATCTACAAGGACATCAGGTAATATCGGGTAATAGTGGAGAATGAGCTTTAGTGGCTAAAATCACGAGCTCAATTTTGCATGAAAGGATACAAACTATGCTGCCACGCCGAGCTATGACGCCACATGGTGGTCGATGCCTCATCTGACGTTTGCAACCAATTTATTATCTTATAATGATCATTTGATGGCTTTGAAACCCGCAAGTCTTAGCTAGTCTAATTGAGTTCTCTGATTTAGCTGGTATGTTTGATATTCCGTGTTCTGTGCTTCATTACTCGACATTAAAACGTCTGTGTTATTTACTGTGCCCCGTTTTTCCTCTGACTCTCTAATTGTGCCGGCGGTGCAGCAACTTGCTTCCGTTTGCTACCAGAGTTTCTTCTTCACCCTTCAGTGCCTCTCAATTAAGGAAACAACACACAGTGATTGGGGGGGTGGAGGCAGGCGGAGAGATAGAGGTTTTGTCAATGCGCTGCGCTTCCAGCCTTAGCCAGGCGATAGCGGCCTGGAACTCTGAGCTTTTACACTGTGGCGTATTGCAGGCGGCTGCTCGGTGCACTAACCACGAGGCAGAACGAGCTGCTGAAAACGCACGAGGAGCAGAAACGAAGGCTCGACTGATCAGCAAGGTGCTCGGTTCTGGGCCAGAATGGGAAATCGACTGGTGTAAGATGACTGGGAGAAGACTTTAGTGTGTCTGTGTCTGCACTTGTACTGTCCTAAGTATAGCTACAGTGCTTGGAAGCACATGTTTTATTTGAGCTGTCTAAACTAGGCCTGCTGGAGCTACTTGAACTGTGCTTGCATTATGTTCATGATACAATTCTCGTGTTAAGTATGGTCCAGTCAGAGATCATCCTTCATTTATTCGATTTCTAGTCAAAACGGCAATTATTAATGTTCATTTTCTTTAAATTGCAATGCATAGTAGTCTATTTACATTCATGTGATGCCCAGCATCTACAGGGAATGGAGGAGTATTATTAACCTGTAAAATTTCTTCAAGCAATGAGTCCCACCACCATAATAAAATTCAGTCGAATGATAGTTTATACCATATTTGTGAGTAATTTGCCGTTTGTATACTGTAATGATGCGCAACAAATCCTTAAGAGAAACAAATTTAAAAAGGAGTCGAAAGTATAGGTAAAATGTGTCTGAATGTCAAAGCACTTAATGATCAAAGGGATAAAGTGAGGTTATTTTTATGGTGTTTGTCCAAAAATGAGGTGTTTTACTGAAAATAATATACTAATTTTAAAAAGAAAGACTGAATGAAGACTTTTATTTTGAAAAATGTATCTCAGTAAAATGACAGAGTAGTCCATATTCATATCATGTAAAACATGTATACTTTATAAATGTTGATTTGAACATTCATGAACATGAACACAACCATGCAAGACTTATTTTGCCACCAACACTGTCACCATCAGATAAGCAGTACTTAAAGTTTTCATCTTCAGGCTTCACTCAGATGTTTCTGTCCATCTGTCCACTGTGTGAAGACAACTCTGTGTAGCTGGGTCTGTGTAGCTGTGCAGAAGAAGCCCTCACTGACAAAAGAAAAGGAAGACAAAAAAGAAAGAACATCTGCAAATTAAACAAAGAAGCTACTGCCACTCTCAGAACAATGGACTGACCGCCTCAGAGTCCAGACCTTAACTTCCATCAATTTGTTTGAGAAGCAAAAAATGGGCCTAACTTTTAAGACAGAAATTTGGAGGTGTGGAAAAATATCCCTGCAGATTTACTGAAAGCAAGTCTCTTTAAAAGAATGAAAGCTGCAATTAAGACAATTACAGGTGAGGCTTTTGTGTAATTTCCTGTTAAATACATTATCTGACACTGAAAAAATGAATAACTTGCACTTAACGGCTGTTTTGACTGGAAATTAAGTAAAGAAATGGTGGTCTCTGGCTTTAACCTGGTACTGTACATGCTGAAAAATAAAAGAGCCTAAAATGTGATTGGCTTGGAAGCGTAGCTCTGGGAAAACTTCACATTATGTGGAGCTTTATGACCAGAACCTGCCAGCTGGGTCCAAATATATACTACACACTTCTATAACTTATAGCTTCTATAACTTTAGGAATAACTCAGTTTGCTTTCTAGTCCATGTAATTGATGTATAATAAACCTTGAGATGTAATAAGCTTTTTTAGATAGACCTGCAAGAGTCATTTGCACTGTGCTACAATAGATCTTGGGATGTAATAAGCCTGGGTTTTTAAGGTGGGAAACTTTGAAATGGTTCTCCAAACTTGCACATCTCGTTTTCCAAAAATGGCTCTTTACAAAACCATAACACCATCTATAGAAAGGTCCTTTAGGGAATCAAAAGTGGTTCTTACACACTGTAAGCCCGGATAAGTTGAATTTACTTTAAAAATTTGGAGAAACTGGTTGCCTTAAAAAAATTAAGTAATGTGTAATGAAAACTTGAGTTAGAATAACTATCATTTTTGAGTTAGGCTAACTTAAACACGTTTGTGCAACTCGTAAATTCTAATTATTTGAACTTAACGTCTGGAAACTGCAATTAAACTATACGTTTCCTTAGGAAATTGAAAATTTCTTTCTAATTAAGTGATACTGACCACTTTAACAAACATCGTAGAGTTAACCTTTACAGTGAACATGGTCACTGACCAACACAAACACCCACTCATCGGCAAAGAGAATGATAACTTTCACTCTTAGCCAACAGCACAAGGTCAGGCAGCTGAGTAAAGCATATACACCTGAGGAAAGGCAGCCTGGGTGGAATGAAAGCATACTGATGGTGAGTAAAACAAAGGGAAAGAAACACTCAATATGCAGATAGATGGAGCCCAGAGCCAGTGAGAAAGAACTATACGTTTAATCTAACAAGACCGTGTTAACAAAACAAACGTAACTGTATTTTACAGCTTACTTAGCTTCACTCAGTTTCACATATTTGTTCAGCAAGTTTAATGAGAAAGAAACAATTAAAACCAACAGCAATGTTGTCATTTTTTGAATGTTGGGTTTCAAAGTTGCCATGGCAACAGACTAAACTAAATAGCAATAAGTTAATTCAACTCAAAAATGTCATTTGGGTGTACAAACTCATCAAAAACGTTCCCTTAACTTAAAATTGTTGATTTTTGTCATGGGATATACTGAATTTTATGTACAACAGACTTAATTTATTTGAGTCAAAAGAAAATGCGCCATTACAGTGCATGGCATCATTACAAAGAATGCTTCTGTGCACCATTACTTTTGAAAATGTTCTTTGTGCTTTGAAAATAGCTCTCCTTGCCAAGCTGTTGCCGTAGTCCTGCAATCGGTATGATGCTGGTGTAAGATCTGGATAGTGTTTTCCTGCTTTGGTTCCTGTTGCCTTCAGAATCTGCTCGACTATATTGGAGCCAATCACATGTACTGTTACTTTTTGGTCCCTCTGAAAAAGGTTGATCCTCCGTGTTGATCTCAGGATTTCTTCATGGTTGTAGGGACTTTTTCAGACTCAGTCTGTAGGTGGGGGTTTGAGAGGGTTTTCGGGGGTGTATTTTGGAAAGCTGCTGTGGGACAACATCTGTGTCTGTGGAAAGTCATTTTTGAATAAACCCAAATTAAACTGACATGAATTGTATTTCTATTGTTGGTTTCTGTTTGCTGATAGTAGGTCCTCACGTACACTGTGCAGCCAAGCAATTCTATAAACCCGCAAGGACAGAAACTAATGAGTCCTTGTCCCCTGCCTTCCCCAGTGTCCCTATAATTATCAGAAAGGAGTCGATAACTGTGACCTGCGACAATGAGACAATCGTGAGGCTTTGCACCAGGGTGCAGTCTTGCTCGGCATCGAGCGCATTTCAGTTTTTCAATTCGCCCATCCAATAAACAGATGGTTCAGATAGTGGAAGGGGAAAATTGCATTCCTCCTAATTTTGCCATTATTTTAAGGGGGCTCCAATTACATGGAGATCCTACCCAATATCGAGCCATGTCGAGACCCGGAGAGACTGCTGACTGAGAAACAGGCAAAGGGAAACAGGGAAGTAATGTTTTCTCCATTTGTAGACCAAGAAATTGAAAGAAAAATCCACCGCAATTTGGCCGTTATTTTTAAGAGACTCCAATTACACAGAGGTTGTACCTGACATTGAGTTTTCTTGAGTAATAGGGCAGGCGGCGCAAAGCAAACGGAGTTCAGGAATTATAATTGTCCTTCGTTTCCACACAGAGAAAGTAACAGAAAATACAATATTTTTAATTTGGTTTTCTGGCGTGAAATTAAACGCACGCCCACGATCCGCCGGCACAGACCTTTCGGCTACCGCGGATTGACCGACTCTCAGCATTTTGCCCAGTAAAGCGACAGAAAACACTAAAGATTGATGAGAGCCATTAACTGCATCATGCTCCTCTTCCCAGAACACCATACCACAGGCTGCATGTAGCACATCTGCCTGTGAGCTTCTTACCTGAAAGAAAAAAGTGATTGAACTGATTTCTGAAGACTCAAAAAAGCTTTTATTACAGCCACAGTCAGGGCTATTGCAACAACAGCATGGCAGAAAGCATTACATTAGCTATATAAATGTTTTATGTATCCTGCTTGTCAGTATGATATTGCTATTTATTTTTTGCTATCTTTTTTTTTTAGCAAGATTACTTCCCATCACATTGAAATGCTTTGCAATTTGTATGGCTTTTACTGTTTGACACTCTTATGTATGTATTTATTTTATTATTATATTGTTATATGTTTATATACACCGATAAGGCATAACATTATCCTTGTTTCTACACTCATTGTCCATTTTATCAGCTCCACTTACTATATAGGTGCACTTTGTAGTTCTACAGTTACAGACTGTAGTCCATCTGTTTCTCTGATACTTTGTTAGCCCCCTTTTACCCTGTTCTTCAGTGGTCAGGACCCCCATGGACCCTCACAGAGCAGGTACTATTTGGGTGGTGGATCATTCTCAGCACTGCAGTAACACTGACGTGGTGGTGGTGTGTTAGTGTATGTTGCACTGGTACGAGTGGATCAGACACAGCAGTGCTGCTGGAGTTTTTGCCATATGTGCATGTTAGTGCTCAGCTAACACTCAAGCACATGGACATTTTTTAGCCTATCTAGAAAAGCATGGCCATTTGCAGCTTATTAAATACATTGGATGTTTTATTTGAAGTTTTGAATTTGAGATTTAAGATTTGAACCATTCTGTTTGCAATCAAAGTCAAACAGTGAAGAGTAGTAATACAATATTTGCAAAGTACACCATGCATTATGCTTCTATTAAATAAAAATGGACCCAGTATTGCAGACATGTATTTTTCACTTCTCAGAACTCATCAGGCCTTCTCTGAAGCCTAGAAGGCCTTGAGGGTTCCCCATCCGGAAATTAGCAATTAATATAGCTGGAGACATCGGCTTTTTTGCTCATTCTTCTCTTAATCATATTTTCAGTGTCTCTACTGTCGTCTCTTAACTGTTGACCATGGACCAATATTAAAACATGATTATTGAGGGAAGCCTCTTGTAGCATGAAAAACTACTGATTTGGGTTTATTTTGTCTGTACAAAAAACTTAATCCCAACGTTTTATAACATCAAACACTAAATGCTCACTTGTGAATAATGACTGCCAACATGAATGATAGACTCACTTTGTCTCTTTGCAACACTAGCTTTGTATTGTTTATCAGGCTTTGGTAAAATCAGTGGGGGGTTGTTTTTTATCTGGAAAGTGATACGTTTCAGTCTCCAATACCGTGTTTATGGCATGGTGTTTGGATCTCTACTATTCTCAAATCACTAGATACCTACTATGTAATCTGGCCATCACTCTTTAAGCTGATGTGTCTGAACACACACACGTACACACACCGCCGTCTGGCCAAGCGCAGCTCTACCCACTTCCCTAATTGCTTGCTTTGCTGCCTTGCTGTAATGTCACCATAGGGAACCACTGGTGCACGATCAAAGGCAGCTTTCAGCGGCCTCGGTTGCACATTTCTACGCATCTGTAGCATCCTACAAAAAGCTGTGCATGACAAATTAGCTACATCTAAATGAGATACTTGCACTCTCCATGCTCGTCTGGTCCCTCAGTGCTTTCCAGAAGTCCATTTGAGGTCTGTGTATATTAATTGACTCTAGTCTTATGCCATTAGGCTGCATTTGGCCCGCTATGGCAGATCGGGACACATTGGATTGTAAGCACGAGCCAAGCTCTTCAAGGTACTAAGGCTGATAATGTTAGTTTATGCCACATGTCAGAATCAATGAAGTGAGCAATTCAGTAAAATGAGCAAAAATGTATAATTATTTAGAGGTTAGTCAACCGGGTGTATCACTAACTTTAGATATGCTCATTTTGTACAAAGGTAATCTATTCAGAATTTGACTACATTTTGACTACTGTTGATTGGTTGGTTGATTGATCAATTTATTGATTCACAGTAGCTGTTAATGCTTACAAGAGGCCGATATTGCTGGTGATAATCAGTATGTTGTAATTTATGTCACTTCTTCCTTGTAGCTCATTGAAATAAACAGAAATTTTAATGAAAGAGCAAATTCTGAATTTTCAATCGACACCACATTTGTGTAAGTAGAGGTAAAATTTTGGTAACATTGTTTGAAGACTACCTACATAGGGTCTTCGTAACACATGCAAAGACATGAATAATATATTTATAAAGCATTACTTAAAATTCATTAACAGCTTATTATAGTAATACAACACATAAGATGTTTTATGAAGTAAATGACAATGTATTGACATAACGGACCTTTAACTAAAGTGATGGAGATTTGTTTCATTCATAACAGTGTTAGGAAGCATCATTCTCTTGTAATGGAATGTATAAGGTGTAGGCCTAGTTCAGAGCATCACATCAGTCCTATATATTCTATACATTATCCCAACTTATCACCACATATCAGTTCAATGCAAGACTTTAGGTGAAGTTTCAGGGCATCAGTCCTGAAGTGATCATTTTCATGCGTATTGAGTGATCATTTTCACGCATATGTTCCCCGGAGATACATATTCCTGTAAAACTTGAGAGAGAGTAGAAATAAAATATTATTATTATTATTATTATTATTATTATTATTATTGCACTAGCAGCAAGTAGAAATTGTCTGTACTTTTACCTTTTAAATTTACTTAAGCAGCAAATGTTAAAGTATTGAGTTATTACAGTTATGTTTTGCTTTTTTTTGTTGAGCTATTTGTATTAAGACTTGTGTGGCTGTAGACTTTAAAAACAAAGATTGTATTTTTGTACATTAACTCAAGTAGAAATAGATAGAAATAATGTAAGGTGTTCTTTTCTAGGCCTCTACTTGGGATGATAGCCTTATAATGGTGTTATAAATGAAAGCAATTCCTTTATTTTAAGGACCCTTACGTCAGTGCATTTGTCATTTACTATATTTTATTTCAGTTTGTCTTTATTGGCATAAGCTGTTCGTAAGAATTCTTGAATTTGATTTGACTTTGTAATCCGTATAACAAGTAGTTTAGCATAATGACATTAATAACTTCTAAACTTAAACCTCTAAAGGTTAAAATATGCGAACTGCATAGAAAACATGGCTCAAATAACATATTTTGGTGCTGAAACATCTTTATTGCACATTTATAACAAAGTGCTTCATACAGCATTGTGTTACACCATTGATCTGTTACCAGAAGAGCCTAAAGATCCAATCACACCAGCACAACTTCCACAGCTTGTTCACTCAGCCTCTCCCTGCATGGTAAAGCACACACAATAACGTTGAGTCACCCAGAGCATGATGGCAACATCAATAAGTAAATAAGCCTCCAGCTGTGTGCAAGGCTGCAAGCAATCAGGCAGCTTCAAAAAGCCCTAATAAAGAACGTGGTGGCCCACGCTTTTTGCCTATTAATGGAAGACAACCCTGGAGGCCAACCCCCCCACATCGTTAGCCTCTACAGGCCGAGATAAACAGAGCACTTCGATGCAACTCATTACTTCCTGTCTATGGTGCAGCATCAGACCCTAATGAACTCCATCCCATGGGACATCTCATGCAGGTGGGCTTAAAGGCCACGTTATGAGCCCAACCCTGACCAACAAGGGCCTTATAAAGCATCTCCTATAAAGCAGGCCTTCCATCGCATTAATACTGTATGCCTCCCATCACTGGTTAGACACTGCAAGCAGGCCAAAAGGTTGGGCTATGACCCAGTCCTGATCATAAGGGCCTGATAAAGTGATTAATTATGTAGCTACCTCTACTGCTTTTCTCCACAGCCTGAAATGGATATGGAAATGATTGAGGAAACTATAGGTCTTCCTGGCAAGCAGAGCAAAGTATGAATCGACTCTGCCTGTGTGCAATCAAGCTCATACACTGTGAGATTTGGGTATATTTAACCAGCTGCCATATGGAGGCAGTAAAGGTGGAAAAGGACGCTCATCAGCAAACTGCGAGAGACGGCTTTTGACGGTGCAGCACAGTATGAGATTAATTGCTGCAAATGAGCACAGCAGCAGGGTCTTTTCAACAGAGGTGGTCTGGGGAGCTGTGGAGCTATAACTGCTTTGCATATTCTATCTTTACTCCTTTCCACTTTGGCTTGACTTTGCTTTAGCTATGGCCAGAATTTGTGGACTGAATCTACTCATCAAAAGTTCAATCCATCATCAGGTCCATCTTCAAATCCAACAGACATCCGTCAAAATTTATCTGCTTTTGGCTTGAGCTGAATGACAGGTGGTCTTGACCAGGAGAATACAAAATATGTCCTCCCTCACCCAGAAGTCTTGTAACACATAAGGGTTTTGGTCAAACCTGCATATCGCTGTTGTCAGAAGAAAACCTTGTATCTCCAAAATGGTAACTTTGCTTTTAATGTAAGTCAATGGAACCAGACGTTTTATTTTGGGCCATTTCTTTGGTCTGTTCATCATGAAATTTACATACAATGTAAAGGGCAACAGGCTTTTCAAAATATATGTCAAAAACTGAAAAACGACAAAAATGGAGGTTTTCTTCCAACAACAGTGAAATGCTAATCGTCTGTTGCCTCAGCTAATGTTACTAGACTAGTCACATCATACCTTTTAGCTAGAAAGTGAGTTTATATAAAGTTAGTTATCCTGATACCAAATGTGATAAATTCACTAAATGGTGTTGAAAGTTGTTTTACAATAAATCTACATGATTAGAGTTTAGAATACAATTGTGTTTGAGGTTTATCCATGTTTTTCTCCAATGTTTACTTCTTCTACAGCTGCAGTTTGTACTGTCTTCTGCATGGTACAGCACTTCACGTCTGGTGTGTGGTGGCCTTTAGGGGGCTACAGTAGTATTTCTATGTTTTCTTCTGTGGATTAAACCGGTAAGTTCTGAATAAAATGTTAGCTGTAGAAACTATATTGCCATATGGTTTTTAAAAACCTGAACTTTGAATATTCTCACTCACCCTTACCCTAGATCAGGGGTCAGCAATGTTAAGAAGTGCCATTTTGTCCTTTCAATAAAAATCAAACCAACTTGGGAGCCACAACACTTTATTTGCATTTTGCCATCTTGGCTGTAAATATGTCTCAGTATGTGCTAAATTCCTAGTATTGGCTAAAAATATAATATAAATAAAAACGCAGACTTACTTTGCTCTGCTTTAAGCTTTAGCTCAGCTGTAGCTGCTTTTCTTGCATCTCCAGCAGGAAACTTTTCCACAAAAGTAGAATAGTTCCTTGTAAAATGTCTCTCAACGTTCAACTTTTTCCGAGGCTTAGGTCAACTTCTCATTCGAATTTTCCTGTTCCACCTTAAATGGTGCCTGAGGTGCCAGAATGTAACTGCAGCACCATTTAAGGTGGAACGGGAAAATTCGAAGAAGAAGCTGGCGAATGAGAAGCTGACTTCAGCTTTGTGACTTTAGTCTTTTGCAGTTTCTCATTGCAGATTAAACATATCAGGAAACCAGATGGAGTGATTATAAATGCAAATTTATAATTTGTCTCCAAATTATTGGTTTGTTTTAAATCTGTCTCTTTGCCTTTTAGTTACCAGCTAGACCAGATTTTTGTCTGCATTGCTATGGTGACCAGCAGTCTGCGCACCAATCTTCAGGGTTAAAGGGTGAATTAGCAGTTAAACATTAACTCCAGCGTTTTAGACCATTTATTGTTAAAACTGTATTAAAATGATCAGCAGAGCATCGTTTTACAGCAAAGGAGGATTATTTTCTTTTTACCTAGACATCTAATTCTGCTGTGGAGCCGCAACAGGGCAGTAAAAGAGCCACATGCAGCTTTGGAGTCGCATGTTGCCGACCCCTTGCCTAAATGGTAGGCATGATAGTGTATATGGTGCTGGTGCAAGTATTTCAGACATAGTGGTGTTACTTGAATATTTACACATCTCAGTGTCACTGCTAGGTTGAGAGTGATCCACCACCATCACAACAGGTCCTGTGGCCATAAACTGAACATTGATGAATAGATGGGGGGACAGTCTTTAAGTGTACACCAGAAAACTGGACCAGCAAAGTTGGAATGTCTAATAAAGAGGTCAGCAAGTTTATCTACACTATATACTCCAGTGTTATTGAGCAAAAACCTAGGAAAACAAATCCTAGTGCCTTGACTTGTTCAAGGACACAATAGTGACCATCCTTTGCTACTGAGTCAACATCCCCTGAACTAGCAAGGCTGTTACTCCTCCTGCCCCAAGGCCCCTCCTTGTCAAGGAAAAGTGCCTATCCACCATCACACTCTAAAGTAAGCATACTGTGATGACTCATAGAAACAGAAGTGTTGCGGTCAGCAGGACTTTTAACCACAGTTTCAACATGAAATTATTCCCGAACTAATTGTGCGCTTTTAAAAAAGATCGATAGCTGTGGCTCTTTCTTTTAACGCAAGCAGAAAGTTTATAAGCGAGGCGGAATTGCAGCTTTCAGCTTTATGGTCTGGTTGGCCATCTCCTCCCAGCGCTCTTGCAAAGTCATCCACCACAGACTTAATGCTTTCATTTCCTTCGTGCTATCATCTTCCTCACTGGAGTTCCGGATATGAAGCTGCTTGGGCCTCTGAGGGGAGTCTCTTAGGGATAAAGCCAGTGACTATGTCTTTCAATCCGCTCATACAAAAGAAAGATGTCATGGCTGCTGAGCTTCTTCTCTCGGCCAGATGGATTTTGTCCGTGTTCACAAGCGCAATTCCGTGATCTGGGATCGTAAATGGAATTCCATGGTTGAAATAAGCAGTCAGAGTCTGAAAGGTTATCTTAGTAAGGGGCTGACATAGTGAAGACAGTAAACCCTAGCATACCTATCGTATTATCAGTGATACGTTCTTAGACTTTGACTTTATCCATAGTACAAAGGATCGGGATGTAGAACTGGAGCTTTCTATGCTTCCTTTCAAGGGCAATTGACCATTAATAAACTTAAAAATTATGATATTTTATATATACTCTTCTCAAAAATTAGCTTTAGTAGTACTCTCAATCTCTAGCATACAAGACTGTAACTTCTAGTGTTTAAAATGAATATTAGCACTAGGCCATCAGTTTGTCAAAACCCAGTAAAAATGAGTTCGAATCACCACTATGATAATGATTATTTCCGCAACTGCCCATGTGAGATTATATTAATATTTTAATGTTCCCATGAAACTGTTTTGGACATTTTAGATTAAACGTGGACATTTGAAGCTTGTTTTTATTTTTTTCGCTTGTAATAGAAATACGAAATATGTGAACAGAGCATGTGGCTCTTTCACTGCCCTGTTGTGGCTCTGCAGCAGAATTAGATTTGTAGGTAAAAATAAAATAATCTTCCTATGCAGTAAAATAAAGCTCTGCTGATTGTACATACATACATACATACATCATCTAAACCGCTTATCCTTCTGGGTTGCAGTGGGGTGCTGGAGCCTATCCCAGCTGTCATTGGGCGGAAGGCAGGATACACCCTGGACAGGTCACCAGTCCATCGCAGGGCAGTCTGCTGATTGTTCTAACACAAAAATAAATGGTCTTAAATGCTTTTTCACTCTTTAACCCTGAAGGTTGGTGCACAGACACATAGCAACACAGACAGCAATCTCGCCTAGCTAGTAGCTAACAAAACAGCAAAGAGAGAGATTTAAGATGAAAATTGATAACTGGAAGACAAACAGACTTATTTGCATTTATAAACACTCAGCTAGTTTTTTATACACTTAATCTGCAATGAGAAACTGTCAAACACTGAACTCAGTTTCCTTAAATGGTGCCACAGTTAGCTACATAGTTAGCTACACTCTGGTGCCTCAGGCACCATGTAAGGTGGAACGAGAAAATTTAACCAAGAAGCTGGCGAATGAGAAGCAAATTCAGCCTGATAAAAATTTTATGCTGAGAGACGTTTTATAAGAAACTGTCCTACATTTGAGGAAAAGTTTCCTGCTGGAGATGCGAGAAAAGCGGCTATTGCTTAGCTAAAGATTAAAGCAGAGCAAAGTAAGTCTGTGTTTTCGTTTCTATTATATTTTTTAGCCTATACTAGGACATTAGCACATGCTGAGACACATTTACAGCCAAGATGGTGAAATGTTACTTGATTGATTGATTCCACTGTCACATCTAAATTCATTCCTAATGTTAGTTGTTAATCTAACACCTTCATTTCAGATCCGAATTCCTTACCAAAGGGAGAGATTGGTTGTTTCTATTTAGATATCACATTGAAAAAAAAGTGATTTGAGTAAGTAATGTTGTGGTGTGCGGCTCAAGAGTTTCACACTTTTTTTTCCAAAAACACGTTAATGAAATTACTAGAGTACTTACAGAGAAATACAACAAGCATGATGATATATTATTTACATAAAAATGAACTAAAAATTACAGACATGTACTTTTTCTCTCCACTGATAACATCATTACACTAATGAATTTTGGAACTGCAACTCTATTTAAAAGTTCCACCGAGCACGCAATGGTGGTGGTGAAGCTCATGGAACCCATACCAAACCATTAGGTCTATTCTCTGAGTGAGGCTGAGCTGAGTCTCGCTGAAACAGGTCTTGAACAATGACCAGGTAAAAGGAAATATAAGTAAAAATATTATACACAAAAATCAAGGGGTACTGGTACAGTCTGAGAGCAAAGCGATAGGGACTCAAGCCCTCTGGGCATGTGCCTTTAACTATCACTATATAAAAGAGGCTCCATGCTGGCTTTATTGTTGGGTGCACTGTGATTGTTTCTGAGTGAGCATCTGCACACTGGAAACACTACTGATTTGTTTAATCAGATTAACAGTAAACGACAAATTAAATGTGAGAAATATTCCTATTCATCTATTTTCTTGCTTAAAATAGTAGTTTTTGGAGAAAAAAAAAACAATAAAAGAATTTAAAATCTAAAAAGTGAGAAATCACATGGTTAAAAATACAGTAAGAGTACAGCAAATGCAAAATTAAGTGTGTGGTTTATTTGTCTCTGCAGTAAAGGGTTAAGGAATGGAAATGCAGAGAAAGCGAGTGTGGATCAATTAACTGGGGTGAACACTGAGAAAATCCTGTTATTTCCTCTTGTTGCCTCATCGTGACTTCTATTCTGAGAAACTACTACCTCAGTGCAACCTGATCTCGGAAAACCTGAAAAGACAGATCATTTGGTCGCCATAAAGAATAGGAAGAACTTTATTTTTTGAACAAATAAAGAGGGACATCACAGAGGAAGGCAACACTGTACAACAATAGTTTAATTATGAATTTAACAATTTAATACACTGATCAGGCGTAACGTTATGACCACCTCCTTGTTTCTATGCTCATTGTCCATTTTATCAGCTCCACTTACTATATAGGTGCACTTTGTAGTTCTACAGTTACAGACTGTAGATCATCTGTTTCTCTGCAGACTTTGTTAGCCCCCTTTTACCCTGTTCTTCAGTGGTCAGGACCCCCATGGACCCTCACAGAGCAGGTTCATTCTCAGCACTGCAGTAACACTGATGTGGTGTGTGTTGCGCTGGTCTGAGTGGATCAGACACAGCAGTGCTTAGATTAATAATTAATGAATGCAGTGGCCTTCGTCCTCAACAACACTACTATTGATCAGTCCACCACCAAAAATAATATCTGGATGACGGCAGTCCTGTGGCCAAAAACTGAACAGTGATGAATGACGCGAAGGTGGGTGACAAGTTCGTATAACAGCAGATGGGCTACAGTCTATAACTGTACAGCTGTATAAGGTAGAAGGAGCTCATAAAGTGGTGAGTGGGTTTCTTTGTACATTTCACCAAGTATCACATTTTCGTTATGTCATTATGCAAAATATAAACAAGCATTCCTCTTTATAGTCTTAGGATGTGAACATTTTTCTTCTTTGTGTCCATTTCCCACCGGACCCTCGCTCTCAAGTGACAATAGACTTGATGAGATGTTACAGGCACTTGAGCCTGGAGGTAAAAATCTAATTCAAAGAGAAGCATTTTCAAACCTTCATTTTGCTCCAGCTATTGATACAAAGCCAGAACAAGCTGAGGGGGATACAATGCTTATTGATTGGACGAGCTGGTGAGAGAGAGAGAAAGGGAGAGAGAGAGAGGGCGACAGAGAGAGAGAGAGAGAGAGAGAGAGAGAGAGAGAGAGAGAGAGAGGGAGGGGGGGGGGGGTTGCTGTCAATATCTTCACATGAAGTGAAGGAGCAGATCTCCTTGGACCAGTGTGTCTGTGTGTGTGTGTGTGTCTGTGTGTGTGTGTCTGTGTGTGTGTGTGTGTGTGTCTGTGTGTGTGTCTGTGTGTGTGTGTGTGTGTGTGTTGGCCTGTAATATTGGACAGATGGATGAACAGACAAGCTCTCTCTCCTTGGCAGAGTAATAGGCAATCTTCCAAACAAGATTATGCAATGCAAGGCATGTTCCATAGCATACTGAGTACAATATACATCTTATATAACCATAAAAGAAGTGACTGAGTTCAATTTCTGCTGAAACAAACTTGTAGACAACTGCTCCTGATATCAGGTTTGGCCATGCGAACCCTCGGGCTTCTAGCCCATCAGACCTCAGGATTTCAGCAAATTTCTAAAAACCTAAAAAATAATTTAAGCTTTGGATTTGATTTGATAGAATCATCATGCTTGTTGTATTTAAACTCTGCAAGTATTGTAGCATTACTTTTATTTCACGGAAGCATTTTTATTCAAAACAAAAGAGTTAAAATCTTAAAAATGCCCAGTGCAAAATGGTCCAATCAGATTTTTTTTCTGCGTGATATCTAAGAAGATATACCCAATCTAGCTCCCCATTGGCTAGAGCTGGACTAAAGGCCTTGCGTATTAGAATAACAGCCAAAATAATTAGGAAGTGACACTGAAATCAACCAATCAAGTTGTTAATTCCAAGGGGTGGACCAGTTTTCTTCTGGAAGTTCTCGATATGTCACTGTCTGTGAAAACAAGCGATAGTTCAAGCAGGTTTCAGTCAACTGTTATAAATGAAAAGACTCTTTACTGTACATAAGGTAAAAAAAAATTATGTATGTAACAATCTTCATATAAAGAACATGGACTGTTTCTTAAATTGCAAATATCTATGTTTAATCTCATAAATGGCCAGGGTCCACCAGCAGGCCTATAGTTTTATTACACACTTCTATAACCTAAGAATAGCTCAACTAGTTTGCATTAAAGTCCCTGTAGTTACTGAATAATAAGCCTTAGTATGTAATTTCACTGGGATTTTAAGGTGTAAATCTAGAATAGACAAAAAATGTGCACCAGTGTTAGCTTACATAGTATTTAAAATCCCATAGGGATGCTTGCATAAATGAGCATTGTTTTACTTATTTTTTGATCCTTTTTGGCCCAGACTGAAGGTCTAGCTCTAACCTAACCATCGTGGTTCACCCCTGGTTTGCATCTGTCAAATAATGAGGACACCAGCAAGGTGGAGCTACAAGAGAGGTGTGTCTAATGAAGTGGCCACAGTTGGCGACCTCAGTGGATCTGTGTGTCTTCAACAATGGCTAGTACACATTGGAAGCATCACATAGTAGATAAAAAGCACACATATTCCATATTGGAGATGAAGCAGTAAGAGTTCAATAAACATAAAGTTCAAGTTCATTTACATTATATTCATAATGGGAATTAAGGGACTTTCAACATCATAGATAGACGTCCTTTCTTGGTGTAAATTTCAGGCCACATGTCTACTGGAGCTTTTTGTGGTCTTATTCTGGGCATTCAGCACCAGAAATACAATGGTGGTGAAATCTTCAGTGAACAAACAGGCCAGAAATCAGTTTTTTTTCTGCCAAAGCCCAAATGATATTATTTTTCTGGATAAACTACAGAAAATGAAACCAATTTCATGGTAAGCTAAATTGTAAGTTCATAATCTAGCCTGGGTACGTTTCGAGAACCACTGTCTCTGAGAGGAAAAGTCCATTTGACTGACAGGCAAAATGCCAACAATGAAATGCAATTGAAATTCAAGAAAAAACTCATCTGCAATGCACATCTCATATAACAAACTGTAGTATCTGCATCTATTCACTCAGAAATAAAGGTATTGAATTGTCACTGGGGAGGGACCCTCAAGGTGGGTCTTCAGTATATTTAATGAGTGAACATAACTCTACCACATTCCAATGCAGTCATAGTTTTAAGTTGTATTGACTTCCTGCATCTTGGCAGGCTTATTATTTTATTTTTATATTTTCAAACACTAATTTATGAAGGGGTAAATTATGCCCATTTTCCGTAAGGGAAGTGAAAATAGCTTTATATATATCGCTGTTGTCAGAAGAAAATCTTTGTATCCCCATTTTTGACGTTTTTCAGTTTTTTACATGATTTGAAAATACCTGTTTCCCTTTGCATTGTTTGTAAATTTCATGACAAATGGACCAATAGAAATGGCCCAAAATGACTTGGAAAATAGTCCGGTTCCATTGACTTACATTAAAAGTAATGTAGGTTTTTTCCTGCTCCTATAAAGTTACCATTTAGGAGATACAAGGTTTTGTTCCAACAACAGCGATATGAACCTTAACACCAGTGTCGTACCTTTGAGAGTAGAGCTTCATTGTTTGTATCTTGATGAAAAGGTACCTGATTACTTTTTTGAATGACTAGTCAACTAGTAAAAACTAAGGGGTGCAACCCCTAGACAACGAGCGTCAACACCGAATGTCTGAGATGATTTGTGCACCTTCATTATAAAGAATGGGTTCAAATGTTTGCGCGACTTGGAACGTTCGGTGTGCAGTGGCCTTAATTCTCAAGCTCTTTTTGATATGAGTCGGGATGTGCAATATAGGTGGGAAAACACAAATCCGTGCAGTTCGGGGATCCCTGAGGATTACGAATGGAAACCGCTGACCCACTGTACACATATTCACTATGAAGAGTAGGAACAGGAAATTGAAAATTAGGCCTACAGAGCTTCGGCTGATGAATGGTTCCTTTGGTTAAGCATGTCTAGCACCCCCCCCCTACACACACAGATATGTACACACGCACACACATAGTGGGTGAATGTCATTACCTGACAGCTGCTATGCTTTGTGCTGTTGCCATGGTACCTTGGTGAATGGCCCAATTCCATGACCTCTGACTTCTTTTTTTTTTTACCCATAAGGGAAATTGTATAAACGCACATACACACACTTCTGCTTGAGCCAATTGTTGTTAGATCTGTAGGGTGATTAATGATGTGCTGTAAATCACAATATTTCATATTTTCCACTGACAATATTTCTCCAACACCCAAATCGAATTAGCATTAAAAATGGTAGGTCTTCAGCCATCAATCATTTAACTCTTTCCAAATGTCATTTGCCTTTATGCATATCCCAAAGCCTAAGTGCTATTCAAATGTATTGATTTGCATGCATTAGCATGCACTTAATGAGCTATTGATAAGAGCTTATGAATGATTGAACAGTGAACGTGCAGAAGGATTTGCCATCTCGTTAACGTCAAGCTGTGTTCACTCCCATGGGTGGACAAGTGTATCCACATTGCCGTTCAAAAGTTTGCAGTCACTTATCATAATCATTTCTGCTAACATAAACTAGACATCGAAGGATATTTTTAGATGTTTTCTTCTTAATAATTTATTAAATGAAATTCTATACTGTAATCCTGTCTTCAGATTTCTGATCTGTTGCGAAGTGGTATTTTTGGTTTTTATGACTGAAAGCTTACACGGGTCTTGTAGTGTGAATTAGTTAAAGGTGTCATTTGACAGATAATACAGGCAATGTGGAGAGATGAATTCACTATATACAAAAAATAATGTATTAATATAATGTAATATTTTCCTGACAATAACCACATTTTTGCTTCTTGTCCATGCATATAAAACCCCAAAAATTTGGCAAGATGCAGTATGTCCAGTTCCATCTTTGTTTATGTCCAGTGATAACGATTTCTAAGAGTTTTAGAATTTTGAGCATTTTCTGGATCACATGCACTGAAAAAGTCAGGTTTGATTTTATGTGATTCAACTGTGTATGTCATTTCCACATGAACAAAACATTAACACAATTGCTGTCTTTCAGTTGCCCACCTTTGGAGATTTGATTGGGAATTCCACCAATTTTCCAAAATTCCCAGTGGTTTGATGTGAATTGCCCCTCTCTAGATAAACTTAAAGTCAGAATTGGCAATATTTTTGTTGATTTGAGATTTGATTGGGAATTCCACCAATTTTTCAAAATTTCCAAGTGGTTTGATGTGAATTGCTCTAGATAAATTTAGGGTCAGAGATGGATATAACTTTGTTCATTTGAGTTTTGATTTGCAATTCCACCATTTTTTTTCCAAGTGATTTGATGTGAATTGTTTCTTTCTAGATAAACTTAGGGTCAGAATTGATAGTATTTTTGTTGATTTGAGATTTGATTCGGAATTCCACCATTTTTTTTTACATTTTCAAGTGGTTTGACGTGAAATACTCCATTCTACATAAACTTAAAGTCAGTTTTGTTCACAGCATTGATAGGAACCATGGTAGAGCTACATTCATGGTAGAGCGGAATGTGTGGAGACAAAATAGCACCCACAGAAAACTTTTGTTCCCAAAAAAGTGTGGCTTTTATCGGAATTTGCCACTATTCTATCATCATTGATCATCAACATTACATACCAAAAGTCAGAAGGCACATGTAGGTTCACTGGTGCTTTTGGTTAGTAAATAAAATGACTATATTTGTGTGGTAGATCACATCCCCCAGTTCCTATCACCACCACTGTAAAGACACCCGAGTTTCTCTGCAATTAACCATTTTACATCGAACCACTCTAACAATAACTTTATTTACATGTCAACAAATTAAGCACTGTTTGCCACAACAACCCATTATGTATGTATGTCTTTTCGTCTTTCCTAAGACAAAAAATCTCTAAAACACTGACATTGTAAGATGCCCTCTTTTTATTTGTTAGGGTTTTAAAAGGCATGTAGTGTAAACTGAGCTTTACTTTCAAAAGTCTGGTACATATGAAACCTTTGTCCACACACTTTGACTGCTGAGCACATGTAATATGAATTTCAACATGTATTGTGTCTTTGAAATGATGATGGCATGTTCACCCTGTGACCCCTACACATCTGACCTGGTCGTCATGCAAAAAGGGCAAACCCCACATTGTATTTGCATTGCATTAACCTTTTGAAGGCAGGCAGCAAGACTGGTGCCTATTTTCTACGGTTTTTGCTATTCTTTGTCTTCAAAAGCATTAGTCTTTGTGGTGTGGTTTGAGCTATGCTCTGGTCTGGATTCTTTTTTCTTCCATTTTGTTTATTCATCTATCTTGGCACAGGAGGCACCAGCGCAGCAGTACGTCTATGAGGAAGCTGATAGTGCATTTTGCATTGCTCTTTTCTTCTTCTCGTGGGGAACGGAGGCCTAACCACAGGGACTGGACATTTATTTCTTGTACTGTACTGTCTTCCTACCAGCTTGCATACTGTAAGCGAAGGAAATGTAGCAAAAGTATCTGTAAGATCCCACATACTGGCCAAAATTCCCGTGAATCAACACAGGTCAGGTCCAAAAAGGTTTCTTTTGGTTCCATAAAAAGCTTCTACGGATGGTTTTTGTAAATGAAATGTGATCAGGAAGAACCTTTTTCAAGTTTAAAGAAATGCCATCTAGTGTAAAGTTTCTCGAAAGAGCCTCTAAATTGGTGTACAACCTTTAAATTATGTGAAGGTTCTTTAAACCTTGAAAAATCTCTTTTTCAAACAAGGTTCTTTAGGTAAGCCAAAGTGGTTCTTCTATGGCAGCAGAACCCTTTTTGTTCATGAATGATGTAGCAGTCAGGGCTGAATTAATGCCTATGAAACACATTGCATTGTACATTGTGAAAATGGTTTGTCAGTTCAACCTGAAAACATTTACATCATGTGATAATAAGCAATCAACTCAAATAAATAAATACTTTTAATAAAACAACGCAAAGCAAAAATAAATAGTTTAGATGAAGAAAAGCATAATTTTGCTCTAATCAAATTGTGCTTTGTTCCAGTCTTCACCGTGCAATTCCTTGCTCAGTCAGGTTGAAACTGTGGTAAAAATCATGTTATTTACAAATGGTAGTGAAAAGCTGAGTTTCTTGATTCATTTATAATTTAAAAACTGTGTATCCCAACAGAGCCACACCAAAGGAAAGGTGCCCAAATCTCCTTTGGGCAAAATATAAATGTCATTTTCTTGCGGGACGTCAAAGAACTTATTAATTTTCTTCAAACCTTCTTGATTAGCATCCCATTTCATGGCCGCATTATGCTGAACACATGCAGTTAGCTGCCATTAGCCCGGCTGGTGGATACCGTCTTCTTCATTATTAATGCTAAAATATTACTATCTGTCAGGAAATGGCTTCGGTAAGACAAAATGGAGGGGAGGAGAAACCAAAGGGCCAGCCACATGTCTGAAGGTGCTTGCGTCTGCTGGATAACTGGACCTGTACGCTATCATTTTATGGAAAGAGGCAAATCGGGATTAAGGCCCTAGATCATAATCTTGAAGATCCAGATTAATCTTTATAATCCGGGCTCTTAATTAACGCTCACAGTCAGAATGTTAATGCCTTTACCCTCACTGTAAAAAGTGGAGCAAGTGGTTCAAGGTACTTCTAACCCTTTAGTTTTTAATGACACTATGCAAGTAATTTAGTATTTTTCATTATGCAGTAACAAATATGGTAATAATACAGTAATAATATGATAATAACAGTTAAATGCAACTTTCAAAGCTTTTTTATTTTAGTTGAATGCTGGAAAATGGTAGAATAACAGTGTGGTTACCGTCACATAAAGACTGGCATTCTAAATAGGCCAGTGTGACTGTATTTAGCCTACTCTGTGCTGAACAGCCTGCTTTTATGGGCCAATATGGTAACGGTAATTGGCTTGAGTGAGGAGATGTCCTCTGTAACCTGAACACCTGTGCCGCTTCCCATGCAGCATGTAGACAGCCCGAGCTTTGGGTTATCATAAAGTAGGGGACACAGATGTAGAGGTTGTTGTGTCCCCTCATGGCATCACACATGAGCATGTAATCTTCAGATCACTTTATTTTTTACTCTCCACATTTATCTGAACTGATACGAAGAGTAAGAAGCATGTGTATAAAATGGAGAAGGAGAGCAATGGACATACAGTTGAGTCCGAAAAAGACATTCAGTCAAATGGAACCAAAATGTTTTTTTTTTGGAATGATGCCATTGAAGAACCACCGTAGAACCTTTCAATGGATGGTTCCATTTGGGTAATTTAGACGCATGAGTGTGAAGAAACCTCTTAAAGTTTCGAAAAAATGCCACATAATGTAACAGTTCCACACCAATTAAATGTCTTCCCTACATCCTATCCAAGGACCCCTTAGGAATCAGTGTAGACAGCGCCAGTGCCACACAGAGGGAACAAGACAAACGTATAAAAGAGACAAATGTCAGTGGACACTCCATTGCAAGTCAGCCCTCCCCACTACTCCTGCTGAAATGCCATGTGTGAAGTGTAGAGTCAAGAGCACGGGCCAGGCCTCCAGAGCAGAATAATGAGATTACAGCACTCTGAGATGCTGTGGACTCACAGTTCTGAGCCATATAGGCCCACATAAACCTGTCTCGCGCAAAGAGGGTGAATCATCCAGGGGAGGTTTGGTGCAGAGATTAAAATGACTGTCTTTTCTTGTTGGAGTCATATCTTTCTGTCTTTATGACTTTATTTCATCCCTGCCTATCTTGACACTCTTCCTGAGTTTATATGCTGAAGCTGAGCTTGGCTCTGAGAGCTCTGAATGGTGGTTCATTCTTTGTTTCAGGTTTCTTATCGGTATCAAAGCCAGTTAGACAAATTTAGAGATTTAAGATTGTGATTGAGTCTACATTCTTGTTCTTTAAACAATGCCAAGGAAGGACCACTTTTGGTTTGAGAAGAAGGCATGTTTGAAAAAGATATTTGCAAGTGAGAAAAACCTTCACATAATCTAAAGCATCTGTCCCAATTTAACTGTTTGTCCTAGTACGTGGGGGTTCTTTAAAAGTTAAAAAGGTCCTTCAGTAACTTACACTATCCACTGAAAGTTTTCTTTCAGGGAATCAAATGTGGATCTCAGTGGCATCACAAAAATAACCTTTTTTGACACCTATTTTTTTTAAGAGTGCAACTTTTACTGATTCTTTTGACACTTTCTATGGCCTTACTGAACATAGGCAACACCCTAGTACTAGAGCTTTACCTTCCTGCAGAATCTAGCTCCAACCACAATATGTCACACTTGAGTGAACCTCTTCAGATGTCCTTGATTGGCGAGATTAGGTAAGAGGTAGGCTGCATGTTAGATGCACTGTGCACTCATAAGAAATATATCACAGAGACCTTATATGGCATAGAACAGGGATCGGCAACATGCTGCTCTTTCACTGCCCTGTTGCAGCTCCAAGGCAGAATAAATAAAAATAAAATAATTCTCCTTTGTCATAAAATAAAGTTTTGGTGATTGTTCTAACACAGTTTTAATAAATGATCAATAAATGGTCTTAAACAGACTGCTGGTCACCATACCAATGCTTTTATAATCACTCCAGCTGGTTTCCTGATGCGTTAAATCTTCAAAGAGAAACTGCCAAACACCAAAAAGTCACAAGGCTGAAGTCACCTCTCATTCACCACCTTCTTGTTTAAATTGTTCTGTTCCACCTTAAATGGTGCAGCATTTACATTGTCGCACCTTAAGGTAATCTGAACAAGAATCTAGTGAATAAGAAGCTGACTTCAGTCAAACACTGACAGACATTTTACAAGAAACTATTCTACTTTTGCAGAAAAGTTTCCTGCCAGAGATGTGAGAAAAATGGCTATAGCTGAGTTAAAGCTTTAAGCAGAGCAAAGTAAGTCTGTGTTTTCTTTTATGTTATATTTTAGCCTCTATTAGGACATGAACACATAATGAGACATATATACATCCAAGATGGTAAAATGGACATAAAATGTTGTGGCTCCCAAAGTGGTGTGATTTTTGTAAAAGGACAAAATAGCTCGTCTTAACATTTAGGTTGCCAAACCCTGGTATAGAACCTTTGGATGATGTGGAGGTTCATAAGGGGAAAAAGATGTTTCTTATATAGTTTCTTTCCAAAGAACACTTCATTTTAAAATTAAAGATATGAGATTGTGCCACATGTACCATCAATGCCAAGCTCAAAGACCACCAGCTAGTCATCATTTTAATCTTTTCCAGTGCCTAAAACTATTGAAAGCCAATTTCCCAAGCCCTGGTGTGTGAAGAGAACGAAAACATGGACTCTAAATCTCCGATCCAGTGAGTGAAGATATTGAGGGTTACTTCTGAACAGGACTTTTGACTTTGCCTCTTATACAATTAGAACAGTCTTAAGAAACTGAACACAACTACTTAAGCAAAGCAGCAAGGATCTTTAGCTCTGAGATCTCTTTCAGAGGTCAATTGTAAATTCACTCTCAGATTCACCATGTTCGCACCCCTGCACTCCAGTCCGTCTCCCACTCAGGTAGCAGATGAAAGAACCAGGAGCCCCCACGTACACCTTCCAGGCCTCAGTGTCTCGTCCTACAAGGAACATGAATAATTCAAATGCTACGAACGACTAAAAGCGTAACCCCATTCTGCGATTACCCTGCCTTTGCTTTCCAACTGAAGGGGCGAAAAAAAGGAGGAGCAAAAAAAAAGTGAGCATCTGCCTTCCTCTGCTTCTCGCAGGGCCTTTCATATGATCCACTTATCTTATTACATGCTTGAGGTCAGGGCTGTTGTAAGACGGCTGGAAAGCACTTACGGCTCAAAGAGGCAGTCATGCTTATAGTTCATCTTATTTCCATGCAAATAACGCAGAAGGACTTGGACACCAGCTCAAATTCTGCAGGCACACTGCGTGTCTACAGAGAGAGAGAACAGTATTAATGCAATGTAGATGTTTTAAATCTCATTTTTCTCACTTATGGTGGAAGGAACACTCGAAATCAGATGCTTTACTGAGTGTCAGTGGGTGGGGGACCTAGCACATGAAGAATAAACATACACCGATCAGGCATAACATTATGACCACCTCCTTGTGTCGACGCTCATTGTCCATTTTATCAGCTCCACTTACTGTATAGGTGCACTTTGTAGTTCTACAGTTACAGACTGTAGTCCATCTGTTTCTCTGCATACTTTGTTTTTACCCTGCTCTTCAGGACCCTCACAGAGCAGGTACTATTTGGGTGGTGGATCATTCTCAGCACTGCAGTAACACTGACGTGGTGGTGGTGTGTTAGTGTGTGTTGTGCTGGTACGAGTGGATCAGACACAGCAGTGCTGCTGGAGTTTTTAAACACTGTGTCCACTCACTGTCCACTCTATTAGGCACTCCTACCTTGTCAGTCCACCTTGTAGATGTAAAGTCAGAGACGATAGCTCATCTGCCGCTACACAGTTTGTGTTGGTCATCCTCTAGTCCTTCATCAGTGGTCACAGGACGCTGCCCACAGGACGCTGTTGGCTGGATATTTTTGGTTGGTGAACTATTCTCAGTCCAGCAGTGACACTGAGGTGTTTAAAAACTCCACTTTAGGAACCCAGAATTGTGTGGTGCATTTGCATTCCCAGATGCAATGTGGATGCAACGTCGTTGGGGTGGCATGGAGATTTTAGTCCTCATTTGGTGGCCATTGCTTGTCCTGCCCAGCATCCCTGAGCTGCAAACAACACGGCCATAAAAAAAGATGCCAAATGGCTATAAAGATAATTCTACATAAAGCAAGAGAGTTAAATCTCTCCATCTTGCTCGTTTCGAGCCCCTAATCATGGAAGCCTTTGTCGTCTAAAGTTTCTTTGCATAACTGTAGCGGAAGGAAACAGGACTTCATTCACTTTTTTCTGCCAAACTTTTGTCAATGTGCATATAATTTATGAAACATTTGAATTGAGACCCAAGCCTAAGTATGTGAGTGAGGGAGGCAGTTACAACCCCACGTCCATGAGGTGCCTTGCATCTAAAAAATAAATAAAGTTTTCGAAATGTGAACATTATTATATTATATTAATTCTTTCAGTTTTAAAAAAATAATATTTGGTCAGTTTGTAGCTGAGAACCATCCTACAACTCTGCACACACTTTTAACACCCTCACAGTGGACAACAGTTGGTGTAGTGAGTGATTCATCTTGCTACAATAAAAATGCAGTGTTAACTTCATGCATGTCTACTGCAGATATTTTGAAATTTGATTTGAATTTGATTTTTAAATTTGATATATTCATATATATATATATATATATATATATATATATATATTTTATTTTATATATATATTTTCCAGTTAATAAAAAAATGACAGGGTATTTTGCTTGTTTACTCACTATTACTAGGTCTCAATCAAGTTGATGCTTCCAAGGCTTTAGCATCTAAATATCCACATTATATTCTAGGTTTTAAATAAATAGATATCATGTTGCAGGCAGTGATGGATCCATTGGAAACTGTTACCATGGAGAGACAAGGGGCAGATAAATAGACATAGCTGATGAAAGCTAACTGGTGAGGCATGTTTAACTGGTGTCAATTGTCCCAGCATATTTGAGGGGCCCAATTAAGATGTAAAGGGTCCTGAGCCATGTGCCCCAGAGTGACCCCCCCCCCAACTTGGATGTCCAGCACCACTGGCACTGATTATATTTGCCCTATGACTGACAGACCCCAACTCCACTTCTGTAATTATAACTGCATAATTTAGTGGAGAATTATGAAAGAAAAAATCGATATTTGCCAAAAGTCTGTTTGGATTTTAGAAACTTCATAAGTGCTTTTGAGGCCGAGGACCCCACAGAGACGCCAACACGCGGACTGCCTCGGACTGAATGAACCCTTCTTGCTGCTTTCCTCCATTTATATAGCCTTCTAAACATAGCTCGCGCACCAAACTGGCTGGAGCTCCATTTTCACCTCTACGCCAACGACAGTTCGTCCGCCCCTTTTTCTCCCTTATACGGCTACGCACCGGATTTGATTGGCAGCCCTGAACGCACCACGCCCCCCTCCCTCTCTTCGCGAGTCGAGCCCTCGCGCCGCGTCCGTCACCCGCGCGCGCGCTTCGAAAACGCTGGTGCAGGTGAAGGACCAAAAGGGGAAAAAATATCCGGATTGTGGAGCGGATGTAGTTTGAGAGTCTGAGCTGAGAGAGCAGGGCACGCGCGACATCTCAGCCGGGTCTGCACGCGCGCGACGGTCGTTGGCTGTTGGCGGCACGCGCCGCGTTCTCTCCTCACTTTTATTAACGGACTTTTTCCCCCCTGCAGCGTTTCGGCCGTTACGGTTTTATTTCTTTTTCATCAGCTTCTTATTTTCTGTTATCTTTTTAAATGGCGCGATTTTTAAAACTGAGGTGAACGCTCTCGCGGGCGTTCTGAGGGAAAGCGCGAGCCGTTTTAACCGTTAAAGCAGACTCTCTCTCTCTCTCCCTCTCTCTCGCTGTTTCTCGCTGTCTCTCTCTCACCATGGACGTTCTGGCGAACTACAGTATTTTCCAGGAGCTCCAGCTGGTCCACGACACCGGCTACTTCTCCGCAATGCCGTCTCTGGAGGAGAACTGGCAGCAGGTGAGCGCGGCTTTACGCCTTTCTTCTGTTTTTGCTGGAGTTTTTAGCGTTTGTTTTTTTTTTTCCCCGTCGAACTTTTCCTCATCCCGCGGTAGCCTTGTTTCTGTTTTTCACACCCGTTTTCGGTCAAAACCCCGCCCTCCTGCGCTGGGATCGGCTGATAGGCGTTCCGTCGAGAGGCGATCTCCGCTTCGAGGGCGCGTGTGAGCACGAACTAGTGGCCAATCGGAGCGCAGTAGGGCGGGGCTTGACGGAAAACGGGTGGGGAAAACATCTCACTGCGGTCCAGTCAGTATAAACTTGAAGAAATACAGAGAAATTATACCGTTTTTCTTATTTCATGTTTGTTTTTGAGGACAAAATTGCAACATTTTAGCTATTTGACGTTTTCCACAGCGATGTAGACGCTAATAATAATAATAATAATAATAATAATAATAATGATACACTAACGATGGCCTCCTTGTTTTCACTATATCTTCATCTGTGGGGCTACTTGACGTGTGCAGACCCTCGTGACAGCATACAGGCGCGCGACTGGGATATGTGTTGTAAATGCAAGCGCGTGAGGAAGTGGTTGTTTGTGTGCGCGTGCTATGTGGAGGTCGAGCACTGCTGACAGAAGTTGGGACAGTGTATCATGTGCAGAACGACTCTGTTTGTGCACAGAAACCCGTGCAGTTTAGAACCGTACTGCACGCGCCATGCAGGGACGCGCGAGTGTCTGACTGATGGTCTGATGGGGCATATATGAGAATACATGTTGCCAGCAAGAAATAGCATTAGAGTGTCTAGTAGAGTGGAAGATGTGGGTCAGTATGTGTGGGTCACTATGGGTCGCATATGGATATATGTGTGCTGCATATATGTGTGGGCTGCACATACAGTATTGCACAGAAGTCAGAGACCACCCTTCATTTCAGTTTCTAGCGAAATCAGTCTTTAAGTACAAAATATTCATTCTTCAGTGTCAGGAAAAACAGCGCGAAATATACATTTAACAGAAAATTACACAGAAGCCTCAACGGCTAAATATGATATCAGATTATTCGGTATTTATTGTGTCACTCTTTACCTTCATTACAGCGTCCATTCTTTTCAGGAGGTTCACTTTCAGTTCCTCAAAGAAATCTGCAGACACACCTCCAAAGTTCAGTCTTAGAAGCTGGTTGATCATTTTCTGAAGTAGTCAAACACATTCACTGGTGTTGAGGTCTGGACTCTGGGGTGGTCAGTCCATTGTTCAGCTTCTTTGTTTGATGTGTCCGTCTCCTTTTCTCAGTGAGGTTCTTCTTGAACAGCTACACATCCTTTCAGACCCATAGCGCTGAGCCGTCTTCTCACAGTGGAAGGATGGACAGAAACACCTGTGGACGTTTTCAGATCTGAAGCAGCTTGATTTCCTCCTCTCTCTCAAAGATGAAAGCTGTAAATGATGTTAACAGTTTTGGTGTCTACCAGGTCTTCCAGGTGGTTGTTAGGAGCCCCATTTTCGGTGTAGCTTTCTAACTCCAGCTTCAGAAACATCTGTTTTTCCACTTATTTATCATTGACTCTCTCCTTCCTCATGCAGATGGATCATCTTATATCTAATGTCCTCAGAAATATCTCCTAATACATTAACTTGTACTTAATGGCCATTTTTGAGTGGAAATACATTCAGTGTATTGGTGCTTGACGCAGAGACACTTTGCCTCGTGACCGAGTGAGCGAAGAGGAGATGTTGTAAGACAGATATTTGACCTCAGCATCCTTCTTGCATCCTTGTTCTTCTCTAAGCCCTGTTACTGAAGCACAATCTAGGGTGGAGAGTATAGCTTGCAAAAGTGGTACAAAACTAAATGCACTTGAAGAGGATTTCCACTGATTTTTCAAAATCTCTCTATAATTCAATGGTTGAGATGTAAACAAAGTCATTCAGAGTGGCTTGATGTGAAACGGTTCATTGCAGGGTAACATCACTCTTCACTCTAAAGACAGTTTCTTTACAATGAGTGTGTTTACATGCCCTCAGTAATCCCATCGTAATCCAATTTCTGCAGTTATCTGAATGTACAAGTGGTCATGTAAACAATAAACTCTGATTTCTTAGATCAAAGTAAGGTCTAGAAATCTGATATAAAAAGCCAAGAGAGCTGGGTTTTAGCTCAGTAATCAGATTTCTCAGTGCATGTGAACTCTTACTCTGATTTCTTTCAGATTTCTCCGTCTGTGCATGAGCGAAAACAGACGGCGGTACTAGAAATAAGCAAGCGGCATTGCTGCTAGATGCAACAAAACGCTTTTGGAGCGATGCTGAAACCAACTACATTCTTGATGAAATGACGGATTTGAATATATTTGAATATTCTTCATCTTCTACATGATGTATGTTCATATTTTCAGGTAAAGCGACGCCACATTCTAAAAAAAATTGCGGCTTTAAGTTTTAAGAGTTTTACATTACATTTCCATCATGTCTTCTGTGGGTTTTTTGGCTGGTTGCAGTGCAGAAATCTGATTACTGACTCATGTAGACCCAGTTATCTGATTATCCACATGCATGTAAATGCGTTGATCGGATTACTGACAAAATCTGATTTTCTGCAATTATCGGATTATTAAGTGCATGTAAACGCACTCAGTGGTGATGATAGGAACCAGGAGTCGTGATGTCTACAACAGAAATTCAGCCATTTTCTTTACTATGCAAAGCAGTGAACCTACACATGTCTAAGTTATTAAATGTAATGTTAGTAGTAGTACGATGATCAGAAAAATAAGCTTTCATTGGGTACTATTTGGCCTTACAGCACCTCACACGTATCCATCCACCATGAATATATTTAAAAAAATATGTATTAGGTCTGAACTTTATCTAAAAACAATGTAATTTATAAACATTTCATGCAACAACTTTCTTTGAGGGAGCTTTTGAAGGCATTAAATGCTTCAGACGTTAGGTTCTTATCACCATCACTGTAAACAAATATCACACTTCACATGAAACCACTCTGAATGACATTGTTTACATCTTACTGGTTTAAATATGCAAAAAAAAAGAAAGCATCAGTAAAATTCCCCTTTAAAGTCTTGAGATACATAATATGACTGATTGTTGTGGTTACATTGCCTGAGGATGGATCAGTGATCATTATATTGACTTCAGTGATGATGCATATCCACTTATGTGCAAACACATACAGGCATTTGTGTATAGATTCCAGTGGAATGGCAAAATACACTTTACCCCATTGAGTTGCTGATGACAATGAAATGGGTCACAACAGTGATATTACAACTACAGTATCACTAGTCATCTTGATAGGTTTAAGACGAAATATGGGTCACCGATGATTCCACTGATGATTTTTATGTTAGAGACAAATATATAAATAAATACCTTCCGTGCAGAGCTCTCAGGATGTGTGCTTCAGTTCACCAGACATCAAAAGCCACTCAGTCATAGTCACAACTGAACCCAAAAATAAAAAGCTCACCTTGAAGTGACAGTCAGTGCGACATGTCTGGTCCTGTACAGAAGGTTAAGAAGTGTGATATTGGGACAGAAAATAGTGCTCTTCTTCTTTATCCCGCCTGAGCCAAGACCTGCTCAGGAGCTCGTGGGACTCTGCGGCGCATTGGACTATTTTGGGCCGCTTTTGTCTCTCTGCGTCTATTTCTGGGACTTGAGGGAAACTTGAAACATCTTTTGTTCTCACTGCATCCATTTCGAACTGTCTCGATATTTTTGGATCTAGAGATGCGAGCGGCAGCAGCTGCAGCACTGCGCTTGTGGAGACGTGTGAGGACCAGAGAGGTTTTTTAGAAGATGCTTTGCTCTCCCTCTCCTCATCAGCGCCACTCAAGGGGGGGCTGTGGATCGGAGCTTGGGCCTGCTGCGCCGTGAACTCTCTGACACTCTCCACCAGCAGCGAGGATGCAGAGAAGATGAGGAAGCGGGCGTAGTGGTGATTTTACTCGTCTTACGTTGGAGTTATGATTGGAAAAAAAGATTCCTCAACCTGAATTCATGAAAACTGGCCATAGCTATTATGAGGAGTTATGGAGATTGGTGGGATTTTGTACAAATGAAGTTATAATAAAAGCTTTGCTGGCTAAACTTGACATTATCCCTGAGCTTATTCATTCATAGTTTTGTAAAACCTCTTAGAAACTTGCGAGGAACAAGGAACATCCTACACAAGCGGTCATCAAACAAATTTGACCTGGGGTTGAATTCTCTCAGTGCACCGACTTTACTTGATTCAAATGTGTACGTCAGTTACACGTGAATAAAACATATTCCAACCCAATTCTTCCCAAAAGTAAGTAAACTGGAAAACTAAGCAGTGTTTATGTAGTTTATTTTATTCATGAGGAAATGACATACGCATTTTGATCAAGTAAATTCAACAGTTTTTTTTTCCCAGTGTACTGTGTTCAGCCCTCATTTAGATCTTCGTATTCGATCCACCATACACTTTTGCCCTGTGGCTACAATATTGAACAGCCCTTGTAACTGATCTGGTAATGACTCTCCAATGTTTGTAGCGATTAGCCCAGGGCTAGCGCAGCTCTTTGTGTGTTTTACAGAGGCAACTGCTCCAAAGAACAGGGCCCACATCTATCAAGTTTCTCAAGGAAAGAGTACAGATCTCGGATCAGAGCATTTCCTTTAGATGGTTGTGTTCTTTAGGATGTTAGACATGAATTCCATTGATTTTTCAAAGTTTCAGCATTATCAAATCATTATGCTGTCAGAAAAAAGGTACTGCGCAGGAATATTTTTTTCATCAATGTACCCTCAAAGGTACAATGGTTTTAAGACCCAACCGTGTACCTTAGCCCTTTAAAATCCCAGGCTTATTACAAACTAAGGCTTATTGTTCAGTAACTACAGGGACTTCATGTAAACTGGCTGGGCTATTTTTGTGTTATAGAAATGTGGGCTTTTAAAGGGGTTAAATGGGTTTTTTTTCCCAGGGAAAAAAGTATTTGTTTGTTGTATACTTTAAAACAGTGAAATGAAACATGTGAGGACAAGACAGGGTGATTGGAGTCAATACAACTAATAAAATATAATTGTAAATGTCATATGGCGCAATTTTGTTCCTAAACTAAAGGTACTGAAGACATAGCCACCCCAGTGACAGTATTTTACCTGTTTTTCTGAGAGTGTAAGATGTAAACAAAGTCATTCAGTGTAGTTTGATGTAAAATGATCCGTTCTCAGTCAGAATCGTTCACAGTGGTGGTAAGAACCAGATGTCTGACAAGTTTAATACCTCTAAAAGCTGACAGAACATAATCACATGAAATATTTACAAGTATGCTGCCAAATGCCAAAGTTTAACAATAGTTTTGGAATCATTATGGCCTATATTATTGCCTTTTTTCCATTCATGGCATAGAGATACATACAGGGAAGCAAAATAGTCCCCAAATAATTTTTTTTTTTCACATTTACCACATAATGTTTCATAATGTTACATATAACTCAGAAGACTCATATAGGTTGACTGGTTGTTTTGGACAGTAAATAAAATGGCTGTATTTGCACTGTTGGCAACCCACGGCCCTGTTCACCACCACTGTAAGTCAATAATTAGGGCAGTCATAGGCTGGAGGTTAGGGAACCAGCCCTGTGACTGGAAAGTCACTGGTTCGATCCCCTGAACTGACAGTAAGTGAGTGAAGTGTCCTTGAGCAAGGCACCTAACCCCCAACTGCCTCAGGGGCGCTGTGGATAGGGCTGGCCATCGCTCCAGGCAAGTGTGCTCACTGCACCTCATGTGTGTGCATTCACTAGTGTGTATGTGGTGTTTCACTGCAGGACTGGGTTAAATGTGGAGGTGAAATTTCCCCATTGTCACTTAACAATGTAACAAGGCACTTTTTCACATCAAAACACTTTCTATCAACTGAAAAAATGTTTGAAAAATCTGTGGCATTCCTCTTTAAAACATGAACATAGTTCCTTCATTCTTAATCTGAGAAATTGCTGGCTTGACTGGTGTAAATGTCATCATGATCTTCATCCATGGTCAGATATTAATGAATAGGATTATTCTCCATTAAAGGTCCTATTTATTCTAGGCTTAGGCTCTGGGAAACTGGCCCAATGAGTTGTCAGGTTTGAATGACAGGTTGTGTTGTGCTGTCCAGATTTGGTTGTCGGATCATGCGAATTCCATCCCAGGAAAAGATATATTTGGACATTTGGGATTGCTTTGGTCTAAAGGATCATGCATATATCAGAAAAGAAACAAGAAAATCCAAGCTCAGAGACACCCAGTTGCAGCGCTTTGTTGTACCCTCTCTTGGAGTAAAACCGAGTGGAGTTGATGGAGAGAGCTCATAGCTCAGTGTTGATGATGAGGACTGACAGAAAATGGGCAGCAAAAGTGCCAAGCCTGCATATTCTCCCGCGCAGTCCTTCCCAACCTGAACCACAGTACTTTCAAACTTGTAGTCTTCAAAATAAGAAATAACGACTGTTGGATTAGCCATTTGTAAGCTCTCTTCCTTTCTAGATTGCATGGATATGTGCCCCAGCTTTGGTCCCTGCAAAACCAAGCCTTATCTGGATGCCAGAAGAGGATCCAGGCCTGAGCCCAGGCTTTCTTCCTTTATTGAGCTATATACAACTCAACGAACACATTGCCTTAACTGCAGGCCACTGCTGAGACATTATGTTATACGTTATGTAACCCTCCAGGGGCAGCAGCTGCCTATAACGCAGTGGAAGCCTAGCGTGAGCAGAACCAGTTCCTCTCCCGAGATACGTCAACCATGAAATCTTACAGGGGAGGTTCAAAAGACAATGCTTACAATGTTGATAATAAATCAAATCTAAGTGGCAGCTAACTCATTCTGGTCCTATAAGCCTTTGCTAGTAGCCACAAAGAGGTTTTTCCAAAGATGGTAGGCTCAGTTGTGCCACCCACATTAGTAAATGGTCCGAAGGTGCAATTTAGGAATAACAAACCTTTTTTTCTGGTGGATATAGTGACAATATTTAATGTGCTGCATCTGAGGTGTCTTTGGCAGGGTCAAAGATGAGAATGAGAAGTTTTGTCCTCCAATTGCCCTTGTTTCCCATGGCAGCATTTGCAATAGATGAACTCTTTTATTTCTGAGAATTCCCCTAACACTTTACCAAAGGAATAACTCTCTGAGTCATGCTACTGTATGTCACCAGACATAATACTCCTTGCTGCCTTTATTACTCTTACTCAGTGTATACTAGGCATATTCCTGAGTTCATATTAAGACTATACACTTGTTTCTTAAAGGTTTAATCCTGCCTTACATGCATAGTGAACTTCTTGCCTACCATGTTCTCAAATGCAACATTCTGTGTATGTCGAGCACAATCAGTAGATTCTCTAGATCTTTCAGACTTTACCATCAGTCACTTGTCTATCTTCTAGATCATCCCTCTGTCTGACCCCAGTGCCTCTGTTTAAACTTCCCTTTAAACTTGTCCTGCTTGTGTCTTGCCTGGATTATGTGCCTCAGAGGAGGACAGGTTCCCTTTTTGAGTCTTGGTTCCTCTCAGTGTTCTGTCTTCATATTCTTAGGGAATTTGATTTGTCCTCATGCTCTTCCTCACTGTCTTCCTCAACTTGATCATTAGAGGTCTGGACCCCCATTTCTGGACAGCTACTTTGGGACAATGTTGTAGAAAGTGCTATACAAATAAAACTGAGCTGAACTGAGACTGTTCTTTCAGAGACATCACACAATGGCCTACAGTCTAAATGATCTATATTTTGCCTGCTAGTGTTTCACCAACTAGGCCTCCTTGTAACCATACATGGCTGATATTAACCATGTTAAAGATCAAGTCATTTGTCACAAAAAGCAATGACAGATTTCCAGATAACACTCCGTGTAATGGAGCCGAAGTGATCTCCCTGCACTTGATAAAAATCAGCAATCTGATTATATCTGACAACTGGGCCGTAATTGAAAATGACAAAGGAACGAATCGCTTGCTCTCGTTTAGTTAATGCACTCAGTTACCGCAATATAGTCATCGGTGAGACCGGGAAGTTTCTGTACGGAGATGGTTTGCTCAACAGAGGGATTCTTATATGAGGTGGAATATCTTTAATTAATGTGCAGCTATAATTAGAGCCGAGACTGGAATCTTTTCCTGTCTGTCTCTGCACCCTCTGGCTCTGTGTGTGTGTGTGAGTGAGTGCAGTGCCTCCTGCGCCTTATGGCTTGCTGTATTTTGCAGGTGACTTTCAGGTGTGAAAAAGAAAGAAATTGAGATTCATAAACCAATTTAGCAAAACATTGTAATATCTGCCTTGTTTTTAAGATTAAGGCTTCAGTTGTCGTGAGGTGATGCTACAGTGGTTACCTGGTCCTGGAGCACCACCCCCTCCATACCTTTTTTACATTTATTGCATTTGGCAGACGCTCTTGTCCACAATTTGATCATTTTACACAGGTAGGCGAGGTCAGTGTTAGGGGTCTTGCCCAAGGATTCTTATTGGTGTAGTGTAGGGTGCTTGCTCGGGCAGGGATTGAACCCCAGGTTACAGCGTGGAAGGAAGAAATGTTACCCACTACACTATACCAACCACTATGCGAGTTTTTACTGCTCAAACCCTGATAAGTTAATCAGCTAACTGTCCCCATAAACTCTAGGCTTTTAATTCAGTTATTAATTTTAAGGTATATTCACCAGAAACTACTATACAATATAAGCTATAGTGACTGAGAGAAAGGAGTTAAAGCGTTGAACTTTTACTAGGAACTCAGAGTTTAAAGGATAATCAAATCATTTCTGATTTGAAGTGGCCGTGCTAATGCAGGGAAATGGGCAAATCTGGACAAAGGTACTCAAATACTCAAAGGCCAAGGTTTGGGAGCCACTCTGATTTTACTTATTTATTCATTCACTTATTTTTTGTGGGTTTGCAATTATTTACCCAGTTTTTCCCCCAGTTTAGTCTTAAAGTTCCACCCACTCGTTAGGTCTCCCCTAACACAATGCTACCAAGCTGGGAAGGTTAAGACAAGCACATGCTTCCTCTGAGACATATGAAGCCAGTCACTGCATATTTGCGCTCTGCCATTAATGCAATGTGATTGGACGGCTCAGTGCGCTTACAGAAGAACTCCAACTTCCAAGTCTATTACTTCAGCTAACAGATGCCTGCATTGGCTAGCCTTGCACAAAACAATGGCCATAGATCTAGCCTACCTACCCAGAGAGAGCGAATCCTGTTATTAATGTGCAGCTATAATTAGAGCCGAATCTCTTGGACCCCGGTCACGGATGGCTGTGGCACCACCTCAAATCAAAACTGCAATCTCCTGATCTCAGTTTTTGATAATTCAGTCAAATTCAGTTGAAAAAATATTTCTAATGTTCTTTCCAATTAAGTACTTTCAACACAAGAAACCAAGCTGAACTGCTAGTGCTGCATTTGATGGTTCTTGTGCTTCACATAACAATCACAAAACCTGCCATATCTTTTTTTCTGGGGAAGTCAGGAATCCTAAGAACTTCAAAAGCTTTTTCACATGAGTTAATGCAGTCAAGGCCTGGCTCTTCATCAGGCCCTTAACATAACAATGAGCACAATCCCTTCACCTCCATTCTGGAGCCATGTCTGTCAGGGTCAGTGTAGAACAGCTCTCCTCCTGACCTGAAGCGATCCAATTAGGTGCATCCACAGCGACCACTCAGGCCTCCAAGATCGTTAATCAGAGGCAGCCGAGATGATTACCCACGATGGCTGCTGCGCTGGTGGGGTGATGAAAAGGTTAGCATTTGATGAAACGGAGACACGCGGCGCTCGTTCTTCAGAAGTCTCTCATGTGCGGGGGACAGGGAAGCAAGAGAAACGAGGAAAGTGGAGGAGGGAAGGGAGGAGAAGGGAATCTTTATGTATGAGCGCCATGTGGCACATGAACTTACACTCAAGTCTTTGATTAGCAGAGCTGCAGAAGCTCGCACATATGGCTCTGCAATAGATTTGACAGCATTTAAGTGTAGATTTAAAACTCTTACTTGAAAGAATGTGTGGGATTTGCATTGATGCTGCTGAGGGAACATATCTGTAGTGTAAGCCTTTCTCTGTGACTTATATATAAAACTATATACATGAAATTAGAGCAATGCAATTTCAGTGTCTTGTGCACCAGGAAAAATTTGTTATGTCAATGTGTTAAAAATATGATGGTTGTAATTACTATTTCATTACAAATTTCTTACACTAAAATAAAAACTCATTAATATGTAATATGATCATAAGGCAGTATATTGTGTGTAATTTTGGAATTGGTAATTCCTTAACACTTCCAATGTTTTGAAGTGCAATAAAAGGTACATTCTGTTATGCTAACACTACAAGTCTTGTCTTGTTCAAATGTACTTGCCTTGTCATTCTTTGCTTCACTTTTTCCTCTAAAAGAGCTTTGTCTTCTTCTCTCGCTCAGCATGCCTTTGGCAATGGGATCACTAAGGACACGTGTTGCTAAGGAACGGCCCTCCACTGGAGCTATCCGCCGGCTTTTATTTGTTTTGGCGTCATTCTGTCCACTGTGATTGGGAGCGGTGAATCGTACGCCTTGTGATGCTTCTATAGAGTGCGTTCCAATAGACCTTGAAGGAGACAATGAAGGGCAATGTTGCCTTAGCAAACACAGAGTCGTGTTCTTCTCTGCATTTATCTTCAAGTCATTGATCACTCGCAGCAAACGCTCTGTCTCAGAATGCAGGCATAAGAGTGACAACATGTACTGTTAATCGGGACTTTATCAGTCAGCCAGTTTTTTCTTTTGAACTTATGCTCTGTGTAGAATTTTACATTTTAGAGCCGAGCAAGGCTGCAGAGTGTATGTATATGTGTGTGTGTGTGTGTGTGTGTGTGTGTGTGTGTGTGCTAGAAGCTCTTAGATCAGCACTTCTTCTTCTCTGCGCCTCTGTGTGAGTGTGTGTGTGCTCAGCCGTGGCATATATGCAAACCCAGCTGTATTTCCATATGCTCCAAGTTCTCATTCTCTGCGTTCCATGTGACCTGGCTGACCCCCAGTGCTACTCCACCTTGGAACCTCGGCATGCCCAAATGCCCAGTCTGAGTGCCCCATCCTGTACACCTAACCCCAATCTGTGGTATTCCATCCCACCTTTGCTGCAATACTCAATGATATTATTCCATACAACAGCAATTCCCAGTGTATGTCCAGTGTTCTCTTACTACGTTTGCTGAAGCAGGCAGACGCAGGCTGTCTTTTTCTGGTTGGCTTGCAGATGCTTCTCGGTGGAAGTGTGGAGGGAGGGGGCACAGATGCCGTGTTTTTAACCCATTTAATGGAACAGTTCAGTCAAAAACACTATTGCTCACAATAAATGAAGACATACAGCCTAAATTATGCAGTTGACATCATGCCAGTTGGTGGCTACTAGCTTTCTGTCACCGTTAGCCACATTAGCACATTGTTTAAGCTGTTCCATTAACTCTAAGGAACTGTGGGTGGTTCCAGACTTCCAGTCTTCGCTCTGAATAATTCATAGTACTTACTGAATAATAAGCCTGTAGGGGTTAATAATTGAGGGAAATAATCGAGCGCTGAATCAGTACCATGCAACTCACTGCAGGGTGAGCATGTTTCATTTTGAGCTGATTGATTTTGTATCGCATATACAGAGTATTTTGAGAAAAAGGTCAGAGGGTCCCGTTTGAAGTGCTTTTTCAGTGCCGTTTTTTATTGATTTCCCAACACAAAGATTAATGCCGTACATGCTACCTTCTAACATGAATATAGTTTTTGTCATTGTCGCTTGCTTCTGAGAACTTCACCACCATTCTTTCCCAGCCACGGGCTGAGATTCAAAGGCCGTTGTGGCGGGCATAGTTTAAGCTGCGTCCGTTCAGCTAATTCCCTTTCTCGGTGTGGCCAGTGGACACTTTTTCCCAGTTTCTTGTAGCATAAGGAGCTTTGTCTTTGTTTTAGCAGGCAGGAGCTAAATGGGTCGTGAGTTATTTTGGGATGTGTTGCTAGAATTACCTATGGGAACGGGCCTGTGATAGATGCTCACAGGCCAGCTTTATATCAGCTTGTGCATATATGCACATCTTTATTCCTGTGTGAGCTGGTGCAGATGGGTTTATAAATGGCCGGCTGGTGTTTACTTTGTTTCTTACTTTTTTGGCTGTTCCGTTTAGAATGTGCAGTGATGCGGGATATATACCACATTCTACATACCTACTCACCTCCTACAGTGGTGCTGCAGTAGTTTGTACAGTGAGATTTTACAGTTTAAACACTAGAAAACACTCCTTCTGATGATGTGTTCTGAAGGTGGGGTGGGGCTTTGGGTGGATTTGTCCTGTTTAACCCCTTAAAGATGTATTATTCAGTAACTATTGGGGTTTCAAGGCAAAGTGCGTAATAAAAGTTTGGGCCTGCTGGTGGGCCCTGGCCATTTAAAATGAGGTTAAAATGTTTTTATTTATTTAGTTATTTAGTTAGTTCTGTTTTGTTTTGTTAAGCCATGTAGCTAACGTTACTGGCTGAGAAGCCAAATATCTTATTCCAGCTGTGGTAACTGTTTCTAAATCATAATTACAGTGGACAGAATGCATCACGTTAGTGCATTAAATGACAGAAATGCCTCTTGAAATGCCACTTCTTTTCTCTGACTGAGAAAAACTGAGTGAAACTTGTCTTTGGTGTCCATTTTATACTGAATAAAGATGAGAGTTGCTTTTTTATGACTTTGTTCAATGACAGAGGGAAGAGATACACTAACGCTGGCTTGGTTGTATTCATTATTTTGTAGCTCAGTATCTAGGCTAGCAGACAGGATTGGTTGACACCACAGGGATTCCCAGTGGTTGTGTTGTATTGTATGTGGATGATGGGTGACATAAAGAAAGAACATTGATGAACGCAAACATAAAAACAACATAAATTCATGAATTCTGTCAAACCACTAAGGCCGAGGGACATATGCCGTTCTAAAGAATATGGCAAAACATAATAAGTGACATATTAAACATGTTCTAACATGAAACACATATTAACATGCACACCAAAATACCTTAAAGTTAACACTGCAGATATTAGCAGGCGTATTTGGTGGTAAGGACGTGATAGTAATTAGACCTCT
Organism: Colossoma macropomum; assembly: GCF_904425465.1. Lineage (NCBI taxonomy): Eukaryota > Metazoa > Chordata > Actinopteri > Characiformes > Serrasalmidae > Colossoma > Colossoma macropomum. The sequence goes on from NW_023496042.1 coordinate 772,515, forward strand.
GATAAAGGTCTGCATAAAGTTCGGCATTAAGAAACAAACCTGTAATGATGTAACTTAGCAGCACAGCTTTGGAGCCACATCATAGGAAAGAAGAAGAACATCATTTCCTAGAAGACCAGCTTCTGTACACAAAAGATCCACACACACACAGGACTGTGCTTCCAAAGCAAGCATAAATATGCCTCCCATCTCAAATCTCAAGATTTCACTTGTGCCCTTGGCCCTGGCTCTCATATCCTTGCTGAGGGGAAGATGAAACTAAAGCCACCTGCTGAGAGAACAGCAGACTAGCGTAGCATCACTATCCAGAAAGCATGACTCACCCTTCTCAGTTACCCTGCACGCTAATCATGCTAGCCGGGGTCACACATGACTAAAAGCATCTTAGGGACAGGGAATTATTGAGCTCTAGGTACTTTTCGATATCCTTAATGCCCATACCTTCCCGATTTCCACTACCACTTCCACATTAAGACCCATAGGCGATCGGAAGTATGCCAGTTAAAGATATGGATTCAAAATGGCCTCAGGGAGCTCAGAGGTTATGTTCGCACTGCAATGCACTCAATGAACCTGCAGCTGAAGGGAGCAGCCTTGCGTGTCTGAGATGAAATGAACATGAAGACGCAAGCGCTCTGCTTACTTCAGGTCCGCCTGCTCATAATAGTCAAGCGGATCTGTTCAATTTTTAAGCAGCGCTGCTAGCATGTGTCTTCCTTTTTTTAGCAGGCAGTAATAAAACTGTTAGGAATGATATACAATCACCATCAACTTTATTACTGACTCACTTTATGCAGTGCACCTACCTTATAGGTCCACTATAGGTCCACTAGGTAGGTATACCTAGGTAAAATTACATAGTGCATCAGCCACCCTCTTGCCTATACATCACTTGACACAAGACCACTGTTGATCAGATATTGTTTGAGTAGTGGTCCATTCTCATGGCAGCGTGTGTAGTGCTGGTACGAGTGTATCAGACACAGCAGTCTTCCTGGAGCTTTTATAGACATTATTGGCACTGCTGGGTTTGAAGTAGTCCTAAATGCTATGTAAAAATAATTAGCATGACATTTTCCTTTTAAAAAAATCTGGATCATCAATTGACGACCATCTACAAATAGAATGCTGCAGCTTGGACAGACACTCTGTGCTATCTTTCATTTATACGCTTTTTAACATTGATGTTTTTTGGCGGTAATTTTTATGACAGTTTGCAATAAAAATCACATTCACAAATCACAAATTATATAATACTGAGTAACACATTTTTTTTTATTTTTTTTCATTTTGAAAGGTGACTGCAAACATATATTCTTGGTTGTCTCTTCGCTTTAAATGACCTGAGAAACTCTAGACTGGTGCACGAGATACTGAGTGACTTCCAAAGTTATGCCCACATGGTTTACATTGAGAAAAAAGCTGCTTTCCATTGTCACAGCAGGCTGGAATTTATTTGAAGATGCCTTTGGGAGAGAATGAAGTATTTTGTTTTCATAATTTTAAACTATATAGCAAGTGGTGAGATTTTTTTCTAGACTATATGTTAAACTAACTAAACTCACAGCAGGGACATTTGGCTCACTGTAGCCCAGCAGCTTATTAATGCCCCGTAATATTCTGTTGCTTTCACAGTAAAAGGTGAATAAAACATTACATGGCATATTATGTAATATTATTTAGCCAGTAGTTTAACATAAGTTACATCTCTCCAGTTCTGTGTCAGTTCTCTTTCCCTAAAATACGATTATCCCTTTTGAAGCATCATCACTGGCTTACCTGTCAGTTATCGCGAATGTCTGATTCCATCGCCCTGTCACCCGGGACTACTTAAATGGCACACCCTTAAATATCCAGTCAAAAACAAATCTGTAGGCAGAAACTGACCACTGATGAAGGGAATGAGGGTGGCTAATGCAATGTGTGCCTAAATAGCCACTTTACTGTAAGTCTTATCCTGGCAAATCATTGTGCTGATTCGTGCTTGGCCCCCGGAATTGCCGCTCGTGTCTATATTTCTTTTATTACTGTTACTGAACTTTATTCGTCTGTAAAGCACTTTAAGTTGTTCTATGACAAGTGCTGTGTAAATAAAATGTACTGTTATTTAACTGCACACCAGCGAGGTTTCTGTTGAAGTGGTGAATGTGTTGAGGATGTCTAACCAAGGACTGCTCTCTTTTTTTAGGATTATTCTAGGAAATTTTCTATATTTTCCACAATACAAGTTTTACTGCATGCCCCACCCTCCCCCATGATTTCTGCCTATGTGGTGGTGCTAAAGCCCTGTACCCTCTGCGTCTCCTACGGACAGCCGGAGGTTGGACTAGGATACGCGCTGGCAGAGCAGGCCTGTTGCGCTGTGTCGAATGTGCGGCGCATAACAACACAATAGCCCAGCACAGAAGGATGTTCGCTGCGGGCCGGCTACACTGAGGCCCTTTGATCCCAGCCTTTGTAATGCAAATCAAAGAGGAGAGAGGAGAGCACCGCAGAGAATATTGATGATGGGCCCATGCTAGGCGCTGATAAATGCGGTACAATTGTCAGTTTCCCACTTGAAATTTTGACTGCAGGGCTGCTGGCTGTGATGCTTAAGGGCTAGCATCGGAGATGGACTGTACCAACGCTTACAGTAGTAATGTTTATAACAGGGGCCCACAGTGTTTTCGAGGCTCTTAGTGTTCTATTGATGTCTGCTTTTTTTGGCCTTGTGCGATAACTGCATTCCATGATCCGCTTGTTCAATACGATGCTTCAAACATGAGTATAATGACTCCAGAGGCTGGTGTCATAAACCATTTGTATGCTGTTCTTAGCTAACTTCAACCCTTAGAAGTTGCAATTACTGCTTTGATAACAAAGGCATTATGTAGTACAGTATTATTTCTCATAGGTTACAGAAACAAGTGGAAAAAATCTTTGGAATTTTTAGTTAATACCACATTTGTTGTCCTAAGTAAAAGGTATGACATTGTGATTTGAATTTGAGTTGTCCAGTCATAACCTTCCTTTATGTTTTTGCTCTGTTTCTGTCATGTTTCACATCAAAACAAGTGGGAAAAAAGTTCTTGAACAGCATAATGTAAATCAAAAATCTAACGCACATCTAATGCATGTAATTATATATGTAATTACATATGAATAGCAGCGCACATTGACTAAAGGGTTAACTATTCCCAATTTTTTTTTATATAATGAAACTAGCTTCCATTGCAGCCTACTTATAAACACTGCATAGGTTAACATGAACTGCCATCTTCCATGGACCTTCACAGTGAAGTTTAGACTCCCGTCTCACCAGCAGTTGACCCTGCTTCGGTAATGCACTGTTAACCCTCAGTTAAAGGGACTGCTGCCACCTTCCTGTCTACACACACAGGAGCCTAATGCTTGGTGCGAGGTTTAATGAAAACTGGCGGATCGCGATGAGATTAGTTAACACTGCCAGACGGCCGCCTGCTAGCCAGCTCGTGCATACACACTCTGTGGTGTGGCCAAATCCAGTTAAAGGAAGATGCATCCTGTCCCAAGTTGGCGGGATTATCCCTCTCTGGACTGCCTTTTTTTTCCAGCACCCAGCTTCTCTCTTATTGAAATGCTCAGCATCCTGGGCTGTTTTCACAGCATGATCAAAACATTTTAGCTCATTAACCATAATATCAAGTGCGCTGGGTCACCTTTTTTCCAGGCCCCATCGGACTACATTCACTTAACTCTAAATTCTGGTGATGTTTCTTCTTTCATAGGCAAAAAATGATGCATTCCCACATATTTTCTGCAACAGTGCTGCCAGTGAATTTCTATTCAGGTTCAGTTTCTGCTCTGACGGCAGAGAGAAATGTCTGCTGGATTTCATGTTCAAAAGGGTTTCCATTGTGTCAGAATTAGACCAATGGTGACAGCGATGCAAGCAGCATGTGCAGAGAGAATTGGGGCAATCAGGAAGATGGACTGGGGTTCATGCAGAGTGGCTCTGCATGGCCGGCGAGGCTTTTGCTGATGAAGCGTCTGGCTGTGGCACCGCTGTGAGTCTGGGTTGGGGGCTCTAACCCAGTTCTGCAACCCAATCATAAAGCAGTACATTGGCCCTCATTCATTCAAGATCTGTACTGTAAATCTGATCACGTTAATTTCACAGAAAGTTTCGATTTACCTGTAAATTTTCTTCCCACCTTAGTTGTGTGTAATTCCATCTGCTAATTCAATCTCCCCATCACATGATACCACCATGCTGGGAGGATGACGGCTAGCACATGCTACCTTTGAGACACGTAAATTACTGCCACAGCATTTCAAACGGTTGTTACTACGGCATTACTGAACAGCTCAACACGCTTGGAGGAGAACACTAAGCCAACTCAGTTATATCACCTGAGTGAATGAGGCCAGTTATGCTGTCCTGGACATCATGGATAAATGTCTGAGGCATTGCCCAGGATTGAACAACAGGACCAACGCTTTGGCTGTTGTGCCACTTGGCAGCCCCGTCATGTTTTAATAAACAAAAAAATTACTTGACTCAAATTAAATAATCAAATGAATGATCAATATAAACAGCATAAGATCAGCAAGACCTCTGATAATCCACACAAAAGAAAGGTAATGGAAGGTAATTCAGTCTGAATATTATCCACCAGTAATTTACAAATAATATTTGGAATTTGCAGACTTGTGTTTTTATTAGATATTCATTCCTCAACTCTTTAGTACATCGACAAACACTTCATGATCAAGCAGACCATCATGGCAGATTTAGTAGCCCTTGAAGACCTCAGTGCTGCACTCATGTAAAAAAAGTATTCCACTACAAGGTGAATGTTTCATGGAGGACATTGGCTCTAGAGCCTGCTAAATGCTTCTGTTTCATTAGCTCACTACCCCCAAAGCCTACATGGAAGTGTTTTCTGTTTATTAGATGTATTTGGGGGTAAATTGGGTTGTGTCAGTTGCAAAGAATATGTACAGAAGGGACTACTGGATGGGCGCTTATTTCCATGCATCTATTGTGCTCAAATCACCACGTGTGTCAGTGTTGTATATGAATTATCATGAATTAGGTGTACAGTAGTTAGTAAGTCACTCATGGCGCTCCAATTTGCACTCATTTCTGCACAATTTTGAACTTAAAGGGTCATTTTGTGGACCCAGTGACCTTAATGGACTGACACAGACCATCGTACTAAACCGAGTTTAAGGGAATGCTAGGAGATGATGTGCTGTTCTGTTGTCTGAATCTTTGGATTTTGCTTCTATTTATCAGCTGATAGTTAATTCCTAAACCACTCCCACACTTCTTTTTCACACACACACACAAGCATTAAACCTTGTTTCAAACGGTCCAGCACTGATTGATCCAGAGCCATCTGAGTGCTAGTTTTATTGCTAATTACTCAGCCCTCCCCCTCGGGCACTAACACAAGATTAGCTCGCCGAAACACAGGAGGCGCCCACTCGGAGAGGTTTATCTGCTTTCAGCTCATAAAAGTGAGCCTCGGCCTGTATGCAGACGTGTGATTCCTTAATTGCTGTTATGTCATAGCAGCTACATTGTTTGTGCTCAGTTATCAGCTGCAAAGCGAGTGTTGCCCTCTTAGCCTTAGCCATTCGAAACAGCCTGAGTTAGGTATCTTTAAGAGAACAGGAAAATGAGGGAGATTGTTTGCTGAGGCAGCCGTAGCCCAATAAGCATGGCCATTAAAAATCTATTGCCTTCCAATACCTGTCTCTGTAACAAGGGGCTGGATGATGAGGCTGGAAAGGACGGCTCCTACACATCAACAGGGAGATGAGAAATTTCCTGGGTGGAAACGCTCACCTCTTTATCCGAGGTTATTGTTTCGCTCCGCAGTGCCCTCCAGCTCTATTAATGCTTATGTCAACAGGCCTGTTCAGGATCCATTTCACGAGTGCCGGCTTTGCTTTTTACGGCTGCTTAGAAGTGTCAGCAGGCATTAGCCCATATTCAGCGAAACCCCCTGCGTCTGTATAATGGTAGAGACTGTGTGAATTCTTCTGTTTAGATGAGTGATCCTCCACTGAGCACTGAGGAAAAGAAACTAAAAAAGGTGCGTTTTGCAACCTAAAGCTCTATGGAGGAGCCCAAACTTACCCTGGGAGTCCACAGGTCAGGCAAATTGACCAAACGCACCATTTTCTACATAAAATAAACGTTTGCATTAAGCTCAGAAATACAGAACTTGCTTTCTCAAAGAAAACGCAAATGGACCTCCAGGTTCTTAACAGAGGTCTAGAAATTTATATATGTATAATCTTTGCCATCATAACAAAATTTTGTATGTCAAAAACGGGAATTTCACAGAAGAAGAAAAAAAATATTCTGAACTTTGATTGATAGCTAATGGAGAAATATTTTATTAGAAGTATTTGTGGAGCCTTGCTATGTTCCATTATGGAATTTTAACACATTATAAAGCTGAAATTGTGAAAAAAAAAAAGAACAAACAAAAAAATGTAGTTTTGTTCCATTATAAACCCAAGCAGCACTGCTGTGTCTGATCCACTCATACCAGCGCAACACACACTAACACACCACCACCACAGCAGTGTTACTGCAGTGCTGAGAATGAGCCACCACCCAAATAGTACCTGCTCTGTTAGGGTCCATGGGGGTCCTGACCACTGAAGAACAGGGTAAAAGGGGGCTAACAAAGTATGCAGAGAAACAGATGGACTACAGTCTGTAACTGTAGAACTACAAAGTGCACCTATATAGTAAGTGGAGCTGATAAAATGGACAATGAGCGTAGAAACAAGGAGGTGGTCAGAATGTTATGCCTGATCTGTGTATGTGAGTGTGAAGAACTTTTTTAAAGTTGAAAGCATCTCAGTGTAAAAGTTCTAGACCAGTAATGTTTTCCCTAGAAGTGTTCATCTAAGGCAAGAACCCTTAGGAACATTCATTTTCAAGAGTACACGTGTGTTGCAGAACTCTCTGCAGGTGATGCACAGGTTATTTTTAGGCACCGCTGAACCTGTAAAAGTCTACATGATTAGTGCCGGCCAGTGTTGATGACATCACACCCACCCCTTCCTATCTCCCCCCATCCCCCCCTTCCTATTGATCGTCCGCTGCCCCTGGAGGGGGAATTGTCTCTCAGCCAGCTGGCCAGTAACCCCCTCCTGAATCAAAGCACTGGCAGGTGGTCATTTGTGTGTCTGTCCCCCACCTCTCGGCCTGAGTCTAACATTACAGATCAATGAGCTATCAGAGGGCTGGACGGATGAGCTTCCTCACCCATCAGTCTCCGGCCGTACACAGCAAGCTCCATTCACTGGGTGTCCTGCTGATCCAACAGCTATTGAGCAGCCGAGTACGGAACTTACTCAAGGTTGCTGCTGTTGGGTACAGCATGGTACAAGTGGACAAGCTCAATTTATCAGCTATTGGTCGAGAGAGAACATGTGATTGTCTTTCCTGACTAATGATTGAGAGCACTTCTCTGATTCTCCTTCTTGACAGTTAACCAGGTGATATTTCATGCCCAAAAAGGCTGAACAGAGCTATTTAGAGCTTATTATGACCGTGTATTACACTATGATAACATACAGTAACTTAACATACCAGATGCATGGCACATTTTTTGTTAACCCTCTATTACACAATGTTGCCTCTAGGCAACAAACCCCTTTTTCCCCACTTTGCACTAACATTATACATATTTAACAACAATGACAGGCTTAATAACAAAGGGAAGAGTTTGAGTAAGTCAATACAAAGCATGTATTTGTTCATACTATCTCTTAGTGGACTCTTTTAAATCTGTTTTTTTTACATTCAGTATCATATTTGTTTTTTTGGTTTGAGAATTTGCAGAAGTATGTTTGTTGCCTTGAAGCAACATTGTAGGGCAGTGGAATAAATTCAGGCAGTCACAAGCCAGATCTCACCACTTCAGGGAATTTGACTTTATTTCATTACTTCCCATTGTCGCACAATGTTATCTCAGGGCAACATACCCCAAAAGGTATGCACACATTATCATTTAAAAGATGCAAAATATGCAAGAAAAGTGAATCGAATATATTGTTTTTAATTGCCCTCATAATGCCTGCAGTAGAGGGTTAATTTATTAAAAATATGTTTAATGAACCACAACAACAACAAAACCATTAATACTGAAATGCTGAAAAATGACATTTGGTGAATGTTCATCCTAAAATTTGTGGTAACACTTTTTTTTTAATGTCTGCTTCTTAATAATTAATAAACTATTAGCAAGCAATTAATAATGCCTTAGTGAATAAATACATATGATTACTAAAGCAAGTCTAGAAAAGTGGTATAAATGTGCTCATAAGATGTTTTATTAAGGTCTTCTATAAATTAGCTGTACACTGTTAGCTGACTATTGAGTTACATGTTAATTAACTGTAATCTTTCAGTTACAGGCATACTTGTAATGGCTTAATGTGACATCTTAATTAAGGAATATGAATATGCAAGAAATAAGCTTATCTGAATTCACAATAACCAAATCTAGTAGAAAATACTAGTGACCATGACCATTTACTAGCATGCTTGGTCATTGCAAATTACTGCTCATATTCCTTGATTAAGATGCCACATAAAGACAGTTCAAGTGTGCTTGTAACTGAAAGATTATAATGAATTATAATTAATATTTATAATGAATTAACCCCTTAAATGACCAGGGCTGACCAGCAGCGCCCTAGTTTTATCACACACTTCTATAATCTAAGAATAGCTCAGCCAGTTTGCATTGAAGTTCCTGTTGTTGCTGAATAAAAAGCCTTTGTATGTAAGACATCTGGGATTTTTCATTTTTACCTCATTAGTCAACAAAAACGTTAATAACTCATTTACCATAGACGTTATTAACACATCTTACGAATGCATTTATATCACATTTCTAAGCCTGCTTACATAGTATATGATTTTATGTTTACCAGGGCATTAGTAATTGCTTGGTAATAGATAATTAATTGTTTAGTAGCAAAATAAAGTGTTACCAAAATTGTTTACAAAAAAAAACAAAACTAAATAATCATTAATAAATTAAAGAAACAATGTTGGGAATGTTCTGGTAACTATATTACAGGTAAGGAGTGAACTTTGTCATCTGTAAATGCAGAAGCACTGTACACTCAATACATAGACTGTGAGTGCATGAGATGCATGTACGACTTTACAATTGACAGCAAACTACAAAATTTTTATGAACATGTGCCGCAAACAGGTATAACACAGTATTACCCTCCATTTAGCATTTAATAGCACTGCAAGACATAACAGCTCTATGGAGAGGTAACAAAAATATAGATTCATAAATATCAATATCGCCATTACTGCATCCGTATGTGTATCGCTATGTGTTTGTCCACTATATATTGCAGTTTTGATATTTTTAACACAGCCCTAATTGTCATAAACAGTCATAAATAATCATAAACAAAACCAGATAGGAAAATGGCGCATATTCTGAGACATAGGCATGTATTTATTATAGGGAAAAAAATGGATTTCAAACACTAAAAATGCACTAAAATGTATTTGAGGATATATATCAGGATATATAAAAACATTTAACATGTGGCCCTCTCTGTTAAACCACATGACATCATATAAGAGGTGTGAGATATACTGATTTTAAACATTAGAAAATGTACATTTTACATGGAAAAAGTGTTAAACGTGTTAATACATTCTAAAGACACTGAAAGACATTTTATGTCATGTATGTTAAAATATATTTAGGGGGATAATCCATTTAAATTCATTTGGCAAACACATTTACATGCATCGTTAAAATGTTTTGTATTTGCATATATTTTGCCTTTAAGAAGCTATCTAGCCTCATACAGACACAGCCTGTTTTCCTCCCTGTTTGGACCCTTTGGCAAATGTTCAGTGTCTGTATCTGAGTTGACAAATAACCCCTCTTCTGGCATTTTCACAGGCCTTGTTGATTGCTTGGGGCCATTGGCCTTTGGCTAAATCATCCACCAAACTGAATGCTAGTGTGACCATTTTGTCTTCGCTAATAGCCGTTTGCATTTGCGTGTTCTGGCTCAGTGGAAGCCACCTCTTTTCGCAACCTGCATTTTTAATGGCCTTTTATTAGCACTGTCTGTTAGTAGGAGGTGCCATTTTGACGCTAATTGCCTCAGTTCATTATACCAGATCCAGTGACTGTCATGGGATGAATATGAGTCCATGTAAAGTAAATACAACAGTCATTATGTGGCTTAATGTACAGAGATAGATAACTAGTGACATTAATGATGCTGGCCCTTATTTATCAAATGCGAGTACAGATAAATCTGAGCCTTTGCAAATTTAGCAGACAGTTTTGTTATTCATAAATGTCATCTTTGTCACATCTGCACTATCAAACTCACATCTGTGAGCAAAAATGTGTGATTTGCAGGTAGATCATCAAAATCATTACCAATATCACTCAGTGGTGTGACGTGGTTTTTCCTACCAGGAACATGGTGCTATGATTCATCACCTCTATACAGTGGAACGGTCTCATTTCAGACTCTGCTACATTGTCCTATTCACGCAGTGTCACTGATGCTAAGTTCCACTCTTCCATAGCACCCCTGCTGCTTTTTCGCCTGTGGTCATTCACAACCTAGCTGATAAAATGAATGCTCCTCATATCATAAGCATAATTGTTCTCATAACTGTTACTTCTGTGAGGTACAAGTCCATGAACTGCCTTGAATGCAAAACTCAAAAAACAGTTGCCAGTGATGATTTATAGATGTTATGCATTTAAAATGACAGAAAAAGGAGTAGACGGAATGAGGCATTTGATGAAAACATCTGGATAGTGCATATTATCAGCGTCAGGCAAATCAACCTACAGACTGAACACCATCACAACCAGCCCGTTAAAAATACAGTCGTTCTAGTATTTAAACATTTAACAAATCACACAAAATATATGAAATCTCAAAATTAACATACAGACAATTTTGCAACATGACATGCCAATATGTAGAGAGAGCTGGAAGAGCATAACAATCAAAGTATTCAAGTACAGCAGTAATAAAGCAAATTGGTAAAACCAAAAAAGGTAACATGACACACCTGGCACCCAGACCATGGAACAGCGCCATCTACTGTAATTATGCTTTATAAACTGACGTTCATTTTTTGACCCTCCAGTGAGTTTCACTGACAAATATAAAACAAAAATGTACGAATTTAGTAGAATTTCCTCTTTTATGCTTATCTTAACCAGCATGGTGGCACCCCAGTGCCCATAATGGGCTAAACGCCCCTAATATTAATTTCAGTAATAACAATGCAAATAGAAAATAATGATAATAATTTGTAATGTCTTTCATGGCAGTTGAATCTGGACTTGTTTGTAGGCAATTTTGAATAGTGTTAGTGAGTTAGCACTTTATGACCTTTGCCATCACAGCCACCCTTAAGAGACCCGAGTCTTGTTAAGTAGCAGGAACCATCATATGTAACCAAGCTCTTGACATTTTAAGCCATAGACAACATCTAGCACTGGCTGCATCTTTGCAAGCTAGCTCAGCGCTGGTGTCATAACACAATCACTGAAAAAAGGCCTTGGTGGGAGTGCAGAGACAAGACAAGGAATGACATGTTGTCACAGGTGCACAGATGCGGTGGAGATAATTGCACAGTGGGACAGACTAGCAGAGACAGGCATGTCACGTTGCCACCATGCCCTCCGTAATGACTGCTCCAAGACCAGGCTCATCACTCCACAAACGACAGCTAAACGCCAGGCTATGGACATGAATACACAGTCCCGAACCAGGCTCAGGGCCAAGTTCTTGGAAAGCCAGGCTGAAGCGAAGGCAGTGACGTTTGGTTTCCATTTTCCCACTTTCGTATTCACAACAGCATTTGCTGTGGGGGCTGTCAGACGTGACTCACTTTATCGGCACAAATCTCACCAGGTTTGACAGTCTTTCCTCTGCCGTGTGGTGGGAGGCAGCAACAGGGGGTCTTCACTAGCTTCGTCTCAGCTTCAGTGTCATTGGATAGTGTTGTGGCAGGATGGATTTGTGACTGATGTTTGGGTTTTCTTGCTGATGTTATCTCTTCATGTCATGCTAGTAATATAATATGAGGCATGTATGGTTGAAGGGTTTGATTATGGATGCAGATGCAGACGTAATGTACCTTTATATAGAGGATTTACATTTAATTCATAGATTTTACTGAATTCACACATAGATTGCTGGTTGTGTGGGTTCCACTAAGTATGAGCAGATTTTGGAAGCAAGAAGTGCTTGGAAGAAGTGAAGAACAAAAGTGGCTGAATTCTAAGACAGGACAATGATCCAAAACATACTTTGAAATCCACTATATCCACTAAATACTATAAACTACTATTTTAAATATGCCAAAATAATGTTTTTTTCACTTGTTTCACTTATTTAAGTTGATCAAATGTAAAAAACAATGCATTTGCAGAATTAGCCTTTGTTATTGGCTGATATATCAGTCAAGCCCTACATATTTAATGACCTTATGCCATAAAACCGAAGCTGGTCTGGAGCTAGCCTGATGCATTCATATCACTGCTACCTTGTGCACTCCAAGCAGGAATTGCAATGCAAAATTAAAAGCATACTTCACCTAAAACACCTACATGACTAAGAATTGAGCTCAATGATTTCTGCTTGCTTGTTTCATTATAAGCCACATTAGCATGTATGGGTGAAGTATTATAAATCTGTGTATTCTCAATGTTCTCACTCTAAAAAAGGATGGCTACTGGTTTTGTTTGGTAAGTGAGGACAAATAAAGATGAAACAAATGACATGAAAGGCCTTATCTACGTTTAGAAGTGGATTTTGCAGCTCGGCCATGGTGAGCACTAACACAGAAATTGTCTTTTTATTGCAGCAGTGCTCACTTGATATGCAAACTGGCTTGTCGGCTCTGAGCCAGACAGTCTAAGCTGAACCAGTCCACATATTGGAGACAAACGGAATTTGCTGCCATTTTCGGTAACAATATCCTCTGAATGTCAGTACCTCGGGGCCTGCAGGGGGAGGATGGTGGTGGAGAGGGGGGTGGGGGCAGCGGAGATAGATAAGGAAGAAAACGAGAGGTCAGCTGGACCCGCCACTCTCATCCACTTCACCCCATTCTCACCCCGCTGCCAGCGGTTTACCCTGAAATGCTGTCTGCCCCTCTCTCCGTCATATAAACACTCACTCTCTCCCTCGACCTTAAAATGACACACACTCTCTCAACGAACTGCGCCTGCCCCTGTAACTGGCACGCGTGCAACAGTTTGGCAGCTGGCTACCTGACACAAGTGACCAATAGACGCCTCCAAGGGCCAAGCGAAAATCAGCCCATGTTCGTATGTGCGTCCAAAGAAGCAGTGCAGTGGGCATAGCTGCTGGGCTCAGTGGTGCTTTTTAAATGTCATTGGTCCAAATAGGAGTTCATCCTTTGCTGCCTATACTGGTTCATCTGAGTGGATAATTAATCAGGAGGAACAAGGAAAGAGAATGAGAGAGTGAAAGAGAGAGAGAGAGAGAGAGAGAGAGAGAGAGAGATAGAGAGTGAGAGATTTTCCAGTGGTGCTAGTAAGTAGGGATGCAAATCTCTGCTATCATAATGATTCAGTTCACTCAGAAATCTTTAAATTCAAAATGGGCAAATATTTTCAATAAACAATAAAATTTCTCAGTTTCAACATTTGATATGTTGTCTTTGTGCTATTTTCAATTAAACTTAGGGTTCAGATAATTTGCGCATCATTGCATTCTGTTCTTATTTACATACCCAACTTTTTTGGAAACAGGCTGGTATGTTTTGTTTACATTCTAAGTGAAAATAAGTTAGCATGTCTTCTACAGAGAATGAACTTAATCTGGAATTTCCCTGCACATTTTAGTGCACAATTTCTACTTATTTGCAGAGTTTAATATATAAAATGTACATATACAATATAAAATGTTCTATAATTTTTCTCAGGTCACAGTTTGTGTATCCTTTCTTTACCCCAATATCTTAAATTCAGCAAACAAACAGTAATTGTGCATTAAAGATGTAAGTTTTCTATAGAGGGTATGTATTTATTTTTAGAATAAAAATGACGAAAACCAACCAGGTTTTGACCAGGAAGTGCAAACTTCCACATATGATTTTATTTATGAACAATTATCACATCATGGTTAAATTTGAGATAATTAATCATCTGACTCTTAATGCCAGGAACAAATTATAAAAAAAAATGGGGCAGGGCAACGAATCACTAGCAAAGTTGTCTAATGCTAAAAAAACCTGGTGGAGCCAGTTAATTGCAACAGGTCAGTAACATGACTGGAAACAGCATGCGCATATACAGAACTCCAGGGTCTATGCAGGGTCTATATTCTATTATGGATTCTTATATATGTCAAATATTTGAAATCCATATATTGCCTTATATCAGAATTCCTTTTGGAACTGCTACATCCTTTCCAGAAGCTCCTGTCAAATGAAATCACGCTCATAAAAGTAAGTCTATTACTGTACGCCAGTACTATTTTATAGCAAAGCCAGCAACTGCAGGTTACTACTGCCAGAGCAACTTAACTGCCAAATTTGACAAAGCCTGCTGGCTTGCATGGGGTATTTTGGGGAGCTTACCAGTCTTATGATGTCAGTTCAGTGCACAGCAGTATTAGCTTGCATGTAGCAATATTCATATTTAGACTGTAACGTCCCCGTAGTTCAGAGGGGTCATTTAAATGAAAAATCGAAGACAAAATGTATTAAATTTCAAACATAGTTATTTACCACAGGGTACGATAAAGGCCATTTTTGAGCAATTTTGATTTATTTTTCCCATTGAGAAAAATAGCTTAGGCTAGAATCTCCTTTTATGGGTATAATGCAGATTGTAAAATGATAACTTCAAAGAGAGAGTCTATACCGACAATGAAAACCTAAATTTTAGCCAATAATTGAGTGCATAGTGAAAGTAGTACTAGAATCGAATGCACTGTTCCAAAATCAATACAGCTGAATCAAATAGATTGACGCATTTACACCCCTATTAGTAAGATGAATTACAAAGAATGAGAGAGAAGCAGACACTAGCATTAACTACACCCTCAAGAAATCCTGCACAGTCTTTCCAAAGACATAGATATCCTTTCAAGTACTTAGGCCATCATGGTTAACAGCACCAGCTGTACCACACAAGCCTAAATTTCCGAGTGACACCTGAATGAAAGCACGAAAGCTAATATTGGCTGTGTTTACATGCCTCTTTGAGTTCAGTGCCCACATTAAAATGCTTTTATCGCTGACAAAATTGCAGACGTCGCTCTCAAAAATGACAAGCATGTTTCATTGCTTAGCAACAGCAGCGGAGACGAACTCGTCTAATGTATCAAATCAGTGATAAAAGCAGCAGAGCAGAGTGACTGAAATGTTAGAAGGGATAAAAAATAAGCCTATCATGACAGCGAAGTCTATTCAGCCATGTTGTTTTTGGGACATGACTTTTCAGTCCTCAGGGTCAACACTCTTTTTTCACTTTATTAGAAATTGGTGTGACGATAGGATAAAAATAGGATAAAATTGAATGTGTTATAACACCATCAAATAGGTCTCAACAGCCCTTGAAATCAAGGCTTGCACCAACAGCCTTGTAAACACTTGCTGAAATGGGTCTTTGTTACTGTAATTCTATTTTATGAATGTACCCAAATTTTTGGATTTTAAAAATCTCTATTCAGAAGGGAAATATGTAGGTAAGTTATTTGGAGTGCTAGTTTTGTATTTTTTGATGAATCACTTAAAGTTTAGGGATGTCCTCGTCTATTTTGTAATCCCCAATTCTGATCCTGGTAATTTAATATTAAGTATCTGCTTATGCAGCATTCAGTACATAAATTCTGTAGATAATACAGCCACATATGTAGATTGAAGTTTGTACAACCACACCAATTTAGGTAAAATATGCTAGACAAGTGGATTATATTAATACTATCTTATATTCACATGTATAGGAGATATTATTAAGGTTGTTTATGGGCTAATATCTTCTATGCTAGTGTACTGAAGTGTATTTACTTTTGTTTGTGGACTAATATCTCATATTCTAGTGTATAGGAGTGTTTAGTGAGGTTATTTATGGACTAATATTTCCTATTCTAGGCATGTCTATTGTGGTTGTCTATGGACTAATATCTCCTTTTCTAGGCCTGTCTATTATGGTTGTATATGGACTAATATCTCTTATCCTAGAAAATAGGACTGTTTTTGAGGTTGTCTGTGGACTAATATTTCCTTTTCTTGGCATGTCTATTATGGTTGTATATGGACTAATATCTCTTATCCTAGACAAATAGGACTGTTTTTGAGGTTGTCTATGGACTAATATCTTCTTTTCTAGGCATGTATATTGTGGTTGTATATGGACGAATGTGTCTTACCCTATAATATAGGACTGTTTTTGAGGTTGTCTATGGACTAATATCTCCTTTTCTAGGCATGTCTATTGTGGTTGAATATGGACTAATATCTCCTATCCTAGAATATAGGACTGTTTTTGAGGTTGTCTACGGACTAATATCTCTTTTTCTAGTGTGTATGTAAATGTATTGTCTTGTGCTGAACCTGGGATAGAGCTATAAAATATGATGCTACTGTCAAAAATGAGATGATCATGCAAAACAAAAAAACAGAAGCAAATTAGAATGAATAAGGTTAAACACTTGTAGGCTAAGGTGTTCAACCCAAGCATAAGAAATAATCCAATACAGAGAAGATACTGTCTCTCTTCCTGTGAGCCCGTCTCTTCTTTTATCTCTCTCTCACTTTATCTCTGTTGGCCTTTCTCACTTTTCCTCCTTCTCTCCTGCTCTCTTCTTCTCCACTCTTTTTCTCAGTCAGCCTGTTCTTTCTCACCCCTCTTGCCAGCCCCCTCCCTCGTCTTTCTCTGTGTCCTCAGCAGGTAATTCAGGTCAGTTCTGTTTCTTCAGCTCCACAGAGCTCCACTCGGCCCTGTGTAATCAATCACGGTCTAACCATCTATCTCTGAAGACCTGCTGAAGCAAATAACATGCTGGAGAGGCAGTAAGAGACAGAGAGAGAGAGGGAGAGAGAGAGAGAGAGAAAGAGGGAGAGCAAAAAAAGACTCAACTCTTCGTCAGAGTGTCAGGGAAGCAGACACACAGAATCATCAGTCATTGCCATTGTGTAGCAGCTCTGGGACTACGTTTAGATTGTGTAATGACTGATTTCTCATTCTGTTTCGTGTCATTATTTGATGCTGGAGGACCTTGAAGGACCTGTTTCTGGTTCCATCATGTGTTACCCAACGAACCAGGTTCTAATGTACTTGTTTATGAACCAGAATTATATCATGGTATGATGCAGAGGGAAAAAAGTAGGACTTCTTTATTTAACCCCTTAAAATCTCAGGCGTATTACATACTAAGACTTATTATTCAGTAACTACAGGGACTTCAAGACAAAATGGCTGAGCTGCTTTTAGATTATAGAAGTGTGTAATAAAACTTTGGGCCTGCTGGTTGATGTGTATGTTTTCCATCCAATCTGGTTTAGGTACGGTTATGGACTATAGATGATGTAGCCTACAAGGAGCTTCAATGTTTGATTCACCTTTTATTATTCTGCATTTGGTTTTACCTACAGTGATGATTAATAGCTTATGTTTTTCAGAAGTGGCAGTTGTCTGACTCAAATGATGATTAAATATGAGCAATATATGATTCATATGATGACTATGTTTGACCAGTTCTGACTTGGGACACTTAGTTTTCCAGCAAGAAAGGTAACCGAATTCCGCAAGGGTACCCAAGTACATTACAGATTGTGTACCTGGCAGTGGACATTATAAAAAAATGTATGATGACAGATTGTAACTGTAACATACTGCACTTTCCGGTGGACGAATGCCATAACAATGCACCAGCAACGTGGACCTACAAGGTTGGGTTTTCAAATAAAGTGGATACGGAGCGGTACTGCCTATTCCTTCAGATTCGTGTATTAATTTTCTAATAAATGGTGCCTGTTGATTATTGAAAGCTTCCTGTAGCATAATTCTACCATCCTGAATTTGCACAAGCATTCTCATTGTTTCACCCAACAATTTTAGTGTTTGTCTGACCACTGTCCCCTGATAATTCATAGAAGTAACTAATTTGATGAGAACATTTAGAAGTGATCTGTAAGTGGCTTGAAATATGGATATAGTTGATCTATAGCAATAGGGGTCAGTATATGGGCTGGAGGTTAGGGTACCAGCCCTGTGACTAGAAAGTCACTGGTTCGATCCCCTGAACCGACGGTACGTTACTGACGTGCCCTTGAGCAAGGCACCTAACCCCCAACCGCTCCCCGGGTGCCACGGATAGGGATGCCCACCACTTCAGGCAAGTGTGCTCACTGCCTCCTAGTGTGTATGTGTTGTTTCACTGCAGGGATGGGTTAAATGCGGAGGTGAAATTTCCCTGTTGTGGAACTAATAACGGGGTCACTTAATCTTAGTTAATCCACAAGATTCATGCCTTTTGTCCAAGTCCAAGAACAGCAGCTTGACTAGAATAAAATTATATGCAGACTAACATTATAAACACTAGACAAAACCAACTAATAACACATTACATGGGATCAGTTCTAATAATTTGTAAGATTTTGCTTGTGTAAGTAAACAAAACGCATCTCTTTGTCCAGACATGCCTGGAGCTTGAGCGGTACCTCCAGACGGAACCTAAGCGGCTGTCGGACCTTTTCGAAGACGAACTGGACTGCCTGCTCTCGCCGGGCTTCACAAAAGCGGAGGAGGAGGACACGATGGACCCACTGCTGTCCAACCTCAGCAACCCTCCAAGCCCCCCTCCACCCCTTCTCAGCCCCCCTCGAGAGCCCCTTACATCGCCATCGGCCCCTTTGCCTAACCCAGACCTCGCTACCACAGTCAATGCTGCCCAACTGAATGCAGTCACCTCTCTGACCCCACCCTCCTCACCAGAACTGGGCCGGCATTTGGTCAAGGCTGCTCACACTCTCTGTGCTTCGCCTGATGGGACCCTAACGCTCAAGCTGGTGGCCAGGAAGGTAGCATCTGCCCGGCCCACCTCGCCTGAGCATGGGGGCGGCCACAGTGATGGGGAGCAGGTGGGCTCAGCAGGGGGTGGAGACTTAGCAGAGAACAAGAAGAGGGTCCACCGCTGTCAATTCAATGGCTGCCGGAAAGTTTACACGAAGAGCTCTCACCTGAAGGCACACCAAAGAACACACACAGGTAGGCACAAGGTTCAAAGCCTTTGACCTTATTTTATGTGAAGTATCATTAGCCATACATCCAGCTACCTTGCCTTTGTCTCATTTAAGTCTATGAAATTTCTATCACTTTATAAAAGAAGCTCCATGCTGCCTTTATTGCACTGCGGTAGTTCCTAAACTAGCACTTTCAGAACAGAATTCAGATCGCTATGGTAACAATTACTGTAGATTTGTTTCATCAAAGAAACAATAAAATGAGTCAAAAATATTCCCGTTCAGATGTTGGCTTGGTCAAAGTGGGAGTTTGTGAAGCCAAAAAGGAAAAAAGAAAGAATTTTCAGCTTTCATAGATCGTGTCAACATACATATCAAAACAAATGCAACAACAACGTTGAGAAATCTCTGACGTGGATGAGCAAAATGTGGAAATAGCCACTTTCCTCCCTTCATCACCAAAGTGTTAAAAAACACCCAAGCACAAATATTATTCACTCACTAGCAGAAACTGCTTAGTTCTTTTACAAATATGGGCTGAACATCCTAAAGTTCAGAACATTACACTGATTGTTAACCTTTTAAATCCTTCAAAAAATCGAATTTACACAATTTTCTTCTGATGTCAAACACGGTTAATTGGGCAAAATTGACAACCATACATTGCAGAGCTAAAAACAGTTGTAATCCCCATATTGAAGCCTGAGTTTTGTCTATTACAGTCATACACTGTTAGAACCTACATCAGCAACTACACACAGTGTATATTATATCCCTAGGTAAAACACTTCATTACATTTCCCTTGGAGGCTCATTGGAGTTTCAAAGACAAATATTGTAAATGTGTTATTTTTCATGTACCTTCACATTAACTTCAATTTAACATTTGTCTTTCTTATTTCCTAGCAATGTGCATTAAAGATTATAACTAATGACGAAGTGAAATAATCCCTTTGGCAGATTATTTCTTCCTTCAAGCATAGTTTTTATCAGCTCATTATTTTTTTAAGGGAAGCCTGTAATTTTTCCTGTGTACTTTCTCTCTAGCTAGATATAATAATAGATACAATAAAAGAATAAAAAGCAAGACATTTAAAAAATCTGTGCTAATCTGTAAGATCATTTCACTCCATATGTAAAAATTGGCCAATTCTACTTACATGTGTAATAAACCATAATTAAACTTAAATTTAAGTATGATAAACAACATTATCTCATCATCTTTCAGAGCCTACATGCAAGATATTTTCACTTGGTGAGAATACTGTCCCACATGGTTACCCCCCAAGGTGCCACATGGTCTTTAAGGTCCAACTGAGTACTTAAAATGATTTTTACAAGTAATCTTTATTCACTTTTCTAGAGGAAATGTGGATATTTATACCTTACTTAAAAATAAAATGAAATAAAAAGTCTGGAGTCATAACAGGGCATATGGAGTCAATACAATATTAAAAACTATAATTGCAAAGGAATATATTACAATTATGTCCCCTAACTAAAGATACTGAAGATGTGCCCCTGAGGTTACCACCCTAGTAACAGCGTTTGTACAGTTTTATCTGAGAGCGCAGGCTGAGTGGAGAGACTGTTAGCTGTTCTGCACTCTTGCATTTTGTTGACACTAATAAATATCTCACTTCACCAACGCACTTAAAAACCACATGATTAACATCTCAGTTTTTGCGTCACCATGGCAACGCGCCTAGTCCCTTCCGGTGCGAACGTTTTTCCAAGGTTGCGACAGTACTCCGTCACAACCTTCCGGAGTAGGCCGTAACTCTCTGCACATTCAATCTCCATCCAGCAGCGCTCAGCCTGCCGTCAGACTGCTGTCTGCAGAGTGAGTAAGTGCTGTGTGATGGATGGGCAAGGTGGAATGAGACGTGAAGGAGCGTGCGTGTGTGCATGCCTGCACATTTCCGTCAGTTCCCTAACACCACTTAGCAGACCGTGGCTAGTCCTGGATTCTTTGAAAACACAACCTTCATCACATGCTAACAGGGTCAGAATCATCTGGATAAGCGTCTTGCGATTAATAGTTAGATTCAAACTGCTCAAATTTCCTCGTGGAGCTTCATTCAATGTCCACTTTATTAAAAACACCTTCTTATTGGCTGTTTTAAGAACATTTATTGATGCCCAGTTTATCAGCCAACTAGCTACTTTACCCATCAATGGTCAGTTTCTGACCACAGAACCGTTACTAGCTAATTTGCAGAGAAGCACCAATATGGATTATTTTTTGGTGCAATAACAATATGTGATATTTTACATGTGCAACATCAAACTTGACCAGGAGCCAAATTCTCCCAATGCAAATATTTTTTTGGTTCTGAAATACTTAACCGTCCTGTCTGATATGCAGTGAAACAGTTGTTATTATAAAAGATTATGGTGTCTATCAAGTGCAAAATTTATATACTTTTTATAGATCCTACATCATGTTTATAGAGTGGAAGATGGGTTGAGGTAGATGGTGGGCAGAGCGAAAGATGGGTGGGCCAGATCTGGCCACTATTTCAATATTGATCAATAGTTCCCCTACAACTAATTGTATTGCTTCTGAAAGATGATTTACATCTACGGCTCAATGAGAAACAATGCAAAATTATAATTGCTGGTTAAAAAAAAATCAGATAGTTCAGCATTGGATGCCCTCTCATGTATTGCACATGCTAGAACACGCAATGCTAAGGCTTCAACAACACAAATATGGGAAAACTTGGCCAGTTTCATCAGTGAACTGCTTAATACATGAGTGTTTGAACATGGTAAATATGGGATATAGAGTACCTACACTGTAATGCATGCTAGGACAGGACAGCAGATCAATCTCTTTATGCCATCACTGTCTTTACTCCAGTATTTTTTTGTTATATATGTGTTGGTGGGGGTATATAGGTATAGATGGGTGTCTCTATATATGTATGGACACATATAATAAGTTATCTTTGATTTATGATGTTTATCTTTTGTTTCTATGTTAACTTTGTTGTGTCAGCTTTCCAGCTGAGGGTGGTTGGGTGGGAGGGAGTTCGGACGGTTGGTGACGGTTGCTTATGGACTTTGGTGTTCAAACAAAATTGAATTGCATAATTAATAATATGTCCAATTTTACTTCAGTTCAATATTATTTGTATGGTGCACTTTTACAAAAATTCAAGTCAAAGTCCCAAGTGAGCAAGCGGAGGTTGACAGTGTCAAGGAAAAATTCCCTAATAGCAAGAGAGAGAAACCTTGAAAGAAACCAAAACTCAAAATGGGAACCAGATAGCAAAACAAAGGGGGCTCCCTAGTAGTGCAAGGGTCTTGACCCTATCATCAGGAGGTTGCGAGTTCGGTCCTTGGTATTGCTACAGTCATCCGTGGTTGGGAGTCTAAGAGAGCGCAATCGGCCTTGCTCTCTGGGTACGTAGGATGGGTCCCCCCTCACCCCCCATCACCCAGCCTGATGCTGGCCAGCGCAAGCGTCTGTTAGCTGTGGTAATAGAACTGGTGCTTGGCTCTTTCCTCCGAGTGCATTCATCTGTCAAATGGCATTGCATTAGCAGCAGTTCAAAAAGATGCGGTGGCGCTTCACAGGACCCAGAGGAAGCCTGTGCTAGCTTTCGCCCTCTTAGCGCTGGTGGTATCGTGTGATTGGGGAGTGCTAACTAGTGAGTGGAATTGGACATGTCTAAATTGGGAATAAAATTGGGAAAAAATAAAAAATAAATATGACTAAAGAATAAGGAATGGACAATAAATACACACTAGGGAATATGGAACAAAGAAAATAAATTAGCCTGTCATTGCACAGAGGTATTTAGATTGAACCCTTAATCTAAATTTCATAGAAAGGCTTATTAGTCAGTAACTACAAACACTTCAATGCAAACTTATAGAGCTGTTCTTAGGTTGTAGAAGTGTGTAATAAAACTTTGGGCCCATAGCTTGTTAAGGTGTTAACCAATGACTACTGTTAGAAGCCTTCAAGAGTAATGATGAGAACCAGGTCTATGAGAACCAGTTACTACTGTTAAAAGCACATCAGAGTGAGAATGAAGGTCCATGAAACCCACTGACTACTCTTAGAAACCTTTCATGATGACATACTAGTATAAATTTGTGAAGAATTCAATGGGTGAATTCTATTTATGAGCCAGTAGTTCTAGTTAAGAGTCCATGCAGGCATCAATCTCAGCAGGTGGGATGAGTGGGACATGCAGGTGAGGCTTTCTGGAGTTCATGCTCCACGACTTATTGTCACATCTTTACGATGCACATTGTTATTATGATGTTATAATGTATTGTTACACACCTACGTCTTAGTGCCTCTGTTGAAGATCTGCAGCCTAGTTTCACAAGCATTTTCATTTGGCTTTGGCCAGCAGATCCAGCCTGGCAGTGAGTGTAAATACCTCATTAGCATTTTTTTATTTGATATACAGGTTCCATGCTTCATGAGAGGCACTTAATAATAAGAAAGGGCATGCCTACATTTCAGGAGAACAGAGAGGGAGAGAGGTGGCAGCAGGTCAGACTTTTCTGCTTAGTCTCCGGCTCTCAGGCCCATTCTAATGAATCTTGATTTGGGGAGCTGTAGTGGTGATGGGCAGAAAAAGCCTTTTTCCTTCACTATAGCAAATTATAACCACTCTGCCTGCCTCAGTTTTAGCTGGGAAATGTAATTAACCATGTTTCAGGCACCTGTAAGGCTGCTCAAATTGTGTGTGTGTGAGTTTGAGCAAGTCAGGGGGGGTTGTGGGGTAGTGGTGGTCTGTTGCCAAGCATGCGTGCATCTCCGCTGAACAGTAGGCTGTAATTGGGGAAGCGGTTGCTTGTGCTTGGCATCGGTGTCAACTTACAGCCTCCTCCTTACACCGCTGTCCTCGCAAACTCTCTCTCTCTCTCTCTCTCTCTCTCTCTCTCTCTCTCTCTCTCTCTCTCTCACACACACACACACACACACACACACACATAGTATGTGCTGCTGTGGTTGCCAGGCAACTGCATCCTCCCTTGGCAGCGCAAGCCATAATTGGCTGGTTCCAGATTCGACCGGCTGCACTGCCGCCTCCCGTCTTACGCTCGCGCCTGGTTGCTAGGTGACCGACTCCAGCATCCCTGCCTGCCTGACTTATAATTGCTTGGTGTTGTGGCCATGGTGGGTGCAGGTCTAAACCTGCTGTGTGTTGTGTGTGCGCGCTTTGGAGGCGGTGTTGAAAAAAGCCTGGCTTTTCACGCATTCACTCAGCAAACCGCGGCAATCAAATATGATTTCAGGAACAAATATGATCATTTAATGAACGTGATCATATTTGCTGGTGTACATTACTTTTAATTAAAGTGGTTTAAATTGTTTTCTGCGTGGGTACCTGGATGACAAAACTGCTACATCCATTAAGTGCTTACTTACTTACACTAGTTACTTACACTAACACAAACAGACGTTTCTTCTGGTTCTTGGTCTTTGTAGAACCGGGTAGAACAGGTTCATCAGGCTTCATGAAAGGGTTACAGTTATAGCAGAAGTTTCCTCTAGCATTACAGAGTTTGGTGTTTCCCACCTTTTACACATGATGTGTCTAAAAATATCCAGACAACCTTTCTAATTAGGGAATTCAGCTACTTCAGCTGAGGTTCACACGTTGCTGATACAGGTGTTCAATTGTGCACAAGCAGCTTGTATAATCTCCATAGGAAAGCAGTGGTAAAAGAGTGGGGCATTCTGGAGCAGGTGCACAGACCATGAAACCCAGTGCCAAGCATTGGCTAGAGGGAAATAAAGCCCACAGGTACTGAGCTGTGAAGCAGTGGAACTGGTGTTGGAGCACCATCCAATATCTTTGGGATGATATGGAATTGGGTTTGTGATCCAGAACTAATCATCCAACATCAATATCTGACCTCACTAATGCTCTTTTGGCTGAATACAATCAAATCCTCACACCAATGTTCAAGATCAAGGTCTAGTTTAAAACTTGCAGTAAAGTGAGGCTGTTACTGCAGCAACTCCCTATTAATACCCTTGATTTCAGAAGAAACGCTTCAAACGTTTGGACATACAGTGATCCAGTTATCAAACCTTACCTTAACTTACTTTGTTATTCAACCATATATGCATATTTCCTGAAATGAAACTATATCACCCTTAAATGGTAGCAGTGGTCTTATTTCCTTTAAAGCAATTTTAATCTATTCTTCTGATTTAGCAACATGATTTCTCAATGCTGTTTTTTCATTTATTTTGTTATGCAAGAATTGTCATATAACAAAGTCACGCATTTGCAGAGTTTATTGTTTGTCATAACCTACTGTTTTGATCAAGCAAACATTTAACTATGTATATACTTCACAGTTCAGTGGCCTTTTATTGTTACTCTGATGACACAAATCAGCAATATGAGTTTCCACAGCCATTCTGAATGTACTAGAAACTGACACAGTGCATGTTTTAAACAGTGATAGGAAACATGGCAACACACAGAAAGCTCCAATTCCACATGCTGATCCATTTTACTATGACCAACATGGACATATATGCATCGTAACTACTCTGGGGCAGATTTTAACAAGGGACAAAGACAAAGTCTCTGAAGATCCCAGCAATGACAGGTTAGGTAAGAAAGGACTGACATGCACAAACTAAGGAAGAATCAGCATTTAAGTATGTTTTAAAGGCTCCCTCTCTCCTGAAATGAGCTGGCCTTGTTGGGAAGATTTGTGGATGTGGCTAATGGTAGAGACAGAGGCAGCTGGCTGACAGTAAATATGAAGTTCCTCCCCATTAAGCATCATTACTGCACTAATGATCGCCTCTGCCACCACCCAAATAAGCTCCGCACCCCCCATTTATACATTTTACTAAGCAGATAAACAAGCCGCCACACACACACACTCACAGACGCACACAAGTACACAAACCGAACCCTCTCGGAGTGCCTTCCATGGAGGGAAATGTGAAGTTGGAAGCGAAAGTGCGTTTCCCCCCATCTGCTGAAATGAGGGGAACGCTCATCGCTGGGTGTGAGTTTGTTTGGTGCGACAGCTGTGCTGCCTAATGACGATCATGTATTTCATAAACTCCAATTGTGTCGGCGCACCGCTCAGACGGGCTAATCAACTCCAGCACAAATGAATTAGAAAGTTACTGCCGTCAGTCTCCCTCAAGGCAGAAGTTGGTGTGACAATCTGGCGTGTGTGTGTGTTCGTCTGTGCCTCAGGTGAGAAGCCCTACAAGTGCTCGTGGGAAGGCTGCGAATGGCGGTTCGCTCGGAGCGACGAGTTGACGAGACACTATCGCAAACACACTGGCGCCAAGCCCTTCAAGTGCGCCCACTGCGACAGGTGAGATCAATGTCAAGTTCATATATTAGCAATTATCAGACAACAGAGGTATATGTGTATTAATGGTTCTGCGTTTTCACTGTTACATGAAATCCTCTTGAATACATTTTTTTCAGCTTTTATTTTTTGGCAATAATTGGTAAAGGCAACTGCCATGTAGGCTTTTTCTGCAGGCCCTGTAGGAGGAATGGAAATTGATGGTATATTGTTGACAGTCTAAGCAATGAGCTGTGAATGGGAGGGGTCAGAACCCCCTGCTGTGAAAACAATTCATACCGGCAGAACAAAACACTACACAGATGCAAATCCAGTTTGTTTCCAGTTTTGCAAGTTATACACATCTTAATCCATCTAAACATGTTCAATCATTGTCGAAGAAGACAAAGCAGAGTTCAACACATCTTCATCTGGCTTTATATTTACTGTGTGTTTCTTACATAGTGAAGGTTTCATTTTTTGCAGGTTACAGTGTGTAAAGCTCATGTATGAATTTCTACACACCCAAACCTGATATGAGCACCATTTAATGACTAAGCAACCACTAATGTAAGAGCATAACATCTTAGTCTTCATTAGTACCTGTAATGATACAATGGCCCTCCACCAACACCCCTTACAGGCGATACAGGTATATGTTAGATGATGTGGCATTTGGCAATTAGCATTCTCCTCCAAGCGTGCTGAAATGATGCAGTGGCTGGCTTCATGTGATTCAGAGGACAAACATGCTGGCCTCACCCTACCCAACTTGGTAATATTTTGAGGGACACTTAGCCAGTGAGTAGAACTGGCCAACACTGAATTGGAGAAAATAAAACAGGGGGAAAATGCTGTCCTAGCAGTAAGAAGCTTCTATAGCGAGGAGTCCGTGAGAGCACTGGATATGCTGTCATTCGGTGGGAAGAATGTTTTTTTTTTCGCCAGCTATTGCTGATTTAAAGTAATGTGAGCAAATTGCAAGCATTTGTCATCTATCTTCTCTGTCCAAAGGAAAAACAAGTAGTATACCATGGTATGTTTACAGCAGCGGGCAAAAATGTTCCTTATTTTCAGTGTAAGTTAATGTAAGGATGTTTTATTCCAGGCAATTCTGGAGCATTTCTACTGGTCCAATTATTGTGAAATTTTCACAAAAAGTAAAGGACAGTTGCTCAAATACTGTAGAAAAATAAAAATTGCAAAAATTGAAGATACTTCTTCCTTTTACAGACAGTGATGATGAACAGCACCAAGCAGTTAATGCTATCCATGTTCAACAGCACATTCAACAGAATAGATGCCAAGATTGGCTGTTTTGTAATGAAAGAAGCATATTATCGCTGTCCAAGGAAAACCATATTTGTTTCTTTTCATTCTTAAATTTCATGTTGAATGGACCAATAGAAATGCTCTAAAATCTGATAATGCGATTCAGTTGATATGGTCAAGAAAAAGTAAACATTTTTTCAGTCATGCGTTGGAGGGTTAGTTTAATTTAGCTTAATGCTCTTGCTGGAAAATCAGACCATCTCCTGATATTGACCAGGAGCTCTGAAGGGAATCTCAACTCATCCCTCCTTTTGATGTAAATAAGTCCTTCACGCATTTTAGGCTTGGAGTGTCTGTTTCCCAGCAGTGCTCCTCCCTCCCTGCCTATTCTGCCTTTTCAGACACCTTTGGGTATCTACTCTGCTGCTGTCAAGGGAGGCCCAGATTACCATAAGAATGAATGTTGTGTGCACGTTTGTGTGTGTGCTGGGCGACAACAGCATACAGAGAGACTCCCTGCCTGACTTTAGCCTTAAATACAGCACAGTGAGACACATAACCTGTAGACTGGCCCTCAGGCCGAGCCATAATCCGTCCTGCCCATGTCCGGACCCCCTGTCTTGGGAGGGGCGAGTGGAATTGGACCAGCTGGTTTGATGCCTCCTGGCAGCATCTCGAGTCACCATCTGTCGAACTTTGCCAAAAGAATATCAACAGCTCCTTTCTGAGCACTGTAACTCAGTCACCTCACATATTTACATATATTTTATATATAAAATCCCTGTAATTTAGTTCAATGATATGTGCTTTATAAAGTATAATATACAAAAATATAAAGAATGCTGCAAGTACTCAGTGGTGGAAGCAGCAACCTCAAGGACCATGCCTAAAAAAAATGCTAATATGCATAAATATGATATCACATTAAAAAAAAGCTAGCATGATATTTCTTAATTAGCTAATCGTCATTAGCTGCCAACTAGCTTTCATCATTTAATACTGACATTAGCATTTTAGGGTAAATAATGCATGACCTATTCCTTTAATCTTTCAGAAAGTACCATGTCGAGTGGCTCGTCAACTGCCTTGATTCTTCATGCCCTGTTTTTTTTTTCTCCTACAGGTGCTTCTCGCGGTCGGACCACTTGGCACTGCACATGAAAAGGCATATTTAAAGAGGAGGAGCTGGCTCGAAAGCAAGGGAGAGGAAGAGAAAGTGGGAATTTGGAGAGAGAGAGAGAGAGAGTGCATAGGGGAAAAGGCAAACAGCACACAGGTCTGTCTGCCTGTCACTCCAGCAGAAGACCTTGAAGGATACATACAGAAGGCATGATTGAATATGCTGGATATACCCAAACGCTCGCAGCAGGAGCACGGGCTGGAATGGTTAGGCCAGATGACTTGGACCATCCTGTGTGAGTCACACTGATTTGCCTGGACCTTGTGGTCCAAGTTTGGAGAATTGACACAACCTTGACTAGCCCAATAAGAGCCAATTACACGGTGGAACAGGAACATACACCACTTCAGCCATGCAGAGCTGCTGTAATGAAATCCAGTTCCCTTCAGTTCAGACTCAACACCAAATTTTCTAGCAGCATTAACTACAAAACCTTGTATGCACTTTGTCATGAATCAACATGGCTACAGCCTACATCTGACACCAATGCATAACATGGGAACGTATCATATCTATTGTATATCGCAGTTAACACAAATGGGAACTTTGAACAATGATTCTGAAATGCATTGTTCTGAAGGATGGTTCCATTCGTTGACTTACAGTACTATTTTGGTTCTCTGTTTTTGAGCCAACCGTATCTTGTTTGCTTCCTCAAGCCATTGTTGGGATCGAAAGTGTGAATTTAAAAAGCAAAAGGTGACCAGATGGGATCTCCTGTATCATTATGTTGTGCACAATGAACTGATTGGAGGCAGTGGAACAAAAGACATCTCCCCTTCTACACATATGGACAACTCTCCCTCTCTCAAATGTCCCTCCCCGCCAACCAACAGCTGCGCAGCGACACTTTTGGACCTTTCCTACAAATGAAAAATTAAAAAAAATATATACTAGGCGTTCTTTGCTTTCGTCCTGTTGATGTGCACAATGAAAGAACAGTTGCTATTTGCACAAGTGTAATGAAGAGTTAAGGATTCTGCACACAGACAGCATCTGAAATCGGCTTAATTCTTGGAATGAAAGCCTACTTTAATACTTGTCAAGGATAAAAAAAAAAAGCAAATTTGTTCTTGCACACATCTTGAGCGTCCCCCGGCGCTATTTACGCTCCCCAGCATTTTTTTCCCCCCACACAGCTTGATATGTTTCTTCAGGCTGTCCAGGACTAGCATGCAGTGATGAAAAAAAAGCAGCATTGTTTGTCAGTGAGCTTTGAAACGTCTTTTTAGTTGTGCATAGTGTACATCAAAACAACACTGCTAGAAAAAGTGAGAACGGCTGTGTTTTGTAAATATCGCAAGATCATTTTCTGATATCCTCGTGAATTCCACTGGGTTTTTTTTATTGACGTTGAATGATTATCGTCTGGGCTTTGTGTGACATTTATGATGAATGTAAGAGAGATACGAGCGTTTGCGAAGGCTTCCGTGAACAGTGTGTTGGCAGGTCACCTTAAATGTTTTAGGTTGTCATGAGCCGTCACTTAGGTCAGAATAGCTGGTCACCGTTCATGTTTTGTGTATGGCATATCTAACATTTCAAGCTTTGAGGCCATAATCACAGGTTCTTTTTTAGTTTCTTAAACCCATTTCATGTAGTGTGTGATTTGACAGTGTTGGAAAATGCATAGAAATACAAATAACAATCAAGAGATGACACCTGAGAGGGTTTCAGCACTTTTAAGGAAGTGTGGCTTGGGCCAGTGCCATAAACTCTGCGTGGGTTCTGCATTCTCAATGATAGAGCATCAACAAAAGAAGGAACTACTCTGGTCCTCAAACATAGTCCATCATTTAGTATGTAAGTGCATAGATTAACCCATAGAAGCCAAGTTATTACTTTCATTTTGCTGTTGTTTTACTATTCAGATGTTAGCAAAGCAGTAAATTTACACAATAAATTACATTTACATTACATTCTATATTGACATTTTGCTCCACAGATGTGATGATAACAATAACATTTTATCAAAAAATACAAACACAATCACAAAAACACAAATGTTCAAAAATTCCAACTTCTCTGCTTATTTCCATAAGCCATGAGTGAAAAATAATGAATATAAAATTACATCATACCTTTGCTACCAGTGGGCATAACATTGACTTTAAGGATTAAAACTAAAACTATTAATATTATTGTTTAGTAAATGATTACTATCCTAGAGGCAATGGATTGACATAGAATTCAGAAGCAAACTAACAATAACAAAAAATCAACACGGACCCTCATGCCAACTTCCTAAACAAAGAAGGCACCACACCAGTGTGTGATATTTAGGCCCAATCTCCTGCTGTCTGGTCATCTGTCAGCATCATGTACCATGCCCTTTTCACTCGCTTGCCTGACGTGAACTAATGCGGGAGCCATCTGACAGCAGGACCGTACTGGTAACAAGACAGGAATTGGGCTCTCCTGGCAGTGAGCCGCCCTGGTCAGTCCTTCAATGAGGTGGAACTAAGCACTCCAGGGGGCGGAGGTGGTGGGGAGTGGCACGTTGAACTTATGCTGACTGGGAAGGTCTTATCGCTACTGCGCGACACAGTCAATTTCACCCATGTAGCTGGGTGTCAGCTTACCCACAACCCTCCCCACTCACAACCGTCTCCCAGGCCAAGTTAGCTTCGATAAAAAATGACAAAGACTCAATGTCATCCCAGTCCCCTACTTTAAAGAAACTACTGAAGACTACAACACATTCAGCTCCTCTGAGATATTATGGAGTGCAACTACAAACATGAGGACTTTAATGGATTGTAATCAGTATTTCAGATTGCCGTCAACACATTAACATTAACAGGGACATACAGTTCTAAATTACAAGCTTATGTTACATGGGTGTCAATAGAAGGTCGTACACATGTAGTGCACATGTAAGGTTTCAAGGTTTATGTAAGCTTAGTTTCTTTTATCATGTACTGTAGAGCTTTGAATTGGCCAAAGCTTCGATAGAAAACACACCAGGCAGCAGAAAAGCCTAGAAACATCTTACTAACTTATAGTGCAAGATTTCAGGGACGTTTTGAAGCAGCTCTAAACATAACAGACCTCCACCCATTGTTCACCATCCACATGGTCGGTGTGTATTCACCACACTCCATATCCTCTTCTGTAGGACCAGTTTCAAACTGGACACGTGTCCATAAATGCTTGTCTATTATGTCTTGTGCTACATATGGGGCATCATCCTATCTCACTCATCGTTTTACATTCACACACAAGCGCTTCAAGAAAAACTATGGGTCTTGGTGTCATTTTTGCATAGATCCTTGTATGTATAGATGCACTCACTACACCACCAACACCTCTTGCTTCAGTTTCCAGAGCTTGGAATGTTCTTGGACCTGAACTCTGATTCATATCCACACTGCATCAACTTGGGATAAACACAAACAACTCTGGTTGGTTTCTCACCATCTATCCATTCATGTTTGCTGCTCTGTGTTGCACTGAAGGTTGTCAACTGGATGAGATGATGCTGAAAGAGTTTGATCATAAAACAACACACAATGTTGCACTGAGTATCATTTTCCTCTTCTCCCAAGTTCTTCCTGTAAATTCATGTCTTTTTGCAGTGATATGCTCTCTCTGCCACTTTCTCACCCATTTATTCCACCTCAATCTCTCTTTGTCTCTCTCTTTATTCCTTTAAGTTGTGCTTTCTTTGCTGTAAAAAGCATTTCCAAATCTTATTTGTATTATACGATGTTAGTATGACAATGTTCTTTATTAAGGAAAAAAGAAAAAGAAGAGTTTATTTTTGTTACTGGTTTGTTTCGTAATTCTTTTTTAAATTGGTATTGTAATATATCTA
Organism: Colossoma macropomum; assembly: GCF_904425465.1. Taxonomy (NCBI): domain Eukaryota; kingdom Metazoa; phylum Chordata; class Actinopteri; order Characiformes; family Serrasalmidae; genus Colossoma; species Colossoma macropomum. The sequence goes on from NW_023496042.1 coordinate 805,335, forward strand.
TGCAAGAACTGTTGAGTGAAGCGATTTTATTTAAGAATGTCATCATGTGTAATAAATGGTAGAATCTTATAAGAGTTACCTCGTGTTCTTATTTTGTTTGGAAAGTTCTGGTTGGCCGTGAAACACTAGTAGCCTGAGCATTCAGATGTTTTTATCTTTCTGAAATTGCAATTATGAATTTGAAAATAAGGAACAGTATTAGTTCAGTAAATGTACAGTATAGATCACAGGGGCAGATCTAGCAGGGCAGAAATTCCACAAACTGATTTGTGGCAAAGGTGACATCCTATGACAGTTAAAGACCCTGAGCTCTTTAGTATGATCCACTATACCACTAGTGTCTCTTTATGGAGATTGCACAGCTATGCATATGTATATATTATACATCTGTTAGCAATGGATGTGGTAAGGTTGGTATAGTATAGTGGGTAACACCACTGCCTCCCATACTGCAGATTGGGGTTTGGTCTTCTGCCGGGGTAAGCTATACCTATACGAGTCCTTGGGCAAAACTCTAGATTCACTGAGTGCTTTATTAGGTACAGCTCCAATTACGATATAGGAGCACTTTGTATTTCTACAATTACAGACTGTAGTCCATCTGTTTCTCTGCATACTTTTTAAACCCACCTTTACTCTGTTTATCAATGATCAGGACCCCCACAGACCCTCACAGAGCAAGTACTATTTGGGTGACATTGACGTGGTGGTACGTGACCGAAGTGCCCTTGAGCAAGGCACCAAACCCCCAACTGCTCCTCTGGACGCTGTGGATAGGGCTGCCCACCACTCTGGGCAAGTGTGCTCACTGCCCCCTAGTGTGTGTGTTCACTAGAGTGTATGTGGTGTTTCACTGCATGGATGGGTAAAAATGCAGAGGTGAAATTTCCTTGTTGTGGGACTAATAAGGGTCACTTAATCTATTCTCAGTCCAGCAGTGACACTGAGGTTTTAAAACCCCATCAGTCAGATTCACTTGTGTTGGTAGCAGAACCAGCACTGTTTCAATGCACAACCAAATAGAGGAAACTGGAGCAGTGTAGTTGATACACTGAATAAGCTAATGGCTGCCTTGTAGCAATTTGGAGCTTAATTACAAGCTGATGATCTTCATGTAATTCTCTCTCTCTCTCTCTCTCTCTCTCTCTCTCTCTCTCTCTCTCTCTCTCTCTCTTTCTCTCTCTCTTGATAGCCAAGTAGATGACTACCCTGCCAAGCCCTTTGCTCGAGACAAACAGACAAAAGGCTAATTCAATAACTAATGGATAATTAGGGTGCAATTACGTGCAAGAAAATGGTCTTCCACACTATATTAATCCTGCAAATGCCTCCTGTATGGGGTCTTCCCCAAAGGTTGCTCATCTATAACTAATGTACATAATTGAAACGGGCACCCTCATCTCGCCACTCGTTGCCTTCTATCAGCCGGGCTTATTGTCTTTCATTTTGCAATTACATGGACGTGATGCATTGTATCTGCGTCACTTTAGGTGTGAATGAGTACTTTCAAATGTCACAACTGTGTATTTTTGAAACTACAGTTGCCTCCATCACATATGAGTGCCATTTATCCAGAAAGAAAGTACTTGAATGGAAGGATATAGGGTCATTTCCTATTGACCATGAACAAGGAGCTGGCTGAGGAATCAATCACATTTACAGAAAAGGTAATATATTACTAGTCAGTGGTTTAGTTTTGACATCATTGAATCTATGCTTTCTTAAAGACATTTTGAATGAAAGGCTTGTGCTTCAAAGCTTGAAATGTGTTCCTAGCAGAGACGTTCACCATTTACTTTATACAAGTTGAGTCAAATGTCTTCTAATTTTTTGGTTACGTCACGGTCATTGTTTCACTGAATTCAGAGTCCCCCCATCCCTCAAGATAGCAAGTCTCACTTAGAAATACCTCACAGTATGAAAGAAATATGCAATATGATTTATAATTCATGTTAACCTTCACAGGGTGACAAGGTTTAAGGCATACAGAAGTCTAGCTGTTTTCCAAATTTCAAGTAAAAATCACCTGTCAGGGAGCCACAATGAATATGTGATTCATTTTTGAAGATTCTTTGCTTTCCACCAGGAGTGGGAGTTAATCCAACAAAGAGTCACTTCTCAGTTTCCTGGATTCGAGAGTCAACTTCAAAGGTTTGCACTCCATTCCACATAGCAAGGTTAAAGTTTGTTTCCAGTTTCGGGTGCAAATCAGACATATGTTAGCTACAGAACTGGCACATAAGACTAAGACTAAATATGTCGTTTTTTGGCCATATGCATGGTTAAGATGCATCATGCTCTTTTCTTCCTCATGCATATTCATTTGAGGTAGGGCTGCACAAACTATTGGATTGGGGTGGATTATAGGAAAAAAAAAGGGGTGGAGATATGAGGCATGTGTGGCGTATTACATATTTGTAGGGGTTTTGCTACACGATGCCTTAAAAATATTAGTCTCATTAAGTAATCAGTCAATTTTATATATCCGTCTCAGATATATAAACAAATCATAAAATGTGGCACTCACAGGTGGTCCACTCAGCTGACCCTTTGTTCTAGTCCAAGCCACAACAAAGACGGTGGCTGAATTTAAATGAGTGCAGCACAGTGAGAATTAACTTAACCTTACACCAAAGCTGGTGGTGTTACTTAGCTTTATAAAGGTGGAAGCTTATATATCATGGATATTTGTTAGTATAGGAGAGATTGCATGCAAAGGTAAGAGATCTAAATATATGAGTTTAGATGATCTAAACAAAACATGCTAAAACCAAAAGCATGAATACATATAAAAGTGCATTAACATTATAGACTTTGAGCATTCTTTAACTATGCTAAGCCATGATGTTATGAGTTCGGTCCAAATATCAAAAATTTGCCATCCATGTGGAATTACTGTGTGGAATGTGGAGAGGATTTTCAGTCTTGTTCCTCGAGGGCTGAAAGTTGTCACCATTCAGGTTGCTGGGAATACATCAAATACTCTACATGTAGATCTGCAGTTTTAAATGAAGGACTTCATTGCTTCACAAGGCCACAGACTGTCTTGTACAAGCTTGACTGAGAGTCTTCTTGAGTGAATTCACTTGAATTAACTCAAAACACCTGAACTTATATGTTCGGTGATGCAGCTCCAATATATACAGACAGTCTGTGTTTTTGTTTTCTTAGCTGTAGTAAAATAACCCCCCTGTAGGATATCATTACCTCTTCAACCTTCAACTTTCATTTTTTTTGTCTTGAACTTGTTAACGGTTCCATAGTTTCACTGTGCCTTTTGAACCCTGCACCTCACAAGTGAGCATTAAGTGGGCAGAGTTATGCACAGTTTGCATGATAAGCTGCAGTAAATCCAGGCACATATTGTGGTCTCATTGTGACACATTTTGAGGGTCATGCTGCAGTAGCAGCCTTGCATGCTCATGGGGTATATATGGCAACTTCACTTCAAAGATCTGTTACTAGAATCTTGTACAAAAAATGCTCTCTGATATTGTTTCTCACACGCAAAATGTGAAAAGTATAAAAAAAACTATCTCAGAAACATTAATCAAGGCATCATTGTTTCCTTGGACACATATCAGCTTCTGGTCACATATGATTTACAAATAATTTCATGGGAATTATACAAGGTCTTAAGTTGCAGGTAAGTTGCTGTGTCAATTCTACCAGCATTTCAACTGTGATTTGTGTTTATGTTTACTCACCGCATGTTTAATTAATGTTAAATGTAAAAATACATGTGTAAATTGGACTTGTGCCACGATTTCTGGAATCGAGAATTGATAAAATTGTCTGGAATTGAGTCTTGTTTCACAAGCAATTTGGAATCTGAATTCCAAATTACTTGTTAAATTGGAATCATAATTGTAGTTGACTCTAGAATTTCTAAAACCAAATAGATCTCCTTTAAACAGAGCTGTATTTGCAGACACGGAAGATGACAGACTTTCTACCCAATAGTACCACTTCACATAGAATCGGGAACTGCAGGCACATACTGCACATTTTAAAATCTTTTTTATTAAAAGCACATTCATAGTTAACTCTTGCATGCATTCCATTGCCATTCATGTTAAAACTGAAAAAGGAAAGTGTCAATGGATTCTAAATTCTCTCTCTCTCTCTCTCTCTTTCTCTCTCTCTCTCTCTCTCTCTCTTAGTCTCATTGCTGCTTTCTAATGGGGTCTGACAGACCATATCAAGTCTGTTTAAACCCAAATTCATCAAGACAATGGACTTGGTTCTTCTCCATCCTAATTGAATTAGTCCTTTATTTGAGGGGTCCTATGTGACTTGAATATTACATATTCTTTCATTTGCTTTCCTATTCACTAAACTCTCAGATCATTAAGGTGAAGAAAAGCAAAAGATTTGCCTTCCTGACACACAGTGCTGCTCCGATGTTCTATGTCCCAATTAAAAACATCTTATAAATCTTTACTGTTGCAGTAGAATAGATCTAATTCATTTAATCAGACATACATATGTAATCCTTTCAATACTGTCACACATCCCTGTGCTAAAGTAACACATCTTTGATTATTGTGACAATATTACAGATACTAGAACATAAAAGTAAAAGACAGAGCAGACTGAGAAAGTCTCAAAAATCTCAAAAAGAACATGGAAACTTTTTAAAAATGTGTCTGTATCAATTCACATTATTTTTATCATTTTTCACATTATATTTTAATTTATTTTTGTTTTATTTCTTGAGAGTTCCCCATATATTTTTTTTTGTATTATTATAAAGGTTCACTTTCATATACCAAAGTACAAATCACTTGTCTAGTGTTGGTTGAATGATGTAGAAAGGGGGTTTTGAAGGGTAGACCCTGAAATTTAAATATAAAACCTAATACAGCCTAATAACATTCTCTGCCCAGGTCCAATATGACCGTACCTGCAACCAGTAGAATCAGAACATGACTGTAACCCAAGAAAATTCTGTCCTGCCCTCACTGTAGCCATTCAAAAATCTGTATGAACCTGACTATATCCCCTGACTGTTGCCCAACAAAATTCAGTCTAAATGTTATTGTAAGAGAACAAAATTCTGTTGAAACCCAAAAGTGGCTCAACAAAATTCTGTCTGAACATGACTGTTGCCCAACAAGATTCTGTCTAAATGTGAGTAGGAGAACAAAATTCCAAAAATCCAAAGGTAGCCCAAAAAATTTGGTCTAACCCCAACTGCATCTGTAGCCTACCAAAATTTTGTCTGAACTTTACTGTAGCCCAACTAAATTGTGCCTAAACCTGAAGGTAGCTGGCAAAATTCTGTCTGAACCTCAAGGTAGCCAGGCAAAACTCTGTCTGAACCTGAAGGTAGCCTAGCAAAACCAGCAAAACCCTGTCTGAAGCCAACTGTAACCCTATAAAAGTATGTGTGAACCCAACTGTAGTCTGACAAAATTCTGTCTGAACCTGATTGTATCCCAACAAAATTCTATGCTACCCTCATTGTAGTCCATAGAAAATCTGTCTAAACCCAACTGCATCCCCTGACTGTAGCTTAATAAAATTCTGTCTGAACCTGATGGTAGCCCAACAAAATCTAAAGCTGACTGCAGTCGGACAATATATTGTCTTATACTAAAGGCAGCCTGGCAAAATTCTATCTTAACATGATGGCAGTTTGACTATAGAGTTACCCATGTGTTTTCATTTTTGTTCTTACTGGAGATTGGATGTTGGTGAGTAACCATCATTATCTTACAGCACACTATATTGATGAGAACTGAAAGTCGCATTTACATGCTCTGAAAGTACTGAAAACAGGAGAGAAGATTTATACTGAAGCATGAAGCAAGCATTTCATGGATGCAGCAAACAGTGACTGCATGATGAGAGAAGTTGAAAATAATGGCAATAAATAATTGAATATAATAAATACTGTCTGATAAAGCCTATTTTTCCACTATCCCAGCTATAACAAAATGCACTGCTTTCTAAATTGAACATTTTTCTTTCGTGTGAAATTTGAGCAAAAAAGTGAAGAAAATAGTTGAAACAAAACATAATGTATTTTAAATTTTATTAGTCTTATTATTTTTTGCTTGCATTATATCATTCAATGAAAGGGGACATAGAGAGGATTTCACTCATGTGAACAGTCTCATTACAGTCTCATCTTTTTTAATGTGTATATTCTATTTTAAAGTCAATTGTTTTAATAATAATTTTATCACAAGCATGCATGGGTCACATATTTTGAGTTTATCAGTTTAAGCATATTGTGTTTGTGCTTAGTATGAATATGATGCAGATAAATGATCTTACTTTGTGCAGAACACAGACTGTAAATGTGTATTTATGTGTTGTTGTGGTCTGTGCTCTAGTCTATGTACAGTTAGATGGCTGCCTTAAAATCTGTATAAGGCTGTCATCTGCAGGCTAAAGTGAGCATTGCACATTTCTGTTTGGCGCAGTTACACTGCAACACTGTAGAGCGGATGGGAAATACAAATACTTTTTCTCTGGAGTGATGGAGCAAATCCAGTACCTGTGGGATGAGTTGGAGTGGCATTTGTGATGCAGAGCTAAAATACAACATAAGCACCTGAGCTCTCTAACAGTGTTGTGGCTAAATGCAGTCAAATTCTCATAGCAATGTTCCAACATCTAGTGTAGAGCCTTCTGAGGAGAGGACAGAAGTTTTGGACATATAGTGTAGCTCTGTTATGGCCATTCACCAATACCACCAATTCTTTTTAACTTCAGGACCTTACTCTACTCGTATGTTCTCACTGATATTAATGTAAAATGAAATTTAATGTTTTGGATTTAAGTTTAGCCCTGCGGTGGACTGGTGACCTGTCCAGGGTGTATCTTGCCTTCCACCCAATGACTGCTGATGTGGGATTTTAATCAGGTGGAATCTGATACGTTCCACCAGTTGATATAAGTGAGGCATTCATGATTTGGATCAGACTGATTTTGTTGCGTTTTTCTTTTGCGTTTTCAGAAATTTATCATGTCCTGCTTAACTTCCACTCCATCTCCTAGTGCCCACTTTCCTACTTGGCTCAAATTTGCTTCCACAAACACATCAGGATATTGAACCAAGTGGAATATTAAGCTCTGAACAGAGGTTAAATATGAGAATATGAGACCCAAAAGAAACTTCACTACTTTGAAAATGTGATCTGGTACTTTCCACACAACTCACAGACAAGCACAGAGAAACCTCACCCATGATCAGAGTGAGGGAAGAGTTTTACTCAACAGAGTCTCCACTGCTTAGGGTGTGGAAAGAGTTATAGAGACATCTTCTCAAAAAAACACCAGCACACTTACAAATGATTTTAACCAGATCACTGTTTTTTTTTAGGGGATACTCTCCAACAGCACCAGCACATTCACACAGGAGAGAAACCATTTCATTGTTCAGAATATGGGAAGAGTTTTACTCAACTGAATGATCTGAGAACAACACCAATGCATTCACACAGGCTGTATCACTGCTCAGAGAGTGGGAAGAACTTAAGGCATTTACATACTCTGAACAAACTTAAATGCACCAAGAGCCGTGATGAAAATGGGCAGTAATGCGCTTTAAAGCACCATAACATCATTCTGCACTGTACTCACTGTTGTTAATTGAATCACACCAATATCACACATAAAAGTATGTATTTGGTTTGAGACAGAGTTGCTGTGGTTATCCCATGCATTTAACGTACTGTGGATTATTTAATTTTCTTTCTTTAGTTTTAGTTTTTTTTTCCCTTTCTGTTCTTAGTACTGTTGAAGAGCTCACCAGTGACTGATCACATGGCCAGCAGATGTCTACCTCAACTACTGATTGTGTTTCCTAACAGATACACACATGGTTGGTCAGGTGTTTCCTGACTTACAACAGATGTTTATTGTATGTGTTTCCTGTTTAGCATACACACAAGACTGCAGGGGAAATATATATAAAAAAAATAATAGAAATGCAAAAGTTTTGTTTTTTTCCCATTTTGCAATGGTTTAATAAAAACTATCCAGTATATCTCATGCTGTGATAGGCAAATGGTGGTCTTACCAGATACCATCTTTTCAGTAGTAATTTTGTTCTATATAGGTTGAAAACCTGTATTCTAAAGCTGTCCAGACCACTGCACTGGTTTGGATGCCTATGTGCACAGAATAAAGAACATCATTCTGCATCTTGGTCTTTCGACTCCCTTCTTTGGACAAAGGCAATCAGATAAACTCTAAAAGAGGGACAATAAGCAAAAATGTGTGAATACAAGGTAGGTGAATTGTGTATATATTATGTGAGGCGTGGAAAGGAGTTTGGCACACTGGTGAACCACAACACACAGTGAAAACCTGTAGAGTGTGTTTTTTTACAATTATTTTCTTGCAAAAAAAAATCGTCTGCCAAAGGTAGGCCTGTGAGCGCATACAGGCGTGTCAATTACAAGTTGCAGGGAGGCAGCGTGAGGTCAGCACCTCAGATATAAATGGCTTAAAATCAATTTGTTAAAGGTTACTGGTTACTGGTCATAATTGCATTAAAATGAATGAATAAGCAGTTATTGCAAAAATTAAAAAAAAGATCAACAGTGACTTGTTATGTTTTGTAGATGACCGTTATAATTCTGACTGATGGACAAGACAAAGTAAGATAAGTAACCAGAAAAATCTAAGGTTTAACAGAATACATGTGTAATGCCAAAGAAGAGAAGCGAGGAGGATCCAGGTGCAAGCAATCTTTATTTACAAACTGGGTAACTTCAAAGATCATAAGCCAAAGACAGTACCGGTATAAAAGAGAAAAAAATCTCAAGTTCCATACAACCAAATCCAAGCTATCACTCAAAACTCAAAAACCAAGAAACGCAGGCAAGGGTCAAATTCCAACAGGTCATAACAAGAAACATTAATTCTCAGAATTGACAGAGAATCTCTCTAACAAGACTAACAAGAAAGAACATAGAAACTGACAGGCTATAGAAAGGGAAATAGATTACTAAACAACAGTCAGGTATGTAGTGATCAGACTAAAACTGAGGTGAGAGTGACCTCTGCAGGCGGGGAGGTGGATCCTGGGCGAGGATCTGTCAACATGAATGTGGGCTCACTATTTGGCAAGCAATTGGTCACTGTTCCCTTTTTTATTTAAGCAGCAGAAACAACAATAACAGAGAAAAATAAGCAACAAACTTCACCGCTATCATTTCTGGTCCCTGCACCCCAAACAAAAGGAGCACAGTGAGTACGCTCCACTGGGTCTTGTTAGCTTACATACTTGCTGTGTCCACCATTGAACAACTAATAATTATATATTTTACTTTAAACCTCAGTGGGATTTTGCACTCATGTCATTGTGGTCTCACAATTTCTTTTTCTGTTGACACAGTTTTGTTTGCAAAGACATTTCAGTTTCTCTTTTTTTCCAGTGTTACTTTTTATTGGGAACAGTTTAATTTTGTCCTGTTTTATAAGTTTCATAAGATTACTAATGCTCAAGCATGGAATACAAAATACTGAATATAGTTATTTGCTTTTGTGTCTCTCTGCTGTCTGTGTAATGTCTGAGTGGTGTTTGCTCTCCTGCTGGACATCATATTGCCTTTGGAGTGATTATTTGTTGATGTGGCTGTTGTAGATAAGAACTTGCTTACAACAAATGATCCTACCAGACAGGGTGGCTCAGACCCTGGTACTATTTTTCGTTCCCAGAACATTCCAGATCATTTTTGATTGACCCAAGAAAGTTTCTTTGGAAATAGAATGTTGCTGTTTGGTTGTGCATTATGGTTCTGAGAAAGTTCCCAAAACCTTATAATTGTTTAAACCTTGAGGGAACCTTACAAAACCTTACAGAACTTCAAATCAGTGATCACTTTAGAGAACCTTGCCATAATGTTCTGGTAACCTTTAAATTAGTGAAACTTTTAGGGAACCTTGCAGTAACATTTCAGGTCCTGCAGTAGCAAAGCAGCCCCAGACCATCAGGTCCTGCAGTAGCAAAGCAGCCCCAGACCATCACACACATCACATGTTTGCCTGTTGGTATGATGTTCTTATGGTGGAATGTGATGTTAGCTTTACGCCAGATGTAATGGAACCCATGTCTTCCAAAATGTTGCACCTTTGACTCATCAGTCCACAGAATATTGTCCCAAAAGTGATTTGCTTTGGCAAAACTGATACAAGACTTTATGTTCTTTTTGATTAGCAGTGGTTTTTGCATGGCAACTTAATTGATGCTATAATAGCTCTAATCACTCAACTGACATTAGTTTAATTTATGAACTTAAGCCTTTATTACTGATAGAATCCAAACCCCAACGAACCAGGGAACTAGGTCTGTTGTCTGGACAAATGAAGTTTATTCGTTGTGCGCACAGGTTCCAGACAGCCAGCCAGCCCCTAAGACAAGGGACTGTCACAGATTTACAGCTGGACTGATGCCAAGAATAGACCCAGCTTATACATGACAAGTGACAGGTGTGACAGACATGACCATATAAGGAGAAACACAACAATAGGCAGCCTAAAATACAACTTTAGCACATACACCCACAACACAGCACATTTCACAACAATAAATTCGTTCATTACCAACTGAATGACCCTACCTTAGACTGGCCTAGTGGCAGAAATCTATGCCTGCCTACAAAATAAGTCATAGTATTGAGAATCTGAGTATCTCAGATCACAACAGACACACGTTTAAAACTACACTGAAAAGGCCCAGTCTTTTTTACTGAAAAACTGTTCAAAGATGCTTTACAGTCACAAAGTGTGTGTGTGAAAGAAAAGGCCCAAAACACATCCTCCGACTTCAGTTTTGTATTACATGGATGTTTGCCATATAAGTAAATATGGTTTCTAGTGTTGTTTTACTGCAATGGTAACAGCTTTAAGTGCTGTTTTTGGGGAAGGTGGTGCATGTTGGGCCCTTTTATACCGTAGTGTTTCACAGGAATGACAATGTGTTCTTGTTTGAGTTCTGTTTATTAAACACAAACACACTTGCAATCATAAAATGAAAAATGATTTGGAAAGATACTCTGGATTTGGTGGCAGTTTGTGTCATGAGGGAAGATATCTTCTTTCATGGCCCACTTAAATAAAGTAGTAAAATGTAAAGTTGCAGAAAAAACAAAAGTAAACTGAACAATGGTGAAATTAGAATAGCAAAATTCATGTAGGCCCAAAATCTAAAATGTAGATCAAGTGACAAAAAAGACTGATCTGAATGCATAATGACTACACTTACTTTAAATTTCAATGAAGAGCTTAGGCTTCAATCCCTATACAGCCCACTAGCCACAACAGGTTATGCTAGTCATGACCTAATCTGCAAATTATCACCTAACCTACTAGCCAAAAAGTAATCTGCTAGTCATGGCCTAATCTGCTAGCCACATGCTTAACCCACTAGCTATGATCAGACATGCTACCCATGAGCTAACCAGAGAGTTGTTTTTGTTTAACTTAACACTCCGTTTACATCATATATAAATAAATTAGATGTGAGTTTTATCAACACTTTATTTTATCAAATTTATATAATTGTGTGAATTTTATAAATTACTTATTGCAAAGCTTCTGTTGATTCTGTTTACATCATCTGCATGTACACCACCATCTCCAAACCAGAGAAATACAGCGTAATGTACAGAATATTCAAACACAAAGCACTTCTCAACACCTAACAAAGCTTCCACAACAAAAGACAAAGCTTTATTGCCACTTTCATAGCAAAATTCAACAGGCATTAATATACAGTTGGTTCCCCCTTTGCAGCTATAAAAGCTTCCACTCTTCTGGGAACCTTTCTGCAAGATTTTGGAGTTCATCTAGAAGAGTGTCTGTTAGGTCAGACACTGATGTTAGATGAGAGGGCCTGGCTTTGTGCACTTGGGCTCAGTCATGCTAGAACAGAAAAGGGCCTTATTCAAACTGTTCCCACAAAGTTGGAAGCATACAGTTGTCCAAAATGTCTTGGTCTGCTGAAGCATTAAGATTTACCTTGGAACTATGGGACCTAGGCCAACCCCTGAACATCAACCCCATATCATCATCCCTCCTCCACCAAACTTTATAGTTGGCACAGTGCAGTCAGGCAGGTAACGTTCTCCTGGAAGATTCATCCTTCAGACTGCCAGGTAGAGAAGTGTGATTCGTCACTCCACAGAACACATTTTCACTGCTCCAGACTCCTGGTGATGTAAGGCTTGCATACAGCTGCTCAGCCAAGGGAACCCATGCCATGAAGCTCCCGATGCACAATTTTTGTGCCGATATTAATGCCAGAGGAGTTTTGGAACTAACAGTTATTGAGTCAGCAGAGCATTGGTGACTTTTTTGCACTACACACCTCAGCACTCAGCAACCCCCCTCTGTAACTTTACATGGTCTCTCACCTCATGGCTGCGTTGCTGTGGCTCCTAAATGCTTTTCAGTAATTCCACTTTTTTAATAATATTTCTCACAGATGATTGACAAAGATTTTGAATAAATAGTCCCTTAATCAGTAATCAAATAGATTAGATATTGTGATCAGTAACCAAATAGGTAGTATTGGCTAACAGAGAATATTAATTCTCTCACAAAGGGTAGGCCTTGGTCTGTCTGCATAGGAGATTCTAGACACTGGAAAGCCCCTGGGTTCAATGACAGGCCTGTGTGTACCTACTGACCCAGTGAAGAGAGGGACAAAGTGACCTTGAAACGTACAGCAGACTATTAGAGAATGAGCTAATTTAAAAATTTGGGAAGTAAAGCGGGGGGATATCAAATTACCCCAGATATATGAGATGAAGAAGGTGTATTAGAGCAGAAAAACATCTATTAAACAACTAAATGAAAAAATTTAAATATTTATGATTTTAAATGTATGACTCACTACTTGCAAACTAACCTGCTAGCTGCCATTTAATCTGCTAGCCATGACCTAACCCACTAGCCACTACATAATGCACTTGATCTAACCTGCTAGCAGCAGCCTAACCTGTTAACAATTATCTGTCCTGCCAGCCATGGCCCAACATGCTAGCTATGACCTAACCCACTAGCTATGACCCACTAGCTACAAGTTAACAAGCTAAACCGGTAGCTGCAAACTAAACCGCTAGCCACAACTTAAACTGGTACTCATGACCTAACCCTATAGCTGCAACCTAATGGGCTAATCATGATTTAACATACTAGCCATAAGCTATCCTGTTAGCCATGACCCTACATGCTAGCTTTTGATCTAACCCAATAGCCATTGACCTAACTTGATAGTCATTACCTCACTCGCTAGACCCAAAATAACCCAATAGACATGACCTAATTCACCAGCCATAATCTAATCTGCTAGCCATGACATAACCCACCAGGCATGAGATAACCTGCGGTGAGCTAGTCATGACCTAGTTTAGTAGCCACAACTTAACCTGCTAGCCATGAACTAACCTGCTAGCCATGCCCTAACCTGCTAGCTGTGACATAACATGCTAGCCATGACTTAATTTGCTAGCCAAAAGCTAACCCAAAAGTTTTGTTTCACTTTCAGTTCTGGTGTGCATAGATCTACAAGTGTAAATAAAAGATGTGAGTTTATCAATACTTTATTAAAAGTACATAATAGTGTGAGTTTTATTAGTTCAGAGAATGAGAGAGACAGACAGAGTGAGAGATAGATAGAGGCAGAGAGAGAGAGACAGAGAGCATGAGTGAGAGAGACAGAGACAGACCGACTGAGACAAAGAGAAGGACAGAGAGCGAGAGAGAAACAGAAAGAGAAAGACAGTGAGAGAGAGACAAAGAGAGACAGAGAGTGACAGACAGCCAGACAGATGGGGTGAGAAAGATACAAAGAGAAAGATCCAGAGAGGGGGAGGGAGAGAAAAAGAGAGATATACAGAGAGAAAGAGAAAGCGAGAGAAACAGAGAGAAAAAGTGAGATAGAATTTGTTACAGTGTGTTCTGTGTGTTGTGATATTTATTAGCTCTAATTTGTACAGAACAGACATATACACAAACACACAGGAAAGAGGTTATTCTATCTCACATAGACACACACTGTGGAGCCATAATAATCAACCCCAAATCCTGCACAGAGTGGTTCAGTGAATGTGGAGCTGAAAGTATGTAGGTGTGTCAGTGTGTGTGTGTCAGAGGAGACGCTGTAGAAGGACAGAGTGCCAGCTGGATAGTCCACATACACTCCTACTCTGTTAGAACTGGAGGGAGGAGCAGAGAGATTAGTTGTGCTATTATTGTGACGGACAGAGTAACTTTTATCAGAGCAGATCAGAATCCAGGACTTTTCATTCCTTCCAAACCTACAGTCATCACTGAGTCCTTTCCTGCTGATTGTTTTATATGTTACCGCTATAAAAACCTCTCCACTCCACTCAGCCTCCCAGTAACAGCGTCCAGTCAGACTCTCTCTGCACAGAACCTGATTACAGTTATCAAATCTCTCTGGATGATCAGGATACGACTGTGCAGATTTCACATTGGTCACCTTTCTATTCCCTTCAGATAGAGAGAGCTCTGTGTGTGCTGTGCTTGGGTCGAGAGTGAACTCACAGGAATCTGCACACAAGAAGAGAGATTAGGGTGTGTGTGTGTGTGTGTGTGAAAGAGACTGTGTGTGTGAGAGAGTGAATGTATGTGTGTTAGTGTATGTGTGTGTGTGTGTGTGTGTGAGAGAGAGAGTGTGTGTGTGTGTGTGTGTGTGTGAAAGAGAGTGTGTGTATGTTTGTATGAGTGAGTGCACGTGTGTGTGTGCGTGTGTGTGTGAGTGCGTGTGTGTGTGTGTGCACGTGTGTGTGTGTGAATGTGTGTGTGCACGTGTGTGTGTTAGAGTGAATGTATGTGTTAGTGTATGTGTGTGTATGTGTGTGTGTGAGTGTGAGAGTGAATGTATGTGTTAGTGTATGTGTGTGTATGTGTGTGTGTGAGTGTGAGAGTGAATGTATGTGTTAGTGTATGTGTGTGTATGTGTGTGTGTGTGAGTGTGTGTGTGAGTGTGTGTATGCGCATGTGAGTGTGTGTGTGTGTGTGTGTGTGTGTGAGTGCGCGTGTGAGTGTATGTGTGAGTGTACTTACATTTCTTCAGTCCTGGTTTAATTCTGATCTCACCTCCATGTTCCAGTCTAAGCACACACATACACAACACACACACACACACACACACACACACACACATTAATACGTTCATTTAAACATTGTGTCTCTTTCTGTCTGTCAAATTCAAAGAGCTTCATTGTCATGAATTATGATGAACAAAAACTTAGTATGGGGAAAACATTAAAGAATAAAAGATATTATAAAAAAGCCAAACAAAGTAGTTATATATGTGTGTAATGTCATGTAAAACATGTATGCACACACACACACGTACACTGTTAAATAAATTATACAGTTATGATTATTTTAAGATTGTGTTTCATGCTTTTTTCTGTGTGTGTAACAGCTGTAAACATATTTATTTGGCACTAAACACACGCATATCTTCAGTTTCAATCATTTTCTCTTCAAATAATCTGTGGCAGTCACCCGACCCACGGGCACCGACAACAGCAGTGACAAGGCAGCAAGGCGGTGTCTGAGGTTTGTACGCCAACGTAGGCTATGAGTGACAGTGGGAGGAGGATGCAGCCACGAGAGAGAGCAGGAGAGCAATGACAGTCATGCGAGGTATGAAGGTGGCACACACATTTATTAAAGGTAAAATGTGAATTTTCGGTCTGCACAGCATGTTTAATAAACAGAAACTTAATTCTCACTAAACACATTTTGCACACCATGTCTATTTGTATGGAGCGTCTTAGAGTGGGCTCTTAAAATATGAATGGGGGTGTGGATGGGAGCAAATTAGAGATTTTCTCTGAGATTATTATGTTTAGGAGGATTAATATTAATTTTTAGCAAGAGAATCATTTAAATGGTGACAAATTGATTGGGGGATAATACACATGGTTAAGGGTAGGTGACTCTAGAATGTGTGGAGATAAATTGGATAGGTTTTATTTAAGCAAAGGCTTCAATAACAAGAGCAGGTATATTTCCTATAAAGTTTTCTGATCATCATATGGTCACTGTGGAAATAAGTTTAAGAACTACAACCCATGCACATTACTACTCACATTTTAATGTTAAATTATTATCGGGTAGGGTGGTAGGATGTAGGAGGTGCACATCAGAAATGCCAGATTCATTCAGCACATGTTGCCTCATCAGTACACTTGTAAAAAGCTGTAAAGAGACTTCAAGATGTCAAGTGCCCAGAAAAACAAATAGTCTGAAATAATGGGGTGGGGCTTCATTGAGAGCTGGCAGGAATAAATGAGAGGGATCCTATTTACAGGAACAGGTTAAAGGTGCTTAAATACGGGAAAGTAGTTTTAAGGACATTGATATTTCTCGTGCTTACTTTTTTTTCTGGAGAGACTGTACAGCAAAAGCAGATGGTCTTTTTAAGGCATACCAATAGGACCTTGATGTCTTATCCAGCTGACATGAGAAGGCTGGCAGTGCAGTACTATGCAGAACTTTTTGGTGCTAAGGACTGTGACTCTGACAGTGCTGCAGACAATCTTCAGGACCTTCCATGGTTGAGTCCAGGTCAGAGAAAGAAATTGGATGCTGACATTACTGGTAGGAACTCAACTGTCTGCTGAAGCAACTATCTGCTGGTCATTCCCCTGGGGTGAATGGACCACCAGCTGTATTTTCTCAAAGTTTTTTTTACAGTTTTGGGACAGGATTTTTATAAGGTGCTACTGGAATATTTACAATCTGGTTTACTCCCTATAAATCATTGCAGGGCATTTTTGTCCCTTCTCTCTAAGAAGGGAGATCTGGGTCTTTTAAAGAACTGGAGACCTGTTTCACTGCTGTGTTTAGACTGTAAAATACTATCAAAGTGTTGGCTAATATATTGAAATACTTGTACACTGTGATTTGTAAAGACCAAACAATTATGCATAAATTGTTCCTCTTGAGAGATGTGATTGACATGACTTTAATGAATAATAACAGATTAGACATTTTATCAATCATGTTACATGAATGATGTCACATTTTTGGTCACTGCTCAGGGAGATGATGATGTACTTAAGAGAAGTTTGGAGATTTATAAAAAGGCACCTTCTGCAAAGGTGAATGGGGTAAATATGAAAGATATTTTGATTGGTTACTGGCCAGACACAGAAGTTCCTTGATTTTCAGGAGGGCTGATAAGGGGAAGAGATAGCTCAAAGGTGTTAGGTGTATTTTAGGTAGTGCTTTATTTCAACAGAAAGACTGGGAAGGTATGTTGGATAAGGTATTAGCCTGGTTGTCTAAATGGAATTGGCTATTACCACAGTAGTTGTACAGGGGAAGTGCTGGTAGTGAATAACTTAGACTTCCTTCACATTGTGGCACAGGTTGAATGTTGAGCCTCCTGATGAACTAGTTGGAAGGTTACCGAAGAAAATTGTAAACTTTTGTGTGAATGGACAACAAGAGATGGCCTTTCCGATGGTTTATCAGCAAAAAGGGTGCCAGTAAATTTCTGCATATAACAGGGAAACTTGGAATATGAACTTTAGATGTTCTGAATAATATTGGCTGAAGTCAGTCTGTCTTGTCTCACTCCTTTTATTGATCACTTCTCCTGGTCTGCGGGATGGATTTTAAGTTGTCCAGAGATGACTGAATTTTGAGAGAGTTGATACTGGAAAAAATATATACTGTAGAACCCATAGATACAGATTAGACTGTTGTCCTCAGCTAGCTTGAGAGTATGCCTCTTGAGGAAGGAGTGCACAAAGCCAGGGCACTGCATGTATGTTGGTGATGTTAATAGGTGGAAGTCACCCATAGAACCCAGGGAGATGACCAGACTACAATCATGCAGGGTGGCCACTAGATTGCTGGAAGAGGTAAAGTCTGCCCTTCATGGTCGTTATAAACAGCTGGTGGCAAAAGGAGGTACACAGAGACAGAAAATAAGAGAGATTTTTGCTCCTGGACTAGAAGTCAAAATTGGCAATTTAAGAGGATCTAGAGGAGATCGTACTAGTGGGATTATTGTTCCATGTTCTGGAGCTGGGATATATTCAAGCTGTCTCAAAGAAGGATTTGTACTATAACTGTGTCAAAGTGGCACACCAGATCGATCTACATCAGAGATTGTCAAGTTGGCTGGAGTTGTTTGGACCAAACTTCCCCCTGAGAGACAGGGAGAGATCCCCCTATAAACCTCCTATAGAAGCATTTGGCAGATCTACAGTGGAGGATGATTCATGGGGCAATAGCTACAGAAAGACATGTGACTCATCTGAATCCATTAGTGTTGATTTTGTGGGCAGGAGAAATCTATTGATTGAGCATTTGTTTTGCACTATGATCAGTTAAGTGTTTTGTTTCTACTTTTTAAAGGTTGTTTTGAAGTATAGGACTGAAAACATGGAGTCTTTTAAATTGCAGGCAAAGCAAATTGTATAAATGGAAGACAAGGAAAAATAATGCCACAAGTGTAGGCTGGTGACGTTAAAATAGTTGATGGCAGGGTGAATAAGAGTATGAATATTGCAGGTTGGTAGATCAGGTAGAGGAGTTTATTGATAAGTAGGGGAAGGGGGAGGTACTGTGTTGTGTTGATGATGATTTTCAGTCTTCAAGTTTTAATTTTGTTTTAACTATAAATTTGGATATATCTACTGTCATAACAGTGTAATCATATGATGAAAGTTAAAATCTTTCTTTCCCACATCACACTGTCTCCCTCTCTCTCCCACATACACACAGTCTCTCTCTTTCTCTGTGTGTTTCTTTCTCCCACACTCTCTCTGTCTGTTTTTCTCTCTCTTGTCTTAATCATGAACTATTATTAATCAGAATCTTAATGATTTAATATTTATAAAAATATGAAAGAGCAGTATTTTAGAATTTAATAAGCAGGTTTTAAAAAGTTTTTATTAATTATATTATTTTAATCCTTATATTCACATTATTTTAGATAGAATTGAGGCAGAAAGAACTAGTCACTAATTAACAATTTATTGAAGCCTATATTACAATTATCATATTCATGTCAAATAAAGTTGTAATTAATACCTTATATAATTTTAATTTATGTTACTTTATCATTCACCAAAAAAACAAAAGTACACAAACAAAAATGTCATTAGCAAAACATCAGTATTAAAAATCATTAAGTAACAATTAAAGGGGACCTATTATGCTCATTTTCAATGCTCATAATTTTATTTTTGATCTTCAAAACTTTCTAGCTTGCTCGATCACCACTGCCGTCTCTCTTGGCCAGCTTTGAATGGTGTGTTTAAACAGCAGCCGACAAATCCTGCTCATTCTGCCTTCAAGCGAATAAAACGACATTGTCTGCCTCTGTGACTGGCTCATGAGAGTGTATAATGATAATGTTAACTCTTTAAATCCTTCAATCCAGATTAAGAATGAAAAATATTCTCCCAGACTGAAAAGGGCTCGTCCTGAGGAGTGGTGTGTCTCAGGAGTTAGCAACTTTAGAAGACACACAAGGGAAAGACGAACTGTCTGACTAGTCTGTGATTAGATAACCAGACAAATTATTCTGAATATTTCAGCTTCAACCAGCACTGAAGCAGCTAAAGAGAGCTATAGGTAAGGAAGAGAGAGGGTATGTGTATAGAGTACAGTTACTATACTACAATGCACAGTAACTATGCTACATTATATTGTGCAATTACTATACTGAAATTAAGGTAGGTTTTATATATTATAGTATACCGTTACTATCCTAACATACTGTACAGCCACCATTCTGTACTGTACAGTTACCATGCTATAATGTACATTTATTGTACTACAGTTTTCTGTACAATTACACTATTACTTCATCTCTAGGATTAATATGTTGGAGAGGTTTGTCAGAAATACAAACACATACCTCTAAATACAGTTGTTCATACCTGAGTATGTTGAGTGAGCAGCGTGGATCCTCCAGTCTAGCAGAGAGCAGCTTCGCTCCTGACTCTCCTGGGTGGTTGTAGGTCAGATCCAGTTCTTTCAGGTGTGAGGGGTTTTCACTCAGAGCAGAAGCCAAAGAAGAACAGCCTTCCTCTGTGATCATGCAACCAGATAATCTGCAGAGTAAAACAGACAGAGTGAAAAAGGTGAACTATTAAACAGAATTTAACAGAAACATACTAACAATTGACAATTCCACACAACTATTTAAAACATTCAAAAAAGATCTAAAAAAATTATCAATCTCATTCTTAGCTCTTTTGATGGTCTCAGTAAACAAGTATGATTAGAAATTTTTATTGGACAAAATCTGCATCTGCAGGTGGCAGGATGTCTGCAAAGGGAACTAACAGCTAAATTTATGAACCAGAGTGCTAAACACACCAGCTCAAAACCCCATCAATCCTACTTTGACCTCTAGATCTGGAGACCCTTCTCTCACATTTTAAGTGCGATGTTAATGTAACTCATTCCATCCTTTTTTAAACATCCTGAGGAAACCTTTTGGGCCTGTCCAGAAAAAAATTCTGGATACGTATAAATTTTGACTTTTGGAAAATTCCTTTTTCTCTCTCACACACACATACATCTCATCTTCCCCCACAAAGAGAAAGACATCTGGCTAAACAGATGACCAAGATGGCCTACCAGTCAGCCCTGGGTGAGGGGCTAATGGCTTTCACAAGTCCCTTAGCAGACACTTTAGAAATTTTTTTGCATCGTAAATTCCTTTAGGGTTTTGCTAGAGACTGAATTTTAAAACTCTGCTCCATTCTGTGTTCTCTGGCAAACTTAATACTAAACTTTCTACACTTAGTAGTTATTTTGATTCTTGAATTGTAAGCATATTTCATTAATCTAGGTTCTTGCGTTCCTCTACATACAAGTATATGTACTATATGTTGATAGGAAACCTTTACTAAATATAGCAATGCTATAGCATTGAGACACTATATGGACAAAAGTATTGGGACACACCTCTTAATCACTGGATTCAAGTGTTTCATTCAGTTTCATTGCCACAGGTGTATGCAATCAAGAATCTAGCCATGCAGTCTGCCTTTAAAAATATTTGTGAAATAATGGGTCTTTATAAAGAGCTCACTGAATCCAAGCGTGGTACTGTAATAAGATGCCATTGTTTGCAACAAGTCAGATTGTGGAACTTCTTCCCTCCTAGATATTCTACGATCAACTGTGACTGATATTTTTTTAAAAAGTAGAAGCATTTAGGAACCACAGTGACTCAGCCATGAAGTGGCAGACCATGTAAAGTTACAGAAAGGCGTTGCCGAGTGCTGAGGCACACAGCAGAACAACAACTGTGTGCCAGAATCTTCATGGTAAGGGTTTCCATGGCCGAGCAGCTGCATGCAAGCCTTACATCATCAAGTACAATGCCAAGTGTCGGTTGTAGTGGTGTAAAGCATGCTGCCACTGGACTCTATGGAAACATATTCTGTGGAGTGACAAATGATGCTTCTCTATACAGCAGTATGAATTCCAGGAGAACACTACCTGCCTGACTGCATTGTGCCAACTGTAAAGTTTGGTGGAGGAGGGATAATGCTAGGGGGTTGTTTTTCAGGTGTTGGCCTAGGCCCCTTAGTTCCAGTCAAGGGAAATCTTAATGCTTTAGCATACCAAAATATTTTGGACAATTGTATGATTCCAACTTTGTGGGAAATGTTTGGAGAAGGCTGTTTTCTGTTCCAGCATGACTGAGCCCCAGTGCACAAAGCAAGGTCTGTAAGGGCATGGTTGGGTGAGTTTAGTGTGGAAGAACTTGACTGGCCCTCAGAGAGCCCTGACCTCAACCCCATCGAACACCTTTGGGATGAACGGAGATCATGACCAAGGCCCTCTTGTCCAAATGCTCCTCTGGATGAATGGGCAAACATATTCACAGACACACTCCAAAATCATGTAGAGAGCCTTCCCAGAAGAGTGGAAGCTGTTGTAGTCACAAAGGGTGACCAACTCCATATTAACGCCTATGGATTTAGAATGAAATCATAAAAGCTCCTATGGGTGTATTGTGTAGGTGTCCCAATAATGTTGTCCACATAGTATATGTGTCATAGTATCAGTGAGTTGTTCAGTTATGGAAATAAACATAAAACACATCTCTACAGTTTAGATTTGGTCCAGAACGTTCATCTCATGTTTCTAGGTTTCAAGTGTCAACATTAAGCTTACTACATTGTTATTACATATTAAGTAAATTAAGAGTGGGCCCAAAGGGTTAAGTTTTTTGTTAAATTATTAATCATTTAAGAACTGTTGTCCAACATTGTCAAGCATATCTGTTTAACACTTCACTATAAACCAGATTTATAGGTGAAGGAGACACGGATAAATGCAATTACATAAGGAGGCTTTAAAGAATCTAGACTGTGTGTACAAAAGAAAAATAATTAAAAATACTGATAATTGACATTAACTCATAAATACACCCTTAACTCGCTAGTGACCCATAAAGTAATAGCCTAATTTTTTTCAAGAATCGCTTAAAAAAAAAGCTATTTCTATTTAATCTGGTCCTCTCTTAATAACACAATTTCTTAATCTGCTAGTTTATTTGATATGTAAAGAATATGATCGAACAAAGTGGAAAGAATTTATTGTGTTTCTGTAAAGCAACATTTAATTCATAGCACATGTTCAATAAATGTAAATGTTCAATAATGTTAATAAAGGAACAACTATATTTTATAAGCAGCTTATGCCAGTAATCAAAATAAACAAACAAATTAACAAAATGTTTTGTAAATTACATTGTATTGACTAGGGGTGGGAATCTTTAGGCACCTCATGATTCAGAGGCTGCGATGCGATTATAAAACGATTATCGATGCATCTCGATGCATCTTTTTTTCTATACAGGATTTCTATTTTCCTACTGTCTGAGGACTTGGGAACTTTTAAATTAAAGTATTTGTAATGATCCATAGTGAATTTACTTCCAAAATCTTTTATTAATAAGTCAAATGGAAGTGATGTGGCAAGTGAACTAGAAGGCTCTCATTCACTGCTGTTGTTTGGAGCACATGAGATGCTGCTGCCACTCATCTGCGACAAAATGTGCAGTTACGGTGAAATAAGATCCAGTGGTAATGAATGACCACGCAGCAGTTTACAGCTATACTACCTGGTTAATTCAGTGATTTTATAACTTCGGTTTTGGTTGTAGAGACGGGAGGCGGGGGGGTCGCTGTGCCACTAAAATATCTTTGAGACCGGGACGTGTGCAGCATAGCGTGAAAGCCCTGTTTCGCAACGACTGAGAACCGGCGTGCAGACTGCAGGTCACATAGCAACAATGCGTTATTCGCATTTATAAGCAGCGCAGTTAATTCCTGGCAAGTTAAATCTGCAACTAGAGACTGTCAAACACTAAACAGTTGTGAAGATGAGTTGCTTCTCTTTCGAATTTTCCCGTTCCACCTTAAATGGTGCCGCATTTACATTCGGCGCCTCAGGCAGAATTTAAGATGGAACGAGAAAATTCGAACAAGAAGCTGGAGAATGAGAAGCGACTTCAGCCTCGGAAAGCTGGAAACAATCAAACACTGAGAGACATTTTACGAGAAACTGATCTACTTCTGAAGTAAAGTTTTCTGGCGGAGATAGGAGGAAAGCGGCTATAGCTGAAGCTTAAAGCAGAGTAAAGTAAATCTGCATTTTTGTTTATATTGTTTCAGCCTCTACTAGGACATCATCACATACTGAGACATACTGGACACAAATGTTGTGGCTCCCAAAGTGGTTTGATTTTTGTTGAAAGGATAAAATGGCTCTTCTTAACATTTGGGTTGTGACTCCTGATCTAACCTGGCTTTTAACGCAGAGGTAGCTGGTTGGATTTCTCACTCATCTATGTGTGTTTTTGTTGAGTGTCCGGGCGCTGCACTTACCCACTTCCAAGTTCCGCCTTTTGCATTCTGTCAACATTACATTATAAATATTTAGGAAATCGATTTTTGTCGTTTGTGAATTGATTCAGAATCGTTTGTGTCCACATCTAAGAATCGTTTTTTTCCCGCACCCCTAGACAGACATTTGGTCCAGTATTAACACTGTTATAAAGTGTCATTCCCACATAATGAAACTTATAAGAAAGGCAGAGGTCAAGCTAAGAAAATCATATGAAAGTGAAGTTATAATAAAATATATATAAAAAAAAATAAATATTTGTTTCTCTCAAACTTCCTTGATAAATTACTTGAGTAAAAGTATAAGTTCCTTTTTTCTATGTCTGCAAATGTACTTGCTTTTAAATATGCTTAGATATCAAAAGTCAAAGTACTTTGTCATATTATTTTGATTAACAAGTTGTATTAAGGAGGCTCGTGTAACTGCAGTATGAGAGACTGAGTTGTTCATGTCTGCTGCAACACTAGTCAACTTTATTGAAATAGTACTTTTCTACTTTAACTAGAGCAGAAATATGTATGATGAATATACAGCATTCTTAACTAGGGCTTTTTCTTATACATTCTATTACTTAGGAATGATAACAATGCATTAAATGAATCAAATGTACATCACTCACATTTAAGGCCACTTATGTCAATACAATTTCATTTAAGACAAAAAGTAAAAAAACAAAACAAAACATGGCACTCTTCATTAAATAAAAGCTTTTATTATAACATGGCTATGGAAAAAAAAGTTTCAATGCATTTCAGCTTGTGCCTTCATCAGGGAGAGTCAAAATACAGCTCCACACAGGTGCTCTAAATACCTTCAGTTAATTAGTCACATGACTTTGAATGTCCAAATTTCACAGATATCAAACTTCTATACAATACAAAAATTCCAAAAATACAAAAAGTTAAAAAACATTCAGGTAAAAGCATTGGGATTGGAGGAAAGGTTGGAACAAAGGGGTTATAAAAATGGATTCTTTGTAATGCAAAAAACAAGCGCAAAACAGCTAACTTGCAACAAATTATAATGTAAAAAAACACCAGTCTTTACTTCTTTAAAGTATGTTGATCATATTCCATATACAAGTAGAAAGGAAATAGAGAACAGAAACTTAACAAAAGGGAGTCTTTTTGGATTTATGAATTGAAAGTGTTATTTTTATGTCTGGATTAAATGATGATCTGGATTTTAGCCACTTTCTATGGACATTTGATGAGACTGGCACCCTGTAGGGTCTAGTCTATTGTTAATGACCTTTGATCTTTTCATTTTTCTTGTGGCTTTTTGATATATAGTTTTATATATATATATAATATATATATATATATATATATATATATATATATATATATATATTATATATATATATATATAATATTTATACATTTTATATAAGTTTGATATCTGTACATTTCTTAGACATTAAAAGCCAGGTGACTAATTAACTGAAGGTGTTTAGAGCACCTATGTAGAGTTGTGTTGTGATTCTTCCTGATGAAAACACAAACCGAAAATTGTTGAGAGGAAATTTTTTGTCCATAACCATGTAGTATTAAAAGGTTTTATCTCATGAAGAGTGCCGTGGTTTTCTACTTTGTTGAGGAAAATTTTACCTACACAAGATTTTAATCCCTAAATGCATCAATCTTATCATCTAGAAGCCATTTTAAGGACCAAACTCTCTTTCCTCTCTGTTGGAAATGTTTTATTTTGATTTAGTTTCTAGTTTTCTGTTTTAAATTGTTATTCATTATTAAACAGTATTGAAAAGTATTAAACAGCTGAAGCCACCTCCATTCTGTCCTTGTGGTTTGAACAGTTCACAGACATGAACTCTGGACGTTTTACGACAGTAAGGTTTTCATGACAGGATCTAAGGCTCTGAAAAATCTGACTTCAGTTTTATGATGGTACCAGGGGTCCTGAAGGGGGGTTGAAGGCCAGGTATAAGAGTGGTGTGTCTGTTTCTTTTTAGATTGGTGTTACAATGAGTTGTAGGGCCTTTATACAAAAGGCCTGATTCGGTCAGTAAATCTGACACTTGCTAGTAGGGCTTTTCGTATGAGAGAACTGATTTGGTCAGTTAGACTGGCATTTGTTGTAGGATCTGCTTTTAACAGGTAGGTCTGATTCAGTCAGATGACATTCTCGTAGGGTCCTCCATGTTAAGGATCTGATTTGGTCATCTGATATTCGTGTGTCTGTTAGTCTTCGTAGGGTCAAGAAGACCCACTTCGTTAGTGTGTTAGTATGTGCTCCTTGTTTGCCCTCAGGGAGACTAGTTTTGTTTGTGCTCCTGAACTGTTTTCATTTGGTATATGTAGGGCATGTAGTGATATTTAGTTTTGTACTTGTTTAGTCTGCCTGTGAAATTTGAATTGAACTTTGAATTTTCTTGCTCCATTATCAAAGTTTGATTAGCCTAATTGAATTGAAATTTCATCTTTTAGAATTCAGATTGCTGTAAGTATTTAAGTATTAGTTTTAGAGTGCCCTGTGTAAATTTTAGAGTGACTGTGTAAATTCTTAAGTTTGACAAAGGCCTAGGAAGTGTGGTGATGACTGCCATGTTTTGTTATAAACATAACATGTTTACTCTTAAGGGTGGGGGTGTTACCTTTTATGTGCCTTGTGCTGGCATTTTGTGTTTTCCCTGTTGTGTGTCCCCTAATGTGCAGGCACATGATTGGCCAGATGGGGGTGCACAAAGGTATAAGAGGTCGCCAAGCCACCATCTTGAGAAACGTTCAGGGCTCTTTCTCCTTTGGCCCGACCTGGAAGAACACCTGTCCAGACCAGCCTGGCACTCTTCACTTCTGTCTGCTTTGCTTTGCTTTGCTTTGTGACTGTTTGATTATGCTTTGAGAGCTTGGGGAAAGTAGGGGACGGGTGTTGTTTTGGTTACCTTTTCTCCTGGTTAAGGTAGGGAGTTAGGGTAGTGAAATCATTAGTTGTTTTGTTTGTTATTTTGGCGAGTGCTCGTCCCTGAAGCCATCACCTCAACTTGTCTGAGCTTTGAAGAAAATAAACCTGTCATTTTCTGGTTTAAATGGCGTCCGGTGTCTGGTCTGGCAGCAGGTCTGAGGAGAGAGCCCGCTCTCTGTTACGGCCTGACCCTAGACCGGGTCGTAACAGAGACTAAGGCAGGTGTGCTAAGCACTCTCTTTTTAATAAAACCATCATTATTTCGGCAAACAACAGCCTCCTGAATCTCTTCCTTGGCAAGATCAAATATTTTCTATATCTCTAACAGTAAAGAAATTGAACTCTGAAATGCTCAGTTGCAATTAAATGCCTTTGAAATATTATATATATATATATATATATATATATATATATATATATATATATATATTACAGAAAAATATTACAAGAAATTGTTATGAATACACTGCACTGCCTTATAGCTAAGACATTGTTGTGCAATAGTTTTGAAATTGTGTGGGCCTAAAATATATTTTTTTAATTGATCCATTGTGAAGAGGTACATGCATAGCATTGTAAGGCAAAATACTTCCTAAAACCTTTTTTTTATGTATTTATCACTATTATATTGTATATACAAACAGTTGTATGCACAGGTTTAGCCCTGATCAAATTGCATGGGTTGTTTGTTGAGAATATGTTGTCTACAATGAATAACCTTGAACATTGATATTCATGATATTAATAAATAATAAAAATTATGTGTAGGTGTCCCAATACTTTTGTCCATATTGTGTAAGTGCAGAGTTCGGCAATTTGTAATGAAAAATGCATCAGCTAATTTTCAATGCTTAATGAATAAAGTCACTGCTAGACTGACCAATTTGGTCATATATATTAATGATGTAGTGGTACACAGTGGTTCCTGGCAGGAGCATGTACATCATCTCTGTTAGTTATGCAAATGACTAGAGAGTGCTCAGTTGGTGGTAAACCTACCCAAATGTGAGATCTGGAAATGTCAAGTAATGCACTTGGACCATCAGGTTATTAACGTTTCCTAGCTAGTTAATTATCCTGTGTTTTAGTTGGTAGGACTCAGATGGGAACCTTTGTGTTAGGTAGGAAGTGGATGGCCCTAACGATTGTTATTAATTTCTTGTTAAACAATGAATGTCAAGATTTATCATTCCATTTCAGTATTAACTAACAGAAAGCCTACCTTAGAATCTCCAGTTTACAATGTGAACTCTTCAATCCAGCAGAAAGGACCTCCACTCCTGAATCTTGCAGGTCATTGTTACTGATGTCCAGCTCTTTCAGAGGAGAGACTTCCAGTTTTAAAACTGATTCCAGATTTTCACAAGTCTTTTTTCCAAGATTACACAAGGTTAATCTGTAAAGCAAGGGTTAATGAAGTAGATTTTACAATACAAGCAAAAGGAGATTTAAGACATTGTTTCAAATGCCATGTTTGAATAACTCAGCATATTTACATTATTGGAATGGTTAGAGTGAGAAAGACAATATAATTCTGTAGCCCCAAGGGAAACAGTCTTAAGTAATGAACTTAATAACTTGAGTTTAAAGTTTAGAGAAAGCTAACCTGAGTATCTCCAGTTTACAGTGTAAACTTTTCAGTCCAGCACAGAGCAGCTCCACTCCTGAATCACAGAGGTTATTGTTACTGAGGTCAAGTTCTTTTAGAGAAGAGTTTTCCAGTTTTAGAACTGATTCCAGATCTTCACAAGTTTTTACCCCAAGATTACACGAAGCTAATCTACAAAGGGAGAATGAAGACACACATACTCAAAAGGAGCAAAAAAAAAATAATTCATGTGGCCCATCATAATGACATAGGTCAATATGGGCTGATAATCTATGCAGTACTGTGACGCTCTATGTCTGCGCTAAAATGTTAATAGACAACACTACATACTAAAGTTGGATGTTACCACAAACGCAGATAACAGCATTATTAAAGAGCAGAAACAAAACAGCTAGAATGAAAGTGCGTACAGTGACATTGTAAAGAACATGGTGCTTAGG
Organism: Colossoma macropomum; assembly: GCF_904425465.1. Lineage (NCBI taxonomy): Eukaryota > Metazoa > Chordata > Actinopteri > Characiformes > Serrasalmidae > Colossoma > Colossoma macropomum. Next base: position 834,210 of record NW_023496042.1, read on the forward strand.
ACACACAAAATAATAATATACACTGAGTATGATGAAAGTGATGCACAGATGAGAAAGAGCTCTGTTAAAGTGATGCAAAAATCAAAAAGCCACACCTCAAACTGTTAGTTTTTAACAGCTTGCTAAATAAAGTTAAACAATATGTACATGTAATACTCTGTAAAAATTGTTTATTATATGGATTATTATGGAGCATTAATAAGCCTTTAGGCAACAAAAGAGTACTTATTATAAAATATACAATTGAATTTTTACAAATAAAATATTATACTAATTTTTTCTAGATATCTCCATGCCTGCAGTAAAAATGCCTGATATGTAAGTCAATTTTATGTCTCCTACATCCACAAGAGAGCACTCTGCATAAATATCAAATGTCCCCACAGTATAAACAGTGTTATAAACCAGTTGTCCCTCTTAGCTGGAATGCATTTACAAATACTCAATTTTGAGCAGAGATGGAAAGTATCAAAAGACATTTACTCTTGTTACTGCACTTGAATACATTTTCCCTGCAACTGTACTTTTTGAGTAGAATAATAATCATAGAACTGAACTTTTACTTCAGCTAATTTCTAATCCCAGTATTTTTACTTTGCTAATTTAATTTTAATAACATTTAAAAAAAAATGTGCATTTCAGCTTTGCAAGCCAGATAAAGCCTTACATTTGAAAGATTTAGCCCTGAAATCCAATCAAAACAAAGCAGCTCTCAGCTGCATAAACACATCAGCCCTGATGTGTCCAGAGATGTCAAGTGTAATGGAGAAAGAAATAGGAAAATATTACTTAACATCCACACATGCAGTATATGTAATATATATTTTTATGGGGCCTTTGACTCATGGGTGCCCTAGACAGCTACCTGCCTTTCTTTACTGCCCATTGGGAAGACAGTATGTTAGCACTGAGTTGCTGCCTATGTTTCTGATAATGGAATCACCCACAAGAGTGCTCTGTGCAGTGTTGGTGTCTGCTGAGACCCAATGCTTGTTAGGTCTTGTGTCTTTGCTAGTCCACTTTGAGTCCTTGTTCATAGTCATCTTCACTGATTTTGCTTCACTGTCATTACTGCTGGAAATACTGTTCCCTAGATTCATTAGCAGTTTTGGCTGCACTGTTGTTCTGGATTGGATTTAATATATTAATGGAAAAATGCTAAGTGGTGCAGTGCAGCCCTTCTGAAAGTCCCTGAGCATCAATACACATTGACATATGCTGACGGCAGATGTACGTTTATTAAAATTGACGATAAATAAAGGGTGACAAAGCTCTCCAGCTGCACCGCAACTGTTCTGCAGGCCCTCAGTGCAAGCTTTCCTAAATGAAGGGAAAGAGGGAAAGTGATATATAATAATATATATATATAATAATATATATATTTTGATATGGCTGATGTGCATCCATTAACAAAAATAAGGCAGGGCTTGGAATAAGTCAATTATATACTGATAAAAGGCAATTACAGAATCAACATAAGAAGCACATGCATGCCATGTATACACAGATACATTCTCTAACTGATAAACAGTGTCCAGTGCTTGTCAAAGCAGTTATCCTTCTTTCTTTAAATGCTTTAAATAGATCAGTAGTACAATTAGAAGGACGCATTGAGTTCTCTGTAGACGTGTTAGAAATTGCAGTCACTTCCTCTTTTAAATGACCTGGTGCTATATTACAAAAACATCTTCATTCTGAAATCTTATCTGTTCAGTCACCATCAGAACTTCAGTTCAGACAGTTATAACAGAACAACAGTTCTTAAATTCATGATCTTATCCTAAGTGTAGATAACAAACAAATATTACAGACATATTCTAACTTGACAAAATTTCCCAAATTCTGTCCTAACTTTAAGACAACCCCAGTGGTGTCCTAACTTCTTTTTGACCATTTCCATCATTTTTAGGCAGCTGTGACAGGCATCATAGTTCACTACTAGCATAATGATTTTACATTTATCTGCATTGGAAAGCTGTTGTTTCCCTTGTAAGTCCAACAGCATTTTAAAAATTCCAGACACTGCAGACACAACCTCCAATGTCCCCTCTTATTACTTTGAGCGCTAATGTTGATAAAAACTTGTCAAATAAACTATTACAATGATGGTGGTGAACAAACAGGAGAAAAAGTTGAATGTTTGGTTGATTATTAGGAGGAACAACGTTAGTGAGGTTGGCTAAAGCATTTGGGAAATGGAAACTGAAATGGAGGAGCAACAGCGTTCTGATAAACAGCAGGGGTAACATTTAAAATATAAGTAATCTCCAGTTCATTCATTTATTTTTGTTTTTACCTTTCTGTACACCGGTAATGGGACCTGTAACTTACATTTTTAACATTGTCTTAATTAAGTGTTTACATTTTGGCTGTGCGTGTATGGTCGGTTGCTTGGTAACAGGCATAACAGGTGATTGTTTACTGTGATTGAGTATATTAAGATTGCCTAACTGGAGATAAGATGCTATAAGATACAATTCAAAAATAAGACAAAACTTGCTTCTGTAAAACAAATTTGTGAAAAAAAGACAAAAAGTTAAGATCATACAAGATGTTCTTACTGATGTCCAGTCATGGACAATGACGAAATGTGTTTTTGTTCAACTGACTTCAGAGTGTCACAGAACGCTTCACTAAGTTTACGTATAGCAAGTCTGCAAAACAGTCTAAATCTAACACATCTTACAATACACTTAAAAGATAATGTTCTAATTGACTTAACAGCAAGATCGCAGTCAGCAGAGTAGAAGGAAAAAAGATACTGATAATTTATAAGAAAATTTACAAATTGTGTTTGTATTTGTAATTATTTGTTTCTTAATGTTATTACCTTTCAGCCATGAAGTGCACTGACATTTGATTTGCCAGATGGAAAAATACATTTTTTTTTTTTGATAACGGATTTACTCTGTACAAAAACTATGCTATTCTCAGTCTGTTAATTATTTGCACATTGCACAGACTAATTTAAATAGTACAGCATTACTAATGTAAGTAAATCATTTAAAGAATCTATAGAGTAGAGGTATGCTGTTCAATCAGGCAACGGTGTACAGCAATTCACTTTATTTTACAGTCCTTTTTATGTATTCTAGTATATGTATGTTATACTATTGTTAATAAAATGCGAAAGAGTAAAATACTGATGAATTCACATGTACAACAATGCACTTTATTTTACAGCCCTGTTACCACAGTATTAAAGTACATGCTAGTGTGTGTACCTAGTAGTAGTGTTGCATGTATGGTTATTGTCTACACTATAAACAATGCCATCTTGGTCTTTTTTCATATGTGAATTAAATTAATTCATTATATTAATATTTGATATTTGAACATCTTTTACGAATGTTTAAAATCCTGAAATGGAAATGATACTTACAGAGCTCGTCTTGTGTTTTTCACCACTGGCAGTAGTCTGTTCAGTCCTTCATCAGATGGCCTGTATTTCTTCAGCTCAAACTTCTCTTGAGTCTCCGCTGACATCAGCAACACAAACACCAGAGCTGACCACTGTGGAGATGAGAGTTCTTGTGTTAAAATATCTCCTGAGTTCAGGTGTTTCTGGATTTCAGTTGTCAGGGAGTTGTCTTTCAGTTCACTCAGGCAGTGGAGGAGATTCATTCTTCTGTCAGGTGATATTTCTTCATGTAGTTTCTTCTTGACATAGTCAGCTGTGTCACTAACACTCTCTGTTTCAATCTTCAGATTTGGCAGAAGTTCAGTTACGACATGCTGACCTGAAAGGCCGAGGAGGAAACGGAGGAAAATGTCCAGGTGTCCATTTTCACTCTGCAAAGCTCTTTCTACTGCACACTTGTGGAGATCTGTTATTCTCTTATTTCTCCATTTAAGTTTGTTCAGCAATGTCTTCTCTTCAAATGCATTCCTTTTCTCATTGCAATGTGAGTAATGCACATATAAAGCTGCAAGGCTTTCCTGAACACTCAGATGCACAAAGCTGAAAATTCCCTCGTGCTGATTGAAAATCTGTGTGCACACTCCTGAGAACACAGTGCCATCACTGACATCAATGCCACATTTCTTGATATCATCTTCATAGAAAATCAGAGTACCACTCTCAAGATTACAGAAGGCCAGTTTACCAAGCTTCAGAATGATGTGCTCAGCATCAACAGTTTTGGTTTTCTCACTGTATTTATTTTTCATTAGGTTTATCTGCTGTAGTAGGAAGCTTATGTAGATTCCTGTCAGAGTTGTGGGGATTTCCCTATTGCTTTCTTGAGCCATCAGTGGCTGAAGGACAGTGGCGGAGATCCAGCAGAACACTGGGATTTGACACATGATGTGGAGACTCCTTGATTTCTTTATGTGTGAAACAATTTTCATTGCTATGTCCTCATTACAGTACTTGCTGAAGTATGCCTCCTTTTGTTCATCACTGAATCCTCGTACTTCTGTCACCAGATTGATGTAGCCCCGGGGAATCAGATGGGCGGCTGCTGGTCGGCAAGTTATCCAAATGAGAGCAAACGGAAGCAGATTTCTGTTGATAAGATTGGTGAACAATGATCCCACTGAGGTCTTCTCATGGATATCTTTTACTTCCTCTCCATCTTCAAAGTAAAGAGGAAAACAGCACTCTTCCAGTCCATCAAAGATAAACAAAATTTTACCATCCTCCTCTGGAAGAGACCTCAGTTCAGTTTTTGAAGAAAAAAACAGTGATTCAGAAGTTCAATCAAACTGAACTCTTTATCTTTCTTCAGATTCAGTTCACGGAAGGGAAGAGGAAAAATGTAGCTTATGTCCTGGTTCTCGTCCCCCTTTGCCCAGTCGAGTATAAATTTGTTGACTGACACAGTTTTGCCCACTCCAGCAATTCCCATTGTCAACACTTTTCTGTTCCGTCTACTGGTACCAGGCTGGACCTTGAAAAGGTCACTGCATTTAACACAAATTTCCTCACCAGCAGGTCTGTTGGAAGACATTTCCATTTGCATCACTTCATGCTCATGAACGACTCCTCCACTTTGATTCTGCACTATAATGAGATCAGTGTAGATATCCTCCAAGAACCTCTCATAGCAGGTTTTTGAATTCCCAATTAGTATACTTTCATATCGCTGCCTGAGGGTGGACTTCAGCTGGACGCAGTGCTGTTGATCTTCTGTGAGAGAAATAAGAAACAAGGTATTTCTTATGAGGTAAATCAATTTATCAAGGGTCAGAGTTACTGCAATTAGCCTATCGTAGTGTTTGTCATCATTACAAAGAAGAACAAGAAACAAGATAACTGTATTTTCTTATATTTTCACTTTGTTTATGACTGTATCATGAGTCTAATGGCACAAATTAGCAAGAAGAATTAATACTTATTTCTTAAAGTATAAGCCAGACCCCATGCCACTGTTGGATGCTCCAACTCACTTGTCACTTGTTCTCAAATATGTAGGATTTATGGGCAGATAAATACACGAAAAAAAGACGACTTCTTTTTGTAACACAACATTAAAAAAGGTCTAGAGTGAGGTCAGAGTAACTATCTTAAGCACCTACATAGTGTAAAATATTGGTTTTTTTATGAAATTATCTTATGTTTATTTGTAGTGAGAACACTAACTGAGTTTTCAATCTCTGCTGTTTCCTGTGGATATATTTTGAATTTGAAGCTCAAAATATGATATGATCTACCTGTAAGACCTATAAAAGTGAGACCTGATAACAGACAGAACAGAGTATATTTTCTACTCATTTTCAAATCTAAAAACAATAAAAAAGCAAGTTTGTGTTAAAGAAAGTTGCAGGATCATCATCAATGCTTTGTGAAATCGGTTTGTTTATTAAGATAGCTTAAATAAGTTATACAGAAATGTCAAAGCAACAATCTACTTTCACTTTTTTCATGACTCATTTATTGTTTCATTGAATGTATCTTTCTGGTTATCCTCATGATTTTGCCTGAAATACTCTATATCTATTTCATAGTAGCATTGTTTATCTTCACAAGAATATAGTGACCCTGAAGCTTTGTCAGATATCCTATTGTGCACTGACACAGTGACATTAGCAAACAGCCAGTAAATAGATTAGTAAAGTACATAAGCACATTATCCTATGGATTAGAATAGTACAGACAGTACAGTACAAGTGCTGTTTATTTTCCTCGACCCTCAAACCTGCAAATTCAGTGAGTTCATCACACATGATCCAGACCAGGATCAGGTGTTTTAAGGCCAGAAACAGTTGAGAACATGCTGAGCGACGGTGCTGAAGTCCACAAAAACAGGGTTAAAGAACAATAGCAAAGCTTGTCTTGTTAACCTTTTAGCGTATGCTGCTAAGCTAGTTAGTGCTAGCATCTACAAACCTGTAAGGTGGTACAGCATCATTCAATAGCTGAGTTCATCTAAAATACTTATATTTTCAAAATGTTTGTTTTACACAGGGGCAAAATACACACTTTAGTGTTACATTAACAAATATTGCTCATATTACTGGACATGCAAGCGCAATCCTATCTGCTAATTCTGCGCTCAATACTATCTGTTCCACCATGTTCTGTGCAGATGACGTTTCTCTCAGTAGGCTTGGCTATGGCTCAGAAGACCTGTCACTTCAAATCAGTTGACCAATAGAGAGTGCAGGTGAATGCCTTCTTGTAAGACCCAACACCTATGAAAATGTGTCAAAAGCAAAAGAGCGATAACGGAAGCAAATGCATGTATCAGCAAATTTGGCAAAGAGAGAAAAATGAAAAATAAATTTAGATCAGAATAAATGAAAACAAGCAATCCATGAGGTTTTAATTGATGTCTGGTGCATCTGGCATTCCTATCTAAGTGAACGACTCTTGAAAGAATATGAAGAAGCATAACTGATATAGTAGTGCGAAAAATTCTCCCTGAATTCTGCATCTTGATTATAGTCTTACTAGTTTATTTCCTATGGTTGGCTGACTAGTTCACATACATTTTAAGGCCTGGATGATTCCTGGAACACGATAAAGCTTATAATTGTCAGATAAAATATATTTTTAACAAAAACAGTAAATAAAAGTGCAGAGCAACTGAGGGTCGGGAGAAAGGTACAACACAGAAAAGAAATGAAAGGAGCTAAGAGCTGGGAAAATGCACTAGACAAGGAATGAGAGGCATGGTTAGCACATCAGCAAACTAACCTGAGCAAAGTTCTTTGTTTGTTCTGTTTATTTTTCCCACTGATGGCGAAGTCCGCCCAAAGGGCCAACCTGATTCTCACACCCCATTTTTACAACCACAAACACAGAGAATGAGAGCATATTTTAGGACATAAAATATGCAGGCCATGGTGTTTCAGCTAAAACTGTACACTAACTGAGTCTCTAGTCTGAGCTGCAGTGGAGGAGGCTGTGGTACTCTTACCAGTTTCTTCTTCTGTTCCGTCTCCACCTGAAAATGAACAGCATAAGTAGAAAAAGAGAAAAAAAATCAGTTTTAGTCATTATTATTTAGCTGGGTCAGTAGAAACTTTGGCCCAATCCCATTTCACCCCTTGCCCCTACCACTTAGCCCTTAGCCCTCTGGTTTGCATGTTCACATCTAGGGTTAGGGTGTCCCAATTTTTGTTGAGATAGAGGGGTAGTGTGAAGTGTTAGGGCTACATGGCCCTCCAAATGGAGATTTTTCAGAGGCACACTCCAAACAGAGTGTTATCAGAAAAAAAGAAAAATCCAGCAAGATGGCTGAACAAGAGACCAAAGAAACCCACAAATGTATTTTCTCAGTTAAAAATTACAATGACTTATAATAATCATATTATCTTAGTTTAATGTGTTTCAATGTATTATGGTCATTTTCTTCAAAACAAGCATAAAAAAAATCGCTAATAGCATGCTAATGTTTTGGTAGCTAGCTAGGTAACTTTCCCATTCCGCCTTAAATAGTCCAGCAGTTCTGACGCCTGAAGTGCCAGAATGTAACTGCTGCACCATTTAAGGCAGAATGGGAAAATTCTAACCAGAAGCTGGCGAGTAGCTGACTTCAGCTTCGTATCATCAAAGAATTAGTAGTGGTCTTATACCCCCTCTTTGAAAGCATGTGATGCCCTAAATGTAACTAAGCAGCAGCAGCAAGGTCGCAGAACTTTTCCCTTCTCTGTTATCGCTGAAGACGTGCTGGGGCGCCTACAGAGCAGCGCTAGTAGCTGTTTTTTTTCTTTTTATTTAGGGTTGTCCCATTTCGTAGGGCAAGATTTCAACCAATACCCCTTGGAACTGAGTTACAAGTTAGGGTGACACTTGAAAACAAAGGGGTAGGGGTAAAAAAGAACAAATGGGAATTGGGCCTTTGTTGTAAATACCCTTTTACTCCTGTCAGCTCCTTGTGCTGAACAGAGAAAACAGTCATGTGTAGTGCATGGAGGATTGTGCAGAAATCGGCAGATTTGTTTCAGTCATTTTAGTTGATCTGTGTTGCGATTTTATGATGTACATGAAGTATACAGGGTGCATTTAGCTACTTTTCCCAATAAAAAGATCTTGGCATTAGAGGAGTAAACCATATTTGTTCTATTGTAATGTCTGACTTTTTAATGAATAGTGTTCAACTATACAGAAAGAATCTATTTTATATTGTATTGTGTCAATTATGAATAGCATCACTCTTCTACAGCAGCGCTGGGGCTATTTTCCCTGTAGTCATTTCCATAACCTTTACTAACATAAAGCATGGGACATCAGCATCTAATTATGGCCTAGTCATTTAGAGTAAGGATGGGTCGAGGCTTGCCACTTTGCTAAAAAAAAGCTTCAGCACAAAATACAACTATGTAAAAAATATTCCTCAGTAAGCAATTAGGATGATTTTAGGTATTTCTCTACGGTGCATGATAGCATAAAAAAAAATCATGGAATCCAGAGACACATCTGTGTGTAAAGGACAAGATCAAAAACCATGGAATGCCTGTGACCGTTGACCCCTCAGACAGCACTACATTGCAAACCAGTATGTTTCTGTGATGGATATCACTGCATGGGCTAAATAACTTTGACAAATCCCTATTAATAAACACCGTCCACTGCTGAATTAACAAATGCAAGTTATGGCTATACAACACAGAGTGGAAGCAATTTATCCAAAAATTCTGCTGTTCTAGCTTATAATGGCTGAATATCATTGAGCTTGGAGGTTTTATGGAGAAAAACAGTACAAAGATAAGAGTTCATCTCGAGTGGACTCAAGTTAATCTGAAATTATATCCAAATCCAACAATAATGTATTGTTGTCTGATTAGTCAACCTTTCCGATTTATAGAAATACTGGACGTCATGTTCACTGGACCAAATAAGAAGAGGAACAACCAGATTGTTACCAGCATAAAGATTAAAATCCATTGTCTGTCATGCTACCAAGGGTGTTTTAATTGGTAGATGCAGATGTGTGAAAGCGACGTAAACACTGAACACATTGTGGATCAACATATGCTGCTTTCTTGTCTTTTTCAGGGATGTCCATGCTTAGTTTAAAGCCACATTCTGCATGTGTTACAACAACAGTGCAGCTGCTAGACAGACTTGCCTGCAGTACAGACCTGTCTCAAGGTGTGTCACATTACTCATCACATACTTGTGTCACATTATTAATCTCAAAATACATCAAAGAAGGCCCCATGTGGTTGTGCAGCTAAAGAATTGTATAACACAAGAATTGCAAAAATTCTGCTTTCAAAACTGGATCAGTTTGTGTCTTCAGTCCCTGAATGATTATTAAGTGCTGTTAAAAGAAAAGGTGATGTAACACTGTAGTAAATATGCTCCTGTCCCAACTTCTGAACATTTACAAAAAGTGAAGATCTTAAGGTAGAACAGAAAATATTGTGTTTTTATAGTTTTCAATTTAATACAAGTCAATCACAATTTAATTTTCTTTTTAAAATTCTAATTTAATTTTTACCCCTGCTTAATTCCCTGATGTGAAAATTCATCAATAGCTATCAGTAGCCACCATTTTTGAAATGCCAAAAAATTACCGTCAGTGTCAAAGTCCAAAGTGTAACCAAAATAATGGGAAAATGCCTTGGACAACTAAATATTCTGCTATTTAGGATGCAAGAATTCTGTGTTCGGTCCATACTTTCATAAGTTACCTGTTAACTGTTTTTATTCCTTCTCAACTCAATTTTATCCTGTTTAAAATATTTTTCTTTTTGTTCATTGTTTGTTCATTTTGGGGCATATAGAGACCCCTCTCATCCTAGACATCACATGTTCCACCCGCCTCCCTCTGACAAATGAGTTGCTAAATCCAGCACAACTAAACATGCTTTCCCCACAGAGGTGTAATACTCATTAACCGCAGTGGGCATGTTGTATATTAAACTGAATCTCACCAACCCTGTTTACTGTGGTCCATAACTATATTTTTTACTCTATACCATTACTAGTTCATTACCGTCTTCGGGTTTAGTCCATAGACTTCTTATCTCCTCAGCCAGTTGGTTCTGGTTCCTCTTTTTCAGGATAGCCAGTGTGACCTCTATGGCTCCACTGTGTCCAAATTTCTGCAACAACTTTTCCACAGTGTCAGGTCTGTCTGCCTTCTCCAGAAGAGCCTTTTGGATGAGGGAGATTCCTTCCACACCGTTAATCAGATGCCACTTGAATCCTTCCAAGTCATCTTGCCTCAAGTTTTCAAGAGTGTACAGCAACACTTCTGGAATGTTTGCCATCTTGTATAGCTGGAAAGGAAGACAGACAATAGACTGAAGTATAATAGAGGGTTCTGGTCACTAAAGAGAAAAATCTAGACAGGGTACTACAGGAGAACTGTTTTTGCTGGAATGTTTCCTTCAGCAGAAGTCTCTACAAAAACAGACCATTTGTTGCTTAAAGGAATTTGCTTTAAAAATTACTCACTGTATATGTTGTGTGAGCCAGTTCACGTTGTTTATTATTTGGGCCAAAACAATAGAAAAAATAAGTGACTGATACCAATTTAAGAGGTTACAAATTCAGATAACTGATATTTTTAAATTGTATATTCCAGCTGTTCAAAGTAAACACTTTTCATCAGATTGTTCATCAATTCTTTTCACTCAAAATGTTTTCCTGTGTTACAACATGCTTATTTAAAGTTATTTTAACACCAATCATATGTCGCACAACTGTTTCATATGTGGCACAAGCTTTCAAGCTATCAGTGTGAGATTGCAAGTTTAAATCAAAGCAGTACTAGAAACATTATTTTTCAGCACAAAAATGTGTGGTATTTGTCAGTGAATCCAGTAAAACCACAGGTTTTTGTTGGATTCATCCAATAAAGTTAGCCAATTTATCATTTGTGTTTTATTTATTGGAAAGCATCTAGTATTGGAGTAGTAGAGGCAAAATCCTCCTAAATAAAGCAAAGAAAATAGTGTTAAAATGTTCAACAGATAACATTTCACCAACTCATGTATCACATATTGTACAATTTATATTAGTACTTTAATAAGCAGTATTTTGTAGGCTTACAGGACGTTACACATTCTAAAGTAAAGTATCTGTCAGTACACACACACACACACACACACACACAGCCTGTCTCAAACTAAAAAAAAAAAAACAATAATTCACCAATAAGAGGAAAATGCACAACTTCAATAAAAATATTCATCAAAACCTGAGAGTAATTTTACCTTTTTCTGGGTTTAGTCTATAAGTCTTCAGTTTAAAATTCTAAATCTTCATCAGGTTGAGCAGTGTGAGTTTACAGATCTACAGAAGAGAACAGAACTTTTTCATAGAATCCCCATTTCACCACGGATCACATTAGACATGATCTCCCTGCGTCACCTCTGATGTCCAGACTGAACTGAATCTTACTTCTCTAAATGACATTTAATGAGAAAGACAGAAACCAGTCAGAAAACATTCCACGTTCCGGTCGGTGAAGTATAACTGAAGCACCCACCAAACCTGTTTATTTGTAATGGTCTTAGTCTACATTTGCTTTTCACCATATAAATTATTCAGTCACAGAAAGGTGTTTTTCATGCCAGGCCCCACATTATCTCACCTAATGCAGCTCCTGAAGGGCTTGATAAAAATATTAGTATATGGTTTATTAGATGATCAGAGCTGTTGAGGAGGGGAATTTTATGAGTGAAAGTATGAGCACCGGACAGACTCATAAGAATACTGGACATGGGATGAGAAGACAAGTACATGATGTTTGTAGGAGCATTTTGTGGTTAAATTCTGCAGTAAAGTGTGTGTGTGTGTGTGTGTGTGTGTGTGTGTGTGTGTGTGTGTGTGTGTAAAACTGTGTGACTGTGCATGCACGTCCTTATCTCTGGGTCAAAGCTGTAAATGAAAGTGTGTGTGGCTGAATATGAAAACAAATCTAACACATTAAATCGTTGTCATGTAACAGTGTATTGTACTTGCTTATGGTAAATGACGACCCAGTCATGTTTGCGTGAGAGAGGCTGGCAGACGGAGACAGACAGAGAGAGAGATAAAAAACAAGACATTCTTTGGCTTCAGTTCAAGTTCAGGTTGAACGTTTGTATTCAGTTACGTCTACTTTTCCCAAAAAAACTGGTTGAGCTGTGTTGGGTTCCAGGAATTGTAGACATTTTCACCTAATACTAAAAATTTGATTAATGCTAATACTACTACTAATAATAATAATCCTAATATTATCATTTTATTTACAAAAAAAACGTTACTTTTGTAACCCACCTAAAGTGAGGGTTTATTTTCGTTTCATGTTTATTTTCATTTCATCTTTTGTACTACACGCAAAGTACCGTGGTTGCAGTTCTCGCAATTTCCTGTAGAGCTTTAAGGTAGTCTGAGCCAGCTTGGAAAGCCGGTCCAAACCAGTTTTAGAAAAAAAAAACAAAAACAAAACAAAACCACGAAACCACTTGCAGGTTAGCTTTGGATTCACTACTCTTAAGAGCTTTGAATTTAATGAGCTAGAGTAAGAATTTTAAGATACTAGGACTAGAAGTATTTTATGTCTTTCACTCTGTATAGGTGAAATTATCCATGGAGGTTTTTTTCTGTTGATTATTTCTCTTTTTAATGATCAATTTTGGTGAGTTAAACTCATCTTTTCTCATGCTAGTCAGTGTGAATTACCATGTTATGCTGCTGACAATAAAAGAGTAGGGGGAAAACTGTTCAAACTGTGTTGGAGTAGGAGTTGTGATTGTACTATATTTTGGATTTGTAAATGATTTCAGGTTGATGTTTTTAAGTATTTGTTTGAAAGCAGAATGCTAGTGCTTAGCTTTGTTAAGAGCAAACTACTTAGTTAAATTTGTCTGTACAGTAATTCAATACCTGACATACAAATTTACTAACAGAGTAATTGAAGATTTTCAGCTGTAAGATCTTTAGAACTGATATTGAAGGAATTGATAAGATGTTCATGAGTAGTGTTCAATAAATAAAGGATATTTCACTGTACAGAAGCAAAACGTTTACTGTTCACAGAATTTCCTGCAATACATCTACATAAGGATTACTAGTAAGCTGAGAAGTAACAGTGGTATTTTCTTTTCTTGCATTGAGTTTGGATCCTTGCAAGCACACACACACATCAGACTGTGAGTGAGACCAGAACCAGGACCATGTGTTGAAAGCTGTCTGCCCTGTGTGTTCAGAACCGGACAGAACCGGAGAAACAGATAAGCCTGAACTGAGATTCATCCCAAAGAAAAGAAAAGAAGCTACCAGACACAACGAAATAAGACACAACAAAATTTTGGCTCATTAGACCTAAATCCCTTGTTGCATGACACCCAGACTTTAGGATTTTGCTTGACAGGGCTTGTGTTAAAGGCTCTTCTGTTCCACATAAGAGTAGTGGACCACTATCAACCTAGTAGTGACACTGCTGTCTCATACTTACTGGGGTGGTCAGCACCACCCCAGCACTTCCATGTCAGCACCACCTAGGCTTCAGCTGATTGACAGTAGTATCGTGAATCACTGATTGTTTTACCTGTCTCTAAGGAATGAAATATCATTGTAGTGCTACGCTAACTGAGGTGATTGTTAATTTACCCATACTACTCTTTTATTACTCACACCAGCCATAATTCAGAACATGTGGATTTGGTACATTTTATTTCATATATTCTTTGTAAACTTGACTGCTAGCTATTCCATCTATCACAACTGTCAATCAAGTTAGACGATTTAAATGTCAGAAAATTCATTGTCCATGGCTGTAACATGGACAAAAACAATCACATTTGTCTGATGATCTGTTTGATATGTGGTATATTGTCTGGCTGCAGAACAGTCTGGAGAAGTGCCAGATGGCACTTCTTTTTTCCATGTGTGGTCATGTTGGCTAAACTGAAAGTCATGCTGCAGCCAGCCTTACATACCTTCTTTCATGAAATGTAAACCCGAGCTGAAATAATTTTTTGATGTGGTTACATAAAAATAAAATACTATTATTAACAACATAATCTCACACACACACACACCCTTCTGGGTCACATTGGAGCTGGAGCCTATCCTAGCAGTCATTGGGTGGAAGGCAGGATACACCCTGGACAGGTCACCAGTCCATCACAGGGCAGACAGACAGACATACAGACAGACATTTACATTCATTCACACACAGGAGTTTGTTGTAAGATTTTTTTCTGCTGTTAAATTCATGACAGATTGAAATTGTAGAGATGAATACATACAATAACCAGGTTAACTTACTAAGTTCTAAGAACTCAACATTTCAAGTTTAACTTGTTTACTTATTTTTTAAGTTTAAAAGCTGCAATATTTTTACAGTGCAAGCATTAAAAAACATCATATTCACACTGGAAATCACATTCTCTCTTGGGTTCTTAGTCCCTCTGAAGGTTTCCTCTTCTTGTTCTTAGGGAGTTTTTCTTGCTTATTGTTGTCCTTGGCAACACCTGCTGTAAAATGAGCTGTATAAATAAACTTTGAATTGACCTTACAGTGCAATTGTAGTTATGTGATTTTACAAATTTATGCAATTGTACAACTTATTTTTGTACTGCACATTATATTTTTGTTTTAGTATATCTTATTAGTTTATTGTTATAGTATATGCTATTATTTATCTCTACTTCTTCTATTTGCATGTATCTGAAGATAGTTTTCTTTACTGTACTTTGTACAGCTGCAGTAGAAGACTTTCCCTCTGGGATTAACAGATTAACAGATATTTAAACAGTTTCTTAATAGAACTATATACAACAGCTTCTATATATTCAGTAAACCACTGCCTTACTGAAGAACAGTGAAGAACCATTTTACTAAATTTCAAGAAGTCATTTTTTGGATAAGTAATTTTTAATGAAGATTTTAAAATTATTATTTTAAGATCAAAGGTAAACAGCAAATTGCACAGTAAACTTGATGATAAACACAAATTACAGTTATTATGAACAAAATTAATGTAATAAATGTTGGAGCTCGTCATGAATCCACATTTTAACTTGTTTTATTACACGTGTTCTTAAATTTTGGAATGTAGCTGGTCAGTTGAGTGTAAGTGCCTAGTGAAAAACCTAAACAATGTTGAAGTTCTACTCTATAATGTCGTGTGTGGGTCGTCAGTAATACCCCGAGATAAATAAACCTGAGCTAGTCTATTCTATGTGTGCCTTTTTAAATCCTTTTTATGATTATATTCTAGTTATTTTCATGATATAATTTGATTTATGCAGTGCGATGGATCACATAACGAACTTTTATGTTTTATTTTTTTTTATTTTCCTCCTTTTACAGTAAATATGGAACATCAGGAGATCTATCACTGCTGATGAGCCCAAATTGATATATAATATTCAACACTCTCTCCCTGATTCTCTATCTCTCCGTCTCTCACTCTATGTCTCTCTCTCTGTCTCTCTCTCTCTCTCTCTCTCTCTCTCTCTCTATTTCTCACTTTATCCCTCTCTTTCCTTCTCTCTCTAATTTTAATTAATATAACTTTATCATTCACCCCCAGAAAACAAACAAAAATGAATACTATGAATACAATATTAGAATTAAATCTTTATTAACTCAACTATCAAATAAATTAACTATTGTAGGTCTGTGGGCCTGGGAGGGACACAGGGACAGGGGATGCACAGGTGGACCTGGGAAAAAGGAAAACAGAACTGGTGTGAACTAATTGCTAATATTTGTATATATATATATATATATATATATATATATATATATATACATATGCATATATATATATATATATATATATATATATATATATATATATATATATACACACATACTTGAAGTAAATGCTAAAGATGTATTGTGTACATGTGTATTGTGAACGGGAACATGACTATTTTGTCTTACGAATACCTGAATGTAATTTTGGTTTAGTCCACTGGGAGGGGCTATAGTTATCCAAGGAGAGGCCCTGTCCATGTAGAGGGGGCTAACTGCCGCAAGTAAGATGGCTAGTCTCGCTGCTGACGTGCACCCTGAGATAGAGAGGGAAATGAAGTGAGAATAGTTTTGAGTAAATAGTTTTGTGCAAGTACCACTGGTGAAGGAACCTTTATAGTACTGTTTGGATTTTTGATAACATGTGTGCAATAAAAAAACAGGGAAAGAGACTCATTTAACCAGCCTTGTGCTCAAACTTCTTCTAAACATGCCAACACGGTAACCTCCAGGCCACTTCAAGTCCACTCTACCACCTTGAGTCTGACTGGATGCTGTTACTGGGAGGCTGAGTGGAGCAGGGAGGTTCTTATAGCAGTGACTTACAAAGGAATCAGGAGGAAAGGAAACCATAATGTCTGTGAGCTTGGACTGAATGAACAGCCCTGGAGTCTAGGGAACAATAATAATAGATACTTTGTTTGTCACAATAATAACAGCACTCCTATCTCTGCTCCCTCCTCTCAGTCTAACAGAGTAGGAGTGTACCTGGACTGTCCGGCCGACTCTCTGTCCTTCTACAGCATGTCCACTGACTCATACACACTGACACACTTACACACATTCAGCTCCACATTCACTGAACTGCTTTACGCTGGATTTAGAGCTTGGAATGATGGTTTTCTTAGTGCGCGTGTTTGTGTATGTGTGAGATTATTGTGTATCTTTTTCTCTGTCTGCCTCACTCTCTCTCTCTTTCTCTCTCTCTTATTTATGTCTCTCTGTGTGTTATAGTGTCAGAATATTGTTAAAGTGATGAAATCAAAGTGAATGAAGGTGAAACTCCACCCAAAGTCTGGTGTTTGTACAACAGACTCTCAAATACTGAGATATTTCACACTGAAGGAACATTTTTTCTTGTTTTATTTTTTTGCTTTGACATGTCATTAAATTAACTTGCATAAAAAATTTACTCTCTTTGATGCTCACTTTAATTGAAGCAGCCCTGTTTCCATCAAGTTTACTTTTAAAGATAGGATTGCTTTATTTGATGATGTAATTTTCTGCAAAAATGTTCTGTTATAAACTGTGCACTTACAGAGTGTAAAAACAAGGTGAGGGTTTCTAATAAAGTTGTCAATAAATGTATAGTGAGTAAAAAACTCAGTAACACTGCTATGCCTTGTATCAGCATCACCAACACTAGTACTACTGCTTCACGGCTGAGCAGTGTTATTCTGTGTACATTAGCACAACTGTGATTTCCAGTTGTACTAATGTACTAATGTTCTGTCCAGAAAGTTTTCAAACAGTTTGTAATGAGAGTGAAACGCAGTGAAATATAAAACAATTTAAAGCAGCCTGAACTTCAGAGTTGTGTGTTAGCATGAAATAACAGTTTCTAGCAATTGAGAATGAGATGAAAGCTGTAATAAGATGGAAATGATAAAACTGTAAGGATAAACATTTTGTCCTTGAGAAAATTGAGGATATTTCCATCATATTCCACCAGAGTGTAAATATTCAATCTTAAAATCATGAATCAGACACTCTGACTGCTGTTGATGTGATTTTGTTAAACTGTTCAGAGGATTTGGGGAAAATGTCCTGCTATAATATAGAATAGATGCTCTAAGGCCTGCAATCTCAGTATGTTAGTGACTGTAATACATGTGGATTCATGTTTTGTATGCAGTGTCAATAGGAGTTGGGTAGAACCAGGCATTTTACTGATGCTGTTCAGTGAACGATACCCACTGTAAATTGATCATGAATTAGAAATATTGATCAGAAATACTCTTAGTAGCTGAAGAATCACTGCTTTTCAAAATGAGGGATTGTTTCTTTAATACTGCACAGTGTTCAGATCTAACAGAAATCTACAGTGTGGAAGAGTAAATGATGAGTTCTTTATGCATTAAGACTAAAATGAAATGTGCAGTTTACAACAGTAAACAGATCAACCAGTATCTCTTTAATACAGCTAACACAAAGTATAAGTGTTTTCATCAGGATCATGATTATATTTCTGCTCTGGCATAAGCTGAATATATAAATGAATGAATTAATTAACTATTAAATCAACTAATTGTAAGGGTCCAGCCTGCACCACCGGCTGCCAGCAGTGGGCAACGGTGGCAAGGTGCCCAGCCTGCACTGCCGGCTGCCAGCAGAGGGCGACGGCGGCAAGGTGCCCAGCCTGCACCGCCGGCTGCCAGCAGAGGGCGACCTCGGTGAGTTGCCATTACTTCAGGGAACTCCAATTCCCAGAAGCCTTTGGGCTGATTAGGCCCAACCTGACACACAATTACTCAAAAAAAAAAAGAAAAAAGGCTTGAGCTATAAACTGCTCCAAGCAACCGAAAAGGTGTTTGCTCTACCAAGAGCAAACATGTGAAACCTAAAGTCTGCCTTCCCTTCATACTTACAGTGGAAGTGTGTTTTGTTTTCTCATTTTATTTCACGTTTCTAGTTCAGCCTTTATTTGAGCGTGCTGCTCTCAGCATTTTTTTTGTTTGCCGTTTTCACGCCTTTTCACTTCCCTTTCCTTGAGGTGTTTTACCGGTTGTTATCTGTGCTTCCCAATAGTGGAGCAGTAACTCCACGGACCACCGATCAGTACATGGGTGGTTAGTTCCTGGCTCTGGGTCACCACAACGTGCCAAACTCGTACTCCATTGCCTCAATAAAGTGTTTTAACATTCTTTCTCACTGGGTTTCATTTCTGCACTTGGGTCCACCTCCCTGCCATCTCTTAACACTAATTTTTCTTTCTGTCTTTGTTCATTGTTTCATGGTATATCCAATAACCATATAAGAGCTAAATGAATCTCCTCAGTTCAAATTGGCTTGTTTAAAGATCTCAAAAGAGATCTCAGGAGACTCTGACACAATTAATAAAAAGATCTTACAGGCGCAATAAGAGCTTTCATGAGTTTAACTCAGATCTGTTAGATGTAGAGATGGTTTTCATGAACATGCTGTGTTTTAAACTCTCGTTTCCCGTTAGTTTGGACACATACTGGATCAGTTTCAGACTCTGGTGTGGTCAGTGACCTCTCTGCTGTCCGTGCTGTAGCTCTTTAAAGAGCAACTGCGTCTGTTGAGCCACCACAGCAGGTCTGCTGTGATTAGTTCTATTATCTTTTATTAAAGAACATTATGACGAATTTATCTTTAAGAGTGTAGCTTTTCTCAGCTCTTGGATGACCACTGGGATCCTAAATAGCCAACTAGTTCACTTATGCATTGGGTGGCTATGACTACAAATTAGGCATTAACATTTAAAATTAAGTGATAAGACACATTCTACTGCTGCATATTTTAAATGTGGCTCTGAATGTACAGTTACCTGAATTTGATCACCAGTTAGTTTGAGTTATATTTGACTAAAATGCACTAAAGCTCACTTTAAAGGTTACTACTTTAAAATATACTCTAAAAATATACTTAAGTAGATGATAATTACATATACTATTGTTTAAGTTTGATATTTAATATAAAATATATTTTATGTTAATTAGAATGTATTTAAAGTTAAATTTCTCTTGAGGTAAAGAAACAAACTCAAGTATATAAACAGTGAACATGAAGTATATAAAGAATAATAAAAGTACATTTTTATTTGATGTATTTTATGAAAGTCTACCTAAAATATACTTTTCTTTTCTTGTGGTAAAGTATATTTGTGATGTAACTCATTTTAAATTCCACATAAAATGTATTTCTGTAAGTAGTTTTTCTGAGTTATTTTCTCTTTTATTACAGTGAATCTCTGTGAACTCTTTCCTCATCATTACATCCCCCTCAATACACTCACTCCTGCTCTGTGCTTTGATCTGGTTCAGCTCCTCTTGTGATGTTTGGAGACTGAAATGTTCATCAGTTCTTTCTCTTTCTAAAGTGATGGAAGTTGAAGCCGCATTAAAGATCAGTCTGAACTCTAGATGTGTTTGTAGGTGTGTGTCGGTGTTTCAGGACAGATCGTGTGTGTGTTTAGTCTGATTGTGTATCTGTTCATGCTGTTGGTTGTGCTGGTGTCTCCTTTCTTCCTATAGGTTCCTTGAACAGTCCTCCAGTAGGAGCTCAGGAGAGAGAGAGAGCGAGAGAGAGAGAGAGAGAGAGAGAGAGAGAGAGAGAGAGAGAGACTAGGAAAGAGGAAGTAAGTATCCCTTCTCAGTAAAGCGAGTCCAGTGATTGTTTCCCTTAAAGGCTGCATTAATATGAAGGCGGTTCAGATCGGACTGAAACACTGTGTGAGGGTTTAGACTGAAAGTAGAGACTCAGCGCGTGTAAAAGTGATCAGACTGAACTGAGATCTAGTCTGAGCTTCACTTCCTGTGGGTGAGGCTGATTTAGTGGCTCATGCAGGAACTGTAAACAGCACGTCAGTAAAATCAGGCTGATCTGCAGTAATGGTGTATGACCAGAGGATGGCGCCAGTGTATCAGGTTACTAACAGCACCGTTGTGTTCTAGTATTGCAGACACTGTGAAAACGTGTTTATCTTTCAAGCAGCAACACCAGATCCCTGCGATTCTGTATATGGACTCATATATAAACAGCATACATGGAAAATATCATAGACACTGAAATATCAGACCCTGTTTGAACACATAGCGTTTCTCCCTGTTATAGATTCAGTTTGGAATAAGCAGCTCTGAGCTCTCAGTGTTGCTCCAGATTGGGATGTGATTTGTCATCATATTTTCACCTCATTCAAAAACTGGTCTCATCAGTTTTCACACTTCAGGTTCACTCACTACATTTACAGGACACAATGCTGTACATTAGATGTACATTACGTTAGATGACCAGCACAACCTGATATGGTTTGTTTTTAGGAAAATAATGGTTATAAATGTCTCAAAGATTAGTAATGTTTACAAAAGCTACCCACACATCTCCACTGCTCCAAACTCTTTCATTTTCAGTTTCCAGCTCCACCTTTTCTGAAAGTGCTGAGAGTGAAAATACAGCTTACATCGAATGCAGCCTGATGATGCAAACTCAATTATTTAATAAAGAACATAACAATATGTTCATCAAAACAAACAGGATCAGTTAAAATAGACGCTGACAAGCTGATCACAACATAGAACAGCAAATAATCTCATTGTGAAAGTGGACATGTACTTTGTTTTATTAATAATTGAAATACATTTCAATGTTGAAGCTGCATAATCCACTACAATCTCAGGAAAAAAAGTTACTGTTCATGTTCATTTTTGTTCCTCAAGGTACAAGCAGCATAAATGTACCTTCACAAGCAGGATGTTGGACTTTAAGGTCTATTTTTGTACCTGTTAATGAATAACAATGGTACATTACATCTACTTTTCAAGTCATAGTACATATTTGTACCTTTTTAATTACTAATTAAACTTTTTAAACAGACCAATAAGAGAGAATGCATGGTCAATGCATATTTTAAAAGTCGCATATGTGAGGAAATCATTTAAAGACAATACGGTGTACTATATCTCTAGTATTATATTTTTCCCTTTAAAGTCCAATTATGAAGTCTGTGTTTTTATGTACCAAAACAGCCCTAACTTTCTTTTTCACATTACATTCATTTTCCAACCTCTTTTTAACTCTCAGAGTTAAACAGGCTTTTCTGTTTCTGTGCCTTTTAAGACTGATATATGTAAATGAGCTCTGTTTTGATTTGTTGTCCTGTACTGCGCCTAATTCAAAAAGCAATTCCAGGCTGGAAACGTTCCTTATACTTCAAATATGTCACTGTGAATGGACAAGACTAAACCGCAGTAGACAGAACATATAGATATACATACATGTGTTTCATAACATCACAAAAACAATTCATTCAAAATGGTCTGATCTTCAGCTTCATTTTTCGTTTCTCATTTCATTTCTGTTTGAACTGAGGAGTGAGCGGTATATTTTCTTATTTTAGTAATGTTAACAAACCACTTATGTGATGTGAGAAATTATTTTTTTCTATGATGTAGGCCCTTTATTTAAATCATCTGAGTTTTTGAAAAATAAATTACTAATAACTAAATGACCTCTTTCCCAACAGATAAGGAAACAAAAAATGACATGTTTATTTTTAGAATAAGTGATATTTAGAATAAATTATGTTCTAAAATAAACAAAATCTGTTATTCATTGATGCCTTCATCTAAAACTGTAAGGATCTATATTAATACAGAACACTTCAGCGTGTAAGAGTAGTAATGATAAACAGTGTGGAGTGAAAGACGTGGCCCTGTGCACTCAGAAGAAATTCCTTTTTTGTTTTAATTAAGTAAATTGTTAATGACACAGACTGGGCATTGTGTGGGAAGTTATTAATTCCAGGTTACTTGTGTTATTACTATGATTCATATTGAGTGAAATGTGACAAGGACTAAATACATAAAGATTAAATGTTGGTGTTTATTGCCATGTAGCCAATACTACTGCATTAATCACTTTGTATTAAATCCATAAAGACCGAAAACAATTGATAGATGTCCGTTTTCTTATTAAAAGGTATTGCTGAATCAATAAATTGCAAATCAGTGCATGTCTCTTAAAAGGTACAATTGCATGTGGTACAATTGTGTTCCCTAACTAAAGATACTAAAGATGTCTACTTTAGGGTACCACTCCAGTGACAAGTGTTTGTACCCTAAAAGGTACAATTTGGTATCTTTTTTTTTCTGAGAGTGTAAGAGCAGATCAACAAAAGCACATTTCAGCAGAACCCAGTGAGAAGAGACTCAGTCCAAACCATGATGGTGCAGAATGAGACGGTGAGCAGGGAGGAAGATCATGAGTGGAACAGTTCAAATGACTCAGTGTCTCAGAAGAGCTCAGTTTAAACAGCTTCTCTAAAGGTGGAGATCCTGCAGGACGAATGCAGGGCGGTAACTTGTTCCACCAATGAGGACTTTGAGCTGCTGTGATGATGAGCTCCAGATGCCCTTCCTGGTCAGACTGCAGTGGACGGAGCTCTGTTTACATCTTCAGCTACAGTAAATGTGTCCTGCTGAGCTGATCAGCTGGATCATCTGGATCAGGGTGGTGAAGGTCTCTGTGGGAGTGACGTTTCTGGGAGTTCACACTTCTGACACTAGAGGGCGACATGCACTGTATGATGAGTCAGGAGACACAGGTCACGTGGTTTATATCCACCAATCAGAGAAACAGGAAGAGCTGCAGTGAAGAAGACAAACCGAAAGTAAGTTGAAGATGAAGAGCCGTTAGAGAAACAGAGAAGATCACAGATGTGGAGGAGTTCAGACGGTAGGCTTTAAGATTAGTACTAAACTGGTCTGTTGGAGATGATCTGGTAGTTTAGAGTAGAAAAGTCGTGTTTTTAGTCGATTCGTCGATTCTTTATTAAACTCGGTGGAGTGAAGGTTTTAGCTGGTCTAAGATGGCGACGCTGAAACTACGCAGCCCGTAAACTCTTTTCTGTGAACATGTTTACAGAAATACTGTCAGTCAGGTTCAGTCAGGATTCAGACACACTGGTTATTTTTTGTGCTTCGATCTTTTCTGACAGCCTTTAATGTTAAAATATGTATTTTTATTACCTGTGTCGTCTTGCATGCGGCCTCAGTGACCGCGGAGACTTTATAAACACTTAACAGAGGTATTTAAAGTTTCTGTGAGTTCAGGTTTCTGAGTCTTTTATTAGTCCAGTCAGGTAAAACAGCGGTTTAGCTGAACTTCTGAACTTATTCCGAGCTTCTTATTCGAATTTTCAGTTTTTAGGCCCACCTTAAAACCTGCTGCAGAGACGATATTCCGCCTGTAGGTGGCACTGATGAGTCAGTTTTCATCATTAATCTGTTTAATCTTGTAAAACGGCACACTTTTGGCTTCTTAAGACGTTTTGCACTTGCAAATATTAAGGATTAAAACAAGCTGAGACACTAAAATCTCACCTTAATATGAAAGAATAGATCTTCCTAAAATAATAAACTTGGTTTCAGACGGAAACAAACTGATCTTCACTTTTAAAATGATCATGATTACATTGTATAAGAAGGCCTTATTCTCTCTAAACACCTAAATACAGACCGTATTTTGTAAGATCTTTTTTCAGCTTTCAGCTGAATTTTTAGTGACAGTGATATTGACCATTAACTGAATTAAGATGTTTTTAGACAGGACAGGGTGAAAAGTAAACCTGTCTGTCTGTTCAGTAAAACTATAACACCCACACAGTTCATAATGTTTTTAATGCTGGTTTTAAGAAGCCACTTCAGTGCCTTTTTACAAGATCACACAGATTAGTGATAAACTGACTCATCAGCCCCACCTACAGGTAGAATATTGTTTTAGCAGCAGCATTTAAGGTGGATCGGAAAATTTGAATAAGAACTTGAGAACTTCTGCCTCGTAGACTAGAATGTATTACAGTGAAAGCACTAATAAACATCAGGTTCAAGTTAATTTTTTACTAAACTTTTATAAATTTAATGAAATAACTTTAAATATTATCAGTTTACTACCTCTTCCCACATGGAGCAGAAATGTGTCAAATATATTTGAAAATGTAAGAAAATGGTCAAAAATGTTACTGTACTATATTTACATGTATTTAGAATACATTTCAGTATTAAGTAATGAATTTGAAATTTTATGTTTTTATATATATATGTCTGTGTATTATTCCATATGGCTTCCCCAGCTCACTGTTTTCAAACTGAAACATATGAAGAGAAAAAGGTCCAGGCTAATAACATTAGCTGAGGCGACAGACTATTAGCATTTGTCTGTGTGTCTGAAAGACTGGCTGCCTTTCTCTGTGTAAATTTGATCTACTGTGGCTTCCTGTGGTCTCAGTATGGCTTTAATGTAATGTAGTAAAGGCAAAATGCTGAATGATGCGCTGTGACGTGCTGTGAAACTGGACAGTGCTCAACGTCAGCAGAGCGTCTGTTTTGGCAGAGGCTTTGAAACGATTACCCAGTGACAAGTCAGAATGCTGTCGAGGGTAAACTAATGTTTTGTGCTCTTTTATGTTTTATGAATTTGAATTGAGAACAGTGACTGATCTGACTGTTTATCCATCTGGATAAAAGGTGTCTGTAGGTCTTTCTTGCTGTTCCGCTCTGCATCACTAATACTCTGTGTGAATGACCAGCACATGTGAGCTGTAGCAGTCAGACTACCTCATGGCTCGGTCACTTAGAGGTAGTGTGTGTTAAACAGGTGTAATAGTCTGATGGTAATACACATAGTAGACTTTGAGTTGACTGAACTCCAAAATAGTGGATCTGCCTGGATTAATGTGGATT
Source organism: Colossoma macropomum (assembly GCF_904425465.1). Lineage (NCBI taxonomy): Eukaryota > Metazoa > Chordata > Actinopteri > Characiformes > Serrasalmidae > Colossoma > Colossoma macropomum. The sequence continues at coordinate 859,788 of NW_023496042.1, forward strand.
AATCTCTGAATTATTAAGACATTTGTTTTGACTGATGCTGTAGTGACATTAAGGTTATTATACCCTGTGATTCGGTTCCCTGTTCATACTTTAAATGTGAAACTCTCCACAGGAAGCAGAGAGCAGTGTGTCGAGTGTCCTGCTGTGTCTGTGAAGACTGAAAACCTCATGATGGAGCCTCATCACTTCAGCAGTGAAGAAAGAAGTTCTCACTTAAAGTGAGTTACTTTCTGTCACTAATTTTAGGGAAACTTCATTTTTCAAAGTTTAATCAGGTTAAAATGTTTATTTACAGTAATCCCAGTTGTACAGCATGATGTGTAAACTACGATGTACTTTGGATACTGTTTTGATAAGCAGATTGCAGTCAAGCGTGTGATGGTAAAACTTCAATTAAAATTAAAAATTATATGAATCAGAATAAATTTAAAATATATATCGAATCAGAATAAATTTAAAATTATATCGAATCAGAATACATTTTTGTTAAAGTTGTAATTTGAAATAGTTACTGATAGTTTGCTTTAGTTTAATGTCTCATTAAGCCTGTATTTTCTAGCTATACACCCAGTGATATTAATAAATGACACTGTTTTGTTTTTTTTTAATATGTGTCAACAAAGACTTCCACTGTAAAACCTGTTATTAGATTTGGTATTTAAACTTTTTTCCTCATTTAGCTTATTTTTCCATTGCACATTGAATTTTTTGGCACTGTCGGGACAAAACCTCCATTGTCGTTTTTAATTTTTTGACATATTTCGAATAAGCCAGTTGCGCTTTATGGTGTCTAAAAATTGTGTGATGACCAAGATAAATGGTCTAAAATTACTTGGAAGAAAACATAATAATTGGCTTGATTATTGAGTTTTAATAGAAATAATTATTTTTTTTGTAGCGTATGTATATATGCTTTATTTTTACAGTTGCTTAGAGGCATGTTATAGAGTTAACGGTTTATATGTATTACAAATATGGTGCTCTTCTTAATATTCATTACACTCAGTTTTGGTGACTCACATAATTGATAAATCAAAAAAAAATCTTTATTGAACTTTATAAAGGTGAGTAAATGCCATTTCATTTTTAAGAATGGAATGTAAATGGTATTTATGTTCATTCACCTTCCACTACACCACTGACTGCAGGGAAATATGACTGTTTGTGGTGATTTCTTGTGAGAAATTTGATTAGCTGTTGTTGATTTATTGGCATCTTAATATAGCAGTTCTGCACTTTGACTTTTGTCTGTAATTTAATCAGTATCTTTTTATTTGTTTTTTAACTTTTTGGATGACTAGGATTTGTTTAATCTCTAATGTTGGACAATACATTTAATCCTGATGAGTGGAAACCAATGATTTCCAAACATCTGAATTGTACCTCCCATCTGTATTCACAGCTGTCTGAGGAAGCGTCTTCTAATGCCCACATTAACTCTCTGTTATGTGTCTCTATATTACATTTCCAGAGTGGAACCTCCAGAAACCAACTATGTGTATATGATGGGCAACAACTCAATGTATCAGCCTCTTTATTTCAATAACGAAAGAACCAGTACTGACCTGAGGTGAGACGCAGACACAGGATATTAGTGAGTTTTAGCAGGATGATAGAAAAAAATGGAGGTATACAATCATTACAAGTTCTAGAATAAAACAGTTCAATGTCAGTAAAACTGTCTCAGAAAATGTATTTTTTTCTGATTCTTCAGTTAGTGAGGTGGACAATTAATCAGACTATTTGAAAAACTCCCCATTAACCTTAAATAAGTGTGCACACTATCTTTTTGTTATTTCCTCAATAACACCTTTAATTCAATGTACTTTGAAACCAGTGATCTCCAAATATCTGTATTATTATTCCCAAATATATAAGCTTTGTGGTGTTGTTGTTGTTGTTGTTGTTGTTGTGTTCATATTGATATCTAAATTTAGCTCTTTTTGTTTGTCTCCATATCACATCTCCAGACTGCAGACATGCAGAGCAGAACCTCCAGAGCTGAGCTATGTCTCTATGAAGAGCCACAACTCTGTGTAATTTAAGTTTTATTTAAATACGTGTGTAAAATATATGTAAGTTATTTTTACTAATGGTGACAAGATTTATTTCAAGACAGTAGTTTTAATCTTAACTGAGTGGTAATCAGTAATTCCTGTAAATTTAATGAGTCATCTGCTGTCACTGTCTTATCCATATTTATATTGATATTCTTTTTCTTGTTTCTCCACATCACATTTCCAGACTGCAGACATTCAGAGACCCTCCAGAGCCCAGCTGTTTGTCTATGAAGAGCAGCAACTCAATGTATCAGCCTCCTGGTTTCAGTGATGAAAGACCCAGTACTGACCTGAGGTGAGACACTAACACAACATGGTAGTGAGTTTCACTGTTACCTTTTTCTGCATGTGGACCACATCTCCACTTTACTGCCACTGATAATGGCTTTGTTTACCTGCAGGATTTCGATTATTTGGATTATTCTTTTTGTACTTTAGCTAATGTGTTACTTTAGTAAGTGACTGCATGAGTCTACATATGAGATGTAATGTGAGAAAAAAGTGGTTTTAAATGTATTTAGTACTAGTCATATATGTAGGTTCCTGCTGTTCTGATTACTAAGCTGGGAACACTGATGAAGAGTAAAAGAGAGCATATAGAGTGTAATGCAGCTGTTCTCAAGCCACCTTAAAGCTCTTTTATATGAGAGAAAAAAAGTTAAATTAGGCAGAGGGACGGCCAGGACTCCTGCAGAGGAAGGATAGAGGTTAAGAGGGTCAGTATGATGGACATATGGAGTGGTATGAAAGATCATCTCCAGCTTCAGGCAGATGGGTGGGGTGCAAAATGAATATAACACTAATATAAAAATGTACTAAAACAAAGTAGAACTGAGAATCTTGTCATTATTAGAATTTGCTTTTGAATAAACTTTAAAAAAATCTTTGTTGTGTGTCTCCACGTCACATTTCCAGACTGCAGACATACAGATCAGAACCTCCAGAGCCCAGCTGTGTCTCTATGAAGAGCAGCAACTCAATGTATCAGCCTCCTGGTTTCAGTGATGAAAGACCCAGTACTGACCAGAGGTGAGACACTAACACAACATGACTCACACAAAATATTTTAGTCAAGCTGTCAATTAAAAATTCCCTTTCCTTATAAATGAAAGAAAAAAGAATGATTGGAGAAAGTAGAAAAATAAAAACGCTGTACACTCTAAGCACAGAACAACAGTGACTTACTGCATCATTGTTTATTGTAGTTCTTATTTTACTAATAATATTAATATGAAATACACTACAAGGAGTGTCCTATATAATGCAATATATAAAAACATATTTGTAAAAAACTGCATTTAAATGA